>NC_066315.1:83185334-83817084 GCF_022539315.1 Serinus canaria
AAATGAAGGTAAAGAGGAGTACTGTCCTCTCTTTCACAGTCAGTACTTGGTGCTATAATTTTTCTGCTTCAATTGTTCTCACAGTCTACAGCTTACAGTTTGTGAATGGCCTCTGCCAGCCATAATTTTCTGATCAGCTGTTATTAGTCAGCAAACTTGCTACATTAGATGGGTATTAGCTTCATCCTTTCTTTACTCTTCTTGAATATTTGTTTCTTTTACAAGCCTCCCTCTCTCAAAAAGCAATAGGAACATACACATTAAAACATGTTGTTTTAATAAAGTCACTTTTTTCAGCAATAAAGTCACTTTTCCCTTTTAATGACACTACCTCAGTGAGTTCAAAGATAGGATAGCCAGAATGCCATTGTACCTTCTATAAGGTCTGTCAGGTATCCTGCTTTTATGCTGCTCCTGTATCACCTCCTACTAATGTTGTCACACCACAGAATGTTCTGCAATCATTGCACAAGCAGAACAGTAGCCAGCAATTGACATTGCTTCTGCTCTTTAGCCATTCCTTGTTCCTCTGATACAATTCCTAGTGACTAGAATATCTTCTGAATGCCCTAAGCTACCAGCTAAATTTCACAGCAAAAATGAAAGGTCTCCTATTTTTACCTAATAGGAACAAAAGGGGATATTCACAACCTGCTCTTGCAATCCTCCTTTTTATTGCTTCTCAAAGTCATGATCTGGCAGCACCCAACCAGTTCCTTATTGATGATAAATCCCACCAGAGTGCTTCTCAGTCCTGCAGCTACCATCCTTTTACCAATAGACAGCTTCTCCTCTCAGGGGCTGACCATCTGTCAGGTAGCTGTGAGCAGTAACACTGCTGCTCCAAGATTAATGTCTGTCAAGAGGTGAAACAATATAGATTTGAGGCTTTTGTCCAAAGATATTTTTCTGTTTCAGAAAGGGAGATGTGCCCTATCAGAAAGGCATAAGCACTGCTTCATTTTGTGGTTGGAGATTCTGAATGTACAAATGGCCACTCAGATCTACATAGCATGAAAAGAATATTCCTACCAGGAACTACAGGAACTGTATTGGCTGGCTTTGAAACAATTCAGTGCAGTGTTTTACTGCAAATACTGCCTACCTGATACAATATAACTGTTCCTTAAAGACAAAATTAATAGCTTAAGAATTCCATCATCGTTGCTTTAGATACCTAAGTTGGAAACATTTGACCCTGCTCTTTAATTTAAAATAGTCTGTGAGGGCCTGCTTCACTCAGGAAACATTAGATTGCTCTCATCCTTGAAACAAATTCTGAGTTTTAATCTGCAGCTAAACTCTAAGGTCACTTTTCTTGCAGTTTTAGAGATCAATTTTAATCTGTTTTGAATTCTGAATTTCCATTGCGTAAGATCTAGCTTCTCTTTCCAGAGAAATTCACCAAACAATGGTTTTCATGTTCTGGGAAATTAATATAAATTCTTTCTGTACCCCAACACTGTTACAAAGTTCAGGCAGATTGTTTGTCTTCTGTTCCTAAATCACCTTCTCAGTGGGGCCATAGTGTGGAAAAATTTGGCAGTTTCTGTATCCTCTCTGGGGGCAGCAGAATTGCAAATGCTGGCTGAAATGCATAATTGTTTTCTGATTTTTTTCCATTGATGGGTTTTTTTATTCCTTCTCCTTGATCTTCAGCAGTCCTCAGCAACTCCATCAAAGTAAGGAGATACATAATCAGAAGAGCTTGTCTTGCCAGGAATCTAAAAGAGACTGCATTCTTTAACAGCTGGCTTTCTCCTTCATTGTTTTCTGCTGTTCAGTAGTACTTCTTACAGGTCTTGTTATTGAGTCTGGAACAATGCCAGATTTTTTTTCTGCCCATTTAGGGATGACATTTCCCTCCACGGAAATACTTTTATTAAATCAAGGTGGTGTTTTTTTTTTGTTTTTGTTTTGTTTTGTTTGGTTTGTTGGTTTTTTTTTTCTTTTTGGTTTTTTTGGGTTTTTTTTTTTTTTTTTTTTTTTTTTTTTTTTTTTTGTTACAGAAGCTAAAGCAGCCTGCATGTTGTGTTCTGTAACTGTTTATTGTGTACAGTTTGCTCTGAGGAACTCAAATGTCTCTTAGAGGAAAAGTTCTAATTTCCATGCCTGAATATTGAATGTATTATATTTCAACTACGAATGTAAACATGCATTTAAAGTGACTACTAAAACTATGATTTGGCAATGTAAAGTGTGTTAGTAGTGGTGTCTTTGCAGTAAGGTGCTAAACTCTTGTGCTCATTTGTTTCTTTACAACTGCTGAGTGATGTTGAATCTGATGTGGGTTTTACAACATCAGGTTGGGAACTCTGCAGACCTACTGGACTACTCTTTTTAGGTTAAAAAGTATATGGACATTAGTAAGCGCTACTATTCTTTCCTATCTCAGTTAGGTCAACAGGAACTGGACTCAGTGAGGAGAAAACAATTCTATCTGAAAGACTAATTCACCTGGCCTGTAGTCTAAATTGTAGAGGCTTCTGGTGCTGGCTGATATGTCCATAACAATCATATCTACCATACCAAAATCTGGGTGAAATGTAGTGAATTTAGTATCTGCTGGGTCTAGGGTATTCAAATGAGACAATGATATGTACTCAAATTGTTTTATCAAACAAGTATTTGTCTAAAGTAGATTAAAAAATGCATTTCAGTTGCTCCCCAAACCCAGGAAGACATCACTACCAATTCACAGGATATGTTCCACCAGTCAGCATTGTCAGGGATAAACAGACAATCTATTAATTCTTTTGTGTAAGATCCCAAAATGAATTAGATAATAAAAATATTAAAATATTCTTGATCAAACTTGACTCAAAGAAGCAGGAAACCTTTTTAAATTCAGTCTGAAAGAAATTATATTATGTGTCTTCTTGCAGTTGTCTCCTTCCAAGAATAAGTCTCCTGCTGAGTTCTGGATCTTTCCCAGTAATGGACTGCTTGGATTGATGAAAAATATTTTAGTTGGACCAGACTCTTTTATTTGATTAATATCTATTAAATTTTTATGAGGCTACTTGTATTTACCAGTCTTTAGACATGACTCCTTGAGCAGAACGTGTGGGTCTCAAGGGCATGTGTATACTCACACTATGAAACAGCTACCTGTGGATAGATGCTAACTGTGCCTACACTGTGAAAAGTAAACAGGCTAGCTACAGAAAATTAAAACAATATGGTTTCATACTAAATATTAACAAAAATAAATTAACTTTTCCACAAAAAGCTCTGGAGGCAATGCGCTTTCTCTAAAGGGATGAGTTAGACAATGAGGTTCTCATCAAGTCTTTTTTAAAAAAAAAAACACTTTTCTCCACTAGAGGAACATTCAAGGAACCTAAGTATGTAATCTGTTGGCTTCATTTAAGCATTAAAAACATCTGCCCCCTAACACTGACTGAAGTTTTCTTAAAATGCATATTGCCATTCTCTTTTATCTCACTTGGATGATGACTCAGTAAAAAATCTTCACCTACAACAGAAAGAGGATGTTTTTGAAATAAATTTAATATCTTCAGGAGACGGAATTGAAAAGGTTTGAGGGTGAGGAGATACACAGCTGCTGGTTAATTCACCCTACCTGCCATCTACAGCTGACATTTATTAAAGCCTTCAAGCCATTTGTGCAAAAAAAATCTGCAGTGGATCCTCTGTTCCTTTTACTGAATTTCAATCAGTCCTAAAGGGTTTATTCCTGAAGTGAATCAATACAGAGAGTTATTTTCAAAAGGCCTAAGACATCTATACCCTATTTGCATTTAGAACATTATTTCAACTACTTTCCCACAGAGCAAATATCACCAGCAGCAAGACCACATCTTCTCATATCTGTACGGGGAAAAGGACAGTTTGTCACTTTGGGCAAAGATCTAAAGATATCATTGGCTTATATATTTGAAGATTTATTCTTTAAAATCTGCCTGAAAAAAGTACAAAAGAAAGAAATGGGAACTGTGCACTTTGAATTTATGCAATGTTAATAATTTCAGAACAGACTGCATGGTAGTCCTTCAGAAGGATTCAGAAGGGACCCTGAAATAATGAAAAAACCCCTTGGTTTTAAAAAATGAACAAAATTCCCTTACTATAAGCTCAAATAAGCTCAATGTAGAAACAAATCACTGAACACATTGCTTAGCATCAGTATTTTTTACCACTTCCAAGTATGTGGATGTCTACAGACTGAGGAATGGCAGAAAATGCTTTATTTGAAACATTTGTCCAAATATCAGATATAATTTTGACTGCCCTTTTAAATGTCTACTTATGTACTTAGGCACTATTAACATGGACTTGTATCTAGAGTGGATATTGACACTGGTGATAATCAGAACATCCCTTATGAACATGTTTTTATTGCATTGCTGCGAACCTGACCCCACATAAACACACCTAGAAGCAGTTTGCTGGTTTTCATTCAGAATTCAGTCTGTGTGGATTATTTAATCACAAAACCACAAAATATTCTGAGTTGGAAGGGACCCACAAAGATCAGCAAGACCAACTCGTCAGTGAATTGTGCATGCAGGGATCAAATCCATCACCGTGGCATTATTATCACTGTTCTCTAATCAGCTGAGTAATCTCAAATTAGACATAAGTCACATAGTAATATATAATATGTAAATATCTGAAAAAGCATAAATTTCATATAAGCAAGTAAAAATCTTCAGACTGGTTTACTTTTGTTATAAAACTGGATGATTTTCAAAGTTCTTACCACAGCATTTACTCCAATTACCACATTTTCAGCAGTGAAAATGAAAAATTGATTTGGTACAGAATATCCTCTTTGTGAGTATAGCTCTTAATGTGCTCTCCCATTCAAGGGTTGGACTTCAAGGAAACCTTCCAATTCAGGAAATTGGGGGTCCCTTCCAATTCAGGAAATTGGGGGGCCTTTCCAATTCAGGAAATTCTATGATTCTATGAAATAACATTTACTTGAATTAGTAAAGACTGAAGATGAATGAAAATAAGATAAAAGAATAGAATGGTAGAATTCAGCATTTTATATTAACACATAAAGTTCATTTAAAAGTTGTATTATACACAGTTTAGTAGTTGTTTTAAATGACACATTTTGAATTGAGGATGGAAACTTCTTCACCACCATCATTTGAGTTTTCAGATTGCCATATATATATATATATATATATATATATATATATATATGTATCTCCCAGAATACTTCCTTTTAGGAAAAGCAGTAAATATATCTGTGATGCTGGAGTACTAGAGCAGAGATACAGCAGTCCTGTGAAAAAGTTACAGAAGCATAGGAATGAAGGAGTTTTGGTCTGATAGGGATCCCCCAGATCCATCTGGCAGCTAACAGGAAGTGACACTGATATTCTCGGAAATTCTGGAACAGCACATAATAATTTGCTCTTCAGCCTGAGAAACATACATCTTTATTTCTTTTAAGTCTGTTAAAAAAAGAAAAGTGCTGCAGGATTTAAGACCATCAGAACTGGGTTCCAGATAAAGCAGCATATGATTTAAGCTGTCCAGTCCAGCATCTTAATGTGGCAACTTCACTTTACACCATTTTTAATTCTATGCTCATTTTTAATGAAGTAGCTCTTGTAGATTTAACTAACTGCTGACATTATAATGACAGAGATTTCCTGTGTTGAGCTTAAATTCTACAATGCATCTTCAAGACAGAAAATTAGGGAAAAGGTAAAGAAACTCTATGGGTGTTCTGGTTATGACACAGAAGTGTTTAATACTTTGGTTGTAGATATAACAATAGGAAGACCTTCTACCAAGGGGTATTCACTAACCCTTGTTTATGCCTCCTTACACAGCAAGGACAATTGATTATCACAATTTTATAATAAAAATGTTAAGAAACTAAGGGAAAAACTTCATCATTGTTACTAGATTAAGATTACAACACACTTCAAGACTCAGATTAGTTGCAAGGTAATGCTTTCAGGATTTGTTTTATTTGTGCATAATGCAAACAAAGCCTTGAGAAATTGTTAAAATTTAAAATCTCCTGTTAAAATTGTTGTTGTCTACTGTCTTCATAATCATAAGGCTCACAACAGCAAATCAACCCTCTGAATTGCTTCATTCTGAGAGTAGAATTAATTTTCTTTCATGCGTGGAATGTACGAATTTCTTGAGCTTGTAGTGAATATATATATTTTTAATTGGTTTAGTGTTGCCAAAACATCAGAAAATATACAGCAGCCTGGAAAGTCATGTAACAGAAATCTTCCTGCTCCATTTGCTTTATCAGACACATATCAATTATTTACCAGGCAGAAGGTGCAATATTATTTAGGGTCATTGAATCTATGGAAAATAGCATCTGACATTTCTGGAACAGAGTTATATTGCAAGAACTTCCTGGCATTCATTTATCAAAAGTGAGCCACTGAGCAACCTCCAAGTTAGTACAAAGAAGGTCAGTTTGGACAAATGCATTTCCCTTGCCCACAGAAAATGTGCCCTAATACAAGAATACTCCAGAATTCTCAGAAATCCATAAGAGCTATATCATTAATTCTAAAAATAAAAGAATACCATTGCTATAGTTCTGTCAGTATGGTCTTTTGCCTCCAAAATCAGCTTGAGTCAGTTGGAGGCCGATAGGACTTCAATTAGTCTGAAGCATAATAGTCAACCTCTCTCACAACAACATGTATGTTTTATTTCATGGGGCAAAGGCCTGATCTCATGTCCCCTGTGGTCTGAGAAAATTCTCTTTCAGTGAGATGCACAAAATGCAAGGCAGGTCCAAACTTGGTTCAGTGGACTTAGCTAGACAGAAGTTATCAAAGTTAGTTAAAACCCCTCAGATATCAACTTGGCAAGATGAAAATCCCACTCTCTTTCCACACTCTGTACTTGAAGCAGAGTAGGATAGCAAGTACAGGCAGTAAAAGTTAAATGGACACATCTTACTCTCACCTAGCCTGAGGCACATGGAAAGTATTTGCAATGGAAATGGTCGAGGTTTTTTTTCAAATTCAACACCTGCAGAATCTGTACATATCCTTTATATACTTGGAGTTACAGTGAGTGTTTAATATTAAGCAGGGAGAAATAATTTAGCCTGTGAAATGCAAGATTAATGTTTTTATTGCCTGAGAATCCACACAGACTCTGGCCAGTAATGGCCAGAAATCAGAGCCTGTGCCAGGTTTCCAGCACCTGCACTGACTTTGAGAAGTGGCAGACAACATGGTCCAGCTATGATGCTCCTCTGTGACTGAATTAGCCCCTAACAGCATCAAGACTAAGTATCCATGGGGACTGAGTTTGCTGCTACAGGACTAAAGATGAAGGCTAAAGCAAAGTTTTAGCCCAACTCATCTTAAACAAGCTAAAGGGAGCCCTAATTCTTCATGCCTACCTGCCTACCTGCCCCTGAGGAGCACTGCTGAGCACTACAGCTATGCTGTATTTCACTTACCTGAGTGAATGAATGGGGGTGTGGGAGGATTCCTGAAGTTTGGTGCAGAGAAGTAAAATTCCTTTAAGTTCCATTAAGCAGCTCCCTCTCCAGCTGGTGGAGACTGTGCCAAAACATCAACAGATACAGAACTAACAATGGGCCTCACATGCTGGTCATTATGCTGGAGTCTATGAAACTGATGAGGTTTAAATGTGAGGGATGCTGTGCCATGTTAGGCTCCATCTGGTCTAGAAGAAATGTTAACCACTTGCCTTGAAGAATTTAATAAAATGGCACAGGACTATCTTCTGCTGACATTAAAGCTGACCCAAACAGATGTTGTAAAGCTCTGCAAAGGCTGTGCAGTTCTAGCTGACAGTCTTGGGAGAAGACTTGCACAAAACAGTAAGGGCTGGCTGCCCAGAATGAGAAATCTGTTGCCTTATGTTATGAACAACTGAAAGCTTTGTATTGATAGGTGTTGAAACTTTTGTTCAACTGCTGATGCAGCAGAAAGTATGTATTAAAATGTTGAAATTAATATGTGGTCATATTACATACAACCACGATGATATTTTTTTTTTTGTCAAATAGTTATTTTGTATACAAAAGTTTTTCGTTGCTAGGGCAGATGCAGCATTCTGCTAATTTTAATTCCCTTTTTAGAAGTCAAGGTATGTTAGAAGTATTAGCATTACTGCCATGGTGTATATTTTTTTTACACGACCAAGGCCTGCAGAGTATCTTTGGGAAATTGCCCCAACAGTCTTCCAGTATTTTTCCTGTTTTGGGCTTCATACTAAGAGAGGGGTTTTTTTCACCTGTTATCTAGACCCAACTAGCAATAACTGGTGACTAAGACAGTCTGGACTGTCCTTATAGCAACTGTCCCATGCACACATATTGTTCCTTGATACACAAAATTTTACTCTCTGCAACTGTTTTTGCTCTCCTATTTAGCTCAGTGGAATAAATACATGAGCTGATCTCAACCATTAGAATTTGAAATTGCATGTTATCTAAGAAGGCCACAGGAATTGTGGAGTTTTTTCAAGTGTATGTATGTATAAGCACACACTCAGTAAAACTTCTTTTACTACAGGGTGTTGTGTACAGAAAAGAAAAAGGGGAGTAAACACAATAAACATAATAAGCATACAGTCTTCCCCCAACCAAGCAGTAAAAATATCACCTTCCTGTGGTAACAGAACAGCTGGCTACCAGCTAAGCTCCAGCTGTGATGGGAATAGCTCTGTTGTGCCGCACCAGGAAGCAATATGCTGCAGTAGGAAATACAAAGTTTGTAGAGAAGGTTGCCCCCAGGGAGCAGGGACAGCATGGCTACTGCCTAAGGAAAGGCCAGCCCGGAGCTGGGGGCACCTCAAGGCCTGTAGAGCACAGGGCTCGCCTGCTTGGCTTGTCCCACCACTCCCAGCACAGAAAGCAAGACAGACCTGGAAACAGCAGCCAGACTGAACCACAAGCCGAGACTGTAGGAAAATACAGCAGCAATGAAGCCAGTGTGAGGCCAGGCTGGAAATCAAAGCAGAGGTCAGGGCCTGGCAGGGCCGCAGGGCCAGGCCCAAGTCCTGGCCAGGAGTGAGGCGCTCCATGGCCAGCAGGGACTGCAGCCGAGCCAGACACATCGATCCTCTGGTACAGCTCGGGCAAGGAGTGGAGGCTTCCTGGCAGAGGTCAAATAGAGCTCCAGGGCCCACAGGTGCCGAGAAACCCCAGTTCCCTCATCTTGGTCAGAGCCCTGCCATCCCTGGAGTTTGTCACTGGGGCAGAGTGGGACAGGGGAGTGGCAGCGCCCTGAGGGCATCCCTGTCCCTGGGGGGGCCGGGAGCCTGATCCAATGGCCCTGCCCCGTGCCCCATTTTCTTCAGAATGCTGGCTGTAGGCATAAACAACAGCAGAAATAGGCAAAGTAAGAAATGCCACTGCAATTTTAATTTCCTCAAACCTGATAGTTTTGCAGGTGTTTTGTTGTTTTTTTTTAATATCAGATCATATGCTGCAGAGCTTGTTACCTAGTCCATGTCATTTACAAGGGAGGTGACCTCAGTTGCATTAAGATGGAGATCCTTTCACGTGGTTGAACTTCTCTTGTAGTATTTTACTGCTTTGCAAGAATGAAGGTGAGATTCAGAGACTGCAAAATGGAGTACACTTGTATGAATGTCCTGATGAAGCGGATGCCAGATTTAGAGAATCTCCCACTGCACCACTGACTTCTCCTAGAAGTGTGTTTTCTATTGACACTTTCACTCAAAGTGCATGACTCTTTCATGGCCTCTTGTGTAGCTATGCTTTTGAGATTGGGTGACAAGCTTCCCACATAGACCAAAGATTAATTTGCCTTGTCAAAAAACCACAGGGAGGCTTTAAGTGTCTAAGGCTGGGTTTTATTGGAACAAAAACTAAGACAAAACTGAAAATGCAGAAACTGCATTTCTGCAGAGCAAGACAATAAAATAAAAAAGAGGTTTTATATAAGCTGCTTTCAATGTATCCTTTCTCTCAGACTTGTGCTATGTCTGACAATTTTTAAAACAAAGAATAAATGCAATTCAGATCTCCAGAAAAAAATTCTTCTCCATAAACTCTAAGGTACAGCTTGGTGTTTCTGGGCTTCTCAGAAGCTACTTGGTCTCTGCTTATGCTTCAGGTGCCTGACCTGTTTGTCAAAAGTTCTGTTTTGAGCCCCATTCTTCACTCCCAAAGGCTCGTTAAGCTTTTTATGATAAATTAAATTTGAAGGTACAATCTCACATATTCCTTTTGTCTCAAGGCACAGAGCACTGCACAAAGCAGTTAGTAAACATCCTCACTGCCTGGACAGGCTTTTTTAACAAGGAATAATTTAATTTTTTTTTAATGTGCTGAATAGGGAAAAGCTGTCTCTTTTGAAGCTATAGCTTAAATTATTCTGGGCAGAAAAAAGAAAAATCTGCTAAGTTTGTTGGGAATTGTGCTGTCCAGGTTTTGTCTGACAAGGAGTATACAATGTTTTAATTTTTAACTAAGTTATAAGCCATCACCACAGAATTTATTTTTCAGTTTTGTTGGCTAGACAGACTAAATAAATGTTACATTTGTCTGTAACTAATGGATGATGTACTTCATTGTTGTATATTAGCAAAGAGAAATTCTTCATTTAGAATTGTTTTTCTTTGCTGCCCTGGATTTTTAAACTCATTTAAGGTAAACCCTTCTCCTTATTTTTTTGTGTATTTCTATGCTTTTGTCTATTTCTATGCTACCCAGTTGACTAATGCATACACAAATGCTTAGATGATAAGGGATGGTGACATTATGCATTATTCTTGTTAAATATGGAGCAGAACATAAACAAGGCCCTTACCACTGTTGACTGTTGCTTATGTAGTATCCAGTCTCCATGCATAGTCTCCAGTGGCAGAGACTGACCCATACATACTAGTTACTTCCTCTGGGGTGAGTATGGCATTCATGCATAATCATATTTTAGAACAAACCCCAGCTTTATGATCAGTTTTGACACAGAAGCCCAGCTACAATTTTGGGTTGAAATTTCAAGTATCCTTAGTGTATTTATTCTTTGTAGGTGATTACTTTGTATTCTTAAGAAAACTCAGGAGTTATGAAAACTCCTACTTATTTCTCCCTGCTCTGAATTGTTGAGTCTTTTGTGTCTGTCCCTGTGCATTCCCTACCCCCACAAGGATGAAGCATGTCTCTCAGTCTATTAAAGGTATCATGCAGAACAAAAGAAAGAATTAGAAAGGAAAGAAGGATCTTTGATGCCTTTGATGTAAATAATGTTGTCTTTGACATCAGTTTTATGAGTCATTGTTTCAGGCAGTATCCTGGCTCACTTTTCATGAGTAAATCCTCCTCTGCTGTTTTTACAGAGGTTTCCTTTCTCACTGCAAAACATTTTGGCACCAAATTTTCTGAATTACAACAGCAAAATATTAACAAAAGAATTATAGCTGGATATTTTTTTCTCTACGCCATCACATATACTAGATGCCTGGTGAGTGTATGAGTTAATGCTCCCTGCAAATTGTTTTTGTGCTCCTTTGTTTCACAAGCTGCAACACTGAGCCACTAACTCTCTGAGAAATGCTATTGGCTTTGTTTTCTGCCATTTAATTTCCTGTAGTTGAGACTATCAGAAGATCTTGCACGCAGAACATTGTCCTGTAAACCATAAATTGGGAAGAGATACACTGAGATCTCGTGATGTGTTCTTTTTTTTTCTCCCAAATGCATCATGTGTTTTGTATTGAAATTTTGATATCAGTTTTATTAGTTGAAGTAGAGGAAAACAAATATTTGGAATACAGTGGTACAGTCTGCAGTGGTACAGTCTGCAGCCAAATACAAACCTACTAACCTTTTAAGAACGTGAGTTGCCTTGCATTTTTATTGACATGTTAAGGAACTTCTGAAATTCTCCAAAAGGCAAAAATATGCAAAACCTAAATGCTTTTTTATTTATTTGTATATATTTACAACTTCTCTTGTGTACTCTTCTTTAAGTCAAGTGCTGCTGTTCAGACAACTCCAGAAAATGGTCTGCATGCATGACTGCACGCTGTCTCTGGGTGACACTTACAAACAACAGCAATGTAAAAAGTAAGCTGTCTGTGGCACATAACAGATAGCTGTTGTTCAAAAAGTCTGTATAGTCTGACCAAACTTCTAGTTTGATTAAAAACCCATAATGATTGGCCATTCTTTCAGCTTACTTCAAATTTATTTGGTTCTTTGTGTGGTAGGCAACATGGAAGATTACCCTACTTCAAATTAAGTACGAAACTAATGTTCAAAAACAAACAAAAATTTCAATAGTATTTCAGATTTTTTACAATATACCCAGTGGATTTAAAAATTGAAAGCTGGTCCTAATTTGACTGTAATAACCTTTTTCCAAAATTACTTAAATTTTTTTTGTAATAAAAGGAGTGGAAAGTACAATTTTGAAGCATGAATTTTCAAAGCTGGAAGCAAATTTTTAATTACATGCACACTATCAAAGTTTACAAGTAGGGCTCTTGTGGCTGGTTTTGCAAATCACCTTCCTCTTAAATTGGTCATAATCTTGAAACTTGCAGTTCAATCTAAAACTGTAAGGTGAAAGTCAGATGTACACTTTGATCTCCATTGGACTGGTTAATATGCAAGCCAGATGATAGTTTCATTACTCCCATATGAATAAGCTGGGTGACTGAGTAATGCAGCATGAATTTCAAGCTGTGTATTACAAATGCATTTGAATAATTTGCAAATGATTGTGTGCTAGTCAATTTAATTTCTAATTTTTTGTAAAAGTTGGTATTACTGTATCATATCTTTTAGAGCCACCCATAAAGAAGGGTAAGCTGAGACCTAAGAACGCAGTATCAGAAAAGATACCATACTGTGGGGGTTGACTTTTGTGCCCCTGATGAATTTACCTTACTAACTTTGGAAGTCAGAGATAATGGCAAGCAGGGAGGCTGTTTTGAGAAAATACTTTTATAAAGTTACTCATCTGACTTATTTTAGAAAATTTATCAAATGAGAGAGTGACAGCAAGTTACAGAGCTGAGCTGGCATTCGCCCCACAGGAAAGACAAGTTTGGATAATGTGGCATTTTAATTTTAGACATTATTTTTTTCTACTTCATCTCATCATGATTTCAGAATCAAAACAGCAGGAAGGGTCAGGAAGTAGCAATGTACAATGCATGAAAATACCTGACTGTTAGAGTTTAGCATGTGTAACTCATTGGGAAAGGATGGGGAACCTGTATAAATTCATTCTTAAGTTTATTTTATACAATAAAATAGGAAAACATGCATATTTCTTAAAAAAGTTTCCCTTCCTTTGCTCTTGGCAGTCTGGTGTTTGAGAGGCATGGGTGGTAGCATGCTCCTAGTGCCCTTATGTTGCTGCCTCCTGTCTTGTTGCTATTCTGCAAACATATTGCCCCTCTGCTGGCTCTCACCCGAATCCTGGGTGTGCTTGCATGACTTTGTGTTGCCTGTAAGAAGGATATAGCACAGGTGAAGCAGGTAGTGAAGAGCAGCTAAATTGGTTTAAGAGCTTGGAAGAGCTATGCTATAAGGAAAAGAGCACTTAGTTTAGAGTGGAGAGTTCAGAGGAGAGGCCATATAGCTGAAGCTCAAAACCCACAAGGGCAGTGATGAATGCTGAACTGCTGTTGAAAAACTCCCACAGTATTACAGCCAGGGACCACTTGAGGAAACTAGAAGAGAACTCAGGATGGATAAGAGAAACTACTGTTCCTATGTAGCAGTGAGCTTTGTGAATGTCATGTGACAGGAGGATCAAGAGGCAGGTTGTATCGGAAGACTGGAGGAAAAACATCAGGATAAATAATCACAGTAGGTTCCTAAACTGATATAAGTAAGCAGGGAGGGTGCTCTTCAACAAGGCCTCACTTAGAAACTAAACCCACATGGCAGATACAAGGAAAGTGTGGAGGGGACAGAAAACAGAGAGTGGGCAGGCTTACATGGTTTTAGTATACATCATCTGCTCTGGCCATTACTGGAGAGCAAGTACAGGGAAGGATGGACCATATGACTGATCCAGTAGGACATTTCTAATGGTCTTTACCTTAAGTCTTGAGATTTTTCTGATAAACAAATGTATTTTAATGAATGCTTGTCCTTTATAGAAAACTTTATTTTTACTCTTTGTCCAAATCATTCTTTTTAATGCACACAAGAGACTGATCAGTGCAACATGAATGCTGGCTTAACATTCTTAAAGAAGATTAAATTGTCTGGAAATGACTTTGTGATTGAAATATTTCATGGCAGAGCCATAAAATGCACTTTTGTGTCTCTGAATCTGTTCAGAACCTTTTGATTTTTTTGCTTTCTTTTTGTCTTTAGTAGTCTCTTGTGAGGTACATATATTACATTTTTTTTGCTTTCCACCGTATCTGAAGTCATTCAAATAACTCATATGCTTTAGATGCTGGCACATCTGAATCATCATTTTCTGTACAATTTGTGACTTTTCTGAAAGTGAAATTATGGGTTTGAGAGATATGTCCAAGAAGGAAAGACTAGGTATTCTTTCTACTGTGGATTCAAGTACAGTAATTTCTACACACATACATTTCGATAGATGGCCAGAGTTGTCACATGGCCGCTCAAAAATGATGCCTTCTCTTGCATCTTGTGTCTAATTTCAGATATCTCAAGAATATTTCTGTGCACAGAATATTAGAAAGTGATTAACAGCTCAATGTGCTTTCACCACAAGGCTATTATTTTGAATACTTTACTTGCACAAAGCACAGGCAGCTGTGTGCTATTCTTCTGTGAAGCATAAGTGCAGTGTCTGGTCATTATACCATCCTAATGTGTTAAATTATACCAATATCATAAAGCAATAGCAATTAAAAAAAATTCAAACTGCTCAATTAAAAAAATAAAAACCTTGGCAACTCCCCAAACCTCTCAAAGGAAGCAACAGATGTTGAACTGAAACCGTGAGCCTTTATAATTTAGTCAAACATTCATTTCCCAAATCCTATTTAAAATTTCAGATTTTGATCAAAGTAAGGAGATGGGAGGGAAGCAGACCACTTCCTATCTTACTTTTCTTTTTATTCCCAAACATTTCTAAGGCTCCAATTTTAGGAAGCTATAGCGCAGCATGATCTGGAATGGCCATGGATCTACATGGTCAGTAAGGCTTTCCCTGCTTTGTAAGTTCATGCACACTGTCTAAGTTAGGAAGAGATGGATTCTGCTTTGACATTCTTCAACCGGCTACCCCCAGGAGGGAAATTCAAGTTTGCATGGGGAAGGACGGCCTGCAGTGAAGTCTCAATCCGTCTTTTGTGTGCCCACCAGTTCTGATCCTATTGTCCTGTCCTCTCTGCCATGTCCCTGAGATTTTTGAGTCAGCTTCTGTGCCATTCTGCCTAGAGTTTGTCTCCAAGTGGTTTTATCTGCTTGAAAAATAACCTGATAAGATAATGTGACTCGAGTGCCTCAATATGCTCAGATATTACTTGAAACTTGCACTTTTTTGAGCCAACTGCACATTCTGTGTACTTCCATGATGGAACATTGCTGTATTTTCCTTTCCAACCTAGAAAAGGAAGACAAGAAAAACCGCAGCAGGGCCTCATGCTTGTACATGTGAAGGTGTTGTAATCTGCAGGCACATAATACTTTAGCTTAGAACAATGAACATTATTGTGTTGCTTGGTGCCAAATCACAACAAAACAAATGTTCCAGGTATGCAGCTGGTTGAAGCTATTGCACCTATATGAATGAAAATTTCAGCTTCTGTCACAAGTAAAGGTTATTCCTTAAAAATATTTGAATGCTCCTTTTTTTACTACATTACTAAGTTTAAGATGTAAAATGTATAGACACCTTGGTTAGGTGCAAAATATTTTACGACTCATCTAATATAAACAGAGGGAAATTGTTCTTTTGAGGAAAATTACAGTTAGACTTTTTAAAACTGAAGTTTTTCCAAACAGGTTGGTGATTCTAAACAGGTACTAGAAATGAAAGCAATAATTAGCAATGTTGCTATTAGGCAAGCCAACTGAATTGCATGGTTTCTGCATCTAGCAGCTTTGCTATTTCAATTGGATTCAGGGAAATTGGAGTGAAAGAAAAGCAGTGACTAACTGCTCCCAGAAGTACTGACAAGCTGTAGTATAAAGCAAGTAGAAAAGATTCTGGTAACTTCTCTGCAAGTGAGTCAGCTCTTCAGGGTACTATATAAGAAACTTTGCAAGAGAAAAAAAGATGGGCTTGTATCCACAGCATTAGTGAATACTGACATAGAAATGAAGAATATCTGTGCTGGATTATTTATTTCCAAAGAATTCTTCAGGTCTTCTACACAAGGAATTAAATTGTGCCATGAATCAGAAATAGTTTTGAAACTCTATGTTTTCATTATTAAGTATTGATTAATGCTAAAAGAGCAAAGAGAAAATGATTTGTGAAAATTAGTTTCCTGAATCAATGTTTTCTATGAAATGCTTACTTTTTAAAAAAATGACTTTAAAAAACCACTTGTAATATCATTAACATGCAATATTTTTTTTCCTGCTTATCTTATTTTGGAACAGGTTATTGAAGAAAGTAAAGCAAAGACTATTTTCAGTAGGCAGAAGATAAGTATGACGTGGATCATTTGCAGACTTCAAGGTGAAAAAGTCAAGACATCATCTTTTCTGGGATGAGGTATCAGTTCCCATTGAGTTGACTGATACAGATCAGTACTTCTATTCCTTCACTCACTAATGTGGTTTCTAATGGAGTCCCCCAGAAAGGATCAGCAACAGTGACATTGCTTCAGTACTTATTTAGAGGAATTGACTTAGCTGTAATCAAATGCAGGCTGCACACTGCTGACAGGAAAAAAAAATTGTTTATTTTCCAGCATTTTATGTAGGCAGTGTACATGGTTTTAATTGCTGCCAGAATATTAGAACTCTGTTTTATAGCTGCTTGAAATGCTGAATTTCCCCAGACTACATTTTACAACAATTATTTACAGGTAGCCTTTAGTACCAACATTTAGCAGTATTCCTCTTGTAATCATATAATGTTTGCATGCTTCAGCTTTCTGGATTGATATACTCTACCACAGCACTCTTTCAGAGTAGCTCTTTTCTCTTGGTGGGCTTTATATACTAAGATCTTAGGTTAGCTGAGGATTATCCTCTTTGAAAATCTTCCAAGATTTTTTTGCTATTGGAAAGAATTGCAGTTACTTCCCTTCCATAGGAGGATCAACATGTTGGCTTCCTCCCCAATCCCCTTGAGGATCTGTCTGGATTATCTTTTTAAGTGTCAAAAATGACCCAGTAGCCCAGAAAGACACTTCCTACTCATAGAAAATTTTGCAGTCAGTTCCTTACATAGGCAAGGGAACTTTGGGTGCTAGAGTTATTGCTTGGGATTATCATATTAGTTTTTTTTGTTAGCAAATATTTCCAAAAATAGATATTTTAGGATCTCTTCAATGACAAAAAAAACTCATAACCCCCCCCCAACCCCCAACCAAACAACATCAGTTTCTTGCCTTATAGCAGCAGTGAAATATATTCCTTGAAATGAAAATAGCATAGCTACTATGACAATGTGCAGTCACTCTCCCTTTAGTGCTGTTGTTTGGGAAGGAACCCTAAAATTTCCTCACAACACTTTGTTGGCCTGATTTGTAAGTATTTTTCAGCATACCTTCCTACAACATGACTTTAATTCATCAAGGAATACTGCTCTTCAGGGGTTATTGTGGTTTCTGGGTTCATAATCTTCTGATCTGTGTCAGACAGAATTTCACTGCAAACATTAGATGGACAGAGATGCTTTGTTTTCATCAAATCATATTTCAATCTTACTTTGAAGTTATGAAATAAATTTTGTTCACAGACTTAGTTTTGAACAGATCACAAAAGTTATTAAAGACGTGAAAATCATTGATTGGACAGTTCTTCCAAAGACCATATGATTCTGGCAGAAAAATTATTCTTTTACACTCATCTTGTCAGTCTGGTATGCCTTCCAAGCTAATGAGGAATACTTTGGAAATCACATGGATTTCAGTGTCTTTGTCTACACCTGTAGAGGTGATGGCTTTTAGCTCCCTGTGAACAATTTAATAATGTAACTGCTCTCGTAGGGCAAAATTCTCTAACAGGATACTTCTGTGCTTAAAAGGCACCTCTTGGGTGCTAATGTGCTTCTGTCTAAATTTTTCTTGAAGATGATTGTTCTTACCTGGAGCAAGTGGAAAAAAGTTTGATTGCAACCATCACCTGCAAACAGATTGCTAATATGTCTTTCTCTGAGAGAATTTACTCTGGTACTTCAGGAAGGACAAATTACATTTTAATCCATTTACCTGCATACTGAAGATCTCTGCTCACTTGCAGAGGGGCTGTCACACCTGGTGTCTCCTGGCAATCCTCAGCTATTCATAAATGTGATTAAGAAATCCTGGTTTTGTCCAGGAAAAAGGGAGAGAAGCCAACAGAGGAATTTCTTATAAAGGGAAGGGTTTTTTCTGATTAAGCCCATCTATAATGGCTTGTATCAGCCTCTAGTACTGGCACATGGAATATGATGACAGTGCCCGATTCAGCAGTGCTCACAGGATAACTATTTGTCATTTATTGTTCCTATCAGAAGTATGAATGTCGGTATTGCAATTTAGAAGGCTGGACTCAGTAGTGGGCAAAGAGAACAACCATCAAGACCTAAAACTTCATTAAAGGGGTCTGGAAACAGGAGTGGTACTTTCAAACCATATTCAGACCACATTTTGACCTGCTGCAGCTGTCAGGCTGCCTATTCTTGTTTGTCATATAACATTGGTACCAAACCTAGGGCAGATACCAACTTAGAGTGGAGTCTGAAGCATGTAGCCTAGGATGACACAAGATAGCATCAGGATTAGCATGTATTTTGTTTCATGGAACCATTGATTTATTCTTTCCTACTGGTGACAATCACACTGTATGCAATTAAAAGTGCTGTATGATGTTCAGACCTTTAGCAGTGTGGGATGGGTAAAGCTCCTTCCTCTTCTACTAGTGATCAGAGAAGAAGAGTATGAAATAGATGGAGAATTTTAGAAAACTATGAGTGCAAGAGCTACTGGTCCTAACAGTGGCAAAGAAAGGGGAAATAGGCTGTAGATACCCTCACTGTCAGGGTTGTTGCTGAGCCTCAGTACTGTGAAATGCATAAAGGTGCCTGTGAGCAGAGTGGTGAGCATGCCCAGCAGGGCCATAAAATCAGCAAAGACAACTCAAGCGTGGACTCATGCAGTGCCCTCTGAGGAAAAGCTAAGAAAAGGTGCCACATACAGGATTTATTGGCTTCTCCTTGGGATGTGTAAGTGTCTGTTTAAGGATGTGCCAGCACAAAGCATTCAGAAAGGAAGTAGACTCATGGGAAGCTCTTAAAATTCTCATCTCTGCTGTCCAGTGTGCAGATGCATTACCCTGGCAAATAAAATTCTGAATGGCATCTGATGGAGAAGAACAACAAATGGCACAGCTTGAATACTGGTGTATGAATTGCCTTTCAGTATTTGTCCTTTGGATTTTCAGTACTGAGGAAAGTGAGGTAGGAATGAACTGGATAGCATTAAGAAAGTTTCATGCCGATAAATGGGTACCTGCCAGATACATCTAAGAGAGGTCATTTAGTGGCCTTGAGTAGACAGAAAAGCTCTGTGCCTAAAGCAGCTCAGAGGGTATGGAGGAAGCTGGGAGTCTCCATTTACTTATCTGAATTTTTTTTGTCTCTTGACCCTAGAAAACAGTGCTGTTCTGCAGGCTAAATAATCATGGCTCGTGAAAAGGCTGTGTCCACTTGCTTCTCTGAAAAGATAGGTGTATCAAAGTTGAGCATAACATATTGCTTTTTTAAATTAATTTTCTCCAGGGAAAGAAAAAAAATAAAAGCTTTTAGGTTCTTTTGTACCATAGGGCTGTATAACAGTGTAAACTGTTCCTGTCTTTGACAGGATAATTTTATTTAATATTCAGGGCATGAGTTTTTTCATCAAGTATATTGGCATATTGATCAATGTCAGTGGGCCAAATTTTACTTATTCAATGAAGAAAAGAAGAGGATGGCTCAGCAAAACAGATTTGTACTGGAATCTGTATGGATTTTTTTTTTTTGAATGTGAACACATAGAAGCTTTAAAATTACTTTTTAATTTTTTTTCCCATTCTCCTACAATATGTATTACTCAGCTCAGTACTCATGAGATACTGGGGTACTCTGGTACAACTATAGAAAAAGACTGTTTCTTTACAAAAAGTAGAATGTTTTACCAATCACAAGTACATATTGGTCAATAAAAAAAGTAAGTACCATTCAAGTATAATCCTAGCCAAAAATACATTTTAAAATTCATGCTACCTCAGAAAATACTACTTTAAGCTCATAGCTAGAGGTTCATAGTGAGTTGTTTTTCTAGTTAAGGTATACATGTGCATACATTACTCAGCACACAGAATATTGAAAAGTAGCCAAACCACTTTGTGACAGTCTGTAATTTTATTTATTTTATTATATTATTAATTTCTTGGAAATTATTATCTTGTCTTGTATTTCATGTGTCTTCTCATAAAATGCTAGCTGTAAGGTATGATAAATTAGGACAGTTTCACTGCCTTGCTGTGGGCATTTATCCATTGCATTCTTCTAATCAGAGTGTGCTTACTTCAAGAACTTAATGAAAGTTTTTAGTCTGAATAGGGTTCCTGGAATAGCATATATACAAACCTGCTGGCATAAAAAGACTATTCAAAGCCTGTTGTAATCTCTAGCTAGCTAAAAAGTGCCAAACCACTAAGATTTTAACAGGAGCTTCTAAAAGAAATGTATAATCTCAAACTGTGATTTGTATTTAAGTAATTTATTCTTCTAGTTAAATTATTCAAATCAGAGTTGATGGCTTTCACCATTAGAAGAAAAAAAATCCCCACAACAATGAATTATCAGGTGCACAGCAAATGAGATTAGTTTATCACCCAACATTTTTACTCCTCTGTTAATGTAGATCACATGTGTTTCCCAGGTATTGCTTCAAAGACCTATCATATCTGGGAGAAAAAGTAATTGTTAAAACACAATGCAAGGCTCAGCTCAAAAAACAAATAACTTGGCTCATGGGGACCTGGTACTGAGAAAGCTTTACTTCCTTTCCATTCACTTATCAGTGAGATACGGTTCACCATAATGTTCAAATTCTTTTTGTGAAGAATGACAATGAAACTGTGTTATTACCAATATAAATGCTAAATTTGCCTTTTCAATTACAGGCTCATTCTTTTCAGGTGGGAGCAATAGAGCAAAAATGATGATCAATGGGCTCACAACAATGTTATACAAAAAATATTCGGTCAAAACCGAAGAGGTGTATGCTTTAAAATGGTTCTGAGGAGCAAGTCAATTACAAAAAAAAAAAAAAAAAAAAAGGATATCTAGCTTAGCCCTGTGTACAATTTCCTTATGTATTTGAGTCAATTAGATGTCCAGGTCCTTTTTTTTGAAAGTGGTAAGGCATTTAGAATTTAAACCTCTTTAAAACTTAATGACATTTTGTAGCAGTGCCATTGTTAGAAATTAAAGGGGTTTGGGTTTTTTTTTCAGAAACTTTAAGAGGGCTTTTGTGTTTGTTTGGATTGTCTTCCTGTTAATATAATGATTTCACCTCAGTCATGATAGAATGAATGTCCCACCTGGTATGGATAATCCACATATTAGAAGAATATTGAATACTCCTGCTGAGACTTTGCCTGATCAAATTATGTAAAAGGAAAAAAAAGAGAAAACTCTAGTTTCTTTTCACTGGAAAATGCTGATGTAACTGTTATGTTTCCTGTACTGATTTAGTCTGTTAGGAATTTTATCTGTTACATGAATTAAGGAAATAATTTCCAGCCTTTGGCTACAATTTTGGATTGAAGTTACAGGCATGCATTAGAGGTTGGAAGGTTATTTCCCCATCTCTATAAAAGCATACTGTCTGTATAAAGCCAGATTGTATCTAAAAAGGCTTTTCCTTGTGCTTTGTGATGCTGTCTCGCTGTTTCTCACCTTCAATCTTTCTCCTATGGAAATATCTGAAATTATGAAAGCTGTATGTAACAAAAAACATAGCTGCTGTTTCAAACAGGAATTGCTTGCACTTCTAGACAGGGAGAGTTTTGTGTGTTCATGGCAGACTAAAATCAGTTCAACAAAGGATCTTGGGCAAAGGCTTTTCTGAGCATGAAATTAGGGGAGTCCTGCTCTGGTTCCTGCAAGTCCTAAGGGCTGTAGTCAAAGGGGCTGTTCCTCGATCTCTCAGAGATTTATAGGTGCACCCAAACTAGATCTGTCAAGCTCTTATTGCTTTTCGGACTTGGCTTCTGTCTTCTCAAGTACAGGCAAAACTGAATGTTGCTATAACAAAGATGAAGGGCATTTGGCTCCTGCCTCATGAAGGGAAAGGACTGGGATAAGAGATGGATTAGGGTGGGAGAATTCTTTTTTTTACCATCCTTGTACACTTTTATTGAAGCATGAATTATTAAAGAAAAGTAGTACTTCCTGCCATTCTAAACTGATGTGGTACTTCCTGCCGTTCTAAACTACTAATTCTGATTTCTAGAGCCCTTCACCCTGTGATGAAGACTGAGTTTAGAAATTTTAAATTTTCTGCATTTAGCTTGATAGTCTTCCAATTACTTCTATTTTTAGGCCTTACAAACTGGTTCAAGCAATTACAGTGAATATTTTACCTTTTTTTTTTTTTCAGAAGATTTTAGAAAAAATGAGCAGTAACAAAGAATTTTGAAAGCAAAGGCTTGTAAAGAGAACATGCTTCACAGCAAAGGTTATCTTCCTCTTCAGTAGTCCTGATGGAGTGGTTTTTGGAAAGGAGTATGCTCCTTACTTGAGTGTTGAAGAAAAAGACTTAAAATCAGGTGTAGAATATTTTCCTGTCTCTACAACAGGATTTAACCTGTTTGATTTAACAGGATTTAACCATTGTCTGATTTGACTGAAGCAATGACTGTAATAAGAATAATTTGTTGTGTTGAATGCTTAGCTGAGTCCTTGATTTGTGTAAGTGAAAGTTTTAATAAACCATATTTTCTTGTGCATGTTTATATCTGTATAATGGGTAAAAAAGACAGCAGTTTCTGAGCATCAGACAGTACAGATCATGGGCAGAGAAGCTGAGATCACCATGAAGTTATTAGCTGCCATTTACAAATAGATATATTAATAAATTAAGTTAAATTTCTGGCAGAATAAAAGAATCATTTAGTTATAGGATTTTTTTCCTTGTGTGGCAGTTTGTGAGGCTATACGTGGAAGGGCTCGTGAATAGGTTTGTGTGAAAAAACATACATTACAGAAGGAATGTTTTCCCATGCATCTTTGATGGCTTTTTGTAGATCCAGAGCAAGGAGTCTTATTCTTTATAAATTATCATGTGTTATCAACTTCCCTTCACACACATATCCTCCATCAAAGACACTCTAATAAAACCCAGCATTTTGATTAATTTTATTTGAAAATATTCTACCATCTCACAGGTTTTATCCTGTTGCCATCTATTGAGTATGTCTATGAAAGAGTGATATTGCCTTCAGGTTTTGGGTATCTTTTATAACATCATTTGTGATCTAGAACACACTGGTCCGGGTAGGGGGAAGAAGGAACTCTGATGATTGTTGAGGAGTTGTGTGAATCAGCAGATGAGCTGCATATCAGGTTTTCATTGTACAAACTTCTTGCTAAGTGCAAACAATGTGCTAATCTATTTTGGGGTCATGTTTTTTTCCAGCCATGGCTTTAGTACTCAATACTGCAGTATTTCCATGTTTGGACCAGCCATAAGTACAGACACAGTGAAGAAAACCTCTTAGTCCCTTCTTCTGGTGCAAGGAGACTGATTTCCTGTTAGGAGATCAGCTCTTTGGAATCTAAATGTTTTCCTGAGGACATTTGATCAACGTTTTCTGAGGAAATTTTTGCAGTTGTTTTTTGCTGTTCAGGAGAGTATGCCTGTAGGCAGCCTCAACAGATGGCTCAAGGACTCTGTTGGTGACTTCATCGCTATGAGTTCCAGCCACTTAACTTTCTTTGGCTACATCCTAGGCACAACAGTTCACAGGAGAGGTGTAATTTAGAAATTATAGTAAAGCAATATTATAGTAATAAGTGTACTAACTGTACTGTACTCTAGGTAGTGCAGCAACTACCAAGAAAATACACTCATACTTGTGTATAAACATAACCATCTGACAGATCTTTTTCTGACAGGATTAATGAATGTAACCAGTTTAGTGAAATCTTAACTTAATATAGAAGCTATTATAAAAAGTGTAAGAGAATTAGGAATCACAGTGCTAGAAGTCTACAAAATAATTTTGCTACCATGAGCTCATAATTTTGCAAAACATCCCGAAGATATTTGGAACATATCATTCTTATCTAATTGATGGCCTGAGGTTATACACACATTTAAGTGAGATTTCTCGGGGAGCTTGACTTACTGAGAGAAAATTATTGTGTATTTTCATTAAATCACACTCCTTGGTGGTGTACTAAGAGATAAATTTAAAAAATGCTAAATCACTAGATGCAATTCAATAAGGACAGTAAATTGTGATATCTAGCATACCTCATCTCAGTAGTTTGTTGATTTCTATTTAAATATACTTTGTTATGATTGTGTCTTATGGCAGCCACCTCTTAGGAGTATTTTTTGGATGAAATCTGCTAGAAAATGACGGTGTTTCAAAAAAATTTTGATGCATTAAATTCAAATGCTTGTCCCAAAGTATTTCTAAAAGTCAGGGTAAAAAATTATATCACAGGAAAATCTAAATCCACAGTTGTGAAAATGCTAGTATTCCTTTTAAACAGACACTCAGAATATTTTTTTTTATTAAACTTCTGTCAGTTAAAATTATTCAGTTTTATTGCTCTTACTTTCTTACATAAAAAGTGCCTTTTAAACTCAGTTCACTCAGTGTACCTCAGAGTTACATTATTACCATCTTTCTTATATTTAGCTTTATACAACTTTGATTTTTCTATATATGACATTATTTCTCTGGATTGGTTAGAGTCTTATCAAAATGTGCCTTTAATCATTGCAGTTTAGTTCATTATTTTCATATCACTCTGGTGACTCCTCAGGGAAGCCAACACCTGTTAGGTGCTCACTTTTGCAAAATGTGCTTGTGTAGTATTGCAGACATTAATTTTTAAAGTGAGACAATAGTGTTTCATCTCTGCATTTTCTGCTTCATAAGCAGAAGGCTTCATCTAAAGTTTTTATTTTATCATACCTAGTTTTGAACTACTTTGACACTGAAGAGTTATGAAATGGTCAAGTATAAAGCAGAAATCCTCCAGTGGAGTAATTATGTATAATCATTCTTTCAGTAATGCAGGGCACATACCTTCTTTAGGGAAAAAAAACCTTTTAAAAATGTCATTAATTTATTTGAACTCTGATTTAGGGTTTAGAAGGCTGAAGGAATGCTTTCCAATGTACCAAACTTTGTGACCAAGACAACTGTTTTCACCCCACTCAGATTATATCCTGGGCAGTATCAAACCATACAAAGTTCAACAAGGGAAAGTGCCGGATTCTGCACCTGGGATGGATGAATCCTGGATGTAGGGACAGATTGCAAAAATGGGATGCTGGAAAGTGGTGCCATGGAAAGGGACCTGGGGATCCTGTACAACTGGAGTCCCTGAGTCAGCAGCCAGGCAGGGCTGGGAGGGCCAACTCTGTCCTGGGGGCATCAGGCAGCCAGGAAAGGGAGGGGATTGTCCTGCTCTGCACTGGGGTGGCCTCATCTCGAGTGCTGGGGGCAGTTTGGTGTACAACATAAGAAATATATTAAACGATTAAAGAGTGTACAAAGGGGGGCAATGAGGATGGTGAGGGGCCTCGAGGGGAAGCTGTAGGAGGAGTAGCTGAGATCACTTGGTCTGTTCAGCCTGAAGGAGAGGAACCTTCATTGCAGTTACAACTTCTTCTTCACCCAGAGAGTGTCCAGGCTCTGGAACATGCTCCCCGGGGAATTGGTCACAGCATGAAGCCTGACAGAGTTCAAGAAGCATTTGGACAATGCCCTTGGGCCCATGGTACGACTCTTGGGGATGGTGCTGTGCAGGGCCTGGAGCTGGATTCTATCCTTGTGGGTCCTTTAGCACTAGGCATATTCGGTGATTCTGTGGACTTGTGATATGTTCCTTGCTTTCATCTTTCACAGTACTGACTTCAGTTACTCTCTATTTGTGATGGGTGGGAAAGCTCTCAGCCAAGGTTCTTTGAACTCTGAAGGCTGAAAAAAGTTATTTTCCTGCACAGTCAAGCATGCTCAATACAAAAACAGGAAAGCTCACCTGTCCTAGGCACCCAAAGACAGCTGAGCTTCATGATGTCACTGAGGCTCTTGAGTGGCCCCTTGTGGCCCTTCCTGTACAGTCATAGGCCTGATGTGACATCCTCAGTGAAATGTTCCCTCTTTCTTGAGATGCGTTCATTACCAAAGTAACATTACATCAGGGCAGTTTCAACTCTGAGTACTTAGACCTGTGAGCCTGGTTTTCCTCTCATTTTCCTACACAATTTCACATACCAAGATGTTGTGTACTTGTGTTACAGATCACTTTCACTGCGCAGGAGAGAGGAGAGCTAAACTTAATGGGAAGCTTTGTTAAAATGGACATTCCATAGCTAGTAGTACAACTTCAAAGGCATGCTGCATGAGAAGTTTATCAAAATCAGTCATGTCCTTTTCTATACTCTATCAAATCCTAGCTATTAAATCTGTCATCAAGCAGTTGCTCAGCTTGCCAAAGGACGTCTTGAACTGAAGTCCAGAGAATGGAGCATATAATTGAATCACTACTGACCAGCTGTCACAACAACTCTCTCCTCCCCAAACATTAATGAAAGGAAGAAAATGAGACGTCGTGATTCAAACTTTTATTCTGACGACATCCCATTGTTGTGTTCTAGCACTGAGCCAAGAAAAATCATCCTCCTCATTACATTTTCCAAAAGCTTATTATAAGCACTTGTGTGCTGCTGATATCACCCCAGGAGCTGACTGAAACTTCAGAGATAAAGCCAATATGCTCTTTGAGATAATGGTAATGTATGCAAAACAGAAAACAACCACAACAACAACAAAACTGTCCTAAAAACCTGAAAAAGTTCACCATTTTAGCACACCTGAATTATGACACAGACGTTATTGATGAGATATTTGTGATTATCCTCTTCTTTAGATCAAATGTAATTAAATACCAGCCACAACCTAAAACTGCTAGAGAATACACACCTACTGTCAGACCTATCCACTTAAGAACATCCCTATGTATGAGGAAAGAAGCATCCTTCTTGGAATGCTTTTTCACATCTATTTTGTTGCCATATAATCCCAGTGTCATTAATGCAGCCTGGCTAGATGTTTTCATCATTATAGAAATGTTCTATGGCTACACAGATTTTTTTTTCTCAAATGCAGTTATGGAACTAAGTAGAGAGTGTGACAGCATCCTTTTAAAGCAAACAAGAGACTTGAGGTTTAGACATATCTTCAGAAAAGCCAGGATTTCTGTCCATCTCTGGGAAAGTCTTGCCTGCTGGAAGATGCTGCATGGCCTAAATAGCCTCAGCCTTGGCTAGCCACAGCTCTGAAACAGGCTTCTAAGAGTCAATAGTGGCTTATGGGGGAGAACTTATAATTCCTTTCAGACTCTGAGATTATTAAAATAGAAGTGAGATAAGGGAAATTATAGAGAATAAAAAAGAGTTTTTTGTCAATTCATATGGTGCCTTCATCAATTACTACATTATTTTTAAAAGAATTCATTGAAAATGGTATTATCAACACTAGTCAAGGTGAATAAACAGGAAAAAAGATGACAAACTGTGTGGCCATTGTTTCTTTCCTGTATAAGGCTATAAGTATGAAGTTATATCAAGCTTTGATCTTTAAAAAACAAGGAACTCTTTCATAGAACTTAAGAAAAATGGTTTGACAAATATATATAAGTGCAGAAATACAC
Organism: Serinus canaria; assembly: GCF_022539315.1. Taxonomy (NCBI): domain Eukaryota; kingdom Metazoa; phylum Chordata; class Aves; order Passeriformes; family Fringillidae; genus Serinus; species Serinus canaria. The sequence continues at coordinate 83,213,369 of NC_066315.1, forward strand.
ATCCTTTCTATTCACATTTTTCTGAGGCAGCATATTGTGAAGCATATCTGCGAGACTTCAGACAATGAATGTAGATTGCTTTCAATGATTTATGCCAGTTGAATTAGAAATGGTTTATCACTGTTTTCTCTAAAACGAATGACTGTGGAAAAAGAAGAGTTCTCTTACTTTGTTTCCTTTGAGAGAAAATTGTCATAGGGTTCGATCCATGGTGCTCAGACCACCATAATACTTTTATAAGTCCAGTCACTTTGGGGGTTTTTTTTGTGTTTTTTTCCAGTTTTTGACAGGAATCAAATCAGTGTTTTGCTTTAGAATTATGTGTATATGATGAAAATTCATCACATATACTCACCTATTACATGCAGATCCAGACCAGAGCTATAAATAAGCTTGTTTTGGTTGGATCTGAATTTTGGTGGACTGAAGAACCTTATTAAAATTTTGCTATTTATTAATATATTTTGTTAATGGAAAAGTTCTTTCCTTCCCAAAAGGAAAAAAAACCAAAACAACAAAATACACTAGGAACCATCCCCCTCCACCCAGAAGCCCCACTAAAAACTAAAAAGGGAAAAAAAAGAAATTAGACCTGAGCTCTTCCAGAGTATAAAATGTGGACACAAATGGTTTAGTTCCCCCAGTCTGCAGGTTATATCGTTCCACTAAACCTCCACTGCCTTTTCTTTTTTTTTCCAAACTGTAATGTTGCTTAGTCTTTGAGAAAATTATTGCAACAATCTTTATTTGTGAGGTGAGAATTCCATTTCTGCAGAGGAATTTAAATAGTGAGCAAGGATAGTTATCTTTCTGATATTTGATAAATGGATAAAAGATTTAGTTATCTTGAGGTAAGATTACTTTTCAGAGAGGATGACATTTATTACCTCAAGGACATATTTCAGGAAATCCCTGTTCTTTATCCAGAGGTGATAGTTCTGTTCATCAGAGAAGAAGGCAATTGGGAAAAGAAAAGATTAATTATATTTTTATGTGCTTGAGCAGGGGATGCAATTGGTTTGTTTCTACAGAGGACACCAGTGGAATAGTGAGAAGGATCAGAGAAGGAACAGTTTATCCAGTGAAACTTCTCCCGAATTCCTTTCAATTCTGTGGTAAATTTCTTGTGCTCATAATCTTGGTAAATTTCTTGTGCTCATAATCTTAATCTGTTAATTCCTTAATAGACAAACATTGTTTCTATCAGGAAGTCAAATTGAGAGTGAAATCAATTCCCCTCCTCAGCTTCCAAAAAGCCCAAACATTTCAAGAGAAGCAGAATTAATGACTTTCATTTGATTTGTTTCCTGTCTATTGCCTTCCCCTTTATAACTCCAGCCACCTGTTTTTGTCCTCCTTCAGTCTGTCTTGGCATACTTACCAGTGCCCTTGCCACGCATCCTGCCCTTACTGTTATTATTTCTCCTCCTTCCCACCAAGTTGCCTTCCCTGTCCAGCTGTACCACTGACCAAAAGTCCTGTGCCTGAATCTGTGCTACAGGGAGTGTTGCTGTGTGATGCTTCTGCCTGCCCTGCCTGCACTGAGATAGGGAGTCACAGAGCTCACATCTTCCCTTGCCCTTCTCTTTTCCTTAGGACATTAATTCAGTTCTCTCCCTTCTCTCTGTTTCTCATCCCCTGAGATTTCTGCCTCAGTCACATTTCTTACAATTGGCCAAGGGAGTCAAAGCTATTTGGAGAAAGCTGACATGTGGATAAATAGTACTATTATATAAAATTCCTCCTTCATTAGAGAATCAGCCTAAAAATACCAGAACAAAAAAGGGCCTTTCTTAGGGAAATTAATTTCTTCATTTGTATGTAGTAAGAAATCAAATTGGCAGGTTTTCAAGATGTAAGTGAATATAGTGGAGTAGATAATCATATCCCCTCTTAAAAGGGATGCTGCCTGTTTACGTGTTCTTCTGATGGATCATAGTAAGCCCTTTGAATTCAGACATCTTGATTTTGTTATACCATTGTAGACACATAGAACTTTCTAGAAGACACCTATTCATTTCCCATGACACCTATGGGGAAAATGCACATGATAATCTGGAAGACATGTACACTAACTCAGCACAGAAATTGTTCTGTTTTGTCCTAATTCCAAAGGAAATGTTGCTTAGTTTTTGGGGTTAGCTGTCCTCTGCATGATCTTAATCTCAGAAGAGATTACTGTCCCTTTTTGCTGAATACCTTCCATGCATCAGATTCCCTGCCTTCAGCAAGTTTGATCTGTTTAGCAGGTCTAAGTCTAAACAGCTCAAGCTACGTGTCTGCCCTAGTGTCCCCAGGGCTTGCTGCTCTTTAGCATGTGACTGTGGCTTCTTGCCATGCAATCAGAGCAAACGTGGTCCAGAACCAGCAAGAGTCATCTGCTGGGTTGAGTTTTTGCTGGGGTTGAGCAGTGCTGTAACTACCTGTGCAACCTTGCTGCAGGCTGAGGAAGTGAAATGAACCGGATGCCTAATAACAAGGAATGCTCCTTGTGGGAAGCATAGCTAATCAAAGATAGTTCCATTAACAATCAGCAGTTCTAAGAGAGATGGGGCAAACTGAATAACATTGGATGGACCATTTCTGGACCAGCTTCTTTTCAGTCCTCTGTGACAAATGTTCATAGGGTAGATGTGCAAGGAAGCACCTTTCCCTCTCTCACCGAGCTATAAACACGTGTGTCTTGTTAGGATCAAGAAAAAAATTAACATATTTTTTCAGGCTTCTCAGGAATTAAGAATTCTTTCAAAACTACTACTGAAGCTAACCACTTCTCCAGATGTAATTAGAAAAAACCAAATATAATAAAAACTGAGATTATTCTAGATTTTCAAATTACTTAATTGATCTTTTCCTTTGTAAATATTTTGTCAGTATAGACTGAGTTAGGTTAATGTTCATTATTTTTATTCTAATATTTTACCCATGTTTTAATATTGTTATAGTTAATTTTCTGCTGCAAAAATCTGTCTTCGTAATGCTTATGTAAGATTTACTTTTTTACTGCTTTGGATATTGCATAATTGAGTATGAAACTAAAACAGAGATTTTCAATCAGCTTTCAATAAGCTATTTTTTCTTTGACAAAAACCAATATGGCCTTATATTTACTTGGCACCTCTGAAAGTACTAAGAGTCATTCACAATGTTCTGGTATGATTTATTAAAAGGCCAGACATTGAATTCTGGCCTGCAGTTCCATACACAAAAGCTATTAAATATTCTACCAAAATAGAAGAAAATCACACCTCAGGTTTTTTTCTGCTAAAAATGATTTCTTTTTCTTGAAATGAAAGCAAAATAGATAAGCATTTGCACAACACAAAGAATTTACAGAAGACATATAGCAAGGGATACTAATCTTAAAGCAAATGAATTAATTCTGTCATGTCACTTATTTCTTCTGGCATGAATGATGATTGTTATGCTGTGTGTCCTTTAGTTAGGATAAAATTTCTTCAGCAGCTTCATTCTCTCATTTTTAAAAGATGTGTATTGTATATTTTTTAATCTTCTTACTCTGAACATATTATTTACCAAGCAGTATTTCTTCATTATTTTATGTGGCATTCAGGATATTGGGTGAATGCTTTATAAATAAAGGGAAAAACTTTTGCCTGAAGAAATAAAAGCAATTATTTCTTTCTTACACTATCATGTGTCTGTTCTGTCAATGAAGATAATAGTAATAGTACCACTATCCATTAAATCAACCCTTTTCCCTGTCTAGTTTCATACAGCTTCCCATTACCATACTGTCAGAACAAGCTCTGTAAAAACAGCTGTTTAAAGGGGAATACCTTGCAGATCCTCAGCTGCAAGAGAGGGGTTAAAGTACGGTTGTGGGAGAAATGAATTGGGCACTGCTCTTGGTAAGAAGAGGAACCTCACTGTTCTTGGTCAAGGTACAGATGACAGATCCAGGCCACATTTGACCTTTCTCTATGACCTCTCCAGCCTCTATAGGATCCTGAGTTAGTGTTTATAGAGACCTACAGGTATCACAGAGACCCAAATGCCTTAAAAAGCCCTCTAGATAATGGGAGCCCGGGTTAATTCTCGGCAAAGGAAACCTGGTGTTTCAGGTCAGGAGCACAACTGCAGGTTCAGTGGGCGCTGACAGAAGAGGAAGCATCTGACAGAGCATGAACAGATTCTGTAGATGACTGTTCTGGCTCTGACATGACTCTCTGTCTAAGATGAGATGCTTAAAGCCGAGCTGGTTGCTCCAGATCCAGATCAGCAGCATCATTGCAATGTATTTGACTACACTGAAGGTAGTTATATCTAAAGGTCTTTCCACATAGTCTCAAAGGAGAAGAGACCACCTCAGACTTCATAAATACTGAGAGATTGAACTGAGGACAAATGAATCTCATCCCTGGCACTGCATGGTCTTCTCCTTCACACTTGGGATTCAGCTACTTGCAAGATTTGAACATGGTGTTTTGAAAGCACTGTCTTTGGTCATTCTAGTGGCCATTTTAGTGGCCATTATTTCCCTATAGGAATATATGGAGAATGCCAGTAGTGTGAAGAAAAAGGAAAGAACCATGCTTTAATTATTGCAAAGGTGATGCAATAAAAATATTTTCTACTCAGAATCACAGAATCAAAAAATCATTTTGGCTGGAAAAGTCCTCCAAGATCACTGAATACAACCTCTAAATTATGACCACCTTGTCAACTAGACCATGGAACTAAATGTCACATCCAGTGATTTCTTGAACATCTCCAGGGATGGAGTATGCTAATTGCTTGGGAGAAGAGGCCAACACTCACCTGGTTACAGCCTTCTTTTGGGTAGAGACCAGATGAGTTGGCCTCAGCCCATAGATCCAGCCTATCCAGATCCCTCTGCAGAGCCTTCCTGCCCGACGGCCCAACAACACTGCCACCCAACTTGGTGTTGTCTGTGAACTTATTGGGGGTGCTCACAATCATCTTATCCAGGTCATCAATAAGGACTGCATCTCATAGTGAGCCTTGGAGAAACCCAGGAGTGACAGTCTGCAACTAAATGGGGCACCATTCACCACTGAAGTTGTGCTAATGCTCACAGTTTCATAGGATACACACATACACACGCAGTTATATATATAGATATACACACACACACACACAAACACACACACACACACACACACACACACACACACATATATATAAATATTCCTCCATTTTAGAAGAACTTATTAACATCAAATTAGAAACATAGAATTTAGGCAGGGTAGGGCAAGGAAAGATGACAGAACCTCTTTAATTTTTTTTTTTTCTCTCAGAACAAAGAACAATCCACAAGAAACAAAGCTGTCACATCACAGGTAGAGTTTTACCCTTGAATTTAGAGCATTATCTCTCCAGAAGTGGTGAGGACTGCCAGTAGCTCAAGTTTGCCAGCTGCTCTAGTCAGGGAAATTTAGCATCTGGTTTGGATTTACCAACCATTTCAAACTGACCTTTTTCACTTTAAATTAAGAGGGGAAAAAAGGGAGGGGGAAGAAAAGAAAAATGCTGGCAGTCTAACCTTGTGCCTTTTGTGCACGTTGTACTATTTCAGATGACTAGCCCTGATATATCCATGGAAAATGCATTTCTTTCCTCCCTTGTGGCAGGCCTCCAAGCCTTAGAACAATCTTTGTTTTTTGTTATGTAATCACCTAGATAACTTTAGATACACTAATAGCGAAATCAGCCTTGAAGGGGAAAAAACAGTGTGTGTATCAGTGGCAGCTGCAACCTCTCCTCCCAAAAAGCCCTAAACTTTTTATGAAATGGTTTTAGTAAGATGGATAAGAAAAGACATCTTTTGTTTCCATGTCATTCTACAGGTCTTAGGTGCCTACAGCTTCTAAATGACTTTCTAGAAGAATCAAGAATAATTTGGACCCCTTGCAAAAGTCAAGGCTAGATTTATACCTGATGCGGTAATTTTTATGTGATTTTTCCAATCCACTAGATTCGCGTGAATGTGTCACAACAAAGTGATAGTGTTGGCAATTTGTCACACTGTTTGATCCTCAGCAGAAATTCTGAAATGTTAACGTCAAAGTTAGCTGTGCCTTGTAGAAGCCTGTATAAAGCTTAGGACCCCAGTATAGTCTTAGTGGTTAAAGACCTCTATATGTATAACAAGTGTCCTGAGAATTCTTATTTCAACTGCATGTGGAGAAAGAGTTGAGGAATGAAGGGTGGATGGGCTGTTTATTATGAGATCCAGACAGATTATTTCAAAAGACTTGATGGTGCTGAACATTCAAACTGCAGATGGGCCTGGAGATCCCAAGCACTTCATATAACCTTTCAGAGGATACTTGCAACTGTTTATCAAAGAATCACAGAATATCCTGATTTGGAAGACACCCAAAATTGATCACTGAAGTGATATACACACATATAAAGAAAAAAGAAAGCTCTGACTAGTGAGTTTTCTTCTTACTTCAGCTTCCATGAGATTTAACAGGAAATAGTAATTATTAAGGCTTTATCTGGGTATATCATCCACTGGGAATTATCTGGTAATAATACACCCTGTATTTCTATTTTTTAACATCTTGGTATTTTTTGGTGTAAAGACTGTGAAGTATTCTATTGAATTCTTTCAAGGTAAAAGTTTAGAAGATCAAAGATAACGACTTGTGGCTGCATCTCAGCACAGCTCTTTCTCTCAGAGAGCCCCTTCACCAACTTCACATTTGTTAGTGGCAGAGAAAGAAAAGCACTGCTGGTAAGGGGGAAGAAATGTGGAAAAAAAAAAGGGGTGCAAAAATCGAACCTTTTGCCAATGGATTACTGAATAAGCAGCAGTAGAATCATTCCAGTTTCCAGGCAGGAATCAGGGAGGAGAGTAGAAACCATCTAGTGCACAGCAAATAGCAATGGTCTAGGCAAAGAGGACAACACAGTGATCTCCACAACAGCAGCAGCATGAATGCCCTGATATTCTTGTAAAACCTGTACCTATACCTATCATGCTAATTATTGTTCATTAGTATGTACCCCATGCTCTTTGTCTAGCACAAGCAATAGGAATGACTTGTGCAGCTTTTTTCCCTGACCAGGGTTACATCCATTTTGGAAGTGGGATATATTTAAACTTAAACAAAAAGTTATAGCTCAAAGGAAATTTCAGACTTATTGAGCACCAAAAAGACATACGCAACAATTTGCTAATGAAAAATTGTGCCAGGAAATCGAAGGCTGCTCTAAGACTTAGTTGAATTTGACTTTCCATGACACTGCTGCACAAGATTATTTATTTCTCCATTACGGTAGCTGGTGAGATGCTGTAACTGCATAGTACTGTACAGGAAAGCACTTGAAAGCAGAGACAGAGATTTTACATTTAAGAAAATGAGGCCCTAATATCCTATTAACAGCAGATGATTATGAATGAGTGTATTCCCTAAGGCCTTGAGGAAAGTCATGAACGACAAAAAGCAATAACTCTCCAGTTTGTTATATTTACTTTAAATGGGATTCCAAGAGAAATCCCTCACTATTTCTTCAGCAAAAGATATGGTTTTGTCATGAAGTGACTTTTTTGCAAGAGCCAGAGATCTGTCATAATCTAATGGGCTAAAGTAATGTAAATAAAAATACATTTTTACACCAAATGAAGAGGAAATGGCATCATCAAATACAAATACTCTGCGACAATAACTACTGGATAATGACTTTAAGTACCTTCTTATTTTACATGAGATTCTGGATTTTTCTTGGCAAAGATTGTAACAGTGTGCTTCAAAATTGACTAAAAGACACTGGGTACCTAACAGCCACAGGTATTTCTGAAAATTCTGAGAAAAAGTCCTGTCACCATTACTGAAACACTTTTGCTATGAAGAATTAATGAAAAATTTAGAGAGGTCGAAAATAAGAGGGAAAAATGCTTTTCTGAAGAAAAATGTTTTCAGTATTTAAATGAATTAATGCATTTTTTTATATCTAATTAATTGGGATAGCTCTTTATTATGAAACTCATTATTAGGCTGCCTACTTATCAGCAAGGTGGTTGGGCAGCATTACCAGATCTGATCAAGATACATGCTCTGATTGAGCCATGCCAGTGTGAAGATGTGGCCTGAATTCTGCTTAGGACCCTTGGTTTAGAGAGCTGGGTCTTCTGCTGTAGGAGGAGCTGAGTATCTTTGGGGTGAGTGTCACAAGGCTGAGGTGAGATGAGAACCTGCACAGTACTGTGGGTGAAATGATGGGGTTTTCCTGCTTAAGGTTTGGGTCACTCATTCTTGGAGTCTAGCATTAAATGAAGTAATGGACCTTAGATTCAATAACATTCCAAATCATATGATGGACAGTTTTCCTAAATGGAATGTGTTAAATGTGTGTTTACTGGTTTAATTATTGTAGTCTATCATAAAATAACATGTAAAATTGTATATGGGGAGTATCAGTGATAAAATATGAGAATAGAAGCTAGTAAGTGGGTAAGATTTCTACAATTATAGACAATTTCTTTATTAGTATTTCCCCAAAATAATAATTATCTTTCATTTTATCTATCTACTCTTTCTCTTTTAAATTTGTTTTTATTTTCTTTCTGTATCCATGCAGAGATAAATGAAACAGATCTTATGCCATTCCTATGGCACATGAATTTGCCATAGTGTATCTCTTTATTGCTTCATGATTAACTTGTTAAGTCTCCAGAAATATTGAAAGTTCCTTAAACTCTTATAATTTCTCTATTAATGGCAAGAAAGTAAAAACTGCAACAGTTCTCATATATGATGGGATAACCAGGGAATATCACTCTGGACCACTGCTTTCTAGCAACTTGGTATTTGTTGCTGTGATGACTAAAAGGCTCTCTTATAAGATAAAAATTCATTGGATGGCAGAAAAACATGAACCATGTGTTGTTACTCATCTGCGATTAGAGTGACCACATGAAAATAATATTCCCTGTTTGTGGTCAGCTACTGGTACTGCAATATGGAGTTTTCTGGAAGAAATCTGTTGGTAATTGTTAAGAAAGGAGAAGTGCAGGCCATGCAGGAGATACTTGTATCTCAGGCAAGTGGGAAATTTGTACATTTGACTTTGTCATTTATAATCCCTATCCAAAACCTGGTGGTGTGGAAAGACTCCTGAAAGCTGATGGAAACAGTTCTCATTCTGTACTACAAAATGTGTGAGACAAGCCATGGCTTCATCACCAGATTTCATCATCTGTTCTCCATGGGCAGTGTGATTTAATGCATGTGTCGGAAGGATCCCAGCATGCTTTCCCCTCTGCTGACAGAGATTTTCCTTGTCTGAAGGGCTCAGTCTTGTTTTTTGTATTGTATGTTTTCTGAAATGACCATGACATATTAGCTGCTTTTTCTTCCATCCAATGGTTTCACTAATATGGAACTATGGGAAGTCTGGAATAAAAGACAATACTGTGATAGACTTTCTTTCTGAAAGGCATGTGGTAGGGTTTTTATGTGGTATTTTTTTGTGGGGGGAAGCGTGATTGTTTTTTCTTTTGTGTTTGTTGCTGTTCATTTTGGTTTGGCTTTTTTCTTTTTTTTTTTTTTTAATTTTATTTTTAACAAGTGTGTCTACCATTCTCTGGAACATTTCATCTGTGTTGTCATTTCCAAAGCTGATGACATCAAGTTGTCATTTCCAAAGTCATTAAAATATATTCCCAGACAACACTTTGTTAGAAGCTTCTTCAAAATTCCAGTGCTAGGTTTGCAGTTGGACTTGATGATCTTAAAAGTCTTTGCTACTCTAAAATGCTATATGATTCTAAAGTACAGAAATTGTAAAGCAGAACTAAAGGTCCTGGTACATATTTTACAGAACACATTTTATGTCAATTGATTTGATATTGTATGTGTAAAGAAATAGGATAGAGCTGACAAGGAGAACTTGAATGAAGACTTGATCACAACTTAAAGTGTACCAAATTGCTATAGGAAATAAGGACTAACCTTCCTCAAATGGAAGCCAAAGCATGACACAAGCAAAACCCTTGCTTTATGTTGACACCCAATTTGAATTCAATATCCTCTATGAACATTTTCCATTTTCTTGACTAAATGCAGTCATAACAATCAGGGATTTGCTGCAATTAGGAGTTGTAGGTAATGCCTACAGGATTTTTCATACTTTCCATGCAGCTCTGAGAATAATTATTAACTTTTCCGTGGTGAAAACAGAAAAGTAGTAAAAAAAATAGATTTTACTACTATAAGTCTAAGCCTCTGTGATATCTTTGATTACAGTGCCTTCTGTTCCACAGCACAATCTATACAGAATTAAATGAGTAACTTAATGGTATCTTTGACTTCAGTCTGTCTTATGTGTCCCTCCATGTATTTGTGTGTGAAGCAAGTTTTCCTGAAAGTAATCTCATAATGTCCAGTAATAAAAAGACATAAATTGTTAGTTTTGTTGAGTACAGTGAGTTAAAACTCAGTGTGACAAGCTGACTCTGAAAATTATAGCACCTTCTGTTTTCTTTCCCTCACACGTACCTTTGGATAAACAGTGTGGCCTCTATAACTTGTTACTGCACTCAGTATTCCTTTGTGTAATATTCCTTCATGTACCCAGTTCTATCTGTGGAGCAACTTTAAAAAGTTACTTTTCCATCTCTGAGCCACTTTGTTTATCTGAAAAGCAAAAGTAATGACTTTGCACAGTGCTTTGGGACTCACTTGCTGAAAGGACAGTGGAAGACTGAGGTATAGTAATTACCACTGTTCTTCAAAACTGTATTTTTTTTAGTTAACCAAAGCAGTTTTGGCATCTTCTAGATTTATTATTTTATCTTTTATATTCTATTATACCACTAATATACTACTTTATTTAGTGAATTAAATATTCTGAAATTACTTTCTAGTGTAGAATTCTAGCTAATATATTTAGTGTCCTAATAAAGCAGCTTTGGTTGGAAGATTAAAATGCAGATGAGATGAAATGCCTGAAGAGAGAATACTCACTTAATAAACTAGTTTATTACTATAATACTGTGGTCTGGAAACAATTTTTCAAGCCTATTAGAATACATAAAAACATTATTATCTCTGTGTTTATTTAAAATAATTCTGAAACTGGTTTTGCAGAGGAGTTGGAGTTTGATAGGTGAGGTGACCTGGGTGAAAATTGCTGGATTTTATGATTATATATTGCTGCCTTCATGTTTATTTTAATTACACTTCTGGATGTATTCATTACTGATATACATAGCTAATACTTTAGGAATCCTTATAGGATTTATGTGTTGTGGTACTTCAAGAAGTTCATGAGCAAAATGTAAAAAATATTTCCTCTGTGCAAGTAATTTTTGAGTATATTGATCATTTACTCATTATTTTTGAAGGGAGAGAATATAAATACAGCTCCAAATTTGCTTTTTCTGTCACACAACTAATTTAATGTAAAGCAAAATTCATGCTTTACCCATGATGGTCTTGACATAGCTCTAAACTAAGGGTGATACAGTTTCACCAAGTTGTATGTGGTGCCACTCTCTAGAGAACTCTTTTGTATCAATGAGGATATGAGGTTATTAAAAAATAAGTTATGTATGTGTGTTTTTACATATATAACTCATATGCAGTATTTTTGTTGCAGAGGAAGGAAAGGCAGGCACCAACTGAAAGCAGGTGACATATATCTAGTGTAAGTACCACACCAGAGATGTGCCACACCTTCACAAGTGGTCAGAAGGAATAAAATGAAAAGGCAACACACAGATACAAGGCCCCCTAAATGCTGCTCTGAGTCAGCAGCCCACTCTGCTACCAGTTAATCTTTTCTGTTGTACCTCTTATGCAGAGTTTGGCAATTCCAAATTTTATAAAGAACATTTATAGCAAAATTTTTATATTCAATGTAATTCTGTAAAGAGGAGAAAAACAGTTGTGGGTGACATCATGAGGTCTTTCTGTTAGTCATTAATGTCTCTATTTTTATAAAAAGGAGGATTCTCCTTTAAGAAATTTTCTGCAGGACTCTGATCCCTGACCAGCAGGTCAGCCATAGGTCCTGGGTCCCTTGGGTAGGAGAGATCTGAGAGCAGCAGGCTGAGGGAGCTCTCCCCTTGCTTTGGGGCAGCTGCAGGCTCTGCACCGATCTCAGCTCAAATGACACACCCAGCTGTGTGACACAGGACAGCAGTGCAGGGGTCAGTGCCTGCCCACTGGTCTTGTGTCCCCTGTGGCCTCTGCTGACCTGACTAAGGGCCAGCCCCTCTTCTATGCCTCCTGATGACTTCTAAACAAATGTTTTATTGATGACTGCAGATACAGCCAGCTAGATGTTCTCCGCTGGTAGATATTTAAGTCTTGATTAGGGTGCCCAATTCTACATCATTTGGTAAAGCTAGGATTTTCAAAAGCTGGCTAAAGAAATAGGGACTTCCTTGTGTTCTGGTATCTGTTAGAAAGCAAATTTCCTTTTCCCCCCTCTTCTTTTTTCCTTTTTCCTTTCCCTTCTTCCTGTCCCCTATTTTCCTTTTCTTCTTCTTTTTTTATTTTGTTTTTTTTTAAGGGCAATTGGAACAGAAGCTCACAAATTTCAGAAAAGAATCATTGACATAGTTATTTCAGTCCTTTCCTGGGTATGTTAGTCAATTTATGGCACTTTGGTACATGACAATAGGATAAGATGGATTATCCTCACATAGATGGGTGATTTTCTTTTCTAACTGAGACTCGTGTGAAGACCAGAGACATTGTTGAGGTAAAGCAAATCTGTAATTACATTATTTAGAATAAACCAATAACTTAGTATTTATAATTTATTTCATGTTATTCACATATCTTTAGATCAACTTAGAAACACAGTTAGGAAATGGGCCTGACAATTACAATTTAATTACTACAAAACATCTTTTTTGATGCGTACAGAAGTAAAATGGTGAAAAGGCCATTAAACTTCCTTTATTTAAGAAAGGTGCATATAAATGACACAATGAAAAATGCTTTCTGTCAAGGCTTTTAAAAGACTGTCAAAAGATGTCAGATTATGCACTCAGGTGCACATTTAGGTGCCATTAGTTGAAGATACACAAAAGGAAAAGTACTGTATAAACTTCAGGGTCCATTTCACTTGCACATATTTTCCCTTGTGTTCGCAGAATACAAGTAGACAGCATAAAGTTGGGTGGGGCTGCCAAGGAGATTAATTTTTTATTAACAAAATTTCATTAGAAGTCTAATGCCTCCATACTCCAATCTGCAAGTATATTAAATTCTTTCAAGATTAAGGTATTTTTTGTCCTTTACTGAGTAATCATCTGGGTAATCTCTGTCTTTTCCTTTGTAAAACTTTGTAACAGTTAGTGCTGTACATTTCACGAATGGTGGTGGCAAAGAAAAATAGTGCTGGATAAAGTGACTGAGACTTACCTGGTAAAGGTAAAAATAGCATTTGGATCTTTGGTATTGGGTGTGACAGGTGTGAAACAAGGATCTGCAAGGTATAATCCAAGCATAGTTTTCCAGAGAGGCCCAGAGAATGAAACTGGTTCCTTTCCATTACAGTAACCAGGCAATGAAAATACTATGCAAGGAAACAGGCAGCATGCATAACAACTTTCATTTCAGATGTCTTAAGCCAAAGGAGGGATTCATTCTCAGGAACTGCTTTTAATCACAGTCGAAGAGCGCTATCCTACTATTCACATGTATCCTCTAAGCAACACTGTCTCCACTTAGGATGTTGCAACCAAGCAATAAAAAGTCCCTTAAATCAAAGGAATATTTGGCTAACTGCTAAAAAAATTGAATTCTTTAAATGTGACATGTAGCAGCATGTTGCACCACTCCATGGAATTCAAATTGTCTATATTTGTGGAAAAACTAAGACTAAACAGAATGAAAAAAAGTAGTAAGAAGTGAGAAACATAGCACATTATGTGATATATACCAAGAGGGATAACTGGGATTTACCTCACAGAGGCTGAAATATGTGCTAGTAGCATTACCTAAACTCAAGAATAAATAGATTACTATTGAGGACTGACTTAGCATAAGTAGCTTAAAACATTTACTTTACCCAAAGGTTAATGAACATGCACACATTGTGATTCATTCAACAGCACAACAGCACTTCAGGTTTTACTTTTTTGTAGAAGGTGATTGTAGAGGGTGATCTTGTCCCCCAATGAGTTACAGCTGGACCAGTTGCTGAAGACGGGAGGCAGGCCTGATCTTGACAGGCTACACCTGTAATCAATAAGAACTAGTGCTAAGTAAGAGTAAGGAAAGAGGAGTGAGAGGAGTCAGATTACTACTGCAGGGACCTGGAACCGTCAGTGAGTAGAGGACCTGCCTGTGAGGAACATTAAGAAGGTTTGAAGCTCTGATAACATGAAATCCTTGTGCTATGATGATGATATTAGAACCTATGCTATCTAAGACAACACTTTTTAGTCCCTTTTCTTCCTCCAAGGAAACTTTAGCATTTACTACTAAATTGATGAAGAGCTGCATATAAAGTTTAAACAAACCTGGAAACGTTTTTCCCAAATATGTACAGAAATACTTAAACAACCTAACCCAGTAATCTTTTTTTTTACTGATTCTTGATTTTATATTATCAGAGTATCTCAATACTTTTAATTTTCAGAAGTTTTACTTAGTTCTTACTCTGTGTTGAATTAAGATGAAAATGAAAACTAAATCAAATTAAAAATGTCAGTATATTTGAATAAAATTTAATGAAGTATGAATATGCAGCAGTTATTAAAAAGTGTTTATCACTGAAAAGACAGTGATAAGCTGTGCCCTCTCTACAATTCGAGATTTTTAAACTAGTAGAATTCAGCTTATCATATTTGCATCATTACTACATTTTTAGCGAAAAAATCCCAAGTTCTCATTTTTGGGAAATTTTTCAGTTTTTAAAAATCTATTAGGAATAAGCTGCCTAATCTACAATTTAAAAAAAAATAGAATCTTCAGAAGTGGCTATTAGTCCCTTTCAACAAATTCTGCACTTTATAAAATCTTTCCCTCATTTTGCTAGTCTTTTATTAAATTATAGTTAGTACAAGTAGTAAGTAGGCATTCCTTAAGTCTTATTTTATGTTAGCTTTGTAGTTTATACAGATATGACACTAGGAAAAAGTTATGATGTCAACTAATAATATGATTCTAGAAAGAACATCTGTAATAAAACAGTAAAAAAAGAAAAATATACAAGGTAAAATAATGAGCACTTGGACTTATATGTGTGTATGCATTTAGTAAAGATTGGAGATGTGGAGCATGTTTTCATTTTATTCTTGTTGCTTTCCATGTGTGTTATCTGTTATTGTTATAGAAAATATTTCAAATCCAAACTATTGTGTTGCAAAAATGACTAAAAACATTGCAACCACCAGGTTGTCCTTATGTGCCATGGTGTGTCACTTCCCTAGAGAAAGACGTGCCAGAAAACCTTCCCTCAGTCTGTACAACCAGACACAAAATATTTCTGATACTGTTTACGTGTAGATAACCTCCAAAGTACTGTCAGCTATGCAAAGCATGCTTGTTTCTAACACTTACATAAACAATGCAATCCTCAATTTTTGTATAAGGATGAATTTTTAACCTTTGAATTTTTTTACCAGTCTCTCTATGCTGAAACAGAAGAACTTTAAAAAGATATTTGTGGTTTTGACAAATACGTGAACGTGATCTTTGACCCTTACACTTTGGTCAATATATAAATTGTAAAATACCCTTAGCCATGGTCATTCTCTCAAAAACCAGTAACAGATTACACACAAATTTTACTGTGACAGTTATGCTCAAAACAAAAAATATAGAAAGAGTTTTTACTATAGCCAAAATATCCAGTTTTTAAAGGTTCAACTGAATCAGACAAAATATTATGAACTATTTTTTATTTCTCCTGAAAAATGCACAATTCCTTGAATTCCTTTACCTCCGTTTTCAAGTCATTGTCTTTTCATTTAAAATCCCCTTGTTTTTTCAGTGTTTGAAATTTTTTTGAAATTTGGATATTCAGTATTTGCCCTCCAAATATTTTAAAATCCATTTTTTATGTATGGTCCTTATTGCGTGGCTTATACAAAGAAATTTTGAGACCACTTTCACAGTTCTTTTATGTAGATATCTGCAAAAGGGTGATGAAATGCTGTAATTACAGTGTAGTCTCTTTTTTTTGTTGTTTGTATCTGTTTATCTAGTATGTATTAAAAAGACTGTGGTACATCAGCCCAGGATGATTTATCCTGGAGTTATTGTTTCCAGATTGTTATTTGAACTATGTAACTTGTCAAGGTTAGGCTCTGTTATGTTGAAAGATATTTTTCCTGACCCCAGCAAGAGAACCACTACAATTTTGACTTTCACTGGGTTTTCTTTTTGCTTTTCATTAGAGAGCACTCCTACATCTCATGATTGCAAATGAATGCAATTATGAGTACTTTTGTTATTTCATCAAATACCACTCTCTTTAGTCTGTGTTTTCTCCCTAATTTATGTCTTCTTATTTTGCCTCCCACTTTTTAGGAACAACATTATTCTCTAGAGTAAGGAGAGTTGTAAATGACTGAAAAGGACCTGCTTTCCTCACTGTAGTAGTTTATCAGTGCCCTATGGAGAACTTAGAAGAAACAGGAGCCTGAAAAGTGTTCCATAGGTTTACTTTTTATCTGTAGTTTATTCATATACCCAACTTCTACATGAAAAAAATGTGTAAATAATGGAAGGGGTTGAAATGCTCTTAAAGACTCAACAGAGGATTATAACTACTGTGAGAAAATGTTATTTTGGTGCTAAGGTGAGCAAGTGGCTTAGTAATGACTATTCCAAACCCCATTTTCTATTTTTATTACCTATTCTGCCTTAATTTTCTACTCAAGCCTTTGTGTGTTGGACAAATGGTTGGAATTTCCTTATATCTAGCCAGGACTGAAAACACCCCCTCTACTTCTCCTCAGTGATACAGAACCAGTAAGAGGCAAGGACCTGTACAGGCTTTGTACACATTCACGTGCATCACCCAGTTACTACCTCACCTGAGCTGGGCTGGTCAGCAATGACTTACTGCACATTCTTCTCTCTTTCCTTCCTAAATGATGCTTATAAAGGGTGTGATGATCCTTGGGCTATTGGTAGACTCTGCCCCACCAGGGAGGGCATGACGTGCTCTTGAGCCACTCTCAGCTCCCAGCTCAGCCCCCACTGTGAAGCAGCCTGCTCATTCTGCTTCCTGGCACACTTAAGCCAAACCTAAATGTGGTGATTCCCTTGTGGGGAATTTTAGAAGGAATTCGAGATGGGATTTCTGAATTGGTTTTGATGATGAGCTTTTGTTTATTTTTCCTATTTTCTACATGGGCAGGCAGGGTGAATTCGGCTCACATCATTACAGCATGGTTCAGAAGGTCACAAGACCCTTGGTTACAAGACCTTTTATGGATTTATTGACCAATAAAACACTGCCAACAAGGATATTTATGTTTTTGACCAAATCATTAAATATTTCATCTTATGGACCCGTGCTAGAGTATAAGCTTTCTTAGCCAATCATGTTATGATGCACAAACCTACAGTACTGCATTCTAAACTCCTTGTTTACCTCTGTAACCACTTTTATTTTTTCTATATCTTAAACTCTAACCTTTCTGCTACTTAGATAATGTGTCTCCGCTTTAAACTAAAAATCCACGTTCTTGCTTCTAACACCTAAGTTTGGAACCCTTTTCCAAGGTCTCAGATAAACTCCCATGTTTAATTCTAAGCTTTGGCTTACAGGCCCAAAGTTCTGAGAATTCCCTGCATTTTAGATTCCAACACCTAGAAAAATAAATGTGTAGTCTTAAGAAAAGTGGGAACTGCAGCCTTTAGCTGACAAGTATCTGAGAAACAAAACCCATGTTTTCCAGTGTCACTGGGTACCATTGTCCAGAGAACAATGCATGTGCTTTTCCTTGCATTAATTTGGAAGCTCATTTCTTTAGGGTTTAAAATCTCAGTTACACTGCAAGAACTCACAGCCCTGAATATCTCCATAAAGTCAGAAACTATCACCATTATCTAAAAAAAAAGGGTGTATCCTCTAAAATGTGAGTAGAGGAAGAAATGCCAGATGGCCATTTCTCTTCTTTCTCCATAGTCTGATTAAAAATTTGTCAAGCAAGAGAAACTGATCCAAAATCAATTTATTTTGTCACAGAATCTTACTCCTCATCTATATTTCATACAGAAATATAGAATACTTTGGAGGTAATTTCAGTTTCACCTGTGGAAGTTACTGCAATTTGCTTTAGTTTCATTTAATCACATAATTTAATACAGAGATACGGAGAAAAAACTATTCTGTTCTTGATCAAAAAAGGCTAGAGAAAGAGACCTGCACCCAGCTGGTCACCAATATTTTATCTGCATTGGGAAATACTAAAAAAGATAGTGGGAAGTGCCTGCCTCAGTCAGGAAAGGAAAGGGTGCTAGGTGCTCTCCAGGGAACCTTTTCCCCCCAGCCTTTCAGAGCAAGTGCTAAAAGAAGGACATGTATTCTTTTGTTTTGAGAAACAGCAGCAGGTTCTCATGTGCTGCATCTAATACTGAGCTGATATTTTAGTCTTAGTGTAAGGCTTCTATTCACATTAGCATTTTGGTTAAAAGCAAATCCAAAACTCTCACTGTATTATAACTCAGGCAAGCTTGGATGCAAGAAAGAAACATAGACAATTCTACCCCAAGGTGCATAGCTGTAAGTAGAGAAAATTTAAGTAGCCAGGAACAACAAACCTGAGATGTAAAAATATTCAAATTCTGCTAGATAGTCTTAATATTTATTTTTCAATGAAATTGCCTTACTTTTAGTTTGAAGAAGGAATCAGATATTCAGTTTCACTGGCTGGATTTGGGAATAAATACCGTTAGTCCAGAATTTGATTGACAACAAAAATTCCCAATTGAAATGTAGTGATCACTGATAAATGCCAGCTTCAGCCTTCCCCAGAACCTCGGGGAAATGAAACTGGTCTCTCTGGAGTGCCGTAAGGTTGCTGCTTTTTCTTCGCTTTGAGATGTGAATCGATTGATTTGATGAAAAGTAATTTATCAAGGGGTAAAAGCAACAGGATAATTTACAGTGCAATGAGATGATCTGCCATCCCTAAAATTGCTTTCCTGAGATCTAAAACTATGTACAGTCCTTTCCTTGGCAAGGCTGTTAGTGGGGCTGCTCTTTGCTTCCCACTGCTTTGGCCACAATCTTCTTTCAGTTTGTGATTTTCAGGTCCCTGCCTGCTCATCTCAGGCCAGATGCTGGCAGCCACTGTCTGCATTTCAGATCTCCTGGCTATTGCTCCCCCAGGCAATCTGACTCTGCTTCATCCTGCACTTGGCATGCTTGTGCTGCTTCACCTCACTGTCCCAGCTCTTAGCTGCCCTGGAGAAACTTGCTCTTCTTCTTCAATGTCTATTTCTGCTGAATAGAAACCTCTGGGTAGTTGCTTGCTAACAAGGTACTCCCAAAGCAGTCTTTCCCAGTCCTTTTTCCTAGGTTCCTATTTTACTTTGAGCAGTTGCCTGAGCCACACCTCTTCACTTCTGGTCAACTCAGGCTTATAAAAAAATCTTCACAATTGTGAAGAAATATCCTCTGTTTCATATCAGAACATATATATTAACAAAAATGCTTCTGTTGACATAACATTTTGAAATGGTTTAGACTTGCCAATGTGTACCACTTGAAAATCTATTTCTATATCAATGTCAGGTGAAGACCATTTCTTGTCTGGCAGAGGTTGTTTTTGTGAAGATTGAGCATTGAAACTATAGCGGAGGAGGAGATTGTGTTATTTTAAATTATTGCCTAGGTTTGACATTTGAACTGTTCACAGAAAACATCTTTCTTTTCTTTTTAGAAACTACACAAGATTTCCAGCTTTTTGTTGTGGTTGAATTATCTTAAATCTGTTGTCTTTGCAGCTCGCTCTTGGTAGTTTCTTTTTAATATATTAATCTAAACTCAATGTTCTTGAACCCATTATTTAAACATGTCTGTAAGAGTTTGCTTATTTTGAGCCTAAAAATTAAAGAAGTTTCTGAGACTATTTCTGAAGCAGATCTCCCATGAAGAGTGGAAAAAAATACCTCAAACATTTTTGTTGCAAAAACCCCTGGTATATCCCTTAGGCAAAGAGTTCAGCTCTTGGAATTGTACCTGGTAACAGAAAATACACCAGCAAGCTGCCAAGTGCATTTAAAAATTTTACTGCTTTATTGTGTTGCATACAAAAAGTAATATTCCCTTTCCAGTCTAGGTGAGAATAAAACTGTTTTCAGACCTTTTCTGTGGTCAGAGATAATTTTTTTCTCTCAAATCTTCTCTTATTTCCCTGCTCATGTTTTTTCTCCCTCACCACTAATCTCAAAAGATGCCTTAAATTACTTATAGCCTTTGCAAGACAAATAAGTTGTGAAAAAAAGTAGCAACATAGTTTGCCTTAAAGCAGATGAGCTGAGAATTTCCTTGGAAATTGTAATCTGCTTGTTGAGTAGAGCAAAAATTGAAGTTTTTCAATATGAGTGAACAATAGAGATCAAAACATTGTACAGCAATACACATCTTTTTAAATGGAATGGTTGCATTCCTACTTTTTTGGTAACAAGTAAGCTACACTGCATTGCAACAAAAAATTAAATCTAGATTTCTTTTCCAGTGACAAAGAATAGTCAGACTCTCAGATCTGGTCCTTACTCTGTAATAATTACTTACACCATCAAGAACAGAAAGAGAAGATGTAAACAAGTTTACTTTTTTTCCCCCTTTCTTTGTATCTGTAATTTTCTTGCAAGGACTGCTTCTTTAAAGCAGTAAAATTGACTGCTTAGGTTTGAGTATCATTGTTCCACTCTTTGTCTATGGCAGTCCCACACTATCAGATTCTGAAAATCCTGTTTGTTTTAGAGAAAAAAGTTCACACTTTGCCCATGTGTATTTGTAAACCACACCAAAAAAAAAATAGTATTTTCTATTCATAATTTAATATGTAGAATCTAACATGAAAGACCCAGAGGACCTCACTGAGAGTGAGGCCTCCTTGGGACAATGGTAGGTACATGGAAAATCTGTTCTCCAAGGAGCTTCCAGAAGGGTAAATTGAGAGAAAACAAAAGAAAAGAGAGATTTGATGTGACTTGCCCTAGTTTGCAGGGAAAATGCCTGAAAGAATTGGGAATAAAACACAACTGTTTTGGCTCATGGGTTGCTTCTCTTATAACTGGAATTCAGTTTTTAAAGTACCTCAAAATGTCATTTTCTTTGTCAGTGAAACAGTCAAGAATAAACATCCTTAAGTAAGAAAAGGCAGATTATCATACAAATGCCAAAAAAGGTTTAACTAGATTTACGAAGGACTTGCTGTCTAATGTAGCTGAATTCTTTGAAGGAAATTGTCTGAATTGGAATAAGCTTAAAGATACTTGTATAAGTTTGATGTGCTTTGATTCTTACTTGAGGATAATTGCAATCTATCATTCTATATATATCTTGAAATATCTGGCAAATAAAAACAGCGTTCAGGTTTTAATGATGTTAATTAATACCTCTTGTTTGTTAAAAACAGGTTTTCAGAAACACGAAAAAATTCAAGTTTGCCTTGAGAATGGCAATCATTCCTAGTTAGTTTCCATGCAAGGTCTTGTAGTCCCTTCCCCTCACTAATTTTTAAATATGTTTTTTTTACAAAAATCATATAAACTTAAGGAAAGAGTATTAGGTTATAATGAAATGAAATCCCCAGGTTACCTAAAGGCTGCTTCTATTTTTGTCCTCACATTTCTAGTCATGCTGTGAATTTTGTGAACCGGTACTGAAGTGAACAGGATTTCAGATAGCCTTCAGGAAACCACACTTTCAGAGTGCAATATACATAAGTGATAAGATATTACTCTGGGAAAGCCAGAAAGAACTGTGAAGCAATTCCAGTATCTGGGTAATGTACATTTAAATATTTAAGATTAAAGTTCTTTTAGGTGCTCATATTAATTGGTATATTGACAGATATACTGTCATGTATGTTTTACAGAAAACATGCTCATATTAATGGTTTGATTCAGTGAAGATTGGAAAGAATGCTTCCCCCAACTCCCAATAGATTTCATTTAAGGCTAAGACCAAACCTTCAAAAATTATCAGCACCTTAACAGTTTGTTTGTTAAATTGTTGAGTTTTCTGATGTTGACTGTGGGATTATTCCCACACACAACACACATAAGGAGCACTCATTGAAATTGCTGACTCACTTTACAGTGGATAATAAATTAAGTGAATTACCTTGAATTAACTGAAACAGATGTGTTCCTGGTCTTGGCAAAATTAACCTGTAAAAAATTAAAATGAGTAAATTACTAGTCAGCTAACTTGATCTATAAATTTCTCTCTGGAGTGATCTAATGGAAGCTCTGGGTGCAGGTTTGGGCTGTATGTTTAGCAGCTAATTTGCATCTTAGCTTGTATTTGCCTTGCTACAGTGGAAGAATAATTGGAATTGCGTGCACCGTATTAAATGTGTTGACTGAAGCTGAAATTGGAAAAGATTGAAATTAGTATATAAATCTGGAGAGCATGGTCAGGTTTGGTCATAAATATGTAACTTTCTGAATTCTATGACAGATAGTAAGAAATGTCAATGAGTGACAAAGTGTAGATTTAAATTATTTTAAAAGCTATAAACTGACTTTTTGGCATGTATTCATTGCAAATGTTTCATCATTTCTACTTGAAAAAATAGAATGGAGGGTGCATAACCAGACATGATTCCTGGGTGAATAGTGAACTAATGTGTTCAAAATTCCAGTGGGAAAAGCAAGACTTATGTTTGTCTTTTGCAAATGAGTTCACTCCATTGTTTCAAAAGGAAGAAATATGTTTCTCAATACTCTGGTGGAAGGAATTTATTAACTTGGTCTGTGACACCAAAAAATACTTCTGGAATGATAAGGAATTATCATTCTAATATGTTTTAAAACTGTATCAAATGACTGATAATATGTAAAGTTTTTGGGGTTTTTTTTCAGGTAGGATGAAAGAAGGATAGCAATTTTATTATCAAAGCCAGATAATGACAGCTTTGTCATGAGACCACCTACTTCAGCTTTCATGCAGTCTCAGGGAAATTGTAGAGTTTTGATGTTGCAGAAAACACAGCCACATCTCAGAGGGGAAACAAGATTTATATTAAGGAAGACAGGCTGTGTGAACACAAGATTATGTTTAGCTGCAGTGCCATATCCCATAAAAAAGGAATCTGACTTATTACTGAGAATTAAGGTTGGTGCAGTAAAGGTGTAAGAGCTGCCGGCCGGGAGATGTGCTGCGTGCTTGGGATGCTCTTCTCAAGGTCGGGCCATTCCCTCCGCACTGCAGCTCTGAAGTTCTGGACTAATTAAGTGTCCCAAATAGGCTTGCCTGATTCATAGGCTCAGTGCAGGCTGGAAGCATGAGGTCTTGTTGAGTTTGCTTCTACAAAGGGAAAAACACAAGAGTTCTGGGAACTTTTTTCATTCAGGTTCTTCCAGAAGGTGGGGATAACGCAGGCTGGCACAGTTTGCACAAGCACTACAAAATCTTTCCCAAAGAATTTCTTTGATGTTATTACACACTAATGAATAAAAAGAGACCTCTTCTATCTTGTGAGACTGGGGGACACATTGCTGTAGAGGAAGAGAAACCTGGCATCAAAGAGAGACTTCATCAACAGTTTGAAAACAGATTTAGAGACCTCTTCAAGTCAGAAGAAACAACAACCAGGCCTGATGAGACTTTGGCACCCTCTGTGCTTATGACCACAGCCACTTTTACCCTTACAGGGAGTAATTTCAAGTATGCATGCCCAATTTATACAGGCTAATAAACAAAAAAATAACATTTGCTTTTTTTATTTTCTTTTTTTTTTCATTTTTTTCTTTAATTTACTTCATACCATATCTGTGGCTTTCCTTTCAGTTCTAACATAATTGTTTTCTCTTTACCTCTCTGTCTCTGCAAGAAAAACCTCATCCTGAAGAACATGAACAGTGATGTTTTACCGAGTAATAACTTTTTAATGACGCTTTGTAGAAGGCCCCCATATCAAACATAGACATTAGATGGGAAGGCAGTTGCCTCGATGAAGATTAATGCAAAGCATGAAAATTATGCAGATTGCATGGAAATATCCTCACTTTAGATATTGTACACAGCAATGCTGAGCTTCTATGCTGTTAACTTTATTATGTCAGATAATGTGGTGACCTACATACCACTTCGAATAATTTTGCCAAAGCATAAGGATGCCTTGAAGCACAGTTTTATGGCATGTGGTATTTTTTTCTGTTAAAATATTGCCAAAATTACTTTTGTTCTGAAATCTGTGTAAAAAATTTGTACCTAATTATTTATTTTGGCTGTAATTACATTCACCTCAGAAGTAAGTAACCTAAAGTATTTCAGTATTAAATTTACTTTATTTCTCGTATTTTTTAAATGTTCCCCATTTTTGAGAATACCTATTTTTCAAATGTTCATTCTTTAAAAATGTAGAACTGATTTGTTGAAATGTAGAACTCATTTGTGCCAGAATGTGATGTTTCTACAGTTCACTTTTTACATGAACAGCGCTTGTTAGCATCTGTAGTTCATGTAAGAAAGTGAGCAACTCTGAATTACTCTTGGAGAAAGAAAAAAAAAAAAACCAGCACCAAATATGATAAAAAACCTGACACAGCCAGAGCATTCATAGGTGGAAAAATTAAAGATGTAGAAGCCATAATAAAACCATGCAGAAACCAAATACAGAACCTAGGACATTTCCAACAGCATACCATCCTCGTGCAGTATTTTCTACACATTGTATACATTTATACATTCCTATTCACAGTTTTACTATGAAAGTTCACCTCTTACCTGCTGCTTGTTCTTTTGCTCTTTCTTTGAAAACACATAATTAAAATGTACTACATAAGCTGTAAGGGCATGTTACTCTTATAGTAAAATAGGTAGAATTAATTTCTCTCTTCTAGTGAGAGAAACATTACATTGTAAACAACATCCCATTTTGATTCCAACTGTGTAACAAAAAAAGAAAGCTTTTAAATTGCGTGTTGCATGAGTTGAAGATTTTATTACAACAAGAAAAGGGAAACACAAACATTTTCAGAGCTGAAGTGACCTTTTACTAACAGTTGTTGTGAAGATTAGTGAGGCTATTATTCATAAATGAGTCATTATTCACCAGCTCTAACAGCACTAAGGCAGACTGAGCAGCAACCAACAGAAGAGGAACTCAGTAATGGTTCTCAGGCTAAGCAAAAGGCTTATCAACCTTTGATTCCCTGGTGTCTGTTTCTTTCATTTTATTTGGAAACGCCTACTGAGGGACCAGCAGAGAGTGGCTCAGTGCATGGAGAAGCAACTTATTCATCCAGAAGGTGAAAAAATGTCCAATCTAAACCCTGAGCCATCTATTTTCAGCAGAAGCAGATAATTTGAAAAAAAAAGGTGAATAGGTATCCTGATGACCTGGGGTATCCTGAGGAGTGAATGAAAAAATGCAATTAAAACTGTGGAAAATGGCTCTAATGACCATAGCTGCTTTTTGTAACATCAGAAATTTATTACTCTGTGTCATTACATTGTAACTGCTGTGGTGAATTTAATTTCTGTGTTAGTTACAACATTTTTCCAGAAAGCAAAAAGGTTTATATCATTCTGTGAATTACAAGATGTAGTATGTTGAGCTATGTTGCATTTTTGGGTTTTTTTACTTTAGCAGAAACTCCATTTTCCCTTGAACAAAGATAGGAAGTTATGAATTAAACAAAAATAATTCTGTGAGAAGGAAACACAAAAGTATGTTTTTTAAAACTTTCTGGTGGAAAATCCCCTCTACTTGATTGATAGGTACACACCTGAAGACGAGTGCCTTGAGAGCACTAATGAGTGTTAGAAGTGGTGAACAGGCTCACCAAGGATCACCATTTGACCCATGAGAGCCCATTTCAGCTCCTGTCCATGTACTTGCCTGGGCATGACATGTGCTGTAGGTTCTATGGTCACACTTGTGCACCTGCAAAAATGGATAGCTTTGTATCCACTTTAAGGTTTTAATTCACTGAAGTGTGAGATAATGAAATAGAGGGAGACACAGGTTTTAAAGCAGAGCTTGTTCAGGCTGACCACAAGTTTAATTTACTGCCTAGCTTGTGGGTAGTTGTAAAATTCACATAAAATCAAATATTTTAATACCTACCTACATGTTTTGAGGAATTTTTATTCTAGTATCTGGTCAAAATACCAATACTTCAGTATCTAGAGTCAGATATTAGACTGCTAAAGGAAAGACTTACTTCTCTGAGTAAATTGTTCTGTAATTCAAAGTAAAGGAAATGAAGTCTTTTTCATTTCAATAGACATGCTCCAAGTATTTATCTCCACTGCTAATGTTCGGGAGGGAAGTTAAATCTTTCCCCCTGAATACTGAGCAATTTCCTTATGTGTGGGTAGTCAACTTTGGCTTTTATGTGAAACACCTCTAGCAGTGGAGGACAGATTTTCCTACTTGAATCATTAATTATCCTATAAACTAAACAGCTATACATTTAGAAAAAAAATAGCTGTTTTATGTATTCTAGGGCCTTACATGTTGTGTTTTTATCTTCTAATCCAGCAGAAAATGTCCTTTATAATAAGTTTCAATTTGGGAAATTTATTGTTATTAGCAATAAGAGAAAAGTAATTACATTTGAAAGCTGAGGACACCTGATGTGGAAATTATCTGTAGAAAGAATATATAAAATGTGACAACTGTTTTCAAGTGAAATCAACTTTAAATGTCATCATTAAGTAGGTTGTTGATCATTTTGTGGAACCATTTTACTATTGTGAGTTATTTGTCATGAGAGATTTAATTAAAAAAACATTCTAAAAGAGTAACATTGTGTGTCTTACAGATGAAAACAATAAATGTGTTAACTCTTTAAGAAACCTATCTTTAGTCACAAGCATCAGTTAAAAGTGACTTGGAGATTTTTTTAAGGTGTAATACAGAAAAATTAATACCGAGCATCATTGTAACACAACCACTGTGGCCTGAGCTCCAAATTTTGTAACAAATGAGGCAGAAGTGGTCTTTGATGTGTTCAAATATTTTTAATCCTTCTAAAAATGCTTGCAAACTGACAGACATTCTATTTTTAAAAGCAGGAGGATTAGTTTCTAGATTTATAGCAAAGTTCCTTTTCATGGATGCTATTTGTGGAGGGATAGAATGTAAGAAAATAAAGACAGTGCAGAGGGTAGTCTCACACCTGAGGAGTTACAGCTGTACTAATCACCAAAGATTAGGAACAGGCCTGCCCGTGTCCAATAAGAAGAGTGCTACAAAAGAACAGGTTAGCTGGTTGAGGAGAGAGTTGGGGTTTGTTGGCTGTGAAGAAGGAGGCAGAGCTGTGAGAACCTGCCCATAAAAAATCACGGAGAAGGCACGGAACTTTTGACATAACATGACATCAGCTATTTGTGAATCAATGTTACTACTTTGCACCTAACTTTTGCATCATATGAAAGTACTTTGGCTCTTAACTGTGATTGTTTGTGCTCTACAGAACATATATTGATTGTATTTTTTAATAATTTTTCTTTAAGGTAGTAAAATGTTTTAGTTTTACAATTGAATAATACCAATTTTGTTTCTCTTGATTTTAATGCTACCAAAACAAGTGTTGTATCTTATTCTGTATTCTGTCCTTTGGAATATATATTCTATCTCCGCTTAGTTTTATTAGCTTTAACTGAGTATGAGACAGTTTCTTTCTTAATGTTTAATCAACCCTCCAGGATTTAGGAGACCATGACAACTACCTTCAAAGCCTGACATTAATTTGTATTTAGGTATTGTAGATGGCTGACTTACCAAATTATTGAGGATTCAGAGGCTTTTGCAAATACATTTGGGTGGTCAAATACTTAGAAAGATCCATCTGCATGTTCTGCACCCTGTGAGCATGGATTTTAGAGGTGGATTTTTGAAAACCTTCATTATTCCTGCAAAGCTACATATACCTAGCAATGAACATATATCAAAAATATTGTTTTGGGATAGAAAGGACTTTTTAAAAAGCTACTGTAATGTGCTCTAGAGTAACCAGCGTTAGGCATTTAAGGTGTAAAAATGCCTTTTTTTTTTCCCCTAGGATGTGTTCAAGAGGGAGGAGTCCCCCTCCTCCCCTCACTATGTTCATATAGTGTGTTTAAGCTCCAGTTCTGCAAGTACGTGTGCTAAACTTCTTTGGGAGTATGTGTATTGCAGTGTGTAGAAACAGAAGCAAAAAAAGAACAAATTTGCAGGTAAAAATCCATAAAAAGAGGAGAAAAGCAGATTGCCGTTAAAAAATGTTATCTTTGAGATGGGTGTTGGATATGTGTGAACTGTGTGAGATGTGTTCTATTTCATATGACTTTACTGATTCCCATGCTAGTGCTGCTCCTGCCAGGACATCCATTCTGGCTGGGGCATTTCAACAACAAATGCAGCTGCTCAAGTTATCTCAAGGTCAGTCATGCTTTCATAAACCAAAATAATTTTTGACAAGATGGAACTTAATTGGGCCAATTGTTGCATATAAAAATTTAAATTATGCAAATGGATTTGGCATGCAAGAGCTATATTTGGAGTCTGCTTTTTTTTTAACTTATCTTAATTGAGGAATTCTGCTGGCAAAAGACCTCTTTTATATCTAGTGGATGTTTATAAGTAGTGATCTTGTACCCAAGAAAATCATTACTTGTGTTCACCAGAAATCCTCATTAAAAAAACTTTAATTTGTTGCACTGCTTGAAACTTGACTATCCCTGATGGCCTGTGATGAATGCTGTTATTAAACAGCATTACTTATATTAAACTTTCAGCTTTTTAAAGACTACAACATGGTAAAGTGTTTCATGTTATTAGGAAAAAGTCGTCATATAGACAAAATACAGAGTTTTAATCAATTGGAAAAATCTAGCTGTATTACATACTGTAAGGCTTATAATAGTTTAGAATTAATGTTGGGCATCAGGTGTTTTCATAACCACTAGGGGGAAAAAGGGTATGTTCCCTGAGCTGAAAAAATAGCCTAAAATTCAATGATGTACTTCTGATTGCTTTGGGAGCTTCTTTATTTCCAAAAACAAAGCAGCCAGCCTTGCCCATGCAGTTGCCCAAATGGTGTTCCAGGTGCTGAACCCCATATGAAATAATCTGCTCTTCATTGTAGATCAGGTAATACTAAGCAAGGCACTGAGTTCTTAACTAAGCAATCAATATGAGAAATGGAGATTATAACTTCAAATTTTATGATATGGAACAATGCAGCATACAAATTCCCTGCTATGTTCTGTAAATAAAAGAATAAATAACACAAAGCATGTTTATAATTTCACAGTAGTAATACTGAATAAATGCTCTTTAATGATGTCTTTCTTTGAACAGTTTTCATTTGTTATGCTTTAATTGTTAGGAATACTTAGTGAGCTGACTTCAGCATTTGTAACTTTTAGGAAGGAAAAAAAACCAGTGCTTTAGTTAAAATACTTGCACTGTACCATTTCAGTTACAATAGAAATGCAAAAGAGAAAACAGTGAAATCAAGTTGCAAGACTATTATAGCTGGCAGAGGGAAGAGGAAGGGCAGAATACCTTGTTTTGAGGCACCCTGAACAAAAAAAGTGTAGGAATCTGATTATTTCATGCTTAGGAAATATGTTTTGGCCCAACAAAACTCAGCAAACTAGAATAAGATTGATACAGTTGCACGTATCTTTGCTCCAAAATGAGGAGGGTAGCAAATGATTGTAGGAGGAAGAAAATGAAGTCACTGTAGTAGAAGAAGGAATGCTTTTGGTTGATAATAGATATTTTAAGTTTGGGGCTGGTTTATTTGGAGGGTTTTTTAAATAATTTTTTTACATGGGGGATAATTATGAAAATAATGGCACTATTTTAGGGGGTAGCTATGTATTCTTATGGAAAGATTGAGATATAGATGTTTTATTTTACATGCATTCCTCAATCATAGGAGTTTTCTGCAAGTGCGGTAATTTGTATTGCTGGTTTCTAGCTTTATTAGTACTTGTTCTGAACAGAAGCCTTGGCTCACTTTGTTTTTTTTAGCTCTCGTTGACTGATAATGATAATTTGGCTCCAAATAACTGGCATGAAGGGATGGCATCATTTGTGTTGTAGCAGAAATTTGTGAAGTAAGCTAAGAGCAAACTTGGCCAAGAATGCTATGGTTTATTTAAAAATAAAGTAAGTATTCTCGTATTATTAGTCAACCAGAATGTTGGAATAAGCTGTGGTGTTTTTCATTGCAACAAGATAAATGTAGTATTGTTGGAAAGTTTCAGGTAGCACATGCAGAATCACTAGGCTGGAAGAGACTTTCAAGATTGTGTGCAACCTAGCCCTAACATCTCAACTAAACCATGGCAATGAGTGCCCTATTTAGTCTTTTTTAAACACATTCAGGGATGGTGACTCTACCACCTCCCCGGGCAGACAATTGCAGTACTTTATCACTCTTTCCGTAAAAAAACATTTTCCTAATACCCAGCCTATATTTCTCTTGGCCCAACTTAAGAATGTGTCCTCTTGTTCTGTCAGTTGCTGCCTGGAGAAAGAGACCAAACCCCATCTGTCAACAAGCACCTTTCAGGAAGTTGTAGAGAGTGATAAGGTCACCTCTGACCTTTAGCTTTTCTCCAGGCTAAACACCTCCAGCTCCCTCAGTCAGTCCTCACAAGGCTCATGTTCCAAGCCCCTCACCAGCCTTGTTGCCTCCTCTGGATGTGCTCAAGCGTCTCAATGTCCTTCCCAAACTGAGGGGCCAGAACTGGACACAGCACTCAAGGTGTGACCTCACCAGTGTTGAGGACAGGGGAAGGATGACCTCCCTGGTACTGCTGGCTACACAATTCCAGATACAGGCCAGGATGCCCTTGGCCTTCTTGGCTTCCAGGGCACACTGCTGGCTCACATTCAGACAGCTGTCAAACAGTACCCCCCAGGTCCCTTTATGCCTGGGCACACCTTCCTCAGCCTATAGCGTTGCAGGGGGTTATTGTGGCCAAAATGCAGGACTTGGCACCTGGACTTATTAAACTTCATCTTATTGGACTCTACCCTTCCATCCAAGCATTCCATGTCTTTCTGCAGAGCCCTCCTACCTTCCAACAGATCAACACATGCTCCCAGCTTAGTGTCATCTGCAAATTTACTAATAAAAGACTCAATACCCTCATCCATGTCCTCAATGAAAATATTGAACAGAACAGGTCCCAGCAGAGACCCCTGAGAGACACCACTGGTTACTGACCACCAGCTGGATACAGCACTCTCTGGGCCAGGCCATCTAGCCAGTTCTTAACCCAGCAAAGAGTGCTCCTGTCCAAGCCGTGGTATGCCAGGCTTTCCAGGAGGAAGTCATCTGGAACCACAGCAGTGAGCCAGGACTATTGGTAAATGGAGAGTGGCTTCACAAGCTCATCCCATCTGGTCCCATAGATTTATGAGCAACCAAGCTGCTCAGAAGTTCTCTGACTGCCTCTTCCTGGATAACAGGGAGGACTATTAACCAGTCTGACTGGATAACATTCTGCTCTCTGACACCATTTACCAGCCCAGGAGGACAGCTGTCCTGAGGACAAGCCATCTTCCCACCAAAAACTGAGGCAAGGAAGGCATTAAGCTCTTCCACCTTCTCCCCTTCTGCAGTTAGTTAGTTCCCTCCCACATCCAGTAAAGAACAAAGGTTGATCTTACCCTTCCTTTAACCATTAATATATTTGTAAAAACATCTTTAATTATCCTTTGCAAAAGTTGCCGAATTAAATCCAAACAGACCTGTGGCCTTCTTAATTTTTTTTCTACATGCCCTAGTAACCCCCTTAAATACTTCCTGAGAGACCTGACCCTCCTTCCAAAGATGATACAGCCTCTTTTTACTCCTGAGTTCCTTCAGAAGCTCATTGCCCATGGAGGCTGGACATTTGCCTTGTCAAGTCATCTTTTGGCACACAGGGACAGTCTGTTCCTGTGCCCTCAAGATCTGTTTTGAAGCATGCCCACCATTCCTGGACTCCTTTGTTTTTAAGTGCTGTTTCCCAAAGAACTCTGAATAAGTCTCCTAAATAGGTCAAAGTATGTAAGTTCAAAGAATGGATCTGAGAAAATAATTATTTGAAAGAGATGTAAATATTTCTTGGAACAACAGCTTAATATTAGAGGAGTTACCTTTCTTTGTTTTATTTTAAAATTCATATTAAAAAGTGTTAAAGATGATTTTGCACAGTGTATTATGCCTTGTGTGCCGAGTTGTTTAAGTATAGGAATGTGTAAAATAAAACTGTAATTTCTTACAGGTACAACTTACTTTTGAAAATTGATTAGATGTCCATGTCTTTGAGAAAAAGACAATTATTTTATGGTCTCATAATATGATGAAGATTCACCACATCATTCCAGAGTCACACTGTGTGTTCATGAAGTTCAGCTAAATTTGATGTAGTTTTTACTTGCTGTATAAACCGGATCCTCAAGTTCAAAATCTTAATAAATCTATAATCCACATATAAGTCTACTAACAACAGATTAGAAGCTTCCTCAAACAAGGAGGGTCATCTGTGGTTGAACATTGTACATGTTTGTTCAGGTTTCTTCAACTTACAAATTAGCCATGTTTCATCCTAGAGTACGTATGAGTGTTGTATGACCAGTCAGGTGTCATGAATTAACTACACAGATTCGTGAATTATTGTGCCTCATCTGAGCTGGAGTACCTGCTCATGAATGCGTCCTTAACTTCACTTATGGCTGCATATATTCTATAAAGTACATTAAAATAAACCTTTCATTAACATGATTGAGTTGCAAAGGTTTAACAAGTTTCCTCTCTTCACCTAACTTTTGCTATCCATTAGTCGGGTGGGTGCTTTCCCTACCAAATTGAGAGATAATGCAGTTTTGTTTCAGATTTGAGATAAATCACATGAATAGCAGATTCAGGATCTGAAGACTACTAGATTCTGACACTTCTAAAGATTATTTGAAGAGTATTACTACCGCTTTCATTTTTTTTCAAAAAATTACTTGGGAAAAATTTGTCAAGATGGCCACTGTTTATGTCCCTTGAAGTTTCCTTATCCTTATTTTAGACACATGCCTTGAGGCATAGTTTTTCATGTTGAATTCTACAAGATGGTAAAGTGGCAATAGAGAAATGCAAAAAATTTACAAAGAAGAGAGTAGACAAGTCCCATTTTAGGATTAATTTTGCAGATCTTAGCTAGGAGATAAGAAGTCTTATTTTCTTCAAAAATGAATATATAGAAATCAAGTAGGAGGTTAGAGAGGGAAAATTCAAATTCATAACCTAGGAGTTTGTTTTGATTTATATATCCTCTACTCCTTTCTAAGAATTCCTTTCAATGAGGGAAAGTTTTAAACTGTTGTTTACTTTTTCTATAGAAAATTAGGGGTTGTGTTACATACCTATGATTTTGTGTTTAGATTTGCCTCAACTGAGGAACAGTTAAGAACAGCACTCACAAGAGATGTATAACTATAATGAGGAACATATTTTTTCTGCAAATTTTTGGGATATTAAAATTGGTAAATATTTCCTCTCCATGCTATCTAAATGCTAATGACTTTTCCCTCATTTCATTGTGATAAATACTAAGGGTTATGAGGAAGAAAATTCAATAACTAAGGGGGGAGATGCAGAGGGGAGAAAATTTCTTACTTTCCATCTCCAAATGGCTCTTGGTATTTGAGGAGAAAAGAGGGAAAAGATTCTTCCCTTCCATCTCCAAATGGTTCTTAGTAATTGAGGAAAGAAGCCAGCATCATACCTTCCATTTCCAAATAGCTCTTTGCACTTAAGGAGGGGAAAAGAGAACAGGCGAGAGAAGATACAAGGAAGAGAGAAGGGAAAAGAGCAGAGAAGTGGTTCCTGCTCCTCATCAAGGTCCTCTTTCTCCTAGCACTTTCCCTCAAGATTTTGCCAGACCTATGAGCCCTCCCCTTTTATCGCACTTGTCTTTATTACTCACAGGTGCAACCTATTAAAGGCTGCTGCCCTTCTTTGGTAATTAGCACACCTGTGAATTATCAGGGGCCAGGTTGCCTTTTAAGTTCATTTAAGCTCATCCAGTAGTTTCTGGGTTTTTTCTGTTAAATAGCTTCCTAGCCGGTTTCCTTCAGTAAGGGGAAACTCTATGGAAAAGAATTTTTTTTTATTTTGGAAAAGTTTTCTGAAGTTTATCTTACCCTTTAGCCAAAGAAAAAGGGGAAGCATCAAAATCATTTTATACCTCCTGAATAAACATAAACTTGACGCATTTTCTATACAATAGATTTGCTCACTGTGAGACCATCTGATTTATTGGGGTTGAAGTTGGACAGCAAGGTAAGTTTGACTTTTTTTGTCACAAAAAATCTAGGATTGTCTAGAGAAATATTCTATTTTGGCTCAAAACCAGTGTTTTGTTGCAGACCTTTAAGCAGAATAGCCAACCACATCAATTGTATGTTTGTGTCTAAGCATGTGTCAGC
Organism: Serinus canaria; assembly: GCF_022539315.1. NCBI lineage: Eukaryota > Metazoa > Chordata > Aves > Passeriformes > Fringillidae > Serinus > Serinus canaria. The sequence goes on from NC_066315.1 coordinate 83,247,942, forward strand.
AGTGTCCTGGCATACCAGATTTTGTTGACAAAATTGCAGCCAACTGACAAAGGAAAATGATTACTGACCTTTATCTGTTATTTATTAGATCACATTTTGAATACTCCCAGTTTTGGTTCTCAGTGCAAGACATTGGTAAACTGGGGTGAGCTGAGTGAATGCCAACAGAATGGTCAGGACTGGCACTCCTGCCCTGTGAGCAGAAGCTGCAAGAGAGAGGTTGTTCAACCTACAGACAAGATGGCTTTGGTAACACCTTACAGCAGTTTGTCCGTATACACAGGGAAGTTAGCCAGAATGCAAATTCCTCTTATGTTGGGGCATGGTAGGTGAATGAGAAACAACAGTCCCAGACTAAAAGAGGAGAAGTTCCAATGGAACAAATTGTCCAAGGATCTCTGTGAGGACAGCAAAGCACTGGGGCAGGCTGCCCAGGAAGTTGTGGAGTTTCTTCCATTGAGGCTTTAATCACCTGACCAACAAAGCCCTGAGCAACCTGGTCTAAATGATGAATTCACTATTAACTCTTGGCAAGATGTTAGAGCAGATGCCTATCTGAGATCACTTCCAAAGACCATGGAAGGCTACCTGCCAAATTCTCTCAGGCTTACCTTTGGGTTACGCAAGTTACTGAATATATATTCCCATTTTCTTAAGGAAGGTCTAAGTGTAGAACAAATCCATTAAAACTATTAGTGTGAAAAGTATTAATGTAAAAAGTATTGTTTATCAATTAATTGATAAACACTAATGGTGTCTTTTTAGGGTACCCTATCAATCAAGCATATTAAAATGCTGTGAGGAGAGCAAACAGCTTAAAAGCACTGAAGGAATGTAACAAGAGTCTAGTAATAAAAAAAACCTGAAGCAGAATGATAGTCCTTATTCAGCTGGATCTCAGGGCTGCCAATTTCTGTAACAGCAGTAAGCTTGACATATATGCGTATGCTTTCCTGAGCATCAGGGTACATTTTATCAGTAATAACGTCAGTTCCTGGCCCACAGTACTCTGCCAACATATGTTAGTTTGAAAGGTCAACTCAAGGTGTTTTTTCTCTAATAAAGGAACAATAAGAATATCCTTAACCAGTTGACCTATCTGAAGAGATTACTAGAGAATTTGTCCTTTTGTCCTCTTTTATCTGTTCTTGAGTCTATACTGCAAAACAATAAAACCAATAATATCACGAACCAATAAAGCAAGTAATATTGCAAACCAAAGCATTTAATTCCAGAAAATGGTATGTGTTGTCTTGAAAGTTAATTCAGGTGGTTCTGACCCATCTGGCTCCTTGCCCATGCTGTGTCTCCAATGAGATGTTGATTTCCTCTGAAGAAGCAGTCAGTTATTTCAGGTGGGAAGCCTAGCAAGCTAATGAAAGTAGGATGACAGTCACCTTTGTCTTTAATGACATAATGTTATATACCTTTGTATTTTTTGACAGTCAGCTCTTCTGTGCTAGAAATTTACTGTGAAAGTACGCTGAAGAAGAGTGACACCTCTTGGAAGTTCCAGCTGAGATTTATTAGCTTGTTACTATGTATCAAAGGCATCACCCAACATCTAGACCAGGGGTTCAGCGTGCCTCAGATCTTTGTCTATAATTGTGAGATGTTAGCTTGGCCATGTTGAGTAAGCTGGTGTCTTTCTGACATTTAAGAAACTGAAAAAATCAAAGCCCCATGGAGATGTTATTTATTTATTGTTAAAAAGTCATTATGAACTGAAGCAATTTGAAACACTGGGATAAAAAATGGTAGAATGACAAGTATTTCCTAAAAAAACAATTGATTTTGGATTGTTACGCTTGCTGCGGATGAAAGTAAAGAACTTTGAGATTACCTTTTATGCTATGAAATATTTCTAGTGCAGATAAGAACAAGTTTCTGATTTCCATAAAAGCTGTTATGTAGTTATCATACATAGAAAATATGTCCCATGATTACTTCACAATGAATAGGATTAAAACATACAATGTAAAGGGGAGAAATGAGATAATATGCATTAGTAAATTTATAAATTCAGGTAATCTCTATGCTCCTGAGAAAACCAAGGGTGGATTGGAAATCAATTTCTCTGCACAAAACAAACTTTGCCATAAATGATAGCATGTGTGCTACTATAGTATCGATGTATTGTACTCCTTTCTCCATCCCCACTCCCTTTGTAACAGCCAGGCTTTTGGGCATGGGATAAAGGGCTTGCAAGCACTTATAAACCTAAAGTCAGTGGTGTGTACAATGCTTTTATGAACTTTCAAGGAAATTCCACGATCATGTTTTTTTTTTTGGAAATAATGAATTTCTTCATGTAAAGGTAATGTAAAGGATGTTTGAAAAGTTGTCATTTATTTCCATGGGCTAGCCACTGTGGTTTATTCTAGTGTTTGAAACCTTTGCTGGCCACAGTTCAGGGCTGTTAAGACCATTTCTTTCTGTTAAGTGATTTTCAAAAGCCATTCAAAGTTGCTGGTAGAAACTTAGTGGATATCCAGATTTTTTTATTTGTTTGTTTTGACACTGCAATGTTTAAATATACCAATTTTATACTGAAGAAATACAGCACTTTCAAAGGATTCTGCAGTGATCAATGTTAACCAGAAGTGTTCAGTAAGTGAGATCAATAATCCATTCAGCAACACTGAGAAATTGTTCAAGTGACTTCTGAAAACAAAAAAGCAAGTTCCATTAGAAATACTTTTCACTGTACTTTTCACTGATGCAAGGCCTTACATTAAAAAAAAAAAAGTAGAATGATGAAAAAGTATTAATTTTAAAAATCCTGAATATCAGTCAAATGATTCCATGATCATTGAAGGGGTAAAGATATCTTAGAATAAGTAATTTCTTTGTTCTCTTACCTGGGACTTTTCCAGCAAGCACATAAGTATGTAGTCACTGAATCTCACTCTCTTGCTTCATGCACTAAAGTAATAAAATCTTGTTCTGTGTTTCTTTTTCTCAAAGAAACACTCTCTCCATAAATAAAAAGAATATCACTTTTCTATTTAAAAAGCTTGAAAATATATCATGATTTACTAAAAAGTACTTGTGATAGAGGAAATGACTATGGTTGGGGTCAGAGATGTAGACCTGGCTTACCAGAGATATAGACCTGGCAGACTTATAGACTGGGCCCAACTTTTCACCATTATCACATATCATTCTTCCTTAGTAACCTTCAATCTTTATGAAATGTAAGCTGAAAATTCTCATGGATTGTTGTTGCCAGTTTTTCTTCATGTGACCTGCTGATCTCCTGTTGTATGAAGAGCCCAACACTTGTGCTAAATAGCTATTGTCTGGTGTGTGTGTGTGTGACATGAAAAAGAAAATTATATCTACTATAATGCCACAATAATGCTGCACTCTTATTTCTTCCAGATATGAATAAAACATGATCAATATATAACTAACTTATGCTGTATTGTCAATGTATAACTTCATTTGAGTACCTTTTGTTGAACTATTTTAATGGAGACCATGCAATTGAGATATAAATACTCAAATTCAGATGTGATCTTGGTTATCAGTTTGAATTCTCCATTGATTACTTAAAATTGGAATTATTTAAATGAGAACAGGTATCCAAGAAATGAGGATAGTTCTGAACAATTTATTGGTGTTGAAGCCATGAATAATTCAGGACCTGCATATCTTTAAATGACACGTCATGAACTAGATTGTTGCAAATTACAAGAGTATGACAATGATATAATATCACATAAATCTGATATTCATCTACAAAGGTTGGTTGTTTGTCAAGCTGTTTGTGGGTTTGCAGCTGACCTTTAAAAACTTGAGGATGAATCAAACTACAGCATGAACAATGAAAGTCTTTCAACAAGTAAGTGTAATAAATCTACCCACTTAGAGACTGAGGCAAGTATAATATATAAAACTAAAGACAAGCTTTAATAGACATGCAGAGCATAGGGAAATAATTCTGAATATAGCAAGATTAATTATAGCTATGGTCACATTGAGGGTTGAGGATGTATGAATGATTTGCGTATTTAAGATTCCATACCCTACTTTTAACTCTATCATGAAAGAAACCATCCTAAAAGTTATCTTTGTGAAACAGAGAACCTGGAACCTCAATCCCTTTACCTTTCAAAATTGTGGCTTAGTCATGATAATTGCACTTCAGTGTAGAGAAACTCTACTTCCCTTTTTTATGATTCTCGTTGAATTTGAAGGTGGGGGGAAGGAAATGAAGAATTTAAAAAAATAAATGCTAATTGTGAATTTCTGGCAGCTGCATTTTTAACTCAGTGTGAATGAGTATAAAATGCAGATTGTGAGATCCTTAGGACAAGGAAGCTGCTTGTTTGGTTCAGTGCAAGGTCAAAATAGCCTCACAACACTGGCTCATTACTGGGGCTCTTCAATGCAAAGTCTAGGAAGCATTAATCTTAAAGCTAGTGCCTGGGCTTCTCCTGATGCTGAATCATTTCTGTGCTTATATTTGCTTAAGGTAGTAGGAGGCTTATTGTAGTTTGCAGCCTCAGTAAACAAACTTATAACTTGGCATTTCCCTTTTGCTGGGCAAATTAGTATAATTTTAAATATTTATGTGTTATTTATGAAAATATGACAAAAGGAATGTTTTTCCTCAAAGGACTAATAAGCATTAAAAAAAACCCCAAAAAACAAACAAACCAAACCAAAACATTAAGAGAGATGGTTAAAAAATGATTGACAATTAGCAGCTTAGAAGACAGTCTTCCACTTTTTAATACAAATTACAGAATTTATATTTTTCTTTCTAGCTGACAGTTGAAGAACATATACTGTACATGCTGATTACTGATGGTAATCTTTCCTGAACAAGTCACTTGCTTTTCTGCTGAAGATCAGGATAGATTGTGATGGCAAGAAAAATTCAAAAGTAGCTGTGTATATGATTTTCTGAGCAAGGAGAAATGAATGTATTTAAAGTATCATCTTTGAATGTCAAATTTAGTCTTAGCATTACATTACTAGCAGATGAGGTATCATGCTTAATCCCTCTGTGCCTGAACCACAGGTTGTGTTTAGTTAAAATGATTGTGCTAAATCAAAACTCAATTTTCAGTGTGGTACATTCAGCCAAACACCAAATATAATCATGTTTAAATTGGGGCTATAAAATAGAGTTCTCATGAAATGTGAAGCTGGGCAGAAATAATTTGGCTATGTCCTTCAGAAACTCCAGCTATGAGACCTGAGCTGTTTCAGCATTTTGAGCAAACACCAGTGACTTAAGTTCTCCCTTTGCAATACAGGAGGGTTTTCTCCTGATCAGAATTGAGTTTGGTTATATTTATGAACTTAGTGTTTTTCATGCTTACTGGGACACCAAATAGAAAAAAAAAGCCAACTGAGCATAATAAAGCAAAATGAGAGGATTTGTAGTGCATAGGTGAAGCTCTGTAGCATGTGTGTGACTGTGCCTCCTTCCCCCATATGTAATAGGTACGTATATTTGTATGGTTTATTTTTGCTTAGATGACCATCAAATTATAAGTGCTAAATTTACTGTCTAGCTCTAATACTGTGAAGGGGATTTTCCTGTCACCATGGAAATTTTCTTACCACACATGACAGTGTAGGAACTGTAATGCTTTACTTTTAGACTATCTCTCTTGCAGTGTGCAACTGTATTAATTTTTCAGTAAAATAAATACAGGAATGGGTTTGTTTGTTTAGGATGGAAACTCACATAGGAAAAAGTTCATGTTGTTCTTACACTTTGTGTACAGTGAACTTATGAAGGCAGAATTATGTCTTAAATTATTACTCTGTGTGTATCACTTTGGAATTGTAAAGAGGCATGAGATACTGAATGCACTGAACATAATTGAAGAGACAGCTTGTATTTTGTCTGAAAAGAATAAGTCAAAATGAGTAGTCATAATAGTGAAATATTTGTATAAGCAGATTCAAATTTCCACCTAAATGTTCAGCCTGTCCTCTGAAATCTGTTGGCTTTGTCACAGCAGAAAGATTTGTGCTGGATGATGATATTTAAGTCTAGGACTCTCTGTCTGCAGTTGTGCCTCTACCTTAATCCAGCTTCCCTTTTCCATCTGGCAGAGTTATTCTGTCAAAAGTATTGAGGAGGTTAGATTAAGCATGGCAGTGGACACTCAGGTTAGCCAAAAATTGAGCAAAATATGCATAATATACAAAGTTTTGTAACGTTGGCCACGGCATCTGAGTGACATGGAGCCCATTCCACAAGGTTTTTCTAGGATTGCTCAAAAATAGTGATTATTTTGAGTATCAAGAACTGCATGCATTACAGAGACAAGAGTGGTATTTACTACACTGGCATTTGAAATTACAGAAAAAAAGAAGTACTTCAGCTTTTCTGCTGGAGAATAAGAATACTATGGTAAAGGCTGTGCATATGGATACAGTGTATCACTACCTCAAGAAATCAATGCTTCTAAGTGTCTCTTCTAAGTAGAAACAATGTGGAATTTAAAAAGATGACTTGAATAATGTTAAAATGAACAGAATTTTCAGTCATTTCTCTTTGTTTGTTAAACCAACACTGCCAATTTTTTTTGTTCAACTGTTGTTTAATCGTAATTTAAAAATATTGCTCTAAAACCTTGTACTTTCATTTCTTGTGTACTACAATTTGTGAGAAGATAGAAGCATGATGAAAATGTGTATTTAACAACAATTCAGAACAAGGTCACTATGTTTTTTCTGTCTCCTGTTAAATAAGGCTTTAATAACCATTTTGGAGGCTATTTGTGAATATTTGGATGTAGAAGTTAAATGTTTCAGAAAACATAACATGTCTGTCTTTGTACCACCAAGTATTGGGCTGTAATCTGGAATTACAAGTGAGAAATATGGCACTTGATATATCAAACTTCCCTAAAGTTCTAACTGTACAAGTTAGGGAGAGCTTTTAACAGCAAGGAAATAGTGGGTCTGAAGCATGTTAATAACATTTGTCCTTGTTTTTTACATGAATATCAAAGTGCTTGTTTGGTTGAGTATTCTAATACAGTTTCCCAGGGAGATGCTAATGCTACACAACCACTGTTTTGAAATTTTTCTCATACAACTTGATATCTTGCAGCTGTGATGATCTACTTAAACTATGGAAGAGTGAGCTGTGCTGAAACACTCATCTCTTCTCTGGAGAGAAACAGTGTGCTGGGACTTAGTTTAAAAACAGTTTCATTTTCTTGCAATCTTGATATATCTTCTTCTTTTTTAAATCTCCAGCCTAACAGATTAATACTGTTTTTTCAGTACATTGATTAGTTTTTGGAATGTTACTGTAAAGACAAAAACTAGAAAAGTATGAAGGAAGAGTTTTCTACTGGAGGAAAACATATCTTTATCATGCTCATCTATGGAATAGTTAGAAAAACTCCCCACCTTGCCGTGTTAGCAAAAATTGTGAATTCAGAGTCTTAAATCTGAAGTTTCTAAGTAACAGCACTGAGTGATGGAAGAGTGCTAGAAGATGCTGATGCAACTGGAAGCAGCTGTATAATAAATAGAGTTAGGCTGGAGTTCCATTGTTATCCCAGTGTCATGTTCTGGCTTTGAAATGGAGAGCAGTTGTGTGGAAGCCAGCCTATCAAAGAGCAGCTGGATCTTACTGTACTGAAGAAATATGCCTTCCCTCTAATTTTGCACTTATCTCAAGATTTTGCCAGCCTGGGCAAAAAACCTCTAATAATTGGAGAGGCTTTAAGAGCCTGTTTGAAATAGGTGGTAAATATTTTAGCTTATTTCTAAGTATGGTAATTGTGTAGTAACAACATATAACTTGTCAGATGTTTTTTTTTTTTGCTATTTTTGATGTTTTCTCTACAGTCAGTGGTATCTGGACTTCTTCTCTGCCACTTCCTACCTTCTCCTCCACTTCTTTGCCCCCATTATTTCTACACTGTATGCATCCTCAAAAGAGTAGATGTACTTTGTCCTATCAACCCTCAAATTCATGTTATCATTTGCGTCGGACAGTGTTTCCACTGTGGTTTGTGGGTTGCAGATGAGTGTGTGTATATAGATGTGGGCTTATTTTGTGAACAGATCAATAGTTCTCTTTATTTCCATTATTCTACCTTATGAACATTGGCATGCTCATTATATTCCATCTGGGAAAACCTTACAGAAGATTTTCAAGACTTTTGTTTTAAGATGCTGTTTCTTCATTGGTAATCCCATTCCCACCATAATATTTTGTATAATAGGTACAGAAATAATTTGTTTTAAGACTGTAGAGTGCATAGGGACATTACTTATTATCTAGGCAATGTTACTTGGGACTAAAGTGATGAAAGAAAAGTGCAAATTTGTTGAATTTTGGTGGATTTCCTTAGTCTAAACACATTAGTTTCTTTTGTTGTAGTTCACTGAGACAAAGAATTTAGGATTGCAAAAGAGAAATCAGGTAGATAAGTGTGTGCTTAACAACAGGAAGCTAGATTTTGGCTCAGTCTTGGCTTCCAAGATGAATAAACCCATGTTTTGGAATATTGAGCATCATGTAGTAGTGAGAACTCACAGTGCATGACTTGTACTTAGTGAAAAATGCCTTGATTACCATTCTTATACATGGTTTCTGTGAGTACAATGTAACAGCATAGCAAAAAATTGAAGTGTTAGATCACAAAATGTATAAGAGTTCAATAACATTAAAAAAAGAAGTAATGGAGCCTTCTTGTAGCAGAACTGTGTTCCTGAAGTGTCATTTAATGTCCTTCCAATGTTGTAGAGTACTGTCATCTCCTAGCAATGAACTTTCAGTCCATGTCATAATTTAATGCTGACAAAACAAGTGCTTTTTAAAAAACTTCATTCGGCGATTATAAAGGCTTCACTTCAAGTATATCCTGGAGCAATACAGCCTTTTAACAGCATTGGAACTAGCAATGAATATGAATTATTCCTGAAAGCAAACCACTGAGCTCCAGAAGCATGCCATATCTGGTTCAGGGCACATGGCTATTCTGCTATTTTACTCTGACTGTTAACTTCCAAAGTAAATAATGTCTTTATCTCATGTATTCATCAAGGCATTGTGCTGTGTCTAGCTTATAGAATTTGGCTTTGCTGCTTCCATTCATCTTCCACTTGTCAGGCAATGTCTAGTACAAGGGTAATTGATAAAGAAGTGTGAACGCAACTGAATAAGATATATAGAGTGGCCATGGTTTGAAAAATGTGTACAATGTTATTTATTAATAATAAATATATTTTGAGAATGATTTGTCACTCTGGATGACAGATGACATTTCTCAGTTGGTGCTGTGAGGGAAGTTGTTGCAGCTATGAGATGCAGGATCATAGAAAACCTTAGGTTGGAAAAGACCTCTAGGATCATTGAGGTCAAACATTTCCCCAACACTGCCAAGTCCATGACAAAACCATGATCCTAAGTGCCACATCTAAACATCTTTTAAATACCTCCAGGGATGGTGGCTTTGCCTCTTCCTTCAGCAACCATTTTCAGTGTTTCATAATCCTTTTGGTGAAACTTTTTATTTTTTTTTTAATAATCCAGTCCAAACCTCCCCTGGTGCAATTTGCGGATAACACCCAACTTTGTGTTATCACAAACACACTGAGGGTGCCCTCAATCTCTTCATCCAGATTATGGACTGGCCCCAATATTGAGCCATGTGTAATACCGATTTTGACTGGTAGGCAACTGGATTTAATTCTATCCACCACTCTTTTGGCATGTTCATCCAGACCAGGTGCTTTATGCTAATTATTGGGTGGCAGTCATTATTTTAATATAGATGTAGTACAGGATTGTGTATGTCAGATTGCTTGTGATCTTCATAAAACAGCGTGTGCTTTGAAAATTGTATAAAGGCAAAAAGATGTGTAAATTAGTTTACACAGTTCTAAATATTACACTGATATGCAATAAAATGTTTTGCTGTAACTTAAGTTGCGGTAAGGTTTGAAAAAATATGTAGTTTCAAATCCAAAGTATGCATTCAATCTTCTACCTCCAAAGTATATAGTTCCTCTTTGAGCAGCTGTCTGCTTGCTTCATTTCTTTATTAAAAATCCATGTTTTTGTAGCCATTTGCTTGATAAAAAGCACACACACCCATTGGGAATTTACTTAGTATTTTATCTCATTCCTGAAAGGTTTGATTTAAATTGCTCTGCTTTAGAAATTACAGCGTTCTATTAGTAGAGGGCACAATGAGCTTTTGGCTGGTGGGTATTTCTGTTCTTATAGGATTCTTCATGATTTGAATGAAACATAAGGCTTTTATGCTAAATCTCATCTTCTTGCTTGGCATACAGAGTGCTTTGGCACTTAAGCACTTGGGTAAAGAGCGGCAAAAATATCCATTTGCTATCACTCTTTCTTCTTAAATTGGTCATGAGTTTCCTCTTCCTTTTGCAACGCTCAAGATAATTTTATTGCCATTTAAATTATCACTGGAATTGCTGAGGACAAAATTTCTGAGAAAATTTTCTGGCAATGTTAATACGCCAAAGTTTAATGTAGAACATAAAATGGAGAGAAGTGAAAGAAGTGAAGCCCTTGCTTAATATAAAGTCAAACCTAGTTTTTCTCACAGACATACTGGTAGGAAAGTACTGTCAGAAAGCATTCATTTGTCTCTCAAAAACAGACAAAGCTGCAAGTTTGTATGTTTGTCCTATTTGTTTCTAATGGATTGCTGGAATATGCTGAATGGATGTTGGGTGTAGGAATATGTTGGGAAGACGTGCCAAAGGAGGTAAACACCCAAAGTATACATTCTGAAAAAGCCAGAAAGAACACAGGCTTCTTTTTTACTTAAATTCTATTATTTAATTTCATAAAATAGTATTCAAATTTTACAGTTGTTCCGTGCTTTGCCTTTTGAAATTTGTCCCCATGGTATGCCTTTTGCATACCACTTTTGTAGCAGCTACTTTTACAGTTCTTTGAGTATGTTCTAGACTTCTGGGTTTGAATTTTTATGCTTGTAGTTCTTTTTTATCAAAATATTTTATTCTTTAATTTGTTTTTAAAATTCATCGATTTGAGCATGCTGACTATGAACATCCAGATCTGTGAGTCAAACCAGGAAGAAATCTATGTCCACAGGTAGATTAGTGACTGTGATTATTTAACTCTGGGTTGTCCAGAAAATAGAGCTCATCTAAAAAAAAAAGCCTTGGGATTTAGGTCTGAGAGAGTTTAATGCTGTGTTCAATGGCCTCGTGGTTACAAAGCAGTAATGGAATGTTTTGCCAAGGTTGTAGTCTTCAGTAAAATGAGCTCTTAAGATGTGTATTGCTGTCTCTATTGAAAGTCTGCATTCAATTTTTACCAAAACAGAAAGCAAACTTGTCCTGAGCTAATGTCTATCTAATTGCTTTAGTTAGCCCCAAATATGATATTACAACAACACTCTTGGAAAAGCTGTTTGATTATTCAGCTTGTGGTTTTTTTTTAGCTCACCCCAATGTCCTTTGTTCCAGTTTAAACTCAGGTTTCTCTTTATTTATATTCCAGACTGGAAGAATATATAGTTTTCATTCTTTAGCAGAGATGTATTGAAGATTTCCTTTTTTTATTCAGACTGAGATGTATATTCACTTTTCTCACAGATTGTGTCTTTGAAATCCTTTCAACGTTCTTGCTCCAGTGGGTTAAGATCTCTCCAACTACTCCCTTGATTTGAGATGTGACATCTCAAACTGGATGTTATTGTTCTGATAGCTTTGTTAATGGCTGGTAAAAAGGAAAGACTAACTTAGGTGTCCTCTAGGTTGTATTTCACCTTTTGTGCATTGTCAGGCTGATTGACTTTTCAGTCATGATACTTTACTTAGGGTTATCTTGGGATCCATTGTAACTTATGACCATTAAGGGCTTTCACCTAGCCAATTGTGCTGAATTATTGTTACAAGACTAAAAGTTCCTTGCATTTGCAATTTCAAAGAGATTTAGTAATTTGTCAGTTTTTTACTTTTCTGAAGACACTTCAGCTTCAGATCCTTTTCCATTTTTTTCTAGTGAAAAGAATTGAGGTTGGATGTAGAATGGACCTTTTCAGATATGTCTGTCATGAGTCATTACATTTAAGTGTGCTAAGGGAAGATTGTGTATATTCCTATCTGTTATGCATGTTCCTTATAATGGCCTCATGAAGGACATAACTGACTTCTAGTTACGTCTCAGACATGACCACATCTAGGGCTTGCTAAGATGGAGATGAGACTTTAGTTGTTTGTCCACATTTTAAAGACACATTACTTGTTTCATAGGAGTAAACTAGACTTATCTGTCATGATAAAATTACTTTCACCTGATTTTTTTTTCTTCTCCAAAGGCTTTATCCTGTTTAAAGATTTGCTTCTGTATTTTTTATGAATTTAAGTTCATATGGCTGTTCTACAGTATCTTCATTGCCCTAAACCAGTTTTTAAGGGAGGAAATATTTATTCTTTTTCATTCATCTGGATACTTGCAACCTGTCGAAACCCAGGAAATTCCTCTGACTGCCCTGGAGGACTTGAGCCCCTGCCCAGGGTGGGTCAGAGACTTTGGCACAGATCCCAAGACCCCTGTGCCTTTGATTTAGTCCTTGGAAAAAACAATTACTAACCTTTATATGAAGAATTACAAGACACGAAAGTTTAAGTAGAATGATAGTAAATTTATCACAGAGTGAAAAATAGATTTTTTGGGGTTTTTAGCATGGGGGTTCAGGGGGTAAGATGGAGGAATCTGGGCATGTCCAGCCTTTCTCCTTCTTTATCTTCTTGGCCTCCATCTTCTGGGTGATGTTGACACTTTTAGATTAGTTTAGTGTAGAAGCTCACTGTCTAACATAGGTGATAAGTATTGGAAAGTAATTGTAAATATTAGACATGTAGTTTTTAGTATAAAAAATAATACCGCTCTGGGGACAGGCAGTGAACCTCTGGCTGTCTTGCTGAGCAGACCTCTGCAAATCAGGAGAAAGAATTTTATAGATAAGATGGAATAAACAACCTTGAGACAGAGAAATGAAGAGTTCTGACTCCTTCTTTGGGCACGGGGCTGGGAAAAGAGACTTTCTGACGTATCTCGGGGTCACTCTGACCAGCTAGAGATCCCGAGAACAAACTCCCACCATGCTCACTAATTTTTAGTGTGAATAACTTGGAGAATTCTTGGAAAAAAATATTGGAATAATAAATCCAAGCAGCTTTGAAAATATTTGAAAGAGTTCTCCAAGATGTCCTTCTACTACAGAGATTTTATCTTGCTGCCTCTGGTATTTACTTGGTCATATTGTTGCAAGTTATATTTTTAATTAAAGCAGGCAGAAGAATGCCAACCTTTGCCCTTCTCAGGGGCTTCTTGTCCTGCAGTAGTTTATACTCAGCTAAAATGTGCCTCAAATTGATGTAGAGGTTACATAAAATGACTTTGGGTTCAAAATAAGTTTGTAGTAGGTTTTTTACAATTTTTGGTTAAAACTGCAGATGTATCCTGAGGTTGTACTTGAGTTTTTGCTTCCTCCTTTTCTTGCCAACCAGTTAATGGGGCAGTACCTGATAGAGCTGCAAACACTGAATGCCTGACAAACAGAACAGCATTAACTGTCACAATCCTGCCACTAAAAGTGCAGCCCTGTTTGCTTCCAAGGTTGCTTTCCTGCAAGAGGGGAATGGTTTTCTGCAGAAGGGCACCACAATGGGAGATTTCATTTCATTTCTGCCCTGCTATGTAGAGCCGATATTTGTGTTGAGTACTGTTAATGTCCAACACCTCTGTTAGTCTGGGTCTTTAGATGTAGTAGGAAAGTAATGGGATATGTAGATATCAGAAGTGTATATAGACCTTTACATTTTGAGAAAAATCAGATTTTCAGATTAAAAAAAGTTAATACTGATCCCTTTCTTTAAGTCCCAGAAGAACAAAAAATGTGTCCTCTACTAATACGCAACTAATAACTTCTCAATTTGCAGCAAATTTACTTTTCTTTCCCCCCTCCTTGATAGTGGAGGCTAAACTGAAATTCCGATTGATTCTTTCCTTCCTCAAGGTACTTTCATGGTAATTTTAATAGTTAGAGAACTGCTCAAGTGGGATTTCAAATACTCTTGATGGTGCTACTTAGAAACCATGCAATTTGAGAGGCAAAACTCTTAAACTGGAATTTTTTAAAAAAATAAAATATCTACCTATTAGCCAAAGCACAATACAGGATGCAAACAGGAAACCACATAACCCTAATCCTTACTATAGAAAGTGAACACAATTTAAGACCATAATACTTTTTCATTGGTGGTTGTTTTTGTTGAGAAAAGCAGTATCTCACTTCAGAGAATTTCAAATTCAGCAGGGATAAAATCTGAATTAATTACTGAGTTTTGTAATTAATTGTGTTGTGTAGTCATGGTTGTCTGCCAATGCTTAACTGTTTTCCCAGGTCTGTCCTTTCAAACTTGAATGCAACTGTCATAGAAAGTCTTGTAAATGCCATAACCTAGAAATATGCATATAATTAAAGTAGTAATTTATTACTAAGAGCATATCTTCTGTATTACTTTCATTGTCAATATGGAAATGAACAGAGCAATATATTTTTACAAAGCATTGTGCACTCATAGTCTAATGTTTATTTTTCACAGGTTCTTTCTGAAAGTTACAGTCCATTACTTACAAGAACTAGTAAATGCATTTGTGTTTTGGTTTTAAAGTGTCAACACAGACCCACACAAAGTTCCTATTGGTGGTTGAAAAGGTAGCAAGGATTGCATTTTGGTTTGTAAGCATTCTTCCCAGATAGAAAGTATTCAGTGTACACAGAGGAAAATGGGGTAACAGTTAATCAGATATGGGGTAACAGATAATTCCAGGCATCTTCTAGCTCTTTCCATTTCAGTAATGCTTTTGAATATCTCATAGTATGCACTGTCCAAGTGAAAAATCTTTTTCTGTTGTATATGGTCTGGATTTTTACCTCAAAAGATGATCTGACTCTTTGGTTGGGCCCATTTTAATTTTATGTTTCTATAAGAAACCTAGGTTCTGCAGTGAAATTTTGATTCCTTTAAGAAAAACAGTTCTTGACACCTGCATTTATGTTTCCAGAATAACATAGTGAGCTGCCTAATGTGGTTTCATGTCCTTTTTTTTTTCTGAATCCCTGCCCACTCCTCACCTCCCCCAAATTGTAGACTGCTTTGCCTTATATTTGATATGCTTTGCAGCAAGCATGCTTCACTTGCTGAAGGCATGTCAATCCTATAAAACTCTTTGATGCTAAACAGTGATAGTAGTCTTTTCTTTATTTCCAAATGACAGCTTTAAAACCTGTAATTTTAAACCACCTGCTGTTAGAGTAAGTAGTAGTTTCACAGTCTGGTCTATTGATAGATTTTTCTTTCATGTACATGTTTTGATAAATTTTTCTTTCTTTTTCCATAGTAGTGGCCCAGGTTTCTGTAGCAACTTCCTGTCTAGTTAGCTTCACTATAATTAAATACCAAACATAAGATCATAGCTTGTTGCTTTGTTTTTTCTTCTAGTATCTACTTTTACTGAGGTGCCAGGGACTCCTGAGGCAGGCTGACCAAAGAAAGAAGTGAATTTTAAAATATAAATTGAATATGGGAGCTGAGAAGTTTTAACTGGGATTTAAAAAAGAAAAAGAAATCATCTCTTGTTATTTACACATTATACAACACCTAAAAATTCAAAATAGATTTGTTTGTATTTGAGTAGTCCAGATTTAAACATGTCCTTCCCAAAAACTTCCTTTTCATATGAATTAGATATTATAAATTCAGCCCATATATATGTTAATCTGGAAATGGAGACTGTTACTAGATAGAAATCTAACTTCCTGTGTCCAGATTCAAAATTATTACATTTCTTTTGGGTTTAAAATCTGGTATAAATGTTTATTTTATCCTTCAGGTCAGGGCATGGAGATGATTCTTTTGCATCCTGAGATGATCTGTTGGGACTGCTAGTGGTCCCTGTTCAGGCACCATTGATAAGAAGATGCAGAACACTTTTAGAAGAAGCTGTGAAACCATGATGGGGGAGAATGAGCAGCTGCTGCAAGGAAATGGGTCTTCAAGGGAGGAGGCAAATTCTGAGTTTTATGATTTTTCATGCTAACATAAACTTGATTTTTTAGACAAAGCTCCATCTAATTCTCCATGTTTTCCCCCATATGTTCAGTAGTGTAGCACTTAAATAATGTAATATGCAGCCCTTGGCTGTATTATTATTAAAATCAAACCCACAAACATGAAAGTTAAATATCTTGTTCATGATGAAGTCTTATAAGTCTTTGTCCTAATAAAAAAAAGAAATTTTGTTTGTATGCTGCTTATAGAAGTAGATGAGAGGAAAATTTAAATGCCTATCCAATCTAATCAGACACAGTTTTGGATCTGACAGCTTGTAATTGATCTTTCTAACTCCAACATCATGACTACATCATGTTCAGAGAAATCTGGATTTGCCTCTAAAAAAGTCCACCCCAAAACAAGAAACCAACAACACAAAATTCAACTCCTGAAACCTAAAAAACTGTCTTATTTAAAATAGTCTTTCTGCTACTCAAAAAAACCCACAAAAGGAAACAACAGAATATTTTGTGCAGTAAAATAAATTATTTTTTATCATAACAAGAATAGTTTGCTGGAAAATGTTCTTCTTAAATTTCGTATTTATGAAATTCAGAGGTATTTTTCTTCAGAAAAAGACATGCTGCTCTGATATTCAATTATATTTGAAGCTATTATGTCTTATCTACACTTACTTGTGGACACATCTAGGTGTATTTATGATCATTCATAACTAAAGGAAATGCTAATTGTATTTGCAAAAGCTAATAAAGACAATTTTTAAATTATCAAATAACTGCAGTTTTGCTCATGCTGCTGCTGGAAGTAGACATTTTGTTATTTTTATGTCTGTGCTTAGAGAAAATGCCTGCTTCCAGCTTATAGCTGCAGAGGGCATTGGGGGAAGTTTTTTTTGATTGTTAACAAAGTGACAGGACCGACATTTAAGTTACAAGGATGTGAGCAAAATAAGAATTGTTAGCCCTGGTTGCTGTCTGTGGGATCACTCCCCAGCCTGGATCCCTGCAGCCCCTGGGGAAGTGCCCCTCAGCTGCTGCCCAGCTACTGCCAGCAGGGAAACAGCAAAGCAATCCCTATGGTGGGGGAGAAATCTGCCCTGCTCACTGCAAAATAGTGTAAAGAATTGAACGGAGTTATATATTCCCCCCTTAGTCTCCCATTCCAGTGTCATTGTCAAAGCCAGCAGGATACACTTCATATGTTTAGAACTGAGTTAAAAACAAGCAAATTCTGATGAAAGTAAGTCATAACCTGGAAAAGCTGATTCTTTGGTGCCCATCAAGGTCCTTGCAATATTTTTTGGACCTTGTTAGGACCATCTTTCTTCTGTTTTTTCTTCTCCTGTCCTCACCACTTGCTTTTAGTAGGTTTCTTATCACTCAATCCGTGTGCAATCAGCTCTTTGCCTTGTTAGACACTTCAACAAATCTAGCATGCTGCCAGTTCTGCCAGTCCATGCTGCCAATCTTCTGCATTTTGACTGATACAGGAGGACAAATAAATGGGTGATTTTCTGTGGTCAAATTGACCTGGTCTGGTGTATGTTACTATTGGGTTAGCCCACATACAGATTTTAATTTCTTCTGTTACCAAGTTCCTTGTTAGTAGTTGTGTGCTTTAGTTATTTTTGAGCCCGTTATTTTGTGTGCTTTAGTTATTTTGGTTCAAATCTGTACCTGTATAAGCTCTTGGGTGTCATAACATAAAATTTATTTGGATGAAATATAAGGTCCAGTAGACAGCTAAAAGTGCAACAAAATTTCTCCCATTAAAAAGTTTCAGTATTCATCAGTACCCTGTGATTCATTTCCTTCTGAGACAGGAACTGCACTTCTACCTGCAGGTAACTCATTTTCAGCATGCTGCACAATCAAGGATGAGTGTAATGGGCAGATGGTTTTCTTAAAGTTCCTCTCATGAGCTTTAAGTTTCCAGCTCTGGTGGTATTTTGAAACTTCAAATTTAATTTCAGTCTTTTAATTTAACATGGAATTTTGGATATTTATTTTTCATCCCTTTCCGCCTAAAAATAGGGAAAACTGGTGAGAATCTCACCTTGGGGGGTGGTACCAAAGGTGTCCTGGATGTCATGGAGAGAATCCAAAAAATACTGGGGACTTGTTTTTGTTTTGAGTTTTCAGCTAACGAAATTATTTGGAAGACGACAAGCCAAAAGAATGCAGCTGTAGATCTGCATGTTATAAATCTGCTGAACTGTAAGCTTACTGTACAACAAGGGTAACTATAAGACATGAGAAAATATTATATTAAAAGTAAATAATTTGTGAGGCCTATTTTATAGTGAGAGCTTTCAGAGTCACTGGGAATCAACCAAATATCTCAAGCAACCTCAGGCAGTGGACATTGTTGTGGAATTAGAGGATCTTGTAGCAGAAGGGGTATTTGGATAGAATAAGGAAAGGCTGACCTTGCAACTACTGCTAACAGAATAAGATAAATAAATAAACAAATAAATAGTGTGTGTAGGGGGGTAGTTACCTGAATATGCTACCTCAGCATTCTTGAATAAGGAACAATTTTTAAAAGTAGTAAAAAAATAATTTTTCTCTCTGAAATGGGAAATGTTTGAGAGCTGCTGAAGACTAATGAAACCAGTTCTGAAATAAAATGTCAAAATGAAACATTTTTTTTGAGATTTATTTTTCCCCCTCATGTTTTCCTAGAAATGTAATTTTGGTGAGTGCAGTATTGCTCAGGTCTTCCTTCTCTCATGCCTTCATAACTTCTCTGTTTGCAAGTTTGACACTCCCAGTGGGCCTGCAGACAGCTGTTACTTTAAAGTGCAAGCAGCATCAGTGGAAACTGGAAATTGGATCACTTTATTTATTTGAAAATACCTTACTGAGAGTTCAATCTGGATCTCATTAACCTAAAATGATTCCTTGGGGTAGCATAGGGGCTCTCAGGTGTCAGAACCATTGCATGAATAAAAGATACAGCAGAAGAGGTCTGAGATAAGGGAGACCCCACAAAATGACAGAAAACTCTGGTGCTGGCCCTGTGACTGGGAGAACAAAATTACCAATTACCCATGCAAGTTTAAAATGTCTGAGCAGTCTGACTGTTTCAGCAGTCATGCCCCATCCCCACCTTGTGTACCTGGTTCTAGGTGGTGTGGCCTTGGGCTGTGGGCTCTTGGAAAAGGGTCTTTCTTCTTCCCTGATATCTTTGGAAAGACGTGCTAAAGCACTCTTAAACTCATTGCAGAAAATTGTAAGTGATGGCTGAAACCAAGTTTCAACATATCAAATGCCCAGAAAGAAAGTGGATCCTGTTAAATTGTAGTGTTTATAGGGGTTGCAGCAATGATTTATTTCTAAAAAGTAAGACTGATAGTTGCCCCATATGTCTGCTTTCTGAGTCACTGGTTTGTCTGTTTATTAGCAAGACACAATTTTGCAGT
Organism: Serinus canaria; assembly: GCF_022539315.1. Classification (NCBI taxonomy): domain Eukaryota; kingdom Metazoa; phylum Chordata; class Aves; order Passeriformes; family Fringillidae; genus Serinus; species Serinus canaria. The sequence continues at coordinate 83,267,452 of NC_066315.1, forward strand.
TGTATCAGGATTATGTTGGAGGGGGCCAGAACTAGTTGGATGGAGGTTTTTTTGGGTAGCCAGTTCTGGGGGGGGGTGGGGGGGAGGTGTTTGTTCATTTTTTTTCCCTTGGGTTTCCAGCGAGCTGTGTTTTGTGGTGATTGTTGGCTGCTGTTGTTGATTTTTTTGTGGTTATTTTGGCCTTATAATGATAAGTGAAGAATTTTAAATGACCTTTAGCTGATTTTGGGTGCATAAATCCCAAAATGATCCAATAAGCCATTAAGAGGTGATGATTTCAGAAGTTCATTTTTGGTCCCTAAATTCCTAAACCGAACTGACGCACTGTGTTTGGGATGAGGACTGTTTGTAGATGCATATGTGTAAACTGGAAACTGATTCCAGACATCACAGGAAGCAGAGAGTGATGAATAATTCAACAGTGGAAAACTATACAGGCAGACTATCACCATTCCCCAGTCCAGCATGAGAAGTTCTAAAGAAGTGTCCACTGAAATATAGGCCAAAAAAAAGGCTACTAATTTGATGTTTTCTTAATGTGCTGATTTTTAGGGCTTGGTTATTGACCAACATGATTTATTATCCTGAATTTTACCCTTCCCCAGTCTCAACAGATAATTTTCTTAATGGAGTTAGAAAAAATAAGGAGGACTGTGTTCTATTTGAGTGGATTTTGGAAAGAATAGGAAAAAAGGGTGGTCCCTCAAGATGGCTGATTAACTCATAGAACAATACAAGTGTAAATACCACTTTTTAGAGTCCTGATATAACTGCTCAAAATGTAGACAGCTACTTCTTAGGGTTTTTTATTATCCAAAATTTCATTTCTTTTTAAACCTGTATGGATATAAGCATTACAGAGGGAGGAAGGTTATATGCATTGCAGAGATGTTAAGAAATATTTTTCTTTAAAGACATGTTTTGGCATCAAGTTTTGTGATGAATGGACATATTTTCTGGCAGAGGGAGGAGAGTTTAACTGATAAAAACATGTCATTAATACTTTCTAAAAATATAGAATCTTATTAAAGTAAGAGCCATCACTCTGCATAAATCTCTGTAAATTCGAGTCTGCCATAGACTAACACGTTCTAGATACTCCAATGAATCCATCCTTTCTCATCCCAACCTTTCTACTGCAGAAAAAATGTGAGGATGCCAGGGTGATCTAACTCTTACTGCTTCAAATCAACCTATGAAAAATGTGTTGTTTTTCTCTTTTTTTAATCTTTTTGCTATAAGAACGATTCCCACCCGAATGGGAGCAGAATGGGAGGGAAATCAATAGAAGTATTAAGGCAACCATCCTTTTAAAGAAAGGAAAAACTAGAATCTTTTGTATCTCAGTTGTACCAACCTGCCAATTAAGTTTTAGTAATCCTTTCCTTCTCCTGCTTCCAACTCATTTTCTGGAAGTACTGTGCAGCTGTGACTATAAAGTAGATGTAAAATTTTGGAAGGTTTCTGAGGATTAGCTTTAGATTTATCTGCCATTACATCATCTGTATGGCTCACTAGACCTCTGTCAGCCTGATCTGCACTAAAGATGTGTGACTGATGTGGCTGGGCACACAGGTAGGTGACAGGATCAGAAGTGGTGACACAGCAGCAATGATGTTTCCTCCTGCTCTGGTGCTGGGCAAAACTGTGCTCACACCTGCAGAGAAGTCATGTGCACAGATTTGTGCAGTGGGAGCACTGCCAGTAGCTTCTTTCTAGAGCTTTTTAACTGCTGGAGTGAGAATTAGCCATAAAATAAATGATCCAGTTAGCCATGAGGAAAGAACTACTTGATTTTCTTTTCTTTCTGTTCTTTGCTCTTTTCATTTGTCCTGCCTTCCCCTGACCCCCATTTTAATATGGATTCTGATGTGCCTGAATTTCTGTTTTCCCTCTGTCTTTGAACTATATCACCAAGTTGCTGCTTCCACACTCCCTGAGCTCCTGCAGCAGGGAGCATTGATTGTTCAGTGGAGGATATATCTTTACTTTCCTCTTTTGTACTGGGGGTGTAAGATGGAGAAAAGGTGTTAGGAGCAAAGTGTGATCAGACAGTAGTGAGATCAATTCTTTCATTTATTTCAAGTGTGTTAGTCTCTTCTCCCAAGTAACAAGAGCTAGAACAAGAGAAAACAACCTTCAAATTTTGCCAGGGGAAGTTTAGTTTGTGTATTAAGAAGAATTTCTTCAATTAAGGAGTATTCAAGTATTGGAACAGACTACTCAGGGAAATGGTTGGGTCCACATCCCTGAAGGTATTTGAAAGCCATGTATATATGGCACCTATGGAGGTAGTTTAGTACTGGGTTGATGGATGGAATCAATGGTCTTAGGTATCTTTTTCAACCTAAATGGTTTTATGATTCTGCAATTCTAAAGCTCTTTGTTTGATATCACTGCAAATATGGTTTGAATACAGTGGACATGGGATGCTGCAGCTCTCCCAAAGAGATGTAGTAAAACACAGAGAAGTTTTTGAATAATACAGCTGTAAATACTTGCTAAAATCTTTGAAGATTGAAGTCTGAGATATACAACTTACCCAAACCAGAGAAATGTTTTCCACAAGATGAGGAAACATGGAAATTTCTACTATGAAGTCAAAACCCTGTTATGTTACACTCGTGGTGACAACACTTGGACTATTTTTTCTTTGCAATTCAGTTTACAAATCACATATTTGAGAGTTTGACTGAAATGTCTAAAAGGCTGCATTTGGCTGAGCTTTAGGTGACTGAAAATGAGGCCTTGAAAAGGAAACCATTGAGTAAACCTTACTTGGGTAGCAACACATTATTGACTGTTTTCTGCAAGTCCTGCCATTGCAATCAAAGTAGTTTTTTGCTTTAAAATGAGCATAAGTCGATCTAGTTCAAATATCCTTCTATAAGCTTTAACAAAAATAATGTTTTCTTTTTATAATTATTAATCAAGATGTATTTATAGATATCTCTATCCAGCACAAAATAATAAAGGTTTTTATATTTGTCTCTGAAAACTGTTATCATTAGCCATTTTTTTCTCATAAGTGTCATACACTGGAAGAAGTTGTAACAAGTAGCTTTGTTTTACAAATAGTAGCATAAATATGACCTTACCATATTAGTTAATTAGAATTATGAAATGTAAAAAATGATGCAGCTCTCCACATATATTCATAGAATTTAGCTAATTTGTATATTTAATCAGACTTAAGACAGTTAATTTTTCTGTAGACAATGTTTATTCAGTCAGTGCAGTTTTGACATGCTAAAAAAGATATCCCCATTCTCATTATTGCTAATAATTTATTCAGAATAAAAGTAAGCCTTTATACAGAAAAAATAATTTTCCTCCATTCATTTTCCAAAGAAATGGGGACTTCATTTGTATACTTACTGAAGGGTTTTACTAGCCTCTTCAGTCTTGCTTTAGACTTAGACAATGCTATAATTTGTTCTATCTTCATATGATACATTGTGGTCAGTAAAAATGAATAAAATTTATGGGCCTCATGAGAGTTACCAGTACTTGACACATGTTTGATAGTTGATTACGGTCAGTTTAATAAGTGAAGATAAGTGAAGAGAGGAAAAAAGTGATGCAATGGACATCATTCATCACCTCCCATAAGCAAGCCAAGTCTGTAAGTAATGGCTATTCTGGAAGACAAAAGTTTTTTATTGCTACTCAGTGTTACATGGTGTGGAATATTCCTTTGGCCATTTGAATTGAGGTGTCCACTGGCTGGGCATGGGAAGGGTAGCAGAGTGAGAAAAAGAAAAAGCTGTGACATTGTGAAAACACTGTTCAGTGCTAGCCAAAACATGGGTGTGTCACTGACACTATCCTAGTCATAAGTCTGAAATACAGCATTCTACAAGCAGCTACAAAGAAGCTTAATTCCACTCCAGCCAGGCCCAATATGAGAGTGTGCCTAAGAGCAGGTTCTTTTTGAATTTTAAATACATCTTTGTTCATCTTGTTCCTTCTGCTTTGATGAGCTACTTGGAGTGCCTTGTTAAGTTTTCCACCATCACTTCACCTCCAGTGAGAGGAGAAGGATTGCAGTACAAGCTTCTTTCCACAGCAGTGGATAGAAAGTTTCACATTTTCTGATTATTTTTCTTGTGGCTACATGACCATCTCTTGGTTCCTGTCCAAATCCCATGTAACAGCTCTTCATGCTTCTTTGATGGAATCAGGAGGTTCATGATAATAATCTAATTTTCCAACTAGGCATCTCTCAGTGCTAAGACAACCCTATGGTTTAAAGGGAAGGAATCTTAAATTTAGGAACCTTTCCTGTGAATGTGCACTACTCGATTGTCAATAATGATGAGGAAATAAGGGGGAAATATAGGAAAATTTTATCTTAATCCTGTGCAATTAACGTAATTCTACCTGGGTTTGTTTTACCATCCTCTGTGTCTGATTTTTATTTATTTTTAATTTTCAATACTGTAAAGGAAATGAAGTTACATTAAAAAATGTAGTCCTTTACAGCACTGGACTTAAAATAATATCTGTGAATCAAACTCTACCTAAGCTAACAAAACCTTCTGCACACACGTAAGAGCACAATACTCCATTGTGCAGAGAACTAAATGTCCAGCCTTGTAAAAAGCTTTTCTTTTATCTCTTAGTATTGCTGGACATGCAAAGACCTGAGTGTTCAGTTTCTCTCTTTTCACTTTGAGAATGTTTGTGAATTCTGTAAATAATGGATGAATAACTTGCAGATTGAGCAATAGTTCATGCTTTTCAGAATGGATTTAAACCACCTGGTGCTGAGGAAGGTATGAGTCCATTGTAGGACAAAGGTGTGCTTCTACCAATTGCATAAGTTACAGTAGTAATATAGTACCAATAATATGATCTTTTCCCCCCTATTAATATTCAGAATACTTTAGACTGTGGAAGAAAATTACTAAACTGCTGCTTGTGCTTTGCATTTGTTCCAGAGGGGTTGATTTGACAGTTTTTACCACCAAGAAAAAGCTCCTATGGGACTATGCTGCCACCCATGTGTGTCATGATCCGGTTATCAAGAGTTGTTAGAAATGTCTCTGCCCAAATTAAGGTGCAAATGAGACCATATGCCAGTGATAATAGTATGGGTTTTATTTGATAGTAAATATGAGAGAGAAAGAGAAAAAGAAAGAAAGAAATAGGAAATAGGTGGAGGGGACAGAAAGAGAGTAACAGGGACAGAATAAAGAAAGTATCACCACCCCGTGGATCCCAACAATGCTCCTTTGATCCTCTGCAGGTGCTCTTCTTGGTGGTGAAGGTCCCTATAAAAAGCATAGAGTCTCATGGGTTAATATATGCTCAGGCCAGGTAGGAAAACCCAGGAACCTCCTTGGGGAGTGGGGGGAGTTTGCCATTATCTCTGGCAACAGACTCTGGATTTGTCACCTCTTGTGCAGTACTGTGGTGCAAGGCTTCAGGAATAACTCTGGGGAACACTTTGGGAGGTCTTGGATGGATTACAACACCCCCTCGGCTGCCTCTCATGTGAATGTCCCGTGGATATGGCCTGTGGGGTTGGGGGTTCACAGCTGAGGTGGTATGTGGAAGGGAGGATGGGTTTTCTGCCTCTGATCAGAGGCTGCACCCAAAACCTCCCCCCCACCCCTGCCTCTTTTTGGGGTCAGTAAACCTGGCTTCTGTGTGGGCTGTGGTCTCCCCCACCCCAAACTCAGCCAGGGAAGTATCCCTTCTCTGTTTTGCTTTCTTGTGGATGCATTCCTCTCCTTCAGCCTTGTTTGTTTCTCCCTAGACCTGAGGTGATTAAACAATGGATTTGCTCTTTATCTTATCTGGATGGCTTAAATTGCAGTCCAAAGTTCTTCAGGGAGGTTTCTGTGGTTGTAGTTTCTTATACAGTTTTTCTATAATGGGCAAAATTCAAACCAATGTTTAAGGCGTGAAGCATTTCAGTCCTTGACAATGTGTCAGGCTGCAGGGTGTGCCCTGCTCTTATGCCATCATGCGCCAGTAGCAGTGAGCATGTGTGGGATTGCATCACAAATGCTTTTCCCTGGGGCTCAGTATTAGGGATAATCCTGCTTAATATCTCTATCCATGACCTGGGTGAGGGGATCAAGGCAGATCAGCGAGTTTGCAAATTACATCAAGGTGTGTGGGAGTGTTGATCTGCTGAAGGGTAGAGAGATCTGGACAGGCTGAATCAATGGGTTGAGACCAGTTGTGTGATGTGAAGTTCCAGGTCTACAAGGTGAGGTTCCTGGTCCTGCACTTGGGTCACACCAACCCCGTGCAGCCCCACAGGCTGGGAGATGAGTAGCTGGAAAGCAACTGGGCAGAAAAGGAGCTGGGAGTGCTGGCTGACAGCAGCTGAACGTGAGCCAGCGTGTGCCCAGGTGGCAAAGAAGGCCACTGGCATGCTGGCTTGAGTCAGAAATAGTGTGGCCAGCAGGACCAGAGCAGGAATTGTCCCCCTGTGCTCAGTACTGGGGAGGCTGCATCTCCAATCCTCTGTCCAGTTCTGGGCCCCTCAATACAGGAAAGACAGTGAGGTGCTGGAGCATGTCCAGAGAAGGGCAATGGAGCTGGGAAAGGTTCTGAAGCACTAATCTGATGAGGAGAGGTTGAAGGAGCAGGGGTTGCTTAGCCTGGAGAAAAGGAGGTGACCTTGTTACTGGCTACAAGTCCCTAAAAAGGCACTGTAGCCAGATGGGGTTTGGTCTCTTCTCCCAAGTAAGGAGTGATAGAACCAGAGGAAGTGGTCTCAGGCTGCACCGGGGGAGAATTAGTTTGGATATTAGGAAAAATTTCTTCACTGAGAGTTTTGTCAGACATTAAAACAGGCTGCCCATGCTAGTGCTTGAGTCAGCATAGATGAGGCACTTCTGGACGTGGTTTAGTGCTGGATTTGGGAGTGCTGAGTTAATAGCTTGACTCAATGATCTTAAAAGTCCAACCCAACCTGAGAGTCCAGAGACTATTCATTTATATGATCCTATGAGTTCCAAAAGCAGGTATACTTTTAGCAGTTGAGCTTTATGTTTTGGTGATAAGAGTCCACTAAGGGGTTTTTTTGGTTGGTTTGTTGTTGTTATTGTTGTTGTTTTGGCTTTTTTGTTTGGTTTTTTTTTTCCTCAGCAGCTACATTTGTGATAACTTAGTGCACATCTGTAAGTTTTGTACTCTTGTAAAAAAAGTGTAGAAGTTTACAGGTTGTTGTTGGTATTTTCTTTTAACAGTAAGTAAATGAGTCTCTTAGGAAAGGTGGTAATATGTGGCCACAGCTAGCTGCTCAGAATCTTAGTTATGTGTAAGTGTACGACTGTGGTAGAAATTTGTAGGCCTGTTTATAGAGAACTAAATTCTCATCCAAATATTTATGATCTCCTGGGTCTGTTAATGTGGAGTTTGAAATGGTGACTGTAAAATGTCTCAGCTCCTGCATGGATGTGTTTAAAAGTGTTCAGTGATAAAGACTTCTGGATAGTTTATAGAGGACAGTTTGAGTGTCAATAAAGTTTTTATTCATTTGCATCTATAAGCATTAGATTAGACTATATAATTTCTTTTATAAAGCTTGTAAAGCCTTTAGACTTGGAGAAGCCTTTGACCTCATTAGGATGGTGTGACAAGATGAAAGTGACAGCTTTGCAGTAGGAGCAGCAGGATTGTCTGAATACCTCGGGATGTGCTGTGACAGGTAAAGGGATGTAAGGAATGGAATGGTGTCTGGGACAAAGCTCTGTCTTAAACGTAACAGCAGGTCTCTGACAAAAGAAGATCCCTCAGGGAAGAATGTGAAGGCAGGACAGGTAGAGGTGAATCCTTCTCTTAATAAATATATCCAGCTTCTCCCAACCTCTGTCTTTGGATATGTATATGTACATGTGTATTCTTTGTCTATATAGGAGCATATGGGTGCAATGAATGGTATTTTAGAGAAGTAAGCAAAACTCAATTTTGCATTCTAGTTTGCACTTAGATAGTGAAACTGTGTCAGGGGACTAAAAGCATAATAAGTAAAGTGCTTGGGATGCAGACCATCCCACTTCCGAAATTGCTGTTCCAGGGGTTCTGAGTGCACTTCAGTTGAGATTTTCTCTGTGTGGCTGCAGCTGTGCATCATCCCTGCTATACTGGCTGAGAAAAGGCTACTGTGTCTGTCTTGAATATATTAATTCAAAATGCAAATAGGACAGGTCATTGACTTGAAATTTTGCATATGAAAAATTCTATGGAAGGAAATTCTGTTTTTTTCAGCAGGTTGAATGAGGTGATTCTGCTCATCAGTCTGGTGAGACCCCCACCTGGAATTCTGCATTCAGGTCAGGGTCCTCAGCACAAAAATGATGTGGACACGTTTGAGTGGGTACAGAGGAGGGCCATGAAGGTGTTTAGAAAACTAGAACAACTCTCTTTAAAGATAGGCTGAGATTTGGGATTTTTCAGTCTGGAAAATGGAAAGTTTTGGAGAAATTTGTTTGCAGCCTCCCAGTACCATAACAGGGCTTATTAAAATGAGTACCTGGTCCTGGTAATTTTTATAGGTACAAATTGCAACAGGACAAGAGGCAATGATTTTAAATTGAAAAAGGGTAGGCTCAGATTAGATATTAGGAAGAAATTCTTTGCTGTGAGGGTGGTGAGGCACTGGAGTAGGTTGTCCAGGCAAGTTGTGTCTGCCCAATCCCTGGAAATATTAAATGCCAGGTTGGACGGAGCCTTGGACAGTCTGATTTAGTGACTGGCATTCCTGCCATTGGAAGAAAGGTTGGAACTAAAGGATCTTTAAGGTCCCTTCCAACCCATAAAATTCTATGATTCTCTGGTGACTTTTACATATTCCTGATGTAGAATGGGAGACACTATTTAAGCATTTTCTAGATATGCTGCTCTATGGTTTCATTTTGCCCTTAGTTTCCAGGAAGAAACACTAAATGCAAATCATTTTTCTTTATTTGCAATAGGTCAAACTAATTTAGCTAAAGTTCACACCTATCTGCATAGAAGATTATTGTAAACACAATAAAATTCAAAGGTCATTTCTATGACTGAAAGAGGATCAGAGGTGCTTTCTGTGCTATTTTAATCCACTTCAGAGCATTGTAATGAGTTTAGTAAAGGGGGAAAGTCCAAGACTTTCCCTTGTCATTGTCCTTTATATAACTCCATTAACTCTTCACTGGTCTGGCATTATAACATGTTCAATGGTGAATGAAGGAGAATATGTCAAGGGGAACTTAGTTAGAGTATAACAGCTCCTGATGTATGCTGATTTTGTTGATATGTTTCATCAGTTCAACAGTAGCAGCCTAGAAAGCAGAAGTCAATCTCACCCTGGTAATGAAGTCTTAATACTTACAGCCCATTACAAAGGTGAATGCTGATCTTCAGAATGAGGTTGCAAAAGCACAGTGCTTTATATAGTTTCCAAAATAATCCTGAGTAACAGACTCGTATTTATGCTCTTAATCTGTTTCCTGGTGCTTAAGCAGGAACATGTCTTACTTGTTTCTGCAATATGCTGATATTGCTAAATTTTCCTTTTACCTAACAATCAGAATATTTGCTGGTCTAGTGGACCTGGTCTAGTCCAACTGGGCCCTTTTGGAGCAATATAAGTGCAGCCTATTCGGACATGATACTGCTCTTGGGCTTAAGACATGAAGACATTTGTGAATTGTGAATACATTTAATTTACCTACCTGCAGGTAATCATCTCTTCAGAAAACTGTTTTCAGTACAGATGGTCAGAAAAGCCTATTCAAGATTCACTGTTCAATAGTTTGGAAATAATAGAAATGAAGATGACTTGTTGATGTCATGTAAAATGCAGATTGTTTATCCTCTCCTGAACAGATCAGTTGCTCTCTATTATTGAAAATAGTGTTTAACTCTAGTTTTTATAATATGAACTTGCAGTATTTTTTTATATTGCACAATCAAATCAATGAAAATAATTAAAATATTCTGAAGAGAGAAGATTTACAGAGAAATATTTAGGTTCATTTTTTTTTTTATTCAGGTTTTAGTCAATTGCAGGTTTTGACTGGATTGTGATGATGTGTGCAAAGCTGCTGTGCTCTGTTTATAAGATTCATGGAATCTTATAAAAATCTTATAAGATTATAAGAATCATGGAATCAGAGAATAGTGGGCTATTTTGGTTAAGAGAGTGGCTAGACTTGTACTAATTTTCAGACTTTCAATATTCTGCTCAAAAAAAAAGTTTTTATAATTTGGTTTGATTGTGCTACAGATACTGTATAGAAAAACAGAATCAGAGAACATCTTGGGCTGATAGACACCTTAAAGATCATCTAGCCCCTCCCCACCCTGTGGTGGGCAGAAATACTTTCCGCTAGATCAGGTTGCTTAGAGCTCCATCCAACCTGGCCTTCAATGCTTCCAGGGTTTGGGCATCCACAACTTCTCTAGGCATCCCGTTCCAGTGCTTCATGGCCTCATAGTAAAGAGTCTGTTTCTTATATCCAATTCAAAACCACTTGGCTTCTGTTTGAAACCATAGCCCGTTGTCCTGTCCCTACATGCCCTTATAAAAAGTCCCTCTCTATCTTTCCTGTAAGTATCCTTCAGCTACTGGAAAGGCACAGGCCAAAGTCTACTCTTTTCTAAACTGGACAAAACCAGTTCCCTCTGCCTTTCTTAATTAGAGAAATGCTTAATCCCTCTGATCAGCTTGGGGTACTCCTCTGGACTTGCTTCAAAAGGTTGATTTTTTTTTTTGTGTTTGGGATCCCAGAGCTGGATGCACCACCCAAAATACCATTTTCTCTTTTAAAAGTCACCATAGCCATAGCTATGGACATATAAGGCTAAGGCACCCTCCTAGATCCCGTTGCACTTGTTACTCCCCAAAAAATCCCAAACCCCAAACAACAAACCCAAACACCTAGTCAAACGATAACAAGAACCCAAAATTTCAAACCCTGTCTGGAGTGAAAAGAGAACCATCCTTTCACCAAAGCCTTGTAACTTCCAAGTTCATCTAACTTTTTCCTGAAAGACTTTGACTGTGCAGTCATATGCAGATTAATAAGGAAATTTCAGTCCTGATACAGAAAGATTGTTACAGCATGTGATTCTTCCAACTAATAAAATGCCAGTCTGAAATTACCCAGTTGAACTGACTAACTCTATTGCGAACAGGCTAACAGGGTTTCCATGGAAAAACACAGCTCCATCAATAAGGTTTCTAAGCTTTATGGTACTCCCCAAAAGGGAATTACATCCTGAGTGGATGAGACAATTAATCTCTGTTTCCATCTCTTCTCTTGGAGACTTCTGACTGCAGTGAACAAAGCCCTTTAAAAGCAATAAAAAAGGGTTGCTCCCTGACTACTCCTACAGAAATTTATAGGATATTATTCGCACAAAGACATTTCCCAGTGGAATGTCTCTTTTCACTGGTGGACTTCGGAAATTGCATGACCCACAAAGCAAGAACCTATATATGTGAACCGAGTATTCTAATAGTATTCTATAAGTATGGGATGTGAGATGCCACATTATATTTGGATTATTAGACAAGCCAGATCCTGAAAACATTTAATGAGGATCCTGGTAAATGTGACAGCTCAACAACAGCAGTATTTGATTTCACATTAATTTATCACTTGTGGAGAACAGATATATTGTTTCCAGACACATCTGTATTCCTCAAAGAAAATCAATTCAAGTTGAAAGAAAGTTGAATGCCAGGAAGAAGATCATTAGGTGTGATAAATGCATCTGAGAATGATCTGAGTGTGCTTGCTGAAAGAGGAGAATTTCAGGAGACTGAAAAAAGGGAAAAGTTTTCAGGTCTGAAAAGTTTCTTGTTCACAAGATTAGTGCCAACTGCCGTGTCTCAGAGCTTTGACTGGAAAAACTGGAAATTATTTCCTCTCATGCTATGTGCCTGTCTCTTGGCTAATAAAATGGGCAAATGGATTCTGGTGTGATTAAAAGTAAATGCTTACTTTAATTAACATTAGCTTCACAGGCCAGAATCCTGTGTAGAGGGGGTAGATTGAATTTTATTGGAGTGGTTTGCATGTAGAACATACTTGTCCTGTAGATCTGTTTGAATCAGCAGGTTAAAGTTTCTTTTTAACATTAAAGAAAGAAGTCAGGACACTCAGTATATTACCTTTATTTTTGCTTTGTCCCCTGATAGGTATGAGCTCCAGATAGTTTTGTGGAGCCTGAGTTATCATAGGACTCTTCTGCACTGTATTTCAGTGTGCTGGGAGAGAATCTGTCATGCATGTTAGCTGGATCTTTGCTGGGTCACAGGTGGAGAAGAGCAATGTTCTCAGTTAATGGGTAGTGTCTCCTATCCCATCAATGCAATTTAAATTATCTGAGTTACACCAGTGATACCAAATGCAAAAATAAATACATGGAATTACTTTAACTGATGCTCAAAATGCACAAGTTGAATTGATTTGCAGCCTTTTCACTTGCAGTTTATGAAAAATTTCCAAATTTTAGTAGTATTCAGTAATCTGTATTATTTTAAAGTTCTCTCAGTCTATTGTTGCTTATGTTCTTACCATGCTTGTCCTTTAACCTAAGAAATATACAAAACCATCATGCGTTTTAATTGCCATTTTGAGGATAGACTGCTTAGGGACATGTTTCAGTCAATTTATCTGGTTGGTTGATGCATATCTGTAGAATTTGCTCCAATTCAACAGGAGTCTAGTTCATAAACTAATTCTTAATGGATTTAATAGGGAAAACCGTGTATATTTTGTGGTTGTGGAATTTAAGTTAGATTGGAGAAGCAGTAGGATTTTTTTTTTCTTCTTTTTAATGTGCATCCTGAAAGCCTTCTGACCATTCATGTGTATTAGAAAATGATTGATAGAGGAGTTATGTAAACTGGAAGACTGACTCTTTAGTCACAGTACTCTGTGTGTCTTATGGCTTTTTGAAATGTTCCTACAAACAACTGAGACTCATAGTTATCTATTGCTTCCAATGTATGTACATGGCTGGTGCCTTTGAAGAATGCAGATTCACCTCCTCCAAATGTGTCAGACATGGGTATTACTTGCCTGCATGTATAAGCATTTTACAGTTTGGCTGCTTTCTTCTGTGAAAAAGACCCTCCTTGATTGCAAACTAACAGTCTGCTTTGACAGTCACTGCTTTCTCAAACTTGTGTAGCAGAGATTTCTCCAGCTTAGTCCTTTAACAATTACTTTATTGCCTGTTTTCAGCTTCAGTCAAAAAGCAAGACCAAACTGAAGCTTGAGAGGAATCATATATAGTATATTGTCCGTGGGAAGTACAGTGAAGACAACTTCCTAGGGGATTTTTACTGCTTATAAATTATAGCAATCTAAGATGGCCTTCAGTGTAATGAGTTTTTACAAGAAGTCTCTCCTGGAAACTTCATATACTACTAATGTCAGAAGTCTGAGTGCACATTTGTGATTATTCAATTACTCTGCTTTGAACTGAAATAACATTAGTAACTGTATTTCTGTCAAAAATCTGCCCAAGTATGAAATTTTTTTGCAATTACTCAAAAAAAAAAAAAAAATCAGCCCCACAAAAATATCAAACATATTGAATAAAACAAAAAAGACCAACCACTTTAAAGAATCCATAAAATATTTCAAAAGTCCTGACCTTCCTAAAAAACCAAGTAGTTTAGATGACTCACGCCACTTCAAAATATTTTTAAAGATATTAGTATTGAAAGAGGAGGTAACGTTTTTGATTCAATCATTACTCAAGTTACAATTTTCTTTTCTTCTGATATGATTATTGTTCTCAGTTTAATATTATTCTCTCTATTTAAGACCCTTAACTCATTAAAACAAACACTTCTAAAAACTGTATTACTAGGAAAGAGTAAATGCCAGATAATTTTAACTCTGTACATCCTGGTGGAAAAGGATTTCCTACACATTTAGGTCATAGCTTATGAATGAAGGTGTTCTGAGCTGACTTGCACTCCCTTTGAAGAACAGAGGTCAAGCAAATACCTTGAGTCTTACAGGGGACCTAGTGGGTGCCAAAGGTTCCTTCTCTGTCTCACAAAAATCTCACAAAAAATCCACACAGCTCCTATTGTGATAGCTGGCTGTGCATCAGAACCCAGGTATTATTCCAAACAAAGCCTGGCAATCCTAATGTGGTTGATTATTGCTATTTTTTAAAAATCAGATGTAGGGATATACAGTAACATCGTACCTGAGGCTGTTTCACAGTGCATGCCAGACTGTATATCATGGGTGTGAGAAATCATCCAGTCTGCACACATTTTATTTATAGACATGCACATTTCCTCCGGGCAACAGGAAACCTGGGAAATTTTGTTCCCAAATGAATTAGTTTGGATTGGCTGGTATTCAAAATTATCAACCTTCCTCTTGGAAATAATAGCAAATTTCTGAAATATTTAGCAGACATCTGAATATATAGGAAAGGAATTCAAGACAGAAATTAGCCTTCAAAGATTAGGAATTACTGTGGGCTTTGCTGAATAGTTTCCTTCACGCTTAAAACACGTAGGGATGTAGGCACACAGTTTGTGGTCACTGGGAGTGGGGCTGCGACCAAGCCTCATCCCCAGTGGGCAGCAGCTGTGCAGGGCAGGTGAGCAGCATTGAAGGTAATGGGACATGGAGTGCCCAGGTGCACTGACCAATCACCAAAGGGTGCAGAGGGCACAGAGGTGTAAGGCATGAACAAGAGGGATATGAAAGGGTGGGCTAAAGAACGAGAAGGATTGATGCCCAAAACCTTCTGAAGTGGTATGGTGGTATCCCCTATGGGTTGAGGCTTGCTGATGTTGCATGCTGACACTCTGTGTGTCGTGGTTGTCTCAGCTGTGACAGGTGCATTGCAATAGGGTGTTCTCATTCTGAACAATTCATCCTCATAATGCTGCCTGTCTAGAGTTGGAATATTTCATGGAAGAGAAGTGTGTGGTTGTCTCCTTATGTGGACAACTTGCAGAAGGGAATGAGCACAAGGGATTTGCCTAACAGTTATGGAATGCAATTGGTGCTCACAGTGAGGAGTGGATTATTCAGTTTTTAATTCTGCAAAGCTTGGAGTTTAAAAATTATGATTAATGCAGAGAATGAGTCTTGGATCTTGGGTCCTATCTCATGACGTTTTTAAGAGACTAAATCATGTATGCAGCTTTGTGACTGACTCATTTTAAATTGGAATTAGCATTGCTTCCCTCAAAAAACAAGTTAAGAATAATTTCTTTACCTTAATAAGGGTGGTACAGGTTGGGAAGTCACAGAAAAATCTTTCAGTCAGTGAAAGCAGAAAGGAAAAAATACCTAATTTTCAAGAAGAATTATCACAAGTATGTAATTACCTGGTGCTGGAACCAGAAATGTGGTTTTTTGGCTAAATAGTGAATATATTATACCGGGTTGGGAGCATTGTTTTGGGTTTTCTGATGCACTTTCTAAGCTATAACATGTACTTTTTTTTGATTTTTTTCTATGTTTTTCCTAAAACAATGGGCAATTTGGAAGACTCTATTTTGGCATGTTTGCAGGGAGGGTAGAAACAATTGGTATAAGAGTAGGGGTTTTTTCAATTTGTGCATTTTATACCTATATTAACTAAGAGAGCAATATTTAGCAAAGACAGAAGCAGTTTGTTCCAGGAAACACAAAGTGAGATATGTGCACATGTGGACACTGCTTCTGCACAGCAGAAGTGGCTGGTGCTCAGCATAGGTGTGCAGCACACCCCCAAAGCACTGGGAATGCCTGTCCCCACATGGGCAGTGTAGTTCACCTGTAACACACCAAGACAGCTACAGAATCAGCCTGGCATGTGTCGTGGTTCCTAGCGAGATATGCAGTCAATAAAAAGGGTCTGCTGCACCTGAAATTGTAATCTATGTCTTCAGACCTGACAGCCTAGACAACACTTCCAAAGTAAAGAAAACTCCTGGGGAAAGCCTTGATATGCAGGAGCTACTTTTGGAATAATCCTATAGCAAGTGGGATGTGCCCCAACAGAGAAACTATGTGAGAGAAAGCAATTAAAACTGGAACTAATCAAATATAATGCCAGTTGCTTCAACAAGTAATAATTTGATATTTACAATCTGTTCTGGTGTTATAAAACTCACTGGGGGCTAATATGGAGTGCATGATACTTTCCCCAGCACAGTCCAAGTAAAATGATGGTTCTGGTTTTAATTTGTAGGGCTGAGCCTGCTTTCCTGTGGGTATTGACCCTCTGCTATTTTCTTCCCTCCCATGTTTTAACCTTACAATATATATATAGTGAAGCATCACAGAGAGTAATTTGCTCCCTTTCAGCTTTTTCCTTGGTGGCAAGACCACTGTCATCTGTCAGTGCAGTGGAGAGAAGATGATGAAATTTAAACAGACAGCTTAAAATTGACAATTTTATTTGCATCGGTCTCTCGTTGTGTTTTTCAAGCAGGTATGGCTCTTAGCCTGGACAAAGTCAGAGTAAAATATATTTATCAAGATGTGTTTTAAATATGATTCTTATTCTGATGCTAATTTAATAGAGCACCCTCACTAATTTTGTAGAAACTGATTTTGTCATTACTGCTGCTCTTTAGAGGTATAGCCAATAGTAGCAGCAGATTAAAAATATTTTTTTCAGTATAAACAACAATATATTGAAACAGCTAATCTAGTAAATTTATTTGCAATGTTAGATTTTCCAAGTTCATCTCACACACAACTTCTTAAATAACCTCTTGCTTTCTAAATGTTAATAACTTCTATATTACTAAATTTGAGAAAAACCAATTTCTTCACTATTTAAAAAGAAAAATGTTGGTCATTAAGTTCTGTTGTAGGTTGTTGATCAGTTTTCTTCCTCTGGGTTCATCATGTTAATGGAGTTAGTTATAGAACATAATTTAGAAAAGAGAGAAGTTCTTTGTGAATAACTGCATTGCTTTTTTCTTGCTGTGGCTGTAATTAAGTTGAGTTTGCCTGCTTTTCTAGTGCCTTTTTGTAGAATAGGTGTACATCCAAAATTTCTCTCTCCTTAAAGGTCAACCTGATGATACATTTACAGAATGTCTAAGTGGTTGTCATGATGTCTGACTAGAACAGACCTCAAAATGGATCTTCCTTTTTTAAACAAAAAAGGGAAAATGAACATGGGACAGAAAAGCTCTGCCTATTAATTTCATTCTTTAGCAAATTGTTTCCTTAATATCTGCTGTTTGCAGTTCAGACTTCAGGAATCCCTGACCTAGTTGCTTGAAATGATACTGAATTGACAGCTTAAATAGTTTGGGCAAAGAAAGCTAATTTAGTGTGAGACAACCTTGAGAAATCTTTGAAAGACTTACGGAAATTTCTACTCAAACTGTTTTATCTGTGGCTTTATGAACTTAAAAAAGAAGTTTAAAAACATAATCCCCAAAATAAAGATTAAATCCCCAAAATAAAAATAAAATGCTGAGTGTGCGTATGTTCTATTAGTGCAGGGAAGGGAAGCAGAGGCAAAAAATTTCCCAGCCATGATGTATAAAGCAACAAGTGAATGGGGAAAAGGAAAAGTAACATCTAGGGATGTGTTTAATAAATATTTTGCAGAATAAATGATATATGAAAAGACAGGTGCAAGGCCATTTAGAAATCATTTGCACAGACACATGCTACCAGTAGTCTAGATATTTTTTCCAATTTTAATAGTTTCTTCTGCTGGGAAAAATTCTGTCTGAAACAGTAGACAAAGTGAATGTAAGTTAATTTTAGTCATGAGCAGAGATGTTTTATGCCACTGCCCTGTGCACTTGGAAGCTGTGTGTGATGTCATCTGTCAGTAACCAAGAAAACATTTGGTTGGTGATGATTTGTGCTCAGCACAAATTAACTGGGATTTCCAATTAAAATATCCAATGGAGAAGTTAAGAACAACTGATGGCTTTTTTTTTCCTTCTTCTTTTTAGGAGAGAGGGTAACTGAAATACTGTGCTAAAACCCACACAAGCCATTGCTTGGGAAGAATGTTGTGTCCTTCCAATACCTATTTTTCCCAGTGATCTTCACTGGAGAAATAATTAAAAATAGATAGATTTTCTTGCATTCATTTTAATACCATTTGTTTGTTCTGTGCTAAATACAAAGGGGATGACTACATTTTATCATTAAAAATCATGTTTTGAATGAAGAAATACTGCTTTATACTGACCATGAAAACTAAACAGCATATCTCTTAAGCTGATATCTATTTTCATGTTGTAGAGACATGAATGAACAGATTTTTAGTATTTTTGTTTTATATACTCTGTTTTAAAACTTACTATATCACTAAACTTATGATACAGAGTTATGGTATTATCATGCAGTATTTCTCAAGAACCAGCATGAGGTTACTAACACTGGATGTACAATGAGTGTCAATTACATTATTGTGGTTAATTAAAATAAAATAAATTATAAAAACATCTGGTGCCTGAAGGTCAACAGTTTAATGGACAGCAAAGATGTATGGCTTTTGAATCATGTATTGGAAACATTGACATCAGAAATATCCTGAAGAAGAATATGTTCATGAACTTAACCTTGAACACAGGGCTATTTTTATGAATTGCTATGCCATATCTGTAATTACCTATGCACTTTTTTCACCTTTGAAGCTCTAAATTTGGCATGTTTTGATCTGTCATATGTGGCAGGGACATATTTTTTATTGTGGATCACTTCCCAAGTAAGGTGAGAGAGTCCTCTCTATGCCTGACTGAAAACTCAGACCTGTGACATCCAGCACAGCTTTCATGATACCACAACTGTAAATTTGGCCTTCTGATCTTCTATGAGTGGCATTTGTTTTGTAATAATAGTAATAAGTTATGTTTCAAAATTGGCTTAGAGGTGCACCTTGTGCCACCTCATTGTCGTTCTGCTGTTAACCTTGAAATTAAAAAAATTTCTCATGGATCTGTTTCAACTGCTTTAAAGCAAGTAGTTGGTTCCACGAGAACCCCAAATCTTAAGTCAGTACCTTGTGTAGCTTTTTTTTTTTTCATCAGGAAAGAAGTAAAAAAAGTTCCTGTTCTCCGACAAAACATTTTCACCATTTTTTCAATCCTCTTTCTTACCTCTTGCTTGTTTTCCTTTCTTGGTATGGCAACCGCCATGGCTTTGTCCTTCACCAATTACTGCAAGGACACCTTTCCATATGTCAACAAAGATAAAGACCTACTGCTGGCAGATTTTACTGCAAGTAACCCTGAATGCTGAGGTGCTAATTATATCCTTCAGAGGAAGCAATAAGGATGTTAAATCAATTGCAAAATGTGTGTGCAAGAACATTAATTGTACTAATTCAAAGTTATTCTGAATAAAAATTCATGTGAAGCTCAGTTGGAAATTGTTCTAGTTTTGATGAATCACAAGGGGAGGGTGAAGGTGGCTAGTTTTGCTAGAAAAATAGGTCAAAGCCTTCTCCCTGGAATCTCTATGTGATAGGTATATTTCTAGGTGTCTAATCTCTTTTGTCCTCTCAAATACCAATGTGACTTTTAATTGCTGTATACCTTTGTGACTTTAACTGTGTTGTGAGTACCTCTCTGCTCAATTCCAAGTTTCTCCATCAGTCTTTTCAAAACCCAATTGTCAAGCCAGAAACTTTTCCAGGATTCCCATCTTTCCTGTAAACTTCGCTTTTACAGAGGTATCCATGATAAATTACCTTTCACTCATCCTGTCTTGCAAGCATTTAGATTATGTGGTTGCAATCTCTTTATACAATAAAAATGTTCAGTGCTATTATTCGCTCTGGTCATTTACATGAAATCATGTCGGGGTCTCTAGCTGGTCAGACCGACCCTGAGAAAAGTTCAAAAATCTCTTTTCCTAGCCCAGTGCTTGAAGAAGGAGTCAGGGCTCTTCATTTCTTGGTCTCAAGGTTGTTTATTGTATCTTATCTATAAAATTTTTTCTCCTGTCCAGCTGAGGTCTGCTCAGCAGAACAGTCAGAGGCACTCTGCCTGTCCCCAGGGTGGTGTTATCTTTATATACTAAAAACTAAGTGTACAATATTTACAATTACTTTCCAATATTTTTCATCTATATGAGACAGTGAGCTTCTACTGTAAACCAATCTAAAAGTGCCAACATCACAGTGAAGAGGGAGGTAGAGAAGAAGAAGAAGAAAGGCTAGACATCCCAAATCCCTCCATCTTGTCCCCAAAACCCCCTATACAAAAAATCCTAAAACCTACATTTGCACCCTGTGATAACTTTATTATTACACTATTTAAACTGCTGCGGCTTTTAGATCTTCATGTGAAGGTGGCAATTTGCTCCATGGATCATAATCGAACCCACTGGTGTTCTGGGCTGTATGCCAGGGTCTCTGAGCCCCCTGGCAAGGGTCCTGGCAACTCTGGACTCTCAAAGGGATGTCCTGAGTTCTGACAAAATCGTCTTTTTTTTTTTTTTTTTTTTTTTTACTACATGCTGTTTATATTGATGATAGGGAAGCAAAAACTAAAACAATGTGTTTAAATCTGAGTCACAGTGACACAAAGGGAGAGCCTGCAAAGTCACATTGATGTAGCAGAGTGCTATACACCCAGCCTTATGGATTGGGGCTGGCAGTGCTGGGAGATCTCACATCAGTCTTCAGGAACAAAGAGAGCTGATGTTTTTAAATAGTTAAGTGTCTTCTCATTATGATTTATTTTGTTGGAACAACAGTTTTGGCTAGACATAGAGGATTAAATGCAGGGTGTCCTACTCCTGTAGGAGGAGAAAGTACCTGTAGGTCATAACTGTTTGACCAAAGGAGAGTGTTTATAAAACATTTGAGGATTGATCACCTCTCTGAGCTGTTATCCTGATGAGTAGCAGGGATACTCAAACATTTGCAGGAGAAAAAGCAGAGTGGTTGAAGGTGAAACTCTGAATCTGGAAGTTTTGTATTTATCTCTTTGTGAAACAACTCTGGCATGACTTGAAAGAGCTCACTCACTCTCTCTGCCATGTGTACTAGAATGAAGAGAAAACAGTAATAGATTTTTCAAAGGGTTTATACAAAGATAGATTTCCAGGTGATTGAATCTACCACCATGGTAACAAGAAGCTTAGAGCAAGAATTCAAATCCTGCTGGTACCTTGTGCAGAAAGGAGGAGAAATGACATTATTCCAACTGCAATAATATATATGCAGTGATATCCCTGCTAAGAATTGTGACTTGAGCTGTAACATTTGTAAAGTTGTCTCTGTTTATAATGCTTGTTTCTGTGGACCTGAGCATGTTGCTGCTGCTTTAATTGTTTAATACAATTTGAAGACGTTAATATATTTGAACAATTGTCTTTCCTTTCTTCCTTGATATAGTTGCAAGAATGTTGAGAGATTATTCCTTTAAAATTATCCTTGTCCGATAGCATAAGTTTAGTGTTTCCATTGTTCAGGAAATATTCTTTTGTTTTGAAGAATTCTTAAGACTTTCAAAAGACATATTAAAGGTTGTGTTAACTTACTTGGAGCAATGTTCCTCATAGAAGTTATCTAAGACACCTGATATTTATGCTTCTGTTATCTGGAGTATGTCTTCAGCAACCAAATAAAAGCTTTATTTTACAATTTATTTTACACATTCCAGCTGCAGTAATCTAATCCCATTTACAATTTTTTTCTCTCCCCTTGCAACACCTCTGTGTTCATCTTTTCAATGAATCTCTTAATTTATACCATCTGATTCCCCAATTATCTTCCATGCTCTGTTGTTCCTTGCTACAGTATTTTCAGCTTTTTTCCTTACTTGCCATCCTGTGAGCTCCTGAATCTACAAGAGGCAGTAGGTGCTGTGGCTTTTGAAAGCAGTATAGTTGCTATCTTCAACAGAAAGGCTAGTTAGAGAGAATCACATAATTGCTTTTCCTAACAGTGGAAACCTTAGACTTAAATTTCCACTCTTTCAAACTTGGTGGAAATTGCTAAGTTTTAACAAAGGGGCTGACCCTTATGGTCTGTAAGTCTCACTTTCAGAGTCAAGCGAACAACATTTGAGGTCTTTACTGTCAAGAATGAAATGTTTAGGTGGTTACTATTTACCAGGAAACTTTTGTTTAAGTTGATTATAAAAACAGTACTATTAGAATGCTGATAGAGTGGTGGAAGGGTTTTTTGTTTTTGGTTGGCTTGTTTGCTTTTGTTTGTTTTGTTTTTTGTTTTGTTTGCTCCTTTATTTGGTTGGTATGGTTTATTGATTGGTTGGTTTGGTTTGTTTTTTATAGCCAGCTAGTATGAATTTATGATAAATGAAGTATGTGAGGGAAATGTAAGCTGGTAGTAAACAAATGAGTTTGGATTGTGATCTATCATTGCAGTGTGCTTTCTTGACCTTGAACATTGTCTCCCTGAAAAATCTGGTAATTTTACTGTCAGCTGAAGATAGGAAAAGTCCCACAAATGGTCAAATCCATTTTGTAGTTGAAATTGATTTTCAAAATATTTGAAATCTCTTCTACTGTATGAGGTCACATAGTGCAAACAGTATAAGAATGCCATAGATAGAAGATATGTATCGATCAGGTTTTATAGGTGAGAGCAGATTCTAGAAAAGCTCCAAGTGGAACATTCATTTTCTATCGTATATGTCTGCTACCCATAAAGCTCAATAGAAGTATAGAAAGATATAGAATGGAAGGCAATTCTTGAATTACTTGTTCAGAGCCAGGCCTGCTCCAGAGTTAAATCCCACTTAAATGTACTTCCATGCCAGTAATTGTGAGGAGAAGACAACTGTCCTCCTTTGATAGGAAATCTGGTGGAAGGAATGCAGAAGATGAAATGGAAGAGTTCCCTTACCTCATTCCTTCTGAACAAAACTGAGTAACTGAGAAGGGACGAATAGACCATATTTGTTTAATAATTTCAGCACATTCTGAGATGCGACATATGCCTTAAGAGAAATTGTTCAATGAAAGGCTTTTATTATTTTTTTTCCCTCCAAGCCAGCTGTTTTGTAGGCATTCAGATTGGACTGTTTGCTGTAAATCAGTTTTGGGGAAATCTAGAAACTGAGAAGTTTCATTTTTTCCAAAATGGTTTTTACTGATTTGAGCATATTTGTCTCAATATGAGTTAAGCAAAGGTGAAGAGAAGGGGCTCTAAGAAGAGGAAAAGGCTTTTTCAATTACGCTTATGATTTTTTTGGCCCAAGATCTCTTTCTCTTGCAGTTATTCTTTTGTTCTGCAAGGTGTTAATATACCACTCTTGTCATAAAATATTCTGATATTTATGGTACATAGAAAACCTGTGTATATCCTTTTGAGAATGGATAAAATATGTCTTATTCCTCCTTCAAGGGCAATAGAGCAGCTTGATGTGTTCTTTTGGCTGGGAGAAATGTTAACATAAATTTCTCTGCATCTCATTGATGCCAATATAAGTTTCACAAGGGAGGAGGCAGCTTAATTTTGACAATCCCTAAGGCTTAGATGCAGTGACTACATAAAAATTATTTTGCTCTGAAAAAACAGATTGTTAAAACAAAGCTATTATTTTAGTGTCAGTTTTGTTTAGGGGAAAAAATGAAAAGTTGACATCCACTTAAGATAGATTGTAGGACTACTACTTTGGTGTTATTTCCTGGTAAAGGATTTTTAATTAGTAATTCTGCAAAATTTCCTGCTTTTCTAGAGAAAGGGTTTTGTCAATACCAAGTTCCCAAGTTCCCTGATTTTTTGAAACATGCTCATTCCTTTGATGCCTGTGAAGTCGACACTGAAACTTGGGTGATTGGTTATTTTTCATTTTTGACAATACTCTGTTGTTTCTAGATAGCTTTTATATCCACAAAGGAATTTTGCATAAAGAGAAGAACCTAAATTTTTGAAGATTATAATGTTTTTTATTTACTACCCAGAAGCCTGGGTTTTCATAAACACTGCATTGATTCAATTTGAATGGGGCAGTCTGGAAAGGTGATAAATGCCAAAAATATGAAGGCTGACAAGTTTTTCTTTACTGTTTTTATTGGAAAAATCTGATTTTCACATAAGATTCTACTTACAATGTGTCCGAATTGAGAACTCTTCAGAAACATTTGCTTTGTTGCTTGGCTGTGGCTTTTAAGCACCTCTAGATCTTACAGCTTTGTTGATTAACATTGGGGTAATTTTTAGTTCCTTGTTGGGGTTTCTTGAACAGCAAGGCTTGGTGTTTTAAAGGGGAATCTTCCCAACTTCATTTATCCAGGACAGGCATGTATGATGAAGTAAGACAAAGAACATGTAAAATCATCTACCAGTTCCCTATTACTTCATATTTCGGAGTGAAGTGTAACAATTTTAGTAATAAAAGCTGTTTTGCTTTGCTTCCCAGAAAGGTTTTGTGTTCTGTTTGGAGTCACTGAGCATTTTATTTGGTAGGTAGTGCAGATCTGCTGAGTGATGCAGCTACAGAGCTGCAAAGTCTGAGCAGGTAGGCAGTAATTTCATACATTTATCTGCTCTGGGGCAGAAAACTGAATTTGAAGGATCTGGACAGACATTATAGTAGGGCAGAATATTTATTTGAAACTCTTCTACTCCTTGTGTGGCCTTTCGAGAGTACTGGCATCGCAGTGTAGTATTTAAAGTATCAGACTGGTGAATCCTGAGATGTGTTACACTGCTGCACTTCAGTGTGAGATTGTACAGAACTAGTCAAAATAGAAAATAATGAGATAGAAGAGCCTTGTAATTCCTCAAAAGAGCTTCTGTAGTCCCTCATACCTCAGTCTGGAATTCTGAAATGCTTTTCTGACAGATCAAAGGCTACACTTCTAACTTGTCAAAGGCCAGGGCTTTTTATTTAAGAGAAATAATTAGTGTTCATTAAGTACTTTAAAAATAAAACTGGAGTAAATCAATGACATCTCTTTGACTGTGTAATAGCCTAATGTCTCGGGGTATAAGCCAAGGAATATCACTTCAGTGAAATGTCATTTTGTTTTGTTTTGCAGCTCAAATTTTCAAAGCTGAGAAACAGAAGATATCTATGTCCTTACATTTGAAGAATTAAAATGCATTTGGAAATGAAAGTGGATAAATGGCCACTGAATAATACAGTTTATTTTTATCATTTGAGAGGCAAAAACCTGTCATGGAAATGGACTTAAATGTTGGTGATCTCTTCTGCTGACCACATACTATTGATTTTTGCCTGAAATAGTTTCTTATTACATCTTTGCTCATCACAGTAAGTCAGCAAGTATTTTTAATCAATTCTGATTTAAAATAGCATAAATAAAAATTCTGGAGTTTTGTTCTGTAAATCAGTGGTGAGAGTTCGACTGTATTAGGGGAGTGCTGCAATTAAGATGCTTAAATGCTGACATCTCATTCTTCCTGTCCCATAGAGAGTATGCTATCTTGGAAATCAGGAGGTAAAGAATCATTTCATTTAAATAAAATCCTGCAGAACATAATTGGTTAAATTTATGATGGTTTATCAATGAAATAGGTGCTTCCCTCTCTATTGTTTCCCAAGATTAAAGTATCTTTACAAGAATTCTTGAAAATTATTTTAGATGCTACCAGCAGCCCAATATAAAAAGACGTTGCATAACCATTCACAGCTTAGACATTCCCTGAAACAGGGCCAACATGCAGAAAGGGTACACAATGTGCAGGGTTCTCTATTATTTTGTTGTCTGGCTAAACACAGAGACTTAAAGGATAGGGAACAATGGCTACAAGTTATTGCCTGGTGGAGCAGGCATCTGAAGTCTCCTCTGGGACTGCCCCACTGTTACATGGTTTTTTGGGGTCTCAGGATGAGGGAAGAGACGAGACAGTTGACTCTATACATCAGAAGGCTTGATTTATTATTATATGATATATAAGATATAGAAACTATACTAAAAGAATAAAGCTAGAGATTTCACTACCAAGGCTATCCTAAGAATAGAAAAGAATGTGTGAACAAAAAGTCTTCTCAGCCCGAGACACTGGACAGGTGTTTTGGGATAGGCTCTCAACTGGAAACAGTCCGATGAGGTCAATCAGAGATTTTCCCGTGGCATTCCACAGCAGCAGATAAGAATTGTTTACAATTGTTCCTGAGGCTTCTCAGCTCTCAGGAGAGGAAAATTCCTAAGTAAAAGATTTTTCATAAACTATGTCGGTGACACCCCACCTTCCGAGGTGCCTTTGCATGAAGACAGTGGTTCCATATGCAAGTGGAACCAAGCAATGATAAGCATGACAGTTCATCTAGAACAGAGGCCTTGGTTACCAAGCTAAGTGGGCCTATGCCCTGCATCAAAGCTTCTTTTGTTAAGTAAAAGAAGGTGTCATTTTCATAGGAGCCTCCTTGCTGGAGGGAACAGGAGGACTAGTATGCACACCAGATTTGAGAAATCTGCTGCCTACCTGCGGCTCAGATTAAAGTCATGAGAAGTAAGTTCCTCACCCTGCAACAATCCTCAGATTATTATCATTATTGATTTTCCAGGCAGGCAGCTCTAAAGGCCTAGCAGGGAGTTGGGGGCAAATGAGCAACTTCAGGTCCTTGAGAAGACTGGTTAAGGCATCAGGAGCACAAGCAGTGTCCTCTTCTGTCCTTCCACTTGCAGGGAGTGATGTGGGAAGAAGCAGAAAGAGCCAGCACACCAAGACCTGTCTCTGACCCTGGTGTCACCAGCTTGTTACAACTTTTTGATGACAGATCAGTTTGCATGACACCAAGCCTGCTGGCAAGAGAGGGGGTACACTCATCTTAAAGAGGGAAAAGGATCATTGATAAGGACTTAAGAGGGATCACCAAAAGAGTTAAAGAGAATAGAGAATAAAACCTGCTTTGATAGAGATAAGCCTGGGAGCAGCATGCCGATATTTGAAGGAGGATGTGCTAGCAAGGTCCCTTGGCCTGGCATCTCAGTGGAAATAGGGGGTGGAGATGCATGTGACAGCAGAGAGGCAAGGGTTATTGATGTCCTAGAAACCATGAAGCACCTCTACAATTACCTGAAAGGAGGTTTTTGCAAGGTGGGGGCCAGCCCCTTCTCTCAGATAGCAAGTTATAGGAGGAGAGGAAATCGTCTCAAGTTATGACTTGAGGGGAGAGGTTTAGATTGAATATTAGGGAAAATGTCTTCACTGAAAGGGCTGTGAAACTTTGGAACAGGCTTCCAAGGGTAGTGCTTGAGACACCATCCCTGGGTGTATTTAAAAGCTTTGTAGATGTGGTAGTGACATACACGGTTTAGTGATGAATTTGGCAGTGCTGGGTTAGTGATTGAATTCGATATTCTTAAAAGTCTCTCCTAACCTTAATGATTCTACGGTACCGTAAGCAGTTCTTGGCATGCTAATATATAAAAGTTTTCTGTATTTTTTATTAACAATTCAGACATTTCAGAACTAGATATCAGTTTTTTTCTTCCCCTTGATAAGACAGTGGTGTTATTGAAACTATAGGTAGCTACTTAGAATTTGTAAATAAAGTGGTACTTGAATATGACATTAATACTAGACTGGAGAAATAAAAATGTAGTTGGTAGATAAAAATGCTTATGGTAAAGAGAAGCATTCTTACTCAGAAAGCGGTGAACTGTAATGGTACCATGCTTCTAGAGTGATCTTGTGCTGCAGTAGATATATTTGATATTGGTAATGGTGTTAGAACTAAGTCTTTCACTAGGATGGCCAATCCATTAAAATTCATTGTGGTTCTCTGCACTGTAAAGGTTTGTATATAGATCAAGACTTTTACAGCTAGAACTTTTTTGATTTTTTTCCATGCATCCGTACTTTAGCATGTGTTGGGTTTATTTGTTATTTTTAGATAGTGTTTCCTATTGAAAATTGAGCTGTATGATAAAGCTGTATTGTATATGGAATTTTTCTGTTCTTCTGTGATATGTAGGAACATTGAATTTCTGATAACTTACATGGCAGAATCCAGAGCTTACTCTCAGCAGCCTGCAAATCATGTTGTAATAACTCTGGATAGTAACCAGTCGAGATACTATCAATCCAGTGTTAACAGAGGCTGATGCATTAAAACTCAATGTACTGTAAGTAATCAAATCCCAAAGAAAAACATTTAATACAGCTGTCCAGGGTGCCTGAAATATCTACTCACTGGAACAATCAGTTTTAAGAGGATTTAAAAGCAACTATTAAAATTCATCAATACCAACTGAACAGAAATTCCTGTAAGCAGGAAGGCAGGGGGCAGTGCTATCCAGTACAGAATGGCTCGGTCAAATGTGTCTCTCTGCTGACTTCATACATCTACAATTCTTTTATGAAGTTCTACTATTAATTTTTGACTTGCACAGTACCTAAGTTGTAAGTTCTGCTTTTATGCACCATATTGGACTCAGTCAGAGACATATTTAAAAGGGTGCAAGATTTGCAAGAGTAGCTGAACACTATGTAGATTTTTTATTTTTTTCAAATGAGAGGTTATTTTCACAAAATCAAAAAATAAACTGAGTTCAAGAGACCCACAAGGATCATAAAAATCCAGTGTCTGGCTCTGCACGGCACCATGTGCCTGAGAGCATTGTACCACCCCTCCTTGAACTCTGTCCAGCTGGTGCTGCGATCACTTCCCTGGGAAGCCTGTTCCAGTGCTAAAACACCCTCTGGGTGAAAAGCCTTTTCCTATTGTCCAGCCTAAACCTCCCCTGATACAGCTTCAGCCTATTTCCTCAGGTCCTGTCACTGGTCACCAAAGAGACAAGATCACTGTCTGTCCCTCTGCTTTCCTTCATGAGGAGGTTACATGTCACGATAAGGCACGAAATGATGACACAGACACTGTTGCTCTCGAGGGGAACAAAAAAGGCACCTTTATTTTCTGACTCCAACATTTATAGTTTTCCAAAGGTGACAGTGGATTGGAGGGTGACAGTGCCACCTCTCCAATGCCACTGGACAGACCAAGGGTCCATCAATTCTCTCCACTTCCATGAAAGAATGCAAAACATAGGTTATTTACAGAATTGTGTGTGAGAAAGTTTGTTGAGAGAATATAAACATCAGAAGGCTTACAAAATTTTACAAAATCAGGGCGACAGTTACACACTGCAATGAGGTCTTCCCTCAGTCTCATCCAGGCTGAACAGACCAAGTGACCTCAGCAGCTCTTTATACAACTTCCCATCAAGGCCTTCCAGCATCCTCATTGCCCTCCTTTGGATGGTCTATAACAGTTTGATGTCTTTTTATATTGTGACACCCAAAACTGCCCCCGGCTCTTGAGTGTGGTCTCCCCGGTGCAGAGCAGAGCAGGACAATCCCCTCCCTTGCCTGGCTGGTGATGCTGTGCCTGATGCCCCCAGGACACTCCTGGCCCTCCTTGCTGCCAGGGCACTGCTGACTCATCAACCAGGACCCCAAGGTCACCTTCCACGGCCCTGCTTTCCAAAATCTCATTCCCCAGTTGGTTCATGCATCCAGGGTTGCCTCATCTCAGGTGTAGAATTTGGCATTTTCCCTTGTTGAACTTCATGTGGTTGGTGATTGCTCACACCTTAAATTTGTTCAGGTCTCTCTGCAGGGCCTCCCTGCCCTGGAGGGAGTCAACAGTTCTTCCCAGTTTTGTGCTTTCTCTGAACTTGCTCAGTATCCCTTCCAGTCCTGCATCCAGGTTGGCAATGAAGATGCTGAAGAGCACAGAGTTGAGGATGGAACCCTGTGGAACTCCAGCAGTGACAGGTCACCAATCTGATGTCACCCCACTCACTGTAACCCTTTGTGTCCAACTTGTGGGCCAGTTGATCACCCATCACATAATATGTTTATCCAGCTGTGTGCTGGATGTTTTGTACATCTTATGTTGTGAGCTTCATAAACTTTATAAATTTTAAAGCTTTAATAATCTCTTGCTCTAAAAAAACATGGTGATTTTTCCAGGATAGATTAATTTACAATGTAGATTAGAAAAAATACTGACCTTTACTTTTCTCATGTTAGTACCATAAATTTAGCTTCTAGTATCCAAGTAAGTATTTCCAAAGGAAGAAAAAAGCCATTAAGCATTTGCAGAAGGGAAAAATTAAATATAACAGATGTTTCTCATGATCCTCTATATATTTGGGCTCTGATTAAGCCTGGTATTGCCCAGATTGTTGTTTCAGTGAAAAAACTTTGCAGTTTATAGTATTTAGAATTAATTTTTCCAGTCCCTTCTTGACAGATATCTTATTTGGTTGGAGTTCTGCAGATAACTTTTAAAAACTTTTTTACACAAACTATTTGTGTCTCACATTTAGTATTTCTAGAATAGATAGTTATTTGCTCAATAAAAATCATTGTAAAAATGGGGGGTAAAAAGTATTTTC
Source organism: Serinus canaria (assembly GCF_022539315.1). Classification (NCBI taxonomy): domain Eukaryota; kingdom Metazoa; phylum Chordata; class Aves; order Passeriformes; family Fringillidae; genus Serinus; species Serinus canaria. The sequence continues at coordinate 83,297,715 of NC_066315.1, forward strand.
TGTAGTTTTGTCTTTTAGAATGCTTTATCATTACACTGTGTAATGTGATATCCGGCACAGTCTGTAACACCCCCTGCAAACATGTTCTGGGGCTGAAGGGTGTCTGCAATGTGGCACTGAGGCACCTTGCCTTTGCAAGAGCTCCTGCAGACACAGTACCCCAGGTGTGCCCTGCTGCTGCTGAGAGAATTTCAAGGTCTAGATAATGTAAGCAAGAGGACTTCCCAAAATTAATGGGAAGTCTAGACAATTGTCATGGTCTTTGCAGTGCTAAATGCCATGTGGCTTTTCCAAAATTTTTGCTGTTACCCAGAGGTCAGAAAGAGATTTTAAAGAGATGATGGAGGTGTCCAGTTAGTTCTCTGAGGCCAGCTTGGTGCTTGTTAACTTTGGTGTAACCACAGTTTTGTGGGGTGGCTAAGAGGACTGAAGAGCTTAAAAATCCCAAGCATGTTAGCATTGCACTGTTTTTTAAGAAGGATATATTTTCTTCCAAAACAACAACAACAACAAAAAGAGATTACCATGTTCAAGGAACTGACAAGTCATAAGCATAAACAATCTTTAATTGCTTATGGGAAGATGTCATAACAGATAATATGCATGAAGAATTATAATTTAGAAAATGCTTCAAGTATCCAGTCTGCCTTATAATCACAAATTAGAATGGAGTAAGAGGAAAAAAGGCTGTGTAAGAACAGGGCTTCTTTTCAGATGGTAATGGAAGAAACTTCATGCAGCTAATACAAAAAATATGCTCTAAACCACACCTGTTTTCACTCTGCATCTGACATATCATAAAGCTACAGAGACCCAATCTTAGCAAATGAGGAGAAACTGATTTTTAGAACAGAGTATCACAGATGAGTAAACTGGAAACTTCAAGGCTTGACCTTACATGGCTTTTAAGCAAACAGAATACAATGCAAGCAAATAGTAAATATATCTGGAATTTCAAGGAGCTGCTGATCTAAACTGGAAACAATAAAGACCAATTATTCTGGGCATTATTTAAAGAGGACAAATTATGAATAACACTTAAAAATATTTAAGAATGCTTTTCAGATATCAAAAAAATATTTTCTTGCCAAAGTGGGCAAAGTAGTTGTAATTAATTTTTTTTACTGTAAACTGTTAGTAACCTAGCAAGAGCACAAACATGTTAGAAGGCAAATGAGGCCAGATGTGTGCAAGAGCTTTATGTTAGGCAAAATCAAGATGGTTCTTGTGTTAAATGCCATAAATCTAAGACTTAAAAACTGCAGAAAAAATTAATGGAAAACCAGTTAAGTTACACTTACTTTAATAAGCAGCCCCCTTCTTAAATTCATTTCAGAAGTTGCAGAAGGATTGCAAAAAAAGCAAAGGTCTAGTTCATTAATAGTCATTTTCTAGAGTGTTTGAAATACTAAGCAAATATTGGGCTTGAATGTATATAGCTCAAAACTAGATGACAGGACTGTTAGTCTAAAGCAGACTTTGGAAAAATAGTGGAACAGTTGGAGCTACTCTGTTTTATGTAATTACATAAAGGAAATGCCAGTTACAAATTGTACAATAGGATTAGAATTTCTGTAGGAGTTGTAAATTCATATGCATAAATCATTTCTCTTAAGCTTAGAATATTAAAATACTTGAGGACTGAATGGATGAAGAACAAGCTGAGTGTTTTACCTCCTATGAAGGAGGCTACACAGATGGAAAAAATTTGGCGTTGGGAGAATGAAAATAGTGAAAAAGGAAATATCAACTAGCTAATATGGGGATTTGGGAAAACAGAATATGTCCTATGGCAGGTAGATATGAGGCTGGATGTCCAGTGTTAGAGATTGTTCATGGGTAGAAGCTCCTACCCTGTGCTCAGAGGAAGGTTTACTCTAGAAGGGACTTAATTCTCAATAGTTTCCACTGGTTCACAGGAATGAAAGGGACTAAGCAGGTTCACTGAAGAGCTTCAGGCAGAGCAGGGAGCAACAACCTCTGGTATTGTCTTAATCTCTAAAATTCTTTGTTCTTGTTGTGTGAGCAATGAATGAAGCATCTATGATAAAGACAGAAGGGCTTGTAGAAAAATTAGGAAGATATGATACATCCATCACTTCCACAACTCCAGGCAGAACTTCAAGGGCAATACTATTCCTCAGACCTGAGGGAGGATAGGGAGAAAAGAATCTGTTTGGTTGTTTGGTTTTGTTTTTTTTTTTTTTTTTTCAGAATTAAGCACTACAAATCTCCTATCATGTAGCCTAAGATCATTTTACACTGATCTAGTTGTTGTTTTTTTTTTTTTTTTGCTATTAATTCTATTTGACTCAGAAATTAGAGAATATAAACTTATATTTTAGACATAATCTTCATTGAAATATTTTGGGGAAGGAGTTCAGTCACAATTCAAAATGTATTGAATTGCTACAATGAAAGTAATAAATTTTTTGTCACAAATTGCCATGGAGATCTCAGAATTTGTTTGTTACATTAGGTTTAGTATTAATCTGCTTTCATCTCATTTCCATTTGAATAGTACTGACTATGACTTTTTCAAAGACCAATTGTAACAGTAGTTTTGAGGTGTTATAGATCTACTGTATGTGGAGATCAATTAATTTTAGGTCTCACATAAATAAAGTTTTATAATTATTTCATCAATTCACAGTAGTTTTTAATTTAAAGTGATGCAGCCAATTTACTGTAGACTAGACCTCAAGACTGATGACTGTTATCTTACCTTTCATAATTAATACCATGATCATAAAAATCTAAATTCAATTATACAGAAGCCACCATGTGAATGTTTATAAGAAAAAATTGAGGAAAATATGAACTCAGTATAACATCTGTACATCATCTGTATATTCCTCAGGGTACAAATTCCTTAGCAACTATAGCTGTAATTAAGAAAGGGAATCCATGTTTCTGGTAACTCGGGAAACTCCATTTGCATTTATTAGAAATTCTAGGTTGTGCTGTCCACAAAACTACAGAATTTTTTAATGAGTATTCTATATATATTTTAAAGCAGGGAATCTCTGTTATGTACAGGATGTGACTCCAAGCCTTAAGGTCCACATGTTGGTGCAGGTGATGTTTGGGACTGAGATGTTCGAGCCTTAGTATTCCAGGAAAATCTCTCATTCTGCAATAGCTGAAAAAGAATGTTTAAAAAATGGAATAAATGCTATGGACAACTCAGATTTCTTTTTTAAAAATTTTTCTTTTCATTTTAATAATTGCACCTCTTGATGAACAACCTAACTTGAGGTTTTGCTTAACTGAAATATTTGTGCGATTATTTATAAATTTTGAAAATTCTCATACTAACTGGAAGTGAATATATAGTACTCAAGGTTGCCTATGTATCCAGCCTTCACATCAGTAAAATCAAGAATGACCTATGCTTACAAATTTGATTCAGATCATTTATTGCAGGTGAAAAAATTTGCATCAGGATTCTTTATGTTCACTTTTGAACTTTCCAGCTCCTGCCAGCGTAATTTGAGTTTTATTTAGTTTTAGTTTCAAGTGTCTCATGTCATAACGCCATATTTATCACAAATTATGAGCAATTTGGCATAAAACCTGCAAAATTTTATGTAATAATCACAAGCTGATTTTCCTCATGCTACTGTTATTTACTACTTTTCTGATTAATTTGGGAAATAGGTGTGTTACTTGAGAGAATATTTATATTTAAGGACTCAACAAGGTCATTATATGCATCAGTTTTTTTTCCTTTTCTTTCACTTGCCACCTGCTTCTATTCTGAGTGAGAAACCATCTCAAATGGGACAACAGTGCATCATTCAGTGCTACAGTTGCTGCTCTGGAACCCTGGAAGAGGAGGATGGGTTTCTGCCTTCTTTTGGTCCTTGGAGGAATTCTGAATCCTGCATCATGGCCTATATTTCAAAGTTTATACAATACATTTTATTAAGATGAAATTAAGTGGCCTTTTTGTGAGCCTGCTGAGGTGTCAAACCTCTTTTAAAAATGGTAAATCTCTTTTGTTATCATTGTTTGGATTTGAATAAAGAAGAAATCTGTTTTGAGCCTCCAGAAGAAATTGTAATAGGAGTTTCTTTCACAACTCAGCAAGGATTTCTAAGTGTTTATTGAAAAATTTAACTAAGAGAAAATATGATCTCTGGAGTGTAAGAACAGGGTGTTGCTTGATAGGTACAATAAGGAAATTGATGCTGCTTGAAAACATTTCTGAGTGTGCACTCTTTCCAGGGCAGTAGGATGACAACTTTAATGTCTGCATTGTAAAAACTCAAAATTTGTAAAGTATTGTGAATTTATTAACTCATGCATGGGGTGCAACCTGGAGGCCATTGAGAAAATGAGCTGTTCTATCAGCCTGTCAGCAAAAGAAGCTCTGGAGGAAGTAGAAGTGTCCATGTTTGGGGACCATGCCTGATGCTGACACAGTAGCTCTTGGATTTGTTTGCTCATGAGTAGGATTCTGGTATTACAAGGGGCTGTGGTTTTATCATCAGGGATGAGCTGTGACAGCATCACAAGGTGCAGTCTGGAGGTGACACTGATGGTCATGGATCAGTTTCCAGTGCTGTGATTGAGTGGGTGGAATGTGACATGACTTCAGGAGAGCTCTTCAGGCGGGGATGACATAAATTTTTTGACAACTTAGTAATTGATGTGTCAATCTTCCAGGACAGTAAATCTGATTAAAATGGAAATTGATTACTGAGAGGCATTAAAAGAACTGGTTGCTTATTGGTTGCTGTTAGATACCTTATAAATTAATATCTATTTTCTTCTGACTTGGATCTGATGGTAAACCTGGACTCTCGTAAGCACTGTGATAAGTGAGCAGCCCAATATAATTATGCTAGCCCAAATGAAATCTTTCACTCTGACCTCTAAGAGGCACCTGTGCTAAAAATAGTAATGGCTTATTTGGTATAGAAATTAGAACTAAATTTCATTGTCCCTTGAAATTTTAAGGGAGGAAAGAAATTGAATGTCAAGTAAAGGGAATATTGATAATATAAAGGTAGTATTAATAATATGGTATTTTAAAACACTTTGCATGCCTGCAAACCCTTCCACACTTCTAAAAACTGGGTAAATACAAAGAGGGAAATTGTCAAAATAATCTATGCCTTGAATTTAATACTAAATTAAGATGCTATTTTATCAAACTCTAAATTCATGTGCTTGGCCAATTGTGATAGTCTGTTCTTAAATTCTTACTTATCTTTGTAGCAGCTGTTAATGATTTCTGTTCTTTTTACATAGATACTCTACTGTCACTTCTGAAATTTTTGGTGATGTTTAAGGTTCAAAACCCGATTGCATGTGAAATCCTTTTAATGTAGTTTGGGTGGTTACTTTCTTGGCAGATGTCCAGTTTATTAATAAAAATAAAAGAGGGGGGTGAGTTATCTAAATTGCTTCTCATTAAAAACTGGTAGAAAACTTGCTGCAAGAGCAGTCATACTGTACTTGCTTGGCAAAGGGTTGTTTTGAAGAAATTTTGGGCAACCCTCTTTAGTTCTAATAGATTATTCCATGCTATTTCCTTTTTAGTTAATGCCATGGAGTGGGTTTCTTTTACTGAAGATGTTATGAGACTGTGAGCACAACCTTCATGAGGCATAAACATTGTTCCATTGCTGAACTTCTTCAAAAGCACTGGTTTTGGAAATGGCTGTATCTGAGAGATGAAAATTTAATGCTTTCAAAATCTGCTCTCCATACCCTGAGGAAGGAAAATCTACCTGAAATCCAAAATAAAAGTTCAGCACCTGTGTCCTTGAAGGAGCATGAAGTGAAATAGAACGAAAAAGAGTATGTTTGAGAATATCAATAGATACTTGGTATAAACTGGGATCATACTGATCTCAGCAGCAACCCATAGTATATATGTATTCAAAACATTAAAACACTAAAGTGTCAGGCAATAGAAGTGCACATTAGGAAGTGAGTATTTTCATGTCTGGTGTTTTAATTTTTCTTTTACATGGTTTTGTCTTGATTTCTCTTATAGATTTTTTTTCTGGTCAAGGCAAAAAACAGTTGTAGGCTGGGAAACTGAGCTGTGGGAAAGGTTTCTCAGACACAAACATATGTATCTGTGCTATGTGCATATACTGAGATTACCTGCAGTACAGGTGCAATAAAAATCATTCATTCATCTAGAATATCCATGGACCAGCTGTACATGAACCAGATAAGACTAGAAAGGCTGGATTCTTTTGAGTTCTATGCAAATTTTTTTAAAACAATTATGGTAGCCACATTCTTGGGTTTTCTGGGTATTTGGCAGCCTATTTGGACAAAGACTATTGTTTGGCAGCAACAGCACAGCAACATCTGATGTCCCCATCACAACTCTTAAATCCACCAAAAGCACAGTTTCTGAGTGGAAATTGTAATTGTGGTAACTGGCGTTTGGAGGCCTTAGAGAAATCAATGCATTGAAAGAAAATTGAATGAATTAAGGCCAAAAACTATTTCATGTCTCACTAGTAACAGATGGAAGATATTTCAGCTCTCCATGGGACTCAAAATCAGGGATGCAGCTTTTTCAGGTTTGTATTTTAATCTTGCTAAAATTTGGGGTTTCAATTCCAAATAAGCAGGTTTTTCAACTGCTCTGGGTCTCTTTTACTGAAGAAAATCCCAAGAGTTCTTACCTAGATTGTGTTTATCAACAGCAGTACAATGAATACAATTTCAGAACAATATAGTATTATGTTCTTTATGGTGTTGCATTACTCAGCTATCATTTGTAAATGTTAAAATATGTGCCCCAACTGTTTTTGCTGCAAGTCTCTTGCTTGCTTCCTGATCCTTAGAATTACCCTGGGACACTGTCCTGAGAAATTACAACATCCTGAGAAATTACACAGTCCTGAGAAATTACAATGTCCTGAGAAATTACACAGTCCTAAGAAATTACAGTGTCCAAAGCTGCAGTGCTCACTTGCAGTGGGGATCCCTGGATCCTCCAAGGAGCTTTGAGGACTGCGCCTGTACAAGGCGTTCTGAGCAGCAGCTCAGGGTGATTCCTCACTCTGCTTCTCCTTCCTCATCCAGCTAGCCTCCCAACTTGGTGACCAGGAATTTGTGTGCTGGAGCTTATACTGCCACATCTCTGCCACACAGAGAACTGTGTACAGAGACAGTGTTCAAGGTAGCAAAACTTGTATATGCATCTGAGACTCTCAATCTGCAGTCAGTGCTGGTTGCTGAAAAAAGCAGAAAAACTGAATGGATTCCATGCCCCACCTTGAAGTATTTGCACAATAATGCTATTTTTCTTGAGAAATACACTTGAAAGGATTGCCAAGATTTTAGGTTAGGTTGAAAAGCAGGTGTGTAATTTAACTATTGGAGGTGCAATTTAAATGAACCACATGGACTGCCCATTACAATAAAAAAATAATTTGTTCTACCTCACTAAACTAACCAAAAAAATTACAATGATCAATCTTGTATAAAATAGACAGGAAAACTCAGCAATTCAATGTTAATTGAGTTATCATTCCAAAGCTCATATTGATTTTTAAATTACATTTACAAAATGCCCAGTAGAGTCCAGTGCTGCATATACATAGCATCTACTTTACACTTACAGAAAGAGATTCCTGGTCATAAAGCCGGCAGGTCAGAAGTATCACAAAGCAGACCAAAGTTGCCTTTTAATGTACCAGCAGCCTATATATCCTTTTTTATTTTCCCTTTTTTTTTTCCTGTCAACATGAAGACAAAAAAAATCTGTTGAGGTCACAAAATTAGGCTAAGGGTACTTTTGCTGAGGGAGACTGGAATTGCAGACTCCTGAACATCATAAGACTTCCTAGGGGTGAATACTTTGTCGAGATTTTCCTGGCTCTTGGGTCTTCAAAGAGACAAGAGCAGTTGTTGATTGTAGTAAAGTTGTTTATTGCATGAACACATCAGTCTCGAAGGCAAAGAGTTCAAAGTATTAAAGTCCAGGCTAAAAGCTTTCTGGCATAGGGTTCTGATGTTTCCAGCAGAGCAGCAGTAGCAACTCCTGCAGTTTTTCTTCTTCTTCATTATCCACCCTGTACCCTGTTACAGGGGCCTTTTATTCATAAAATCTCCAATCAGCTAGAAACACGATTTTAAAACATCCCTTCTAAACCAATCTAAGCTTAATTCTGATGAGCAAAAGTAGAAAGAAAATAGTGTCAGTTCATACCCAAAAACTACATATATAATATTATATATTTATGCAAATTTACTATCCAGTTTCTTACTTAAAATTTCCATATACAATTTTATCTATTTATGTGAATAGTTCTATCTATTCTTATAGTTCTATCTATTCTAGAAATGCAAGCAAAGTTCTTCTATGTTTTTGTTATGTCTGGAACTAAGTTAAACTTGTGAAAAATAACACTACTGAACTTTAAACTAGGCTTTAGGGTCTCTTACAAGCTGTGTAGTCTCTTAAGACACTTAAGATATATTTCTACTTAAAACTAAAACTTACACTTCTATTTCATGTCTATATGGCTTAATATATTTCAGCTTCTCTAAAGGTTCCAATTCAATCCCTGCATTCCTTTCTCTGAGGGACTTAGGGCTTCTATTTCATACATTTCAACAATGCTTGGTGATGTTTTTATTTTAACTCTTAAAGGGACCAGCTGGGGCACTGTTATCATGACATTTTTTCAGGATCACACACACAGTTTTTCTCTGAAAAACCAAGCAGGCACAGCATTGACTTTTCTGGGTGCTCTAGTTGTATGTCATTGGATGGATTTGTTGTGTGATAAAACGTCTGCTGTTTGAGAAATGGCAATGAGAATTGAGAATGACAAAGTAATGTGGAAAGGACTGAAGCCTACTGCCATCACAAATAATATAAATGTAAGTTTCTATCTGCCATCTGACTCCCTCATAAAATAATAGTAGCTGTCAGGTGAAGAACCTGCAAGAAATAATGAAGTTTAAAAAAACATTTCTCTTCTATGTTTTCTCCCATGAGCAGTGCTGATATATGTAGTTTATGATGTTCACATGACAAACAGTGCACCCCCTTTATGAAGTCATGTTGTTATATATCACACACCCAGAAGCAACAAGGTATTGAGAGAAATAGCAATTGAAGGGAACAATCAAGTTCTAGGTGTGCCAATGTAATTAATCAATAAGACAGACTGTGTGCCAGCGCTGCTTAATCACCTCTCTGGTGCTTGATGAGGCATGGAATAAAGTTGAAACCTTCCAGTGTCTTCAAGTGGAACATTAATCAGCAGTGTAAGACAGTTTATGCCACTCAGGAAGAAAGTGGATGCCTTGAAACTCTGACTTACTTCAAGGAAAGGCCTTGGGCTCAGTGACATGTTGGGTAGGTCTGACCTGGACTCTACTGCTTATTTCATCCCACATCAGCATGAAGTCTTGGTGCCAGATCTGACCACTGGCTCTTAGTACTCCTTACCCCTGGAGCAGACCTTATTCTCACATTCCTGGGCCGTCTGACAGCCTGACAAAGCAGGGCCCTGCCATCAGGATACTGGGGAAATACTTCATACATTCAAAGGATTGCTGTAATACAGCATTTTGCTCTTTGGTTTTGGCTTTCTGTTGTAGGTTACACAGAAGGGACTAATGATCACAGTGCTGTAGAAGATAATGAGTGGTTGGAGGACAAGATCTCTCAGTGCCCATGGGACTTTTCTGTTGTTACTGTTATAGAAATGAAGTTGTACTCATCCAGAGCAGTCTACGAGACTGATCAGAACTCTCTGAAAACATCCCTTCTAAGGACAGATATCTCCAGCCTTTTTGTGAAATATCATCTCTGCAGAACCTTCCTGAAGTTCCTTTTAAAATCAAGTTTAAAACAGAACTCCAGTAAGATGATGATAGAAGGTATTGAATGGGAAGAAATGAAAGGCAAGAGGAGAAATTATAAAAGGTTTAAGCAGACATTTTACTCAGCATATGCTGAATTTCTGAATAACAGAAATCACTGACAATCCTTTTATGTGCTTCTGCTTTGTAGCAGAAAGTAAATTTGAACTAGCTGATACAACTTGGTCTAGCATGTTGAACCATGATAGCATCTTATCTGCAGTGGGGTAGAAATGCTCTCAGGTTCCCAACAATATAGGATGAAATTTCTCTGTAGAGAACTGGAATCTCTACTCAAGGATGCCATCAAGTAACACTTGACAAAGTGTTATTGATTTTTAAGATTCAAAGTGTACGGAAGAACACTTAAAAAAAAAACAAACACAAAAAAAAAAAAGAGGAGAAGAGACAAGTTATGAAAAGAAGGTGTGTAGCTGTCTGTGAATGTAGGTGGTGATTTTGAAGTATCAGAGGTCTGTTTAAATCTGTTTTCCAGGATGCAAATGATAGCAAAGTTACAAGACTCAAAGACTCGGTTCTGTGATCCTCAGTGATGCATGCCTGTGACTTCTCTTCATAGAAGTCTTTTGCAATTGGCTAGTGTGCAGGTAACTTCCTGGAATGGAGAGGTTTTTGGAGGCTCACTCACTGGAAAGGCAAACAGTATAGGACTGTGCTCTACTACAAATGCTGTATCGCTCTCCTTCTGCTGTCTTTTAACTGAGCTAGTTAAAATTTACCTGGGAAAGAATTCATTGCTATTCTCTTAGTGTTGAAAAAAATCCTGTATCTCTACATCCAAGGAACATGCCAAGACATTCTTCATGGGAGACCTTGTCAAAGGCAGTGGATGTGGTTTTATTGAGGTAACATTTATTTCTGGGGAGAACCTTATATCACAGCCTACAGAGGTTATTTCAGTCCCGGTCAGCTAAGGAAAAAATACAAATTTGTATCTTTGAGAATAAAAAAATTAAAGATGAAATCTGAGCCCCAGAAGTTCTTTTATTTTTGCTTCACTACTTTCTGCTCCTGCTGAGTGATTGGTGACATCACACCCATCAGAGTAGACACCAAGAGGGAAAATATCATCCATTCTTCTTTTTATGGAAAAAGCGGCAAAGCACAGAATATCTTTGAACTTCAAGATTTGGCACAGAGCACCAGGGTTACACTCTTGATCTCCAGTCAGTAAGGCAGAAATGTGAGTTCAGCAAGGGTTAGATAGATGTTTGCTGAATAATGGCAGAACTGTTAAACCTTTCAGTATATTAGAAAAGTTCTTACATCTTTCAGTCAAGAAAGGCTATTACTAAAATTTAAGTGTTAATATGTAGCCAGAGGATTTTAATAAATATTAAAATTATGTGTGTGAATCTTCTGATTATTTTCACTTTTATTAAGGTTAGGTTTATTTTTAGGAAGTTTTGCCAGACTATTTCTATCTTTCTAGTTCCATTAAGTGTCTTTGTCAAACTTTTTTCTTCTTGAATGCAATCAAAATTATCTCATTTCTTACATTGGCTCATAAAACAGAATTAGAGATGCTGCCAAAGAGATCCATCAATTCAGTCCTGTAAAAGATGAATCTGAACTTAGGCTTTTGAAATCTGAGTGTTTCTGGAGATCAGATATTTAACTGACATCAATATAAGTCATCATTTCCAGACATATCAAAGAAAAAGCCTTTTCTCTGCAAATCCTATAACTTGAATGACATTAAAAATGGTATTTACACACACACACACACACACACACACACACACACACACATATACACACAATCAAAACCAGAATAAAATCCATATGTGTAAAAAAAGCAGTGGGCTTACAGGCAGGAATTCAACTTTATAGTTTCAGTTCCCTGAATTATGTTTTCTGCTTAATGGTTTTATTTTTAATCTAATGTGAAATGTAAGAAATCAATTATATCTTGTTTCCTTCCTTAAAAAAACACCCAACAAAGTGAAACAAAACAAAGAAAAACCCACCAAACCCAAACAAATTAGTTAAGATCATAGAATGATTTCTCACATCTGTTTTATAAGGGTGCAATGTCTGCTCTACTTAACTGGCGAGTCATATTCTCTGTTTATAACTATCTGCACGTTTGAACTAAATGTAATGACAATTTTGTCCCCAAAAGAGCTGAGGTTTGAGTGTATGAGCAGAAGCCTGTGAGGAACAGGTATTGGCATATATGTTCTTTTTTTTTTATAGAAGCCACTCCGGCTGGTCAGCTCAGAAGATATTTCTAAATCACTGCAATGAAACCTCTAAAATCTAAAGCCATTTTTCAACAGCAGGAATGCAAAATGGGAGAGAGAAGTTTGGAAAGCAAACACTGTTAGAAAAAAAAAAAGAATGCTTACTATACTTGATATTTAAATTCAATGTAGGGAGCTTTATACATTTATTTTAATTAAGAAATACTATTTAATTTCATCTCCAGTCTCTCTTTACAGTGGTGTTTCTGTGTTATTGTTAGAGGGATACCTACTCTAACATTGCTCTTTTGAATTAAATGACTTTGTCAGAAAAATTTGGACCACTGTACTTCAAAAATTTAATTTGAGGTGCTCATTCATTTTCAGGGAATTTTTGGAGGCTGGGGAAATAAGTTGTCTCTGTGTTCAGGGCACAATGAGGCAATTGTAACACACCTGCTGTCAGGCTGTGAGTCAGTGCAAGACCCAGAAACAGAGACTATATGTCTCTAGATGCCTGGTTTTGTAATCTAGTGACCTGACCCTATCTTCTCTGGGACAGTTCCTGTGCACTGAAGTTGCTGGGATTCCTGTTGGTGTCAGTAAGTTTTGCAGATTTATCCTTTATTTAATGGCCGGTTGGAATCACAAGGGGATTTGTATGACTCACTGACAAAGTGCAATTGGTGCAGCAGCTTTATTTTGTTCCACTCTTTTTGTGCAAAAGAAATAGAAATGCCACCAGTAGCATCATCAGTGCTTTAAGGATGCCCTCTAGCAATCAGAAGGCAGTGGTGGATCTGAGCAGCTGCATGTTATGTAAAGCTGAAGGAGGTCTGCCTCAAACCACAAATGGCACATGGAAAGATTTAGCTTCAGATTGACACACGGCTCTTTGACCTGTCTCTATTTGCCCTATCTTTATTTAGGCATTCAAAAGCTTTCCCTGATTTATTTGATTGTACCAATTTACAGCAGGGCATGAGGAGTGAGAGAAAGGTACAGACAAGAGTCAGCCCCTTGTCTCACTCAGGCATCAGACACCCTGAAAATGGAGTGCACTCTCACTTCAGTCTTTAATATTACATTTTCTTGTTCTCCTATGGCATAAGAGTTTGGAGAAGAAAAATATAATTTATATTTTCTTAAAAAAAGAAAATGCCCAGAAATAGAAAAAAAATGTTAAAAATTTGTCCTGTAATTTCTTTAGATATGAACAGATTTTATCCACACTTAAAGAATTACAGACTTACACTACCATATATCTGTTCTATGTTTCAGTGTAATTCAGCTGTCTAATCTTTTGTGATGACTGATCTCTTTTCAGATTAATGATAGTGCATACCTGTTATTTTTATCTTGAAATGCATACATAGAATGGATACATCTTATTGTGTGTGTTGCAGTTTAATTTACTCAATTGAAATATGTTTGTGTGGAAGAGGGTCGTGTTTTCTTCTGTTTTATTTCTCTCTCCTTTGTCAGTGATGACAGCTGGAAAATATCTTCCAGGAAGTTTTCTAAACCTTACACAGTGAGAGATAAGATATTGAAATGATGATTTCTGTTGGAAATACTTCAATCTTTTAGGGCAGGGCAATACTCTTCATTTTCCTTCCTGCCTCCTGTTTTCCTCCATACTTTTTTTTTCTGTCCTGTGGCCTAAATATAAAGTTATTGGATACCTCTGAGAGCAAGAAAGTTTTTTAGAATTGTAGTAGATATCGTTTGCACAATAGGTATGTCTGAATTCTTCTTTTTCCTAGTCCTTTTTCCCCCCTTTCACTGTGCATTTAAAATGAACTCATTAGATTAATTCATGTTCTATTTTTTCTTCCCGTCAAGACCTACATCTGTGATTAAATTCTTGTAGCTAGGTATCAATTTCCCCACCTCCTGCTTTCCTTATCCATGTTTTGCTTTTTGGGTTATTTTTTGTGGTGGTAGAGCACTGAGTCTCAGGCTAATTTGTCTTCAGTTTTGCCGTTTTCTTCACATTGGTTTTGCTCTGGGTTTCATACTCACTTTTATTTCTGTTTAAAGAACTGGTTACTTACTTGATCAGTTTTACTTGCATAATCGTAATTGTGTATTTCTGTGGTCATTGGCATTATAGTCCCTTCATATGGTTTATTCATGACAAGGAATTAAAAGAGAGAGAGATGGTAAAACACTGCTCCTGAACCATATGCCCATTTCTCTGTTGCGATATAGGAGACATAGGATGATCCAGCAGTTTCCACTTGCAAACATATTTTTATTAATTTTTTAAGGCATAGAAACATAATTTTTATAATTTGAAACTCCTTGAAAATTGTTCTTCCCTGTGCTAGTTATTTATATTTCAAAAACCTACACTAGAATTTTTCTGTGCCTAATAGAATGATTTATCAATTTAATACTATACTGATTATACACACTAAATGGAATGCAAGACACGTCAATCTCTCTTTTAGTCTGATTGCAATGGGAAGAAACGTTTTCATGAGAGAGTTGGTATTAATAGATGATAAGGACATAATGCAGAGTTCAGTTATTTTTAACTTTTCTTTTAACAAGCTGCACTGCAGAGCACATGGAATGAAATCATAACTAAAGATTAAATTTAATCAGAAATACTGTGATCTCTCTGTAGAGAAAGACCCATGTCTATCATTTTTATAGAAAAATCTGGATTTCACAGAATCACAAAATGGGTAGGGTTAGACCACAGGGGGTCCTCTGCTCCAACCTCTGTGCTCAAGCAGAGTCATCCCAAAGCACATTGCAGAGGATTGTGTCCAGGTGGCTCTTATACATCTTGAACATTTCATCCCTTAATTGGTGAGCCCAAGAAGTTACCTAATTGCCCTGTTCCCCCCTCCACACACACCCCTTTTTTTTTTTTTTTTTTGAGGGGGGTAATGGTGGTGTTGGGTTTTTGGTCTTTCATTGGTAACAGGTTAAATCGTGGTAAGTTAATAACTGATTTTTTTTCGTTAAAGATAATGTCTAAATTGTGTGAACTTCAAAGGTTGGGTGAGAGAATCTCTAGCTGGGGGAAACTCCTTCCACCCCAGAGACTCTGAAGCTGCTGCTGGTTCTTTTGTTAGCTTCAACAGAAGAGAGACTATTCTCTGTTTCTAAAAATAGTGAAGGGTTCTTTCATAATTCTTTTCTTGCCTCTGACTTCAGCTGACAAAACTTCTAGTTGTAGTGCATAGGGAAGAGGTTTACTTAGGGCAGGGAAGCAGTGCCTACATCCCAGAGGCACACAAGTGATTGTATTCCTTACTTATGTGGCTGTGAGTTGCACAAGGACATGGGAGGATGTGGTGCAGCCAGTGGAAGGGGAGCAGACTCAGTGTGTGCCAATCAGGGAATCTGGAAATCCCTTGTGCTCTATTACTGGGGTCAGTATCTTGTGGTAGAGTGAAGCAACCAGGGAATGATTGCTCTCACATTTCAGCCCCTCTAGGAGTGACATTGGAGGTGAATTTGGTGTTATAGGCAAAGTGCCTTCAACCTAGTGCTCAAGTAAAGGGATGTATCTGGGGCTTGGATGAGTTTCTGTCTCTTCTAATATGAGACGTCAGCCAGAGAAAAGCCAAGTGGTTCCTTGCAGAAGTACAAAAATTTTAAATAATTATAACTGTTTTTCTTTCCTCATGGGTGACACCTCAGCATTTCTCTGTCCTTTTGTGTGTGTGAAGTCTTGTCATGAAATTCCAAGGTATTTTTGTCTCCCACCTATGCCTACCCCTTTAATTTCTGTATTTAAATGTGACTGGTATAATGTAACTTGATAAGGACTTTAATTGCATCCCTTAAAAGTGTGTTTCCAGTAATGCATTTTATTTTCTGCATCATTCATGGTGATGCCACAGTCTTTTATAGTTCTTGAAATTAATGTGTGCCAAAGCAATACTTGTTTACATCCTTGGATGAAATCTTCAAAAGCAGCTTGGCAATTATTTGAAAAGGAAGAAATGAATCTGAAGAGAGTTTTAATTTAATATTTAATTTCATTAAGGACCTTGGAGCACAAAATAAGAGAGCATTATTTATAACACAAAGCTCTGAGTGCTCCTCAGTAGAGAGGAGGATCAGAATAACATATAGCAGAATAGGGTCATCTGGAGGAGACAGTAATAGAAATATAATTATATTCACTAGGGCAAAGGCCCAAGGTTGTGTTGCTCCTGTTATTAGTCTTTAAGGGCAGAAATAACTACAGGAGAAGAAAGACTTAAGTGTGAGGCAATGGCAGAATAAATGAGAAACTAAAATGTTATGTTAGTGAAAATAGTAAGTATAATTTTAGTATTTATCAGATGAAGAGTTTCTTGTAATACAGAAGCTGCTGAGACTTCATCAATATTTTTTGGATGTGTTTCTGTCACACACTGCTTAACTGGAGCTGGAAAGGGCTTTGGAGATTACCAGAGGAATAGTGAGCCTCTGTTATGAAAGGAAAAGCTTGGCTTTAAGTTGCTGAAATGCAGGAACTAGAATGCAATTTCCAATAATGGAAAGTGGATAGTACATAGGGTAAACAAGTACTTAAATACCAAAAATTGTGATGGGTCTTTTTAGATCTCTTTTGAGGAGAGCTTAAATCAAAAAAATAGAATGTGTAATTTCATATTTTGGGATTTTTCACAGCACTGACCCACACTGTCTGCTATTTTGTCTCTGATAGAAGGTGATATACAAGGAAAACAAGTGAACGTTGTCACTTTGTGTCTCTTCTCTGTACTATTACACAACCCTTAGGAATTTTTGCAATAGATATGGACTAGATGTTAAAAAATGTTCTAGTTCTTTGACCTAGATCCCTATGATACAAGAACTTAGGTAATCAGGTTTTGGTTGAGTAGTGTTTTGGTGATGGGTTTTTGTTTTCCTTAATTTATATGCATTTAAATCCAGAGGCCAATATTACTGTGACACTTAATGAAATTCTTTTAATAACTTGAACATATTTTTAGATACTCTGAAATTCACATATCAAGACATCAGTCTTCTATATTGGACTGAAACCTTACATACTTGTTAGTGCTGCAAGTGGTAGATATATTAATTTTTATGTCTGCTAGGTGTGCCCCAATATCAATTTCTGTGCCCCAATATCAATTTCAGACCAATGTTACTAAATTTACTGGACTTCATTTTGTCCTGACCCAGACGATTTTACTGCTAGTTTGTATTCATTACTCTGCTCTCATTCTTTACCCCGAATCTAGAACTTGTCAGGCCTGTCTTAATTCCCCTAGAGGGAGAAACAGAGAATATTTTGTACATCTAAAGGTGAGAGTAAAGTGTTCTATGACAATGAATGACTGTATTATTTTCCTAAAGGAAATATATGATAATTTATATTTTTTTTAGTCAAAATTTTATTTATGTTTTTTTTTGTTACTGATTGACTATTTTTGAATAAGAACATCAATCATATTTTTTTACTAAGATGATTATAAAATCATATTTGTTCAGAAACTTTACTGCAAACATCACTTGTGTTTTTTTGTTTGGTTCATTTACAGTTTCTGTTCAAGCAGTATTTAAGATTCAATTCAGACTGGAATCTCTGTAACTAGATACTAGATTTTTGAATTTGTTGTTCTGGTTCAGTTTTCAGAAAAAAAAAAAAAAAGCTGTATTCAGTAGGAACTAAGCATATATAACAGGGCTATGAAGGAAGCATCCTGCAAAGGCCACAAATCTCTTCTGTGGTGTAAAATGAATTGGTTGCTTGGCTACCAGATTCTTTTCTGGCCTTGAAAAGTAGTCTTCTGATGCACATTAGACCTGTCTTGAGGTTAAGTCCTCAGTCAGTATAAATTTCACAGCTCTACTACAGCCTCACCTAATATTAGAACCAAAAAAAAATTAGAAATCCACTCCCTGAGGATTTTCTTTCACTCTCTTCTTGTTCCCTTAGTGAATCACTTATCTTGTGAGGATAATTTTGATTAAGAAAGCTAGAATTCTTTGTAATTTATTGTTGAAATACTTCTGTGATAAATTAATAGACCCTTTGGTGCAAGAAGCTCTTTTGTTTCTAATGAGAGTAATGAATAAGAAAAACAATACAAGGAAAACACAACATGGAGCAAGCCTGACAGAAAGCCACCATAAGATCAGAAATTTTACCACATGACATGAGAAAAGAGGCTGAAGGAACAGAATTTGTTTATTCTTGAGGAAAGAAGACCAAAATCTTATTGCTTTCTAATGCATAATTAGGGTAGA
The DNA here is from genome assembly GCF_022539315.1 of Serinus canaria. Lineage (NCBI taxonomy): Eukaryota > Metazoa > Chordata > Aves > Passeriformes > Fringillidae > Serinus > Serinus canaria. Next base: position 83,316,014 of record NC_066315.1, read on the forward strand.
GAGGATGGAGCCAGGATGGATATTTTTAGGTTGCATTGTGGTAAGATAGGAGGTAACAGACACAAGCTGAAATTTAGCAAACTTTAATTAATAGTAGGAATTTTTTTTTTCTTACACAATGTGTGCATTCAAAAGCTGGAAAACATTGCCTAAAGACATTGAGGAACATTTCACCTTGGTAGAAACTCAACCCTTGGAGAAAGAAGCCAAAATTTATTGGAATGTTTTGAGCAAGCTGCTCTGAATTAGTGGTGACTTCAGGGGGGGGTTGGATGAGAGTTCTTCCAGAGTTCCTTTCCAGAATCCCTTGCCGGTCAAATGATTTATCCCTCTGTTCTACAATGGCACTTTTCAGTGACAAGTGCAAGATTTTCTTATCTACTACCATTCCTATTGCCAAGACAAAAATTACAAAGCTGTTATTTGTTATGTAAACAAGTTCTATTTCTTTATCAATATTTCCCTTCCAGTAACTTGCATTGCATGCTATATTAAAATAAAATTTCATCTCTGGAAATTTGCTTTTAGGGTAACTTCTGATAAAATTTCCATGATCTGAACTGTTAAAGCTTCTTACAAGAATTTAGCCAGAAATATAATTGTCATAATAATTTGTAAAGTACTTGTATACTTAATGCTTTGGTTGACTAAACTGACTCAACCAAAACTGGGGTGTATCTGGATCCTACTTTGGAGTCTAGATTTCATTGAAATAATTCTTTACTCAAAACTGATATGCTCCTTTTTCTGGTTTGTTTGTGATTTTTGATTAATATCAAGCCCAGCAAACTGGTAGTGTTAATTTAAGTTCAGCTGCAGCTCTATGTTTTGCAGAGCTATATGTTAGGTGGTGAATAATGATGTACATAGAGACCTTCTGGTTTCTTTTAAACAACTAATTTGCTAATCTGCATATTTTCTCATAAAACAAAGAAAGTTTGTGTCTTTTTAACTGTACAAAGCATTTATCTCCTCCTGTGAACCAGAAGAATTCAACAGAGAATTCCAGGACCTTTCAAAATTACTTTCCTTTCTACCCAGTAACAGCAAGTCTCTCCCAGATGGAGACCTGCTGCCTGTTCACTTGCAAGTTCAATGGAAAACTAATACAGAATATGCCAACTTTTTATATTCTTTGTCTCCTCAAATTAAAACAACTTTTTGTTTTCTCATTCCTTGTTTAAAAGTGGAGCTTGGCTAGCTCATGACAATGAATTGCCTTAAATACAGACAAATTCCATGGAAAGTGGGTTTCCTAATGGGGATTACTAATTTTTCTGTGAATTCAGCAATATTTTTTCTCACTAGTCATACATAAAGTAGTCAGATAAATCCAATAAGTACCACTGTGTGCAGAAAGATTTTGAAATTGGTGTTCAGCTGTAGATGTATACCTTCCCTAAATCTCCTCTCTATTTGTGAATAAAGGTTGAGCAGATGGTTTATTTGAAGCTGAGTATCTTGCAATTCTGTCTGCTTGTTTCCAATACTTTTCACTGTGAAATCTAAGGCTTGTCAAAGATTTCTCACTATTTGGCCTCTCTATTCAATTACCTCCCTTTCTACCTCTTAATAAAAATATTTGCACCAACTTTTAAAAACAAGTTGGGTTTTTTCTAAATATTGGTATCTCAGAGGAAAATAAATTTGATTTTAATTCTTGCTCAATGTCATATTTCTGAAATTTGACACTATTCTCCTGTTTAATTGTTTCAGGTTACTCTTTTGCATAGATTTTTATTCTAATTGGTTTTCTTAATTTTTTTTCTATTACTTAAATGCCCCTGTTTATTTTCCATGGTCTACTAAGGTCCTTTATTAATCCTCTTTGAACATTTTCAACTTCAGTTCTTCACTTCTACTTTCTGGTTCTTTCTATAAATGTTACTTTTGACACTAGTTGCCTTGATTTAAGTAGTTAGAAGGGACAGAGAGTATAATTAATTCTTTAGCAGACAAATGTATTTTTTTGAGTTTTCTGAGGTTTCTGTATTTCATGAACTATGTAGTGGATGTATCCTGATATTTATGGAAACAACAGAACTATTTTGGAGAAGGAGTTTGCAGAGCCTGTTTTCACTTGGGCCTAGGTTTTTTGGTTGTTTTTCCTTTTAAAGCACATTGTAGAAGCTGCCAGCAAAGTGAAACAGTGAAAAAAACTTTTTTTTTTTGCATGCAAGAAAAACATTAGTGTGAACAGTTAAATGTCAACATGGACATTCAAATGCGTATATGTGCCCTAACATCTAAATTAATTACATAATATTGTGATACTGTCTATAAATAGAGGACCTACTTTCTCTGAAAATATTAGGAAAGAAAATATTTTCAGTCTTAAATCTCCAATTAAAAAAACAAAACAGCAACAAAAAACTCAGATAAATTGACCAGAGTAGGCTACCAGAACTATAATATACATTTTCATTTTTCGTACTCGGTCTCATCAACCTACATCAAATGTCATGAAAACTGGGCTGTCTTTTTCTGAAAGCAACCATTTTTGGACATAAGATCAGAGTTGATCCTGGAGTTTCCTACTCAACTCCTGGAATAGGGTTCAAGCAGTGTAACTCTGGGGATTATGCTGTGGGATTACTACAGTGTTTTAGGGTTCATGCTTATTTTCCTACAAGAAGCTGCTCACGAGTTTATGCAGGAATGTTTCTTTCAGAATTAATTTCTAAAGGCATTTATCAGCTATCATGGCAGTAAGGCTACATTCACTCCTCCAAAATAATTACTTTTGGCTGAGTCATTAGTGGGAAGGAACAGCGATCCTGATAGGATAAGGACAGAGATCCGTGACTCTTGCAAGATAGAAAAATACAGGTCACTGTATTATGCAGCAGGGATGCTCTATCACCATAGGCTGTGGACTTCTTGTCCACAGTTAAAGTTAAAGCTCATAATGTTTTTAAGGGTGAAAATTTTGTGTTAAATTGACTTATATGTGATTTTTAAGTCTTTGATAATTTCAATGGACCACTTTTCTCCTTCTCACCCTGTTGCTCCACAGTGATTCTTTTACACTGGGAATAGGGCTGTTGTCCAAAGAAAAAACAGATTTCCATTGTGAGAGATGGAAGCGTGATTTTAGCTAGACACGTTTCAGCTGTTCCTGATAATCCTTCAAAAATTTTTATTCACCTTTGTTCATAAATTTCCCTATCCCGTCAAAAAAAAAAAAAAGATTAAAAATATCTTCCCATTACCTCGATTTCACTGCAGAAATATTCAAAGAGAGTCTATTATTGCCTCCTTTCTCAGCAGGTCTTCTACTAATCACCTAAAGAACTCTCCATTACTTTTTTATTTTGATATTTCATATTAATATTAATACAATAAAAACATACAGAGGAAGTACTTCAAATGTGTATTTATATCTCTAGGAGAAAGGTGTAGGAAAAAGGAGAAATGATAATCAAAAATGCATACGCAGACTGTAAGTTTCTATTTAGTTTGTGTGAAATCACTTTTGATGTTAAGTGGCAGCCTTCCAAAATCTAGTGATCATGATGCTGAGTTAACTAAGTGGTAGAGACAATGGAAAGAGAGACAGTTTCTTCAGGGTTAAGACTTTTATTATGCAGAAAACAAAATATTCCTTTTTTTTCCCTTTATTTCTGGATACTTAAACCACTGATAGGCAAGGAGAGAAGTGGGGCAATACAAGAGATCAGTCAAAACAGTGCAGAAGTGGGTCTTAAGAAAGACCAGGACAGGTTCTCTGTACTATTTTGTTATGTCATTGCTGCTATTGCTACTATTCTGCTTTTGGGATTGATTTGGGACTTGTACCCAAACCTGCATTACTGATGTGAGGTGGAGCTTTTGAAATATATCATTGCATCTGATTTCTAGGGCCTCTCTTATGCTTAGCAATGTTTTATCTACTGAAAATAGTGTTATGGAGAAGAGAGCTGGCACTGAGACACAATGTGACTCCCTTTAGTCACTGGGAGAAAAGAGACATGAGGGCAAGGTCAACCCTGTAATATAAAAAGATTTTAAATAGCAGGTAAAAATCATAAAAACTTTCAGAGTTTTTCAGTGACAGCATAGAATTTGGTTGAACTACTTCAGCTAGGAAGTTCAAGTGCATACATGCAAACAAACTTTGATAAATATGTAAGATGCTTCGGAATCTCCATGGCCCATATCACTTTTTTATAACAGAGGCAATATTTATTTGGAAAAGAATTATGGCTCCTAAAAAGAAATTAATCACTGAAAAGCTGTTCTAATGTAAATATATTTATAAGGACCTTTGATTTGCCAATTTTATTATTAGAAGATTAGTTTTTCTTGAAGAGTAAATTTAATTTTTGAACATGTTATGACATATTATTTCCACACTGAGATATTCATTTTTTCAAGAAAGGTCTTTGAAAAATAAATTGTGGAAATAATTTTTTTATTTTTAATTCCTTTATTTTCCCCACACTTTAGGCTCTACCTACCTGAATATGTTGCTCCATAGTTTCATCATGTTTGCAATTCATAGTGACAAAATGTAAATAGCTGTAGCTGCAAACAACTATTTTGGAACTAATCCACAAAATATTCTAATTTTATCACAGGTTTCTGTGCTCAACTTGTTCTCCTAACATATTGCCATAGAGCCCTTGAATGTGACTGAAGAGAAACTTCTTCGCAGAAACAGGGATTTTGCTTGAAGTACAGCAGTCCTGGAAATAAAACCTCTCTGGGTACATATACAAAAAGTGCTACTTTTTTATTTGAAGTGAACCTTGTAGCTCAGTTGATGTTTGTTATCAGAAGACAATCTTTTTTAGCCAGTCATGGAACTGTCCTGAGTGTGAGATACTGACCTAACAAAAGCCAAACTGTGACTGAGTGTTAGCAAGATGAGCAGTAAGGGTAAACTTCCTGCCAGGGCTGCACTTGACCCCTTTGAAATCCTTGAAGGGCAGCCTACAAGCCTGTGGCGCCGCTGCATTCTTGCAGCCTGCTTTGTGCAGGATATTTGGGTATAGTGAACACACTGAGGCAGCAGCGTCCCAGGGGCATCCAGAGAGGAGTCCAATACATCCTGGTTTGAGACAGAGGGCTCTGGCAAACCCACTAAAGAGGAAACATTAGTAATGACACACTCACTTGATGGAGACATGAGGTTTTCTGGGTGTGTGCCTTACCTTCTAAAAGGAGACTGCATCCTTGGGTGCCTGAAAACAGCTTAACCATGTAACCCTGTTCTGTTCTAAGTCTAAAATGATTCACAGTTGAACTCTGCAAAATTAGAACCACGAACCACAGTTTTAAGAGAAAGATATGACAGTGCCAGAAGGAAAAGTTGAGCAGGGATACAGAAAGTTTGGGTAAACTAGAAAAGGTAGCAAGCAGGGGAATTCATGTACTTAGTGCTCTGGTGAGGATAAGTGGTTTCAAACTGGAACCCCTTTGAATGGTTATGGGCAGGTCCTCTCCTTCTCCATGGCCCAAAGGGTGGGAGGGTACATGTCTCTTCAGAGGCCAACATTCTGATGTCTGGTTCAGGCAGAAATCAGAATCTGGCTCTGGAGTTCTAATCAAATAACAAATAGGGCTAAATGCAGCTCAGCACATGGGTGCACTCTCTATTTGTTTAGACTTCTTTTGTTTCAGCCCAAAGCACTAAAACTGATCTACAATTCACCATCATGCTTTAGTCCTTATTATTTCTACATATATATTCTAAAAGTAATTGTAATATAGAACTTCCTTTGTTATCCACATCATATTTATTCTGCAGCTCCAATTTGTTCCAGATGGGCCCCAGTGTAAATAGGAGTAGAACATGACCTTCGAATTGTAACAAACTCTGTCACCAAAGCATGGCAAGACTCAGCAATAGAATTAATAGATGTGATCACACTTTCAGGGATTGCAAACTTTTTTAAGCTTGAATTTAAACTACAGGCTTCAGAGAAGAAAACAGGGCTTAGTCTTCATCCTCTGAAATTGAAATAAAATTTATAGAAACACACTCAGCTGGACTGAAGGCTATGCAGGGGGTAAAATAAGCTGAGCTTTTAAACAGCTTAGCTGCATGAATACCAAAGACTGCTGCATTTTCCTCTCTGTACTATTACTTGTCTTGAAAATAGAATAGGAATCTAACTTGCAAATTAGAATTTCCTTTTTTTTTTTGAGAATATACAGAGATATGCAATACTACCACCACATTTTTAGAACTGTATTTTTCATGCAGCTAATGGAATTTTGGCTCTTTTGTAACATTTTTTATGACTTTTCTTGCTTTCTCTTTGACACACCTACATTTTTCAAATCATTTGGGGAAGGGCAGTTGCTGCTGTGCCTGACATATTTTGAAACTAGTACTTTTATGCAAGGGCTGTGAAAAAGGTCGTTTGTAAGAATTAGTTTGCTCTCTTTCCTTGGATATGTCTTACTGATCAGGTTATTGTGAAGTACAAATTTTTTGTCACTGCCTGAGGCTTCTTTCCAGGCTTTCTCTGCATAAGAATAGTTCAACTAAAAGATAGCTTTATGCTTCCTTAGAGCACCATGATAGATGCAACTGTTAAAAAGAAAACTGAATTTAAGAGCCAGTGCCTCAATATATTCAATTGTAGAAACAGGTAGCTAGTTTTTCTTCAAGCGCTCCCTCAAATGAACATTCATATTGAGGTTATATGAGCTTGTAGATTTTTTATTCATCTTTGCTCTGTATAGTTATGTCCTGCACAGGCATAATGTGCTCTGTAATTCCTCGCTGCTGTTCTAAAATCAAGACAGTGTCAATTTGATGAGCTCTGCTTCTATAAACTTGCTCTTAGTCAGTATTTTGTTTCCTTATTATGATTTGCATGAATATTCTTCAATTTTTTCTTAAGTTACATGAGTTGATTCACATAAGTCAAAAAGGTTAGAAGGAAAAAAAAAGGTCTTGTTTCATGCTTCTTGGAAACATTAATTTTGCATGTGACCTAGAAACTTCCCTGATCATCCTTGCTTGCTGTTTGTGCTGCTTGTGTAGAAAACTTGCACAAAACCCAGAGATACCCACACCAAACCAACCTGTCTTCATTCTACCCAGATAGAATTTGGCAGCAATTAAGAGATGCTGTCCATAGTAGGTCAGGTGAAGGCTAGTTAGTCTTGAACACTCTGAAAAAGAACACTCTGTGGTATCTTGGGAGATGGGGCAGGTCCTTGAAAAGAACACTCTGTGGTATCTTGGGAGATGGGGCAGGTCCTTGTCATTGGTCAGAGATGTGGCATTTGGATTTATTTTTTCCCTTCCCTTTCCTGTCATTTCTTTGACTTTTGTCCAGCATGTCTGGTTAGGCTACTACTGCTTTGAATCCCAGCATTCTGCTTTTCTGCCAGGCAAAGAGGACCTTCTCCCTCAGGTCCCCAGGAAATAATTTCTGTGCTTGCTCTTGCAGCATCTCCATCTACTCTTACAAAACAAAACAAAGACAAAAGATATGAAAGAATATTTTTCCCTTTCTTATCTGCAAATTATCAGATTTCATGCACATAATTCTTAATCAGGCTCAGATGCCTTAAAACAGAACCACACAGAGACACTGGTCATGCAAAATAATATACCTATCTTGATATTGTCTTGCTGATTTTTATTTAAACATCAGTGAATCACTGAATCTTGATTTCCTAAGAAATTGCAAACTACAAAATTTTTTATCTGCTTTCAACCTGCTCCAGTGGGGTTTCATTTGCTTTTTTGGGAAAGACAGAGTGGTGAAAAAGGAATTAAAATGTTATAAAATTCTATTGAAGTATAATACATAAGTTATCATAATTTTTAAAAGTTCTGATAGTTGCTGCCATGTTTTCTATTCAGAAAAGATGACGGCAATAAGCTGGAAGAAAACTTTCTTGTAATTTCTGGAACAAAGTGGAATTCTTTAAAATTTCCATAAAATGCAAACTTTGCCTTGATTTGAGTATTGTTATCAAAGTCAATGAGTGCATTACTTTAGCAGTTTGCATCAGCTTCCAAGTAACACTGGCCTGAGGAAATGCAATGTTCGAGGAGACATTGAGATCAGTGATAATATATATGAAATTCTAAGGTTTTCCTGGAAAGGAAGAAGCAGTATAAACATTTGTAAGCATGACAGCTTTGATTGCACTTAAGACTTATGGAAATAAATTGTAGCTTTTTATACAATTTATTTGCTGAATAATACTTTATTAAACTGCCAGTCGTAACGGAAGTGAGGGAGAGGACTAAGTCAATGACTTCCTTAATTTAAAGATGAACTGTAATTGCAAGGGGAGATATGGTGCTGGTTTGTTTTACACAGCTGGTTATTCAAGCTGTTACAGATTTCTGTGAAGAATGCTCTTTTCTCCTTCTTGTGCCAGAAACAATAGATGTGAAGCAAAAATTGTGTTGTTCTTTCTGAGCAAAAAATTTAGTGGGTTGTGTTTTCCAACATAAACTATTAAAATTAGTAAGCAAAAGCTCTTTCACAGGTATTGACTGCTGACTGTCAAAGGTTGGACTGAAAATGTTAGTCCTGTAACTCTTCTCCTTACCATTTGTATTGAAGTTTTTCCCATTAGTTTTCTGGTTAATTCATTCTTACCTGTAACTGTGGATACTTATCATCTATCTATCTATCTATCTATCTATCTATCTATCTATCTATCTATCTATCTATCTATCTATCTATCTATCTATCTATCTATCTAATCTACCTATCTATCCATCATTTATTGCTTCCAAGCATTATTAGCATTCATTCATATTAGGGAAATCCCCTTTATTGCACTTGGCATGGTTCATTTTTCATTTGTGACGTTTATCAGGTGTCAGATTTTGATATCACTGTAGTAATTCTTATTTTAAAATTATTATTAGGAGAAGTATTAGTAGTAGTATTATATGTAGTAATTATTATTTTGGCAGTAGAAAAGTGTTTTTTATACTTATGCTGGTGCTAGAGTATGTTAGAAACTTGATATTTATATAATATGCAGCAAACATTTCCAAACTTCTCTAAGAGCAGTTATAACTCTATGGGACTTTTTTGTCTCCTAGAAAAGCTCATCTCCTTGTTAATTACCGTTTTGGAGTGAAAAACGTCCAACATAAATTTCACAAAGTAATCTCTGATTTGACTCCTTGCAATAGAAAGAACTGTTTTTTCCTAAGGACTGTACAGTATTTTCACACACAAAAATATGCAGTCTGCCCATAACCCTAGCAAAATTCAATTACTCAGAGAGGTGTAAACCACATTTTATGAAAACAATAAGACATGACTCTTGATGATTTCTGTTGAAGACTGCTACACAATTTAGAAGTGTTTGCAGCTCCACACTGAAGGCTGAGTGGATTTAACCAGCTGAGAAGCACAGTAATCTCCCAGAAGCATGTTACCTAGAATATATCTTTGCTATTCATTTAAAATTGTTTGTGAAAGCAATGGATTGGAATTATCAGAATGGCAATAAATTTAGCAAAATCAATAATGCAATTCTGGTGATTTTTACATGGAATATTGATGCAGGCATTACATTACTCACAACTCACTTGAGGAATGTCCATTACAGTTAGAAATTCCAGAAATATTTATTTTCTGTGTGATCTGTCGCCTGAAATCTCTCTCCAGTCATAAAAGTATTAGCTACTCTAGAAGTAACTTGTCTTTCAAATTAGAAAGAAACTAACAGAAAAACTACCTCAAAAAATAATTGGCAAGATTAAACCTTAAAAAAAAAAAAAAAATTATTGGTCTCTGCCTGCCCATAGGTAGCTCAAGTCCTTATGAAAAAATTTTAAGAACTTGTAGAAATTATTCTGTGTTTACTTTATCTGTGAGTGAAAAAAATCTTCCTCTAATAAAAATCTTATTTTTTTGCCGTTCTGCTGCATTGATGACAGGAAGCAGAGCATTGAAACAGATACATTATTAGTGGTATCTGGTGTCTAGATAAAAGAAAAAGGGTAGTTTTAAATTTCTTTCAGGTGAGCAGTGCTGGACCTTTCAATTCAGAATTATGGGATCAGTCATGGTTTACTTTTGCAAGAAGCTTTCAAATGACAACAGAATTTCCAACGGGCCAATCAATCCAGACTTTCCTACTCCTCACAGAGCTTTATCCCTCACACGAACATTTATATATGTACACACACTGTGTGGCAAATCCAGGAAGAAGAATTTCTCCTATTAGCATTGAAATGGGATAGAGTTTGGGACTAAAAATATGTCTGCTACCATTTTAGATACAGAATGCTTCTGTGACGATTGGCCTAAAATTGTTCATTCTAATAATAAAGTTGTATCAGTTATAATCATTAAAAACCCTGAAGTATAGACATAGTTGCACTCCCCAAAAAGCCCCAACACTTGGGTGTCATTAGATAATATAGATGCATTAGTTGGTCTGTAATTTTAGGTTTTTTGCTTTGTAAGGAACTCCATGGTAACTGCAGCTGTCTGGGTAGAGTAGGGCTGCTTCTCTCTGGCTGTGATCTGTTTGTTGCTGGAACAAAGTGAAGTTGCGGCAAAGTAGAGCAGAAGCACCCAACCCCCAAGCTGAGTTATTCAGCAGCTACCCTTCAGAATGTGATGCACAGAGTGTATTCTACTACACAGGTGTCCGCTCTGTCTGAACATGTAATGTGATTCTGTTTTTATTGAAGGAACGGTTTTATTTTCCATTAGATAGATTCTTGAATAGACACCAGGAAAGAACTGAACTGTAACAAACTACAGAGAATGATTACAGCATCCTGGGCTGCGTGAGGAGGAGAATTGTCAACAAGTTAGGGAGCAGAACCTTTCCCTCTACTCAGCCCTGGGTCTGATACTTGAGCCCTCAGCATTTGGTCTGATTGGAGCAACTCTGGTGCAGGACCACAGGAATGATTCAGGGATTCAGCTTGTCAGGTGGTGATTCTGAATATTTCTAAGCTTTGCTCTTAATGCTATTACTACTCCTAAACACATCAGAGGAGATCTCAAACAGAGGTGTGTCTGTCTCATCATAAACCCATTGCAGCAACCTCTTTGCAGAAGAGGCCTCAAGTGATGTCTGCCTCTGCATTATCTCTGCACCCGCTCAGTTCTTTCAGCCAGCTTGGGTAAATGAACTGCTGTGGATGCAAGAATGAGGTCCCCACCAGCTGTGGGGATGCTTTAAAATTGTTTCTACTTTTCAGCTTTGCTACAGCTCAAAATTAAGAGCAAATCATGGCCTGAATTTTCTCGCCATTTCTTTAAAGAAAAGCTTGGTATTCTTCTTTTGTTTCTAAACAGAACCGTGCACCAAAATTAACACACCTTTTGAATGCTTCTCAGTAAAAGAGGATATTAATTTTACATGCAAAAATAAAATAAAAAAAACAAACAATAACCTCTATTTTTATGCTGCATAAGAACTCCTTTGGCTTTGCAGTTCAAGAAAGCAGGAGCTGAAAATAATGACTATCTGCAGTCAGGAGCTGTATATTTCCTGCTGTAGGAGAGGCTTTTTTCCATAAAGTTACGGGATCTTTAAAGCCACTGGGTCTCCTTGTTGTTTTTTGTCAAACCTGTTTGCAGTCATCAACTGTCCTAGAAGTAATTCAAGGATTTTCATAAATGCATAGAGGCAGCACTGGTTTAGTTTAATCACATTGGCATCATTTCATTAGCAATCAAGCTCAAATAAATAAATGTTCTTTGTTTGGCAAGTCACTTCAGAATGGCAAATCAATAAATTCCTACAGGAAAACATCAACATTTTTCAAAGCTGGGGTACATTTTGCTCTTGATTATTTTGAACAGTGTTGATTAAAAACTGATGAAACTTTTCCTTTCCAGAAGAATGTTTTTTGTTTTTTTCCTTTTGATTCTTGGTGACCCAATTGCAAAAGCATTCAACCGCGGAGGATGGGGCAAAGTATAAGGACATATCATACGTCTCTTGTATCTTGAGAGAATAAATGGCATAGGAAGGAGTCAGTAGCTCTTTATTTGATGTGTCTGCTGCAAACTGGGGTATTAGTATTCCAGAATTCACTGTAGGTAACAGACTGACATGGTTGGGGGCAGAGTATGTGATTTGCCATTCCTTTGCTCAACTCTTTTAAATACTATGTAGTCATGTAAATGTGTGAATTTTAGCTGACTGCACACACTATTATAAATGTGGGAAGAATATTGTCATATGGTGGTTCCTCTATGGCTTTTTTGTTCAAGCACAGATTTGCACCCAATTGGTAATAAAATGACATATTACCCTAAGTAGATTATTGCACTTCTCTGTTTTTTCCTTCATGCATATCTGTACATCTTCGTTTTCTATTGGCATGCTTGTTGTTTGTTTGGATTGTGTTTTCGTGGGGTTGTTGTTGGTTGTGGGGTTTTGTTTGTTTGTTCGTTTTGGGGGTTGTTGTTTTGTTTATTGTTTTTGTTTTTAAAATCTGTTCTGCTTGAAACCTGATTGATATATTAAGCATAAGGTAAGGTGTTCTATGTTTTAGCAAATTTTTTTAAAGGATTTACACTATACAGAGAAAAATCTGACAACATTATTTCTGTATTTTAAACAGGAACAAAAATGGTGAAATGATGTTTCCAAATAAGTTATTGTGCAGAAGGTTGCCATCTCTTCCTTTTTTATTGTTCCAGCAGACTACAAAGATGCTCAGCAGGCTCAGAGCAGACCAACACACTAGGAGAGAACTCATAAACACTGTAGAGCACTCTTGGGTTGGCCTGTTAGTATGAAATATAACAGGAAGGTTTAGTTGGCAGTTCTAACCTTCTAATACACTACAGTCTTCAAATGCATAACTATTTTTTCCGGTGAATCTGCAATAGTCATCAGCAGAACACAGAATGTGATCAGAACAAAGGCACTCAGAGATTTAGTGCAGCTGTATCAGATCTTACTTATGTGAGTTTAATTCATGAACATTGTCTTCAACTTTTGCCATCTGTTTGAGAAAGAAAAAAAAGAATATTTGTGAAGTGACAATATGCAAAAAAGCAAATACTGTCTTAAAGTCTGATTTTGTACCTATCTTTTGTACCTGTATTTTGTACCTGTCTGTGTGGTTCACCCTCTTCTAATATTTGCAACTCTTTGCTTTCTTTCATATGGGATTTCGTGGGGAAATTGGCAGTATACTGAAATTTGATCTTTAAAATGATTTGTGATTTGGAATGGGGCTGCACACATCAGCTAGAGAGCAGGAAAATGTAGGGCACAGACAGTGATAGTAAGTGGAATGCAAAGGCCTGATTAGGGCATAATTTATGTTTTCTGACTCTCTTGTAATTTGCAGTCTCATTTTTTCAATTGCAAAAAATATGTGAGAATGATACTAAAATATCAAGATTGCCAGATGTCACGTAAAAGCTTATTCAAACTGGAAAGATTTAGCTATTTCAAGAAAAAATTCTCTTAATAGCAACAACATTGTCAGATTACCTGGATATTTAGGAAAACGGTCATTATCCCTATTATTATTTTTCACCATATTTTACATGCAGCTCTGAGCTCAGTCTTGTGCCCTTTCAACCGTTGTCATTCTCCACAGTTATTCCTATAACATCTTTGTCTTCACTCTTCTGAAAACACCACAGTTCAAATATTTATCTTGGACACCTGAAGGAAATGCATTTCTTCTGTGCAAGTGGGGACAGGAGGGGTTACAAGCGGGGAAGGAAACAATATAGATCTCCAGTTTGAATAAAGATCTGTCCAAAGGCAGGTAGTGACATTTTGCTTCCCAATCTCTTGGACATGTATGCTTCCATCTAAATGAAATAAAAATAAATATTAATTTTTCTGATTGATTTTTAAGACCGTTTGCATTGAACTGTTGTTACAAAAATTTTAAATATCCTTAAAACTGAATAGCAATGAAATTTTTCTGCAGTGTCATAAGGTAGGCATTTGAAAATTCCCTAATATTGCCTGTTTCTTTTAGGAAGATTTTGAATTTCTGAGATTTTAGAATTCATTTGATTGTCCAAGTGCTGTTTCAAGTATTTTTTTTCTCACATACAAAAAATTGCACAAGTGATAATTATGAAATTACTTTCACCAACTGACAGAAAAACATGGCTGATTTTTTTGAAGTTTTTTCTTTTTTAGTCAAGCACAAAATGTTTTCAACCCAAACTATAAATCTCTACAGTCTGCTTCTTCAATAAGATCTGTATTGATCTTTCTAATATTTGTCCTATTTACTTGATAGTACATAGAGAACTATAATGAAATGGACATATACATTCAAAAAAGGGGCATTTACCAGTTTTTTAAAAACCTGGTCTTCCATTGTAATATACTAGAAAAATGCTTTTCACATGATAACTGTAAGGTGAGCACTAAAGAAAAACTTCAATTATGCTATAGGCTAGTTTTAATAGTCTTTATAACAAAATGATACATTTTTTTATATAAGTAATTTATTGTTACAGAATATTTGCACATACATAAGGTTGATGTTAGGGGATTGATATATGTGGGTACTGCTGTATGGTATTACCTTGTTAGACATAAGTGTGCTGCACTTCAACACTGCTCCACTGCTGAATATGGGAAAAAGAAAGGGAAGGAGTTAATGAAAACTCTCCAGATCTCCTGCTCAGCAAGGGGAACACCACACCTTCAGGCCCATTCAGATTTGTGAAGGCTGGACATGATAATGTGTCACACAGATGAGGATCATATTTTCTGAGCTGTGTTGTATCAGCTCTTTACACAAGGGAAGATGCTAGTTCTGGAAACCTGTGCTTTTGCAGTGCATGGAGGCTGGGTAGTGGGTTATTGTTTGGTTGGGTGGTTTTTAGCACTGAAGTTTTAAAGTGAGGCGAGGCTGTGAGAGATGTGTTATCAGTGGCTATACAATGTCATCAACTGCAGAAACACCGGTGTGTTAGCAATGTTATTCTCATACTAAATGAAAAACATGGCCTCCTACCACCAGTGAGGAAGAAAACTTATTCTATCCCAGGTAAAACAAGGACACCTGCAGTTTACAACTGTCTCAAATCTTTTTTCCTTGTGGGCTTCAGTGAATATACTCCGCTTCAATTTTGTATGTGGCTGAAGGCAGACATAGGAATGCTCAGGATAAAGAAATTATCAGCTGGAAGAAGTAACAATAATAATGTATTCCTCAGTAATTTCATTTATTTTACCTTGAGGTGTGGTCGGAGAGGAAAGGAAAAAAGGGTGTTCACCATTCCTCTAAAGATGTTATTAAATCAGTGCTCTATTTGAAACCAAATTTATGAGAATGTGTTCAGATTATAGTGTGTTATAAGTAAATTACAATAAGTTTATGTGAAATGCAAGCATATTAGTATTACTTCCTTAGTTATCATTTAGGAATTACAGCTGTAGCAGCATGAGCTATTTCTTTGCCCTAATGTTAGATTCTGATTAATGAAAAATCTATACATTGTGTACTGTATGATCTAAGATCTTAAACAATATGTGGTCCAATATTTCAAGGGAAAGTTGTAGATTAGGCTTCTGCTTATCTTTAGTGGATACCTCTTTTCAAGCAGCAAGCTATTTAAAATTTATGACTTACATAATTCTGTCAATATGTGTAGTTAAGCTTCTGTAGCCAGTAACCCTTATATTCATGCATCTGGAAATCATAGGCTTGAACTGATAAGGATGCTACTATATTGGTCTTGCAGATTATCCAGACAAAATTTTCTTTGCCAGATCCTTGCTTGTTCTGTGCAATGAGTTTTTGACATCTCTCTCAAAATAGCATTGCTTGCTCAGTTTAGAAAGAAGCTTCTTTATTATCTTTTCTGGTACTTATTCAATATGTGCATTTGCAGAAGTATGTTTTGCAATGAAGACAATAAAAAAGGGTGTCAGTATTCTAAACACATTGAGCGTTTTTCTTTCCTGGACACAGCAAATATCCCTGCAGTCCTGTCAGCTGAATGACAATCCTGTGTTTGTAAGACAATGAACAAAGAACTAACTTGTAATGAAGCAACCTTAAGATCAGAGAGTGCTGCTGTCTAAGGCTACGGAATGTACATCTCAGCCAAGAAGTGCACAAATACATCTGGGGAATGCAGGCCAGTAAGGGCTGCTTGGACATACAAGAATGTTACAGACTCATCATGTGCTGACTTAACAAATCATATAGGCTATGATCCTATATTGTTGTGTGAACTTCTTTTGACAGCTGTCCAGAGGCCCTTCTGTCTGTTTGCATTGTTCAGTCACTGAAATTGCTCTGGACTCTGCAGAATACAACACTAAATTATTTTGTGCTTACAGAACTATCTTGAATCTCCCACCCTGCTGCTTCCTTCCTGTACATTTCTGTTCTCTCCATAAATCCTGCAGTAATTTCCTCCCCTAAAAAGCTGTTACCTACTTTTCAATCCTTATTCTGCAAGATAGAATGGCAAAAGAATTCAGCATTATTTATACAACTCTGTGGACAGAGAACTGATTTTCTTATGACTTGAAGTACCATAAAAACATGCTTGTTTCAAATACAGTGTAGGTCTGGAAAGCTGTCTTTTGGATTGTAGGGAGTAATCAAGTTTTATCAAGTTTTTAAGACACTCATTCAGTTAAAGTGTCTTTTAATAAAGTGTGTAAGAGGGGGAGGAGGAGATAGCTCTGATTCAGAGACTCTAAGTTGTGCGGTTCAATGTTGTTGATGTGAATGAGACAGAGGTATAAATACAAAGTGATGAAAAGGTACTGAAAGTTGCTGCTGTGTTGTTCGTCTTTCTGCATGAAGTGATATACAGTTAGGTTGTTTCTGTGAGGGGCAAAACAAATGGAGCTTGGCATCCTATCTCCATGGTTCAAAACTTCCCCAAAGAATACCTCCTTCTCTTTTATTGCACAAAAGAACAGACACACCTTGGCATCCCTGCATACCAGAAGACCTATTGACTGGTGCCTGTACATTTCCTAATTAACTGGTTTACAGCTGTCAAAATTATTGTATAAAGACTGAGGTTATCCTAGTTTGCATGCTCTTTATCCAGTTGAAAATTCTCATGGTAAATAATAATCTCTTGGTTTTCTGCCATACTTCTAAATGTGTCTCATTAGCAAGTGAGTTCCAAGTTGATAGGAAAGAGGTGAGCAGGAGCAGACTGCATGTACCTTGAATAATTTCCCTTCTCTATTAGTACACAGTTTGTCTCTAGCAAGACCACTGTCTACAAGACACATTATATGTGAAAACTGCAAAATTCCTCTTCATTTGTGGCCACAATGCTATGCATTTTTAACTTGGAGCACCAGGTATTTTTGCAGTGAATTTCCTTATATTTGATCTTAATACAACTAGTTCCTCCTATTTTCTGAAATGTCACAAAAAGAAAATTTTATTTTGTTGGCTATCACAATGAAAAAGTGACCAGGGCTAAAAATACGAAAGATTTTATTTTAAAGATATAATTTCTTGGTATCAAGAAAATGCTTAATTTCTTCTCTGCTTTCAAAATGCTTGTAACACTGCCAAGCCTCAAGTGTTCAGACTGAAATTTCAATGTTGAGTGTGTCTCTCAGCAGGTTTTCTTTTTTAATGATTGTTCATCATTCTGTGATTTCATAGAAGATGATGAGGGAAAAATATCTCGAGCCTGACTGGGGAGAGAGGGGAGAACAAAAATTTATTCTATAGCTGTAGAACTTTAAAGCAAAAACTTAAAATCTAGTACCAATCCTAAATAAACTATCAAAAAGCTTACAGTTTTAAAAAGAAAGTGTTGTATTTTTCATAGAATATATTTGGAAGGGATTGAATAAAAGTAATTCAGGACAATAAGCTAAGCAATCAGATTCACTAAATATCAGAAATAAAAATGTTACTTATTTGTATTATGGTCTTTTATAGTATATACTGAATTTCCCTCTAGACTTCTTTTAATCAAAGTGCAGTGCGGTGTCTTTGGTGGTCAATATCCAGCAACTTCATAACATTATTGAACATAAAATCAGTAAAAAGTATTAAGTGCTGTAAAACATACAGATTGTTCCTCTGGTCTGTGCATGCTACTAATCTGCTCAAAATCACTATTGTGTGAAAAGCCAAGAAGAAAGGGTGAATTTATCAAGATATTTATTTTTATGTTGCTGACATTTTCAAATACTGACATGTTGGTGAAGCTGAAATCAGAATTTAAAGGCTAAAAGAGAGCTTCCTGGAAAACAAAGTAATGGAAAATTTCAAACCCCTCCTTTGGCTGTGATTATGCACAAAGTAAAAGCACACTGGCAGTCTCAGTCAGTGCCATTGGTGGGCAGACTTTCTTGTGCCTTATTGATCTTGCAGTCTGAGGGTGCTGAGAACTCTCATTTTATGAGATACTATGATGTTAGTGAATATTTTCATTTGTAGAACTATAGGTAAGCCTGTGTCTAGACAATTACATTCAGTGAAATTCTTCTTTTGGAGGACTGGAAATGGGCCTCTCTTGGATTATTCATGGAGACTCAACTGTGAATGTTCATCTTTCATCGAGTGACTTTGAAACTGAGTATCTATTCAAATGTTTTCTGATGAGTGCATTTGAACATAGCCAGTCAGAACTTGCCTCAGATCAGATGAAAGAGATCTTGACTGTTTGCTTTTAAATGGAAATTAATATACATTCTCTATTACTGTAGTACAGAAATTCTGTTTTTCCTGTATGTACTTTTCAGAAGACTGCAAGGATTTTATTATAGGCTCTATACAAATCTAGTGTATTCACATAGTACTACTTGAAAACACAGTAGCCTGAGATTTAATGGATTAGTCTAGGTCATGCAAGTGGCAGGGGGAGGGAAAAACCCTTCAATTCTGTCTGTACAGTAAAGGAGTGTACCTGTGTTCAGGGAGGAAGGGAAAATGTGGAAAATGTGCTGCTGTCACCTTTTACGGATCAGGTAATTAGGGGTGGAAGAAGATGTGGTTGGAGTGTTGTGGTTTTCGGCATGCACAGCCCTGCCCATGTCACGCTGTGTGTGCCTCAGCTCCTGGTGGCTCCCTGGGGCTGTGGCACCCCTGCATGGCCATGGCAGAGCTGGGAGGACCTCAGCCTGGGAGGACCTCAAGGGCTGAGCCAGACCACCAGGAAAGCCACCCCTCACTGGAGGGAGAAATGCCCGAGGAGCTGGTTGGCAGCCACTTGGGCAGTTGAGAGGGACAAAACGGGATGCAGGCAGGTGTGGATGGCAGAGGGGAACTGGGCTGTGGGCAGGTGTCTCTTCAGCCCTTGTCACCTGGCCAACAGCTGCCCAGCTGATGCTCAAGCTCCATGTGCTTTAACTGGAGCTGGTGAATGCCACTTACTGACTGTAAATGACTTTTCTGTCACTGAGTGAGAGTTTTCTGGTTATCTCTTTGTAGAATGACTAGGGGGCCCTTGAGAAACAGCCCAGGGAAGGCTCCCTGTGCTTGTTTGGGGTGCCAAACTGCAGCTGGTGCCTGGCAGGTGACATGGGGTGTGAGGTAGGGATGGGCCTGCTTGTCCCTCTCTGTGAGGGTTTTCTTCCTGAAGCATGGAAAAATATTAGGTTCAGTGTTATATAATCCTTACTTTGAGGTGATTTAATATTTCTTGGGTCCCTGTAACTCAGTAGGAACCTGTGCTCAGATCAGCACTTGCTGCCTATGGGCAGCCTCATGAGGAGTGGCTTGCTGTGAGGGAAGTGATGCTCTATGATGAACAAGAATAGTAGGAATGGAAATTATGCTAAAAAAAAAAATGGTTCCCCAATCTACATGCTGCTAATTATTCTGTTATTTGTATTAGGAATTATCCTCCCCCACCATCAGCACATTTCTTGATTGCTTTAGTGTACAAATGAAGATGCTTCTAATAATGTGTGTTTGATATTTTAAATTAAATATTTGGTATTTATTACAGCCCATATACTTATGCCTACAACTTTTAAACACTGGTAAAAAGCATAAAGAATACTGGGGACCTCAAAGAGCAAATGGCAAACAGTGAATCATAATATAAGCAATAAAAATGTTACAAATTATGCATAATTCAACTTCTGTCTATAGAGACACACATTTCTCATTTTGAAAGCTGTCATAATGTTTCTGAGGGACCATGATTCACACTGCATTTCTGTTAAAGTTCTCAATGATCACATCACATTCCCTCTGACACTGTGGGCTGCTGCATTTTGGAAAAGATGCATCAACTATGAGAAGAAAGAAAATGGGGGAAAGTTGTGTGGTATTCTGTGTGGCCCACAGTAAAAAAGCTGAATCAATAAATTTGCAATTTAGACCAATTAATGTTTTATTAGGGGAAAATTCAAAAGCACACATTTTTCAGAAAGAGCATTTTTCAATTCAACTCTTTGTAGAAGCACACTTTTCATACCTGTGTTGCAATATAAGTAGTAAAAAAAATGTTTAATGATGACAAAAAATAATGAAGCATAAAAACCTTTCATAATTCCTATTATGTAAAATTCTTTTGTCCATTTGCATCAATTGCTATTCAGTTTATGGTGATATTAAAGATAATATTAATGTATTTGCATAGGATTTGAATCTGCTATTAGAGCTTGGTTTTTGCAGGAGAAAGTTACTGAGATTTGCTATAATTGTTTTGTACCACTATGTGGCCAAACAACCTGTCATCCAATGTGAGCTCATTCTGAGCATTTGTGGAGTAATATGCCTTCCCCTCACACCTATGAATTTGAATTTTGTGCAGCATAGCTGTGCAATGAATGTGCTGCATGCATATATCTTTCCAGATGTGTATCTCTTATCTTGTAGAGAAACCACTGAAATGTCTTGCTTTCACTGGCCTATCTTACAGAGAATTATCAGAGGGTAATGTTTAAAACTGCTTCCCCCACCCCTGTCCCAGTGTGGTAACATTTGAAAGAATCAAAGCTCATAAGAGACACAAAATCATAATGCTCTTTCTCCTTTATATGTATGAGATAACAGGCTGCAAGTATGCAGAGCTGACTTTGGATGGAATAGTCTGTGTCTCGTAATAAAAGAATTTCTTGTGACCTCTTGACTTACAGACTATATTTATTCCTGATGAATAGTATAAGCCAAGACAGAGTAATCATGGTAACAAAAAATCTGATGTGAAGATATTTTTAGAGCAAGAAAGGCACAGATTCAGTCTCTAAATAAATTGAGGGAATTGGAAGCCATTGACTGGGTCATAAGGTCCACCAGGGACACTGGCCAGGGCAACTGCTGAGAAGTGATAGAAGATCTGTCTCCTGTCCTGGAGACACAGTGTCCCATCCATAACCCTGAGAGAGCAGGGTAAGTCTGCACCTTCCTCAGGCCTGATCCCTTCTTCAGGAGTCTTGAAGATATTGTCAGCAAAGGAGTACTCTTTAGCAGGTGAGGGAACTGTGAGAGACTGAGGCATGGTTAAAATCACTGAAGGACTTTGCTCATTGTAGCAAACTGTACAAAAAAGTGATTGCTCATCTGAGACTACCAGAGCCCACCCTCCTGAGTATGCCATCTGAAGGAAGTTTGGACAGTAAGTTAAGCCACCTGACGCCAATTTGAGATAAGATAAAGGCAGCACTAATGTCCAATTATCTCATGTCTAGGAAGGAGTAAACAAGCCTGGGGGAAAGGAATGTATTCACAAGGAAAGCCAAACTCAGCAGCTGTGCTGAAAATCTGCTCTGGGTGTGTTTGAGGGAGAGGCCATAGTCCACAAGTTTGTTTGGTGAGAGTGGGTTTACACACTTTCTCCCTTCAGCCAAGGCGGAGAAGGAGAGGTTTTGGGTGTGATGGCAAAACGTGTGGTTCAGAGAGGTGAACCCCCATGACCAGAGGCTACAATTCAGATAAGAAGCAGACCCTCTGGAGAGTCCTCCACCACTGACTCAGTTTTAGAAATCACTCCCCTCTTCCACCCTCACCTTTCACATTTGATGAGGGAACTTCACGTGAGGGGCTGCTGTCATGTCTTAGAAGTTGTCATAAACTATCAAAGACACCTGAAGTGCCCCGTGGGCTCATTTCTGAGGCCTTCCACCAGAGGACTGCACATGACCCAAAATGTTGCAACAGATCCAGAGTGTGATGCAAAAGGCAGTGTAAAACTTCCCCCATGGGGCGGGTGCTTGGACATTCCCATGTATACCTGAACATATATTAACACGTTGTATATTCATCTACATATTTTGCAGGAACCCCCCACCCCTCCTGTCTCCACTGAGAAGACCAGAAGAGGATCAATGGGATGCCACTGGATCCACAGGAAGGGTGATGATCTTATTTCTTAATCTGTGTTTGACATTCTCTTTCTCTACCCGGTCTGTCTTTTTTCTATTCCTTTCTGTCTCTCTACCTCACATTTGCTGTTAAATAAAATCCATACTATTGACTTCAACATAAGGTCTTGCTTGCACCTTAATTTTTGTAGAAATATGTCTCAAATTAATAATCAGATAATAACAGGAACTCACTGTGGGTCATTCTGCAGACTGTCATGCAGAAATGGGCCTTTAGGAAACTGTTATTGATATGGGCAGGTAGGCTGTATTGGTTATTCTATTGGATTTGTGCAAACAATATTAAGATAACATGATGAAAATATTACGTCTTCAATCATGCACTTCAGGCCATACAGATTCTGGAAAATCTTCGTTGTAAATGGTCTGATTGCATTCAAGCAGGTATTCAATGAAAATAAAAATGCAAGCTCTCTGAGATATGCTACCTGAGGGCTAGAAGAAAATGAAAACGCTGATGAAGGAGCTAATAGTGTGTTAAGTAAAGAGAAGACAGAGACAGAAATTCCATTAAATTCTCAGTAAATCAATACAATAATATCAAAGAGGAGAGAAGAAAAAGGAAGAAACACTGTGAAGAAAAAAAATTATAAATTTTTTTATATGTATATGATATCACGGAGAGAAAGTGTGGATGGGAATACCTACTGGCAAGAGATTATTAAAAAAAGAATGTAGCCATGACATTCACATTGTGAGAAGGTCAGTTTAAGTTGAAGAAATACCTAAACATAAACCCAAGAATTTCTACTTACTGATTTTCCTTCACTGTGTATAACGATGTTGTACTAACTTTAGTAATCACAATTTGAATTTTACACATGAGTGCAGAATGGAAAAAAAAGTTTTATCTGAGCCTGTATATTGTCCCTGCAAAGTCATAAATAGAAAAGAGCCAACTGTATTGCACTTGCCTGTCCCCACTGATACAGTTGTTTCCCACATTGTCTACTCTTTTTAATGACTTCAATTTTTTAGCTGACAATCTCATACAACCTAATGTCTGCCAATGTGCTATATTCCAAGTCAAAAAAAAGGTCAAAATTAATTCCCAGTTGTCATAATACAACACAAAGGCTTATTTTTTACGCTTTACCCAGTGCTACCAGTTCTTGCTGAATGCTAGGATTATCTGCAAGATATTCAAAGAAAGTGTAGCTCAATACTTTCCTGATTTTACTGGAGCTGAGTAAATAGCTTCCCAGGGGCCCCTCTAAAAGCAAGTATATCAACTGTCCTTTTTTCTTGGGTTACTCCATTGCTGTTTAATCTTTGGGCTTTGTAAACTGAGAGTCAGAACCAGGGAGCCACAAACCTTTGCAAATCAAGCGATGTTAATAAAACAAAATTTGGGAGAGAGAATCTCCATAATTTCTTCCCTCTGAACAATTATTTGAACTGTTCCAATACAACAGTCAGAGCTGTCACTGTAATAATAGAATGTGTTTGGCCTGCAGAGATTAAAGTCAAGAATGGAAGTTAAGAGGAGGCAAGGTTTAATCCTGTGTCTGTGATTAATTATGTTTTGGATAGGTTTACTCCATAAACACAAGCAAGTAGTCACTAGTTATTGTTGTCATTACATGTGGTTTTATGGCATATAGCACAGGGCTTGTGTAAATTTTTCTGGTGAAAATCAGTAACAAGTTGCCTCTGAATTTCCTGCAGGTTATTATGATCAATTTTTAAAAGTTTTCTTCCTCTCTTTTTCTGAACGAAAGAAAATTACAAGTTATTTGAAGTAAAAAATGGCGATGACTTGGGAAGTGGTTTTCCAAAGGAGCAAGTGGGATGCTCCCCTAAAATGAACTGCATAGCAATCAAAGCAAATCCATGGGTGATGAGAAAATAAAATTCTAGTACAATAATTTTTGTCATATCCAGTGCAAATCGTCAGTGAATTTTCTATGTTTCCATAAGTTTTAACATGAATAATGAAGCATAAGTGTTAGTTATATTTGTTTTTTTCTGACCCTAAATTTGTGTTTTCCAGCTACTTTTTATTTTAGAATTACTCTACTGCAGTAGTTAGATATGCAATATCTTCAGGAAATTTGAATACCTCAGTCTTAGCACCTTTTTCTTGACTGTGTCTGTAAAACTCTTCTGCCTTTCATGTTTTTCTTGAGAGCTGTGATAACCAAAAACACCTGTTTTATCATGTTTCTTCTTTCCTATCTCCAATGCTAACAAAGACATTTACATTAGAGAGGCTTCTGGTGGAGAACTGTATCAGTGACATTTTTTGACTGAGAATACCATTCATGCTACTACAAGAGAGTTCTGGTGCAGCAAGTTCATAAATAACTGTGATTACATATTCAGCTTTCTCCGAAACTCATTTGCAAACACATCCTTCAGGTCCCACACACCATGTCAGTTCTAACAACTAGGAAATATGTGCAATGTGTATCGGAAATGTATGATGTTTAGAGGCTCAAACTGGCTCTTTTCTTGCTCTTTCTTCTGTTATAACAATTGTTAATGCTGGAGATTTATGCCAAAGGGGTAAGTAGACAAATCTCACTGTTGCAAATGAATTACCAGGGAATGAAACGCTTTGGCATATTACTGTTAAATTTCAATATTATGCATGCACAGTGTGTTGTGCCAGGAGGAAAGGGAGTTGAAACATCCATATGCAAATCTGAGTGCATATTTTCAGTATGAACTTCACCTCTCTGTTGAATATATAAGAAACAATATTTAAGATATTTTAGGATTTTTTTTAGAGTAAGAGAATAACAAAACAACAAAATTTTACTTTCTGTAAAATATAATATAGATGGGATATGCATGGCACAATGTACCTATCATGGTTTGAATTACTGAATTTTTCAGCTGTCTAGGATAAAAATGGTGAACTTTAAAAATATCAGAAAAACCTGTTTTTTTCTTAATCTAATTTTTGGATATCTGCACAGACACAAGAAAGTTTAATTTTACAATACTTTAAGAGCGTGCTTGGGAAATGGAATAAATTCTTTACTCATTTGCATTGCAACCCTGAACGAAATGCAAGACATTGTTGAGACCTACTTGAAACTACAATCATCTAAAACTAAGACTTTATTTATTCAAAAGAAATTAAGGATATAATTGGTCTCTTAATTCCACATATTCATGAAAATGACCTAAACTATGGATTTTTCTATGTATTTGGAATATTTAGACTTCATCAGCTCTGACTTATTAATTTATATTTTTGTGCTTTAGGTTAAAAACTTTGCACATCATAAACTGCTTCAATGGATCATGAAGGACTATAAACTATAGACCAGTCAGAGTGGTTTCCAGAAGCAGAAAGTAATGATTTTAATATGCTTCTGTTTTTCTTATTTAATTTTATTCTACCTCCATTTTTTTGCTAAGAAAGAGACACTGAAAAAGAAGAAATTCGTTAGAAATTTCCTCAGTCAACTGTTACACCTTCAGTGGCGTGCATTGAACAAAACGTTTGTCCTCTAGGGGCTTGGCCATATTGAATATAGCAAAAGGTTTTTTGGTTGGTTAGCTTTTGTATTTTGGTTTGTTTGGTTTTTGAAGAGTTTTGACTGGGTTTGGGGTTTTTTTGGGTTTGGTTTGGATGGTTTGGTTTAGTTTGGGATTTTTGGGGTTTTTTCTTAAACAGGAAATCTAACAAATGAGCAAATAAAGCTTGTGTCATACAATTATTCTGCACATACACAAGCTATAAAGTTTGGAATGGTCAAATAGCTTTATAGGAAAGTTTGTCTTCACCTTTTAATCTTTCATTTTACCATTTATGTAACTTTGTCAGAAGCAACAGTAGAATAATCAATCCTGATAATTAAAAAGAAAAAAACTAACAAAAATGGGATAAGTGTTATTAAAACTGATTTTTACCTCTGTGTTTTACATACATTTAGATCCATTTCACCTTAAAAATTATACAATGCATATTCTCTCTTAACAAATTTATTTAATGAAAAGCGTTATATCATGTTCTAAATATTGTAATTTGGCCTAAGGATGAATGTTAACTGTGAGTTTTGAACATAAAGTTCTGGGGTAATATCTTAATAGAGCACAGACATGAAATATTTAATTACTGTCAACATTATAATTATTAATACTTTATGCCATTCAATCAAGATATAAATTTTCCAAAGGTATAAAATAAAGGAGAGAGAAGCCTGAAGGTCTGATTTAGCCATGGGAGAGTTTAGGACTGGGGTAGCTAAAAGAACAGAACTACACCTCTCAGAAATCTAAAATCTCTGCAGTAATACAGAAAAAGGGGGATGAGTCTCTCATGTGTTTAATAACTTCTGTTCCACACTTACAGGCATAAAGACAATATAAACTATCAAATGACTTCTGCACAGTGGTAGCAGTAACCAGCACCATGGAATTGGGGAAAGAGGGCACTTGCTTCAGATAATTGATGGGTCTGGCTCCCAGATGTCTGCCTGCTCTTTACGCACAGTGGACTTGGCTGAGCCTTCTGCTCACTCTTGGACATTAACCTTCCCCAGGGATTGTTATTTCTACCACTAATTGCTATCCAGTCTAGGTGGTTGGCATACAGCCTCATTGATAACCCCAAGCAAATTTGATTAGATTTTTGCCATAACTAAACCAAGCAAATGTTACCATCATCAAACATGGCAGGAGCATCTAAAAATTCTTCAGTCTTCATTGTTCATCTTTGTTTCTTTGTCATGATTAGTTAAACAGGGGTATATACTGTAGAGAGCTTTTGAGAAAGGTTTTCCTGCAGCAATTGCCTGAACGTTGCTTGCTTTATTAGGACACACCAGAATCATCGAACATGTTACACACGCTTAGATGTAGTCAAGGTTTTACTTACCTGAGCACCAATTTTGGGTAGGCTTCATCCCATAATATTTTTCCACAAAGTGTCTTTTTTTTTCCTTGACTTAAAAACTTCCAGTCCTCAGACTGAAAGACCCAGAAAGTAAAATTTTCTATGAACTTTTTCCATATTTTGATCAGTTCCATGTATGGTCTAAAAAGTCATTAAGCAACACAAATATTTAGATGATGTAAAGCCATACGTCACAACCACATGACTGCTAGGAAAATGAATGATTTTCTGCATCTAAAAGCCTGCCCCTCACTAATTGGTAGAGAGCTTAAAGTTATCACCACCAAGCTCTGCCTACTACAAAGTATGTGGTTTGAGCTGCTAGAACAGAATGTCGCAATTTGAAGAAACTTGGCCAGGATATCTGAGCTTTTTGGCAGAAAAATACTGGTATGTTTCCATACCAGATGCCCTAGGGTAAAAAATGAACTTTTTTCAGCCTGAAACAGACAAATGAGAACACCTGCCTTTTAAAGTGTGACACAACTATTATATTCTACTTATCATTAAAAGTGCAACATTTCTGATATCAGAAAAGACAATGAAGGAGGAATAAAGATTGCATACAGTTCATGCACACACATGCACACACAGGTAAGGAAGTTAAAATAAGGGTAAATTTTCCAAGATTTTGGGCATATAACCATATTTTTTATCTTATTGATGACAAAAGACTTGAGAGGAAAAGATGGTGTGTGGATGATTCTAGATGAGGTGTTAGCATGTTCACATAGAAATACACGTTTTTCTATGTGGTAGAAACATCTGAACTTCCACTGAAATCTGTATAATTCTGGTCTGAATAACTTCATTACTATCAGCTACTCTTTCTCACAGGAAAGATCAACCTTCTCATTTTTGTCCCCATCATTTTCTGTACAGAGTATCTCCATGTGCACTATTTTCACAAGCTTAAACTGTGTCCTTACTTTTCCATTGTGGATTTTCAGTCTAATTTTAAATTGTCAGCCACCATATGGGTGTTTGTTTTGTTTGTTCAGAGCTTAAAATATCTTGTAGAATATACCTGATATATTTGCTTTTAAAGTTTTTTCTTTTAAAAAATTCTGGCAAGCTGGCTGGGATGGTCTTGGAGAATATATTCCATTGATTCCATTGAGGAGTCCTTATTTTGTATTTCTTTTACAAGAATTGTCCTGAAATGATCTCCTTCCTGTTATTGACTGAAGTAAACACAGTGGTAAATACAATCACAAGGATACACATCCACTGTGCAGCAAAGACCAACAACTTACACCCAACTGCTCTGCACAGTTTTGGTAACCCAAGCTCATTTTAACCAGTTTCCTTCTTGTCACAAGAAAAAACCCTTTGTTACATTAAAATCTGGTTTCTTCCTGCCCAAGATGTTTGAATTCGTCGAGTTGTCTTACAAAACATGATTTGTTTTAGAATGTTCCTCTGAAGTAACTTCATCTGAAAGGATCAGGCTTCAAAGGCAAAGAATCAAAGTTTGTTTCTTTCCAGGAGGAATCAAAGCTTGTTTCCTTTCCAGGAGCCCTTTTCTTCAAATATTCCTGGTGTTTACAGTCTGTGGGAAGTGTTGCTTGACACTTGATTTAGTTTGACAGTCTGCATCTGAAAGGTGAGATTCTTTTTTGTGTGTCCAAATTTTTGGCTTAGGATCAGCAGTCTGAGTGAATGAGGATGGAGCACGAGGGTGATATGAATTTGATAGAAACTTAATATTTCTTTTGCGTTGTTTGTAATTTCCTTTTACTTTTGATGCATACCTACATGCTTGTCATGCTAAAAATGCAGGCTATTTTAAGATAACTCAGTCTTTACTGACTCCATGAAAAACGAGTCATTAGTTCTCAGCTGGCCTGTTTAGTAACTTTTCTGGCAGTCTGCTAATTGGATCCCTCTAATAGAAATTACAAACAATAAGTTAAATTCAATTCCAGTATTATTAAATGCAAAAACTCTATTTCCACAAAGACTGTAAATTTCTAATTGAACTTTTATGCATATGTTTGATTTTGATTATAGCAAATTACTCTTGCCAGAGCTGTTAGCAAAAGCAAAGCAGAAAGCCCTAATTAAAAGGGCAAAACATAGAACTTCATTGAAGCCATGTCTAGACATGCTTGATAACTATATAAATATGGGAATGTGTCATGATTTAAAGCATTGTAAAATGCATGAATGCTATTTATCATTCACTTCCAGAATGAGAAATCCAATTTAATTAAATGTTGATCTTGTTTTATTGGACTTCATAGGCTTTGATTCCTACTTCAATCACCATATTTTATTTTGCATTCTGTGTCTTTTGATAACACCATCCTCCAAATGTACAGCATTTATAATAGTAATCATTTACAAAAAAATGATACAACTTTTTAATAAATGAGCTATTTTTAAAGCTACTGAAGTATGAAAATTTTCAAAATTATTTTCAAAAGAACACCACAGTAAAAGGAATATAATTATTTCTCTGTCTTCAGGTGTTGCTGGATGTGGTACAATCACCTTGATATGTCTGTGACTTGTCTCTATTATCTGATTGCACAGCTGGAATTAGTTGCCTCAGAACAAAAGAGTATCATTCTAAGAATAAAACTTTCTCACAGTGGAGCATTACAAGCTTGTAAAGAGATATTGCTGCCTCTTTCTGTTGTCAAGTTGGAGCATTTCAGTGACAATGGGGGAGACTAGAGGTACTTTCCCAATTTAAGAGTAGGGTGCATTCCCAGTGGTGCCACTACATCCAGAACTTCAGATGCTGTGTCTCAGAATTAAGTAAAAAAATTTTGAATATTTAAATACATATGATTGATAATGCATATGATTTTTGTAATACACTGAGCCAGGGAAAGCAAGGGCAGAGACAAAGATATATTTTCTTCTTAGCTGCCTAGCTGATGAAAAGTAAACATGAAAGACAAATAGCAGTGCAGAATAGCTTAATGTCTTCCTAAAACAGTACACCTGTGAAATAGAATAAGTCATCCTTCATGACTCCTGTAAAATAATCTCTTAAATTATTGCATTTTTTATATGGTGTTTTCAAAATAATATGCTCATCATAACTTACCAGAACAGCTTCATGATTGACTTAAGTTACAGATTACTATGATTTGTTGGTAATAAAAAATAGAAGGATCTATGCGATGTTCTGACCAAGATATGGACTGAAATAATTTTGTATTGATATTTAAGTGTGAGGCTTACATTTCTTACTAAATATAATTTAGAAAGTCAGTTAGTTAGCATGGTAGCAAAGAAGTATTAATCTGATATTTTTAGGATTTGGTATTTAATGTTAAAAGGACGATGTAATCTACTTTACTTGGGTCTGATAGTTCGTATGAAAATTCTTTTCCTGGCTTTTAGTTCATTCCCTTTTAGGAATATTTCCATAATATAATGACAATTCTGCCATGCATTTGTAGCTTTTGCTCAAAAGTAGTGAAACAACTTCAATCCTAAATCTTTTCTAGAATATTTGTTTAACTAGTAGTTGAAAGAGACATCGAGAAAGGCCATTAGTAGCTTTTAGGGAGTATCAAATATAGAAAGAATTTATACTTGCTAGACATTAAACAAGAAAAACTTTGTATTGCCATATTCACAGTAGAATAAAATTTAAGTTCATTTTTTTTTTATTTAGATACATATACATATACATACAATATACATACATATATACAATTTATAACTCATCTTCCACAGTTCCTCTGGATAATTAATGTTCTATGGTTTGCCCAAACTCAATTTTTGACAATTTCAAAGTTTAGAACTCTTTCTACTTATGCTCCCAAGGTTACTGAAGAACATATTTTTTACTTTGAATGCTAAACTGTTTTCCTGTTCTGATGTCACAAAATGAATTAGCTCAAGAATAACATCTTCTGATAGCACCAGAGGTACAATACTTCAGCTTAGAGGCTTTAGACCTTTATTAGATGTTTTTCTTGTAGGACAGTGAATTCACCAGGCAACAACTGGAGTACAAAATTGTGCTGCAGGTCACCATATTTTAAAAGTAGCATTTCTACCTTGCATTTCTCAAGAATTCAATCCAAAAATTGTCTGGTTTAAAATGCTTTGACTTTAAAATGCTTTTTTTTTTTTTTGAGGAATATGTACATATATCTGGTTGTTACAAGAATTTTGCAATCAAATCAGTATTAATATGGACTTTCCAAATTAAAGCCAATAGAAAGATCCCTAAGGATCTCTGAAGACTTTAAGTCAAGGTTATAATTACTGCATCTTATATTTCAGACAAACTAAATAAATATTTCTCCTGATTCTTGGATGTGATTTATCAAGTATGATAAATCAAGTATGATTACAGTGGTTTAAGAAAATCTTCCTGGTGGAAAAAAAAAAAAAAAATCCTTACCCCCAAAATATTTAGTGTTGTTTCTAAAGCCCCAAATACTTGATTTCTACTAATGTTAAATGGTTTTCAAGCTTTGAAACAGGCTGTCCAGAGAGGAGGTTGAGGCACCATCCCTGGAGGTATTAAGATGTGTGGATGTGACACTTAGACATATGGTTAATGCGGTGCATTCGGCCTTTCTGGATTACCCATTGGACTCTTTTGTCTTGGGGGTCCTTTTCAACCTTAACAATTCTATCATTGGAAAAAATTGACAAATATGTCATAGGATTTTCAGTCTCTGGATGAAATTTGCCATAGGGGAACCAAAGCATATGGTCCTGAGACTGAAGCCTTAGTAGTACCTAATAAAGTCTCTCTTTGATAATGAAGGATAATTTGCAAGGCATTTCAGAAGCTTGTATTTGGCATTACAAACACATGCACAAGTGAAATTCTGCTCTATACAATAACACCTTGAAAGTGCCTTGCTTGTTTAAACATACCATTGGGAGAAACAATCTGTTTTGCTAATGTCTTAAGCTCTTCAAAAAAACCCCAAGCTTCCTGGTTTAAAATTCATGGTGTTTTTTTAATGGTACCTCACTGCTGGGAGATGGGGAGTCTGCTCTGGTGCTTTGCTGCAGAGCTTATTTGGGAAGTGCTGACAGGTAACCTACTTTTCCATTCCCAAAAAGCACTTGGAAAAAAGAGATACATTTTCATTAGTGCTAAGTGGTAACTGTTTCAACAGTGATTCTCTTTTTCATAATAACTGTGGAGTTAAAACTTCCCAAAACACACAGCCCTGGATATGATGGCCCTAGATTAGATTTTCATTCCCTCGTATGAAGCCCTGCAGAAAAGCATAAAATCATTCTGCATGGAAGAAATCTTTAAGATCATGGAGTTCAAGCATTAACCCAGCACTACCAAGACCACCACTAAACCACAGTCCTCAGTGCCACAACCACACATCTTTTAAATACCTTCAGGGATGGTGACTCCTCCAAGCAACCTGTGCTAATGCTTGACAAACCTGATAAATGATAAAACTGCCCACAGAGTAAGAAAAATTCTAGTTGAAACAAAGGTATCATGGTGTGACCCCAACAGTTTCTGATTGATTTTTCCCTTTATGCATTTATTAAACACT
This sequence comes from Serinus canaria, assembly GCF_022539315.1. Taxonomy (NCBI): domain Eukaryota; kingdom Metazoa; phylum Chordata; class Aves; order Passeriformes; family Fringillidae; genus Serinus; species Serinus canaria. The sequence continues at coordinate 83,348,615 of NC_066315.1, forward strand.
TGCAGTTGAGTTTCTGCACGCTTTCCCTGATTGAAGGAGAACTAGAGGGTGTGTTTGTGGCTGATTGCAACTCCTGATTGATAGGGAGAACGACAGATTGCTATTAATATCAAGTCAACTCTTTTTAGGGAAATATGCCTGACAAATACTAACAGTTCCTATCAAGAGAGTCTCTTGTTTATTGCAAGACTGATTGCTTTAGAACCCACACTGAGAAAAAAAAATAATTTTGATACTTGCATTATCTTTCACATAACCTCTTCCAAAAACTATTTAACATGATGGTTGAGTGGAAAACTTGTAATATACCGATGACAGAAAAGCATGGTATCAGGACAGTGTAGTTTGATTATAATGAAAGTATGCTTCAAAAGAAGAGGCACAATGTTTAGGAAATGTCATAGTCCCTTAACCTGTCCAATTTAAACATAAGGATATTGATTGGTACTGTATCTCACATGTTTTTGGCCAGAGAGTCTGATTATTTAAATGACATTACATAGCAGAGCAGGGAAAGGGGAAAAAAGGCATTTTCAGAGACGTAAGTGAGAAACTAGAGATTTGTATTTGCTGCTGGCTTGTGATTATATATGTTATATAATTAAAAAAGTATTTAGAGAAAAGTCAGTCCTCCAGTCTCAATATCCTCCCAGAAAGAAAAGCAAAGCCATGCTGATTCCTAGTCAGGAGATTTACTCAGTCAATATGAGTTCTCAGGTTATAGGTTTATTTGTCTGTTTTCTGATCAACTGGATTTCATGTTTCCAATTTATTTCTATAGCTACTGGACTAAATACTGTATGATTTACAGCCAAAATGCTTATATATTTTATGCTGGAAATTATTTTAACCTCCCCTTGAAAATCTCAATAAAATACAGATTTAGAAGAAGGACCTGAGTTTTTAACTGCATGGCAAAAACTCACTTTTACCTTGGGCAAGGAGGCACGTGTCTGAGAAAATCCTCTTGTTCTGGTCCCCGCTCACCCAGCATAGGTGTCACCCCACACATTCAGCTTTACCTCAGTGTTAGAGATCTGCTTGTAAATTAATGGACTGTGAACAGGGTGATCTAGACATTTGTGGGTTTTCCATTACATGATGAACTGCTGCATGTTCAGTAGGGGTTTATTGTTGAGCAATGGCACAGCAAGGGCAGCCTTTCCCTGGGTGAGGAGAAAGAAGTGACGTTTCAATAGGGCTTTGTGTTTTCTAAATGGACAAACAGACATAAGAAATTGTGCACATTCTTATTGTACATGTAAATGCTGAGAAATCAAAAAACCCCTCAGGAATTCCCAAACATGAAGAGGGTCTTATCTGACATATGATAACAAAATAGGATTACCCACTGCCAAATAGCTAGAAAGAAAACCAACCTCATTTAAACATGCCAACATGTATTTCTGAATATGTGGTGTACAAGTTCTGAAGAGAAAAGGTGATAACAGGCAGCAGTACATCCAGAAATGAGATCACACCATCTGGATCCTGCTCTGTATACAGTCAGCACTTACTTTTGAGAGTCTCTTCCTTGTTCTGGGAAAGGTACCCCAGAGGCCCTGTCTTTGGATTGAAAGTGCTGGACATCCAGTGGAAAGTGCATTTGTTTTTGTACTGCTTGCAGGTATAAAAGCTCAAGGGAGACATGTTCCTGTGCCGTAACTTCCACAAAAGGTTTTGCTGGAGCAAAAAAGTGTAGAGCATATAAATCAGATGTGCTGCTTCCTTCCACTCCTTTCCCCACTGGATTAGATGATGATGAGAGAAATAATGTTATAACTGCTATCATTTCAGGTGCCTTGAGTACTTCTCAGAAGTCATCAAAACAAAATAAAAGGAAATTGTTAGGGACACATTAAAGAATTAGAACTCAAGTGACTGGGGAGATCCTAGTGTTGCAGAATCTGAAGGGGGCCTACGGGAAAGGTAGAGGGAGATGTTTTACAAGGACCTATAGTGATAGAGAAAAGGGCTTTAAAATGAAAGAGTAGGTTTAAAAAGGAAGACATTTTTTCTCTGAGTGTGGTGAGGACCTGAAACAGGTTGCCCAGAAAGGCTGCGTATACACCATCCCTGGAGGTGTTCAAGGCCAGGTTTGATGGGACTCTAAACAACCTGATCTAGAGAAAGGGTTCCTGCTCATGGCAAGGGGGGCAACTAGATGATCTTTAAGGCTGCTTCGAAACCTAAACCACTCTATGATTTTATGACCCACAATGTATCAAGTCATGTCAAGACTATAATCAGTTAAAAAGATATTCCTAAAAATTGCTGATTCATTTGGAACTGTAGGTGCCTCCTTGGAGTCAAAGATTCCTGAAATTTAAATGGTTTTTAAACTTCATTTGCATCCTGAATTCAGTGTAGTTGCTGCACCATTTTAATTTTTGATGTTAGTCTATTTCTCACTTATTTGTGATATGGTTTGTTCTTACAGGTGTGTTGGGAGGAGTACTATCAGATAAACGTAGCTGAGAGTTAACTTTCTGACATGCAATAAATTGTACCTAGGACTGTAATCCACTGCTTTGGAATGGGATGGGTTTTGACAGAACCATGCCTGTGAAATACTTTCTTCAGAAAATTTCTTGTCATACCCCCATGGGTACTGAGAGCATACAGCATTTAACCCTGAGTACATCCCTTTTGCCTAAGCCAATTCCAGTATGGGCATTTTGGTTTTATCAGGTTGGCGACTTCAGCACTCACAGGGCAGTGAGTATTGTCTGTCAATTACAAGTTAAGTATTTTTGTGATTGTGGCAGAAAGAAAAAACATTTAGACTGTAAAATGAGCTACTTTATGGTAATGGTGGATGTATTTTTGATCACTCTGCATTTCCACAGTGATTTTTGTTTCCTCTCCATGGTCTCTTTTCTCTCAGTCCCTCAGTATGAATTTAATTGCTACTGCACGTCCTGTTCATAAGCCATCAAACTTAAGGCAGTCTTGCCCCCATTAGTGATGGCTCCATGAATTACATGCCCTCTGCTAGTTCTAAAGAGTGATTGAACAAATAGAGGAGGTATATACTACAGAGAGAAATCAAATGCTTCTTGATAAAGATTAATTTGGATTCGTTTCATAGAGAGGAAATGATACCTTAAACAGACCTCAAAATTTACATTGAAATAATGAGAAACACTGAGCTGAAATTGATCTCTTTTGTAGGAAACCTGTCCTGTTTGGAGGTATTTCCAGAGCTGACAATAAAAGCTGGGGGCTTCAGACCTGAATGAGAGTGAAATTTTTACTTTTTCACTATTAACATTAAGGGATATTAGAGAAGTCACTTGAATTATCAGATGCTGATAATAATCAGTCTTTCAGATCATTAGGGCTCTGAGTTTATGGTTTTTTGGCACCTTTTGCTGCTCACAAGAAACTGGTGACTTTTGGATCAAATGGATACAGAAGAAAATAGATGTTCAGCAAGTTATAATTTAGATATTTAATTTTATACAAGATATTTGTGAAAGATCTAAGTAAAAATTGAAATCTCACAGAAACAACTTATTGCCACGTACTAGTAAAATAAACAACCAAACAAAACAAAACTTTCCCCCCCCACCCCCCAAAGCCCCAAGCAACAAAACATTAAATGAGTTGTGGGTATGTCACAATAAAAAAGGAAATTAAATATTGAGTTGAAATATTTAAGTTCCTTTCCTCCAAATTTGGTGTTCTTTATCAGTAGATCAGCTGTTTATATTAATATTTCCTGAATCCATAAAATTAAAAAGTTAAAATTTGTAGGTCAGTGGGGAATTAAATATATGCCATTGTGTTTTTTTTCCTGACAGTTCCTCTCTTTCATTTCCAGTCCTGATGCGAACCAAGGTTTTCCTGGTCTAGTTTAGCTTAGAACTGTTCCTGTTTCTGCCTTGTCTATGGAAGATAGGTACTAGTGACAAAAATATTTCTGGCATTCTGGAACTCACCAGCAAAATATGCCATTGGCATCCTTTTGTCTTATGAAGATGATTAGATTATTAGTTGAGATTACACTGGCTGGGGGATGGGGAAGGAGAGGAAATAATATTCATTTGAACCAGTCATACCTTTAGATTATAAATGAAAAGAGATGGGAAGGGAATTTACCTTGTATGATGTCTAGAGCTTTTATAAGCAAACAGATATAACTTTAAAACTCACTAATTTGACACCAATAGCAGGAATGACTGATCTGAAATGGAAAAAATAGTGTCATTCTTTTTGCAAAGTGTCATGAAATAACCTAGTGGTTTTTGACTAATAATTTATTTAGGAACATTCGCAGTTCTGTTGTTAAATGTAATTGGCTGTCTTTTAGCTCTTGTATTTGGATAACGTATTTTTATTGGTGATAAAGGATCCCGAGGGGCTGCAGAGTACCTAAATTATTAGTGTTCATGGAAAAAGCTAGTGAGAACAAACATTTCAACTGCTGTGCTGCTGGCTGTTGGATAATTTTTAAATAATGATGAATTATGATCCTTTGCTTTTTATTCTATGACATATCTACCCCAGAAATCCAAACTAAGGTAGCTGGTGGAGGTTTATTTTTAAAGTGAAAACTTGTTTGCATCTTAACACTCTCTGAATATACTGAATAAACTTTTTCTTGGGAGAAATTTGCTGGTTTGTGGGGGTGGGCAAGAAAGGAAGGAGGAATTTCGGGGTTTTTGGGTTTCTTTAAGTCTTCTTTAAAGAAGGTGTAGAGCGTGAGTGCAAGGGGTAGATATCTTAACAGCTGGTGAGGAACTCAGTTTTGAACTTTCTGTCCTAGAGCTGTGTGTGTAGCCACATCACTCATGTTTAGATTCCTTATGAAATGTTTTCTAGGACTGTGTGTTTCTGGGTAAGCTTCACCATTCATGAAGTCATGCTTCATGTTTTTGAAGTCCTGGAGAGAAATATGCAGTGTTATCAAGATGCATACCTAAAATAGGATCATAGCCTTTTAACCAATCAAAGATTTTTACCGTTGTTTTCCTGTTTTGTTTTGCTGACCTCTGACTAAATACATGAACAAGTGATCATAAAGCTGTGGAAACTCATGGTTAATTCCTTCTGTAAAAGTATATGTATGTGCATTGTTTTTAAACCCACATACTTACACTAGCTTTATATAAATACCATTGTTGAAGAAAAGGAAAAATGCATCCTTTCTAGACTTTGCTATATACCTTCTACTAATACAGCATAGTTTGTAAAAATATAAGAAAAAAAATAAATGCTTTTCATAAGCAATGAGCAAAATATTGATATTCCCAGGGCCTAATCCAAAAATAAAATCTTAAAAGCCTCATCAGAACATCTGCAGGGTATCTGTTCCATTCCCAAGACTTCTCTGATGTTCTTGTCTGATCCTGGCTGATGCACGGCTTATATGCTCCTGACATTCACTTCTAAAAAAGAGAGAGAGCACTCTGTTTTCCTGATTTCTTGGAGCAATTTGAAGCTGTATTTCACCTATGTGATGCATTTGGAGAGGTTCAGCTATGAGTACCTATTGCAATACTGTTGACAAAAGCTGAAGTGAAGAAATTGAACGGCAAGTAAGACAAAAGACAAATGCCAAGTGAAGAGAAAAAAAAATGAAATAGAAAGATAAAGGACAAGAAATTGAAATGAAAGAAAATTTAAATCTGACAGAAAGGATAGAAAATACAATGTTATTCATTATTTCAATTTGCTCATAATGATTTCTACATCCCAAGAAGAAAAATACTAGCATTTTAGAACATTATAGGAAGCAAGTTGAACTTTCTTTCTTAGATAATATGGCCTTGAAAGATCCATCAGGTAGACCAGAACTGTTATATTGCCAGTATGGGCTATTGCTGCTAATCTTGCTGCATTTGCTAATTCCAAGTTTTCCTTTGGTACTCCTCCCCTTACTATTCTGGAGCACCTTAACAGCACCTATGACCAAAGACCCATGCCAGGGTCTTTGCCTCAAATGTGGGACCACTGAAGTGTAAATAGAAAACAGTAGAAATAAAAATAAAAATAAGTGTTTTGGGTTTTTTGTCTTGGTTTTTTTTTTTTAATTATTATTATTTGCTTGCTTGGTTGGGTGTTCTCTTAGTTTTTGTGTGGTTTTGTTTGTTGTTTTTTTTTTTCTTTAACCTGTTGATGTTGGTTGGCATTATTCCTCTCTTCCTGCAGTTTCTTCATGCAGAAATCTCACTTTGCCTGACATTACCTTTGCAAGTACCGCCCAACCTGCTGCACATGTTTACTGTGTCTCATATAATCTGTGCTTGAACAATCTGCACACTACATGTAACACTTCTGTAAGGTTTCAGGTATAAGAACAAAACATTTAAATAGTATCTAAAGAAATATGCTGTTGCTGAAGTAAATACCTCAATGATGACAGTATTTGTTCACTGACGTAGGCATGCAGGTAGTGCGGTGTCCCAGTGACAAGAAGGACAAAATTTACTTACTGCTTTAATACAAAGTTGTTTGCTGCTTCCTGGAATTCATTAATATGTGAATCAGTTTACAATGCTTTGTGCTGACAAGTGCCATTTCAGAAGGCATTAGAAAGGATGGATTTCAGTGACACTCTGCCACACTTTAGCTCCCACCAGCAGACCAGCCCTGCATAGACCCTCACTCACTTCCTCACTAGCAGGTTCAGGGACAGAAAAGGAAAGGTAAAAGGAAACACATGGGTTGAGATAAAGACAGTTTATTGGGGAAAAAAAATGTCACTCACACAAGTAAAGCAAAACAAGGAATTAAATCACTGGAAGGGGTTCAGCCATCTCCAGGAGAGCAGGGCCCTTTCACATGGGAAGCCAAACACCATCACACTGAATGTTTCCCTCTCCCTCCTGCTTCCTCCCGCTTTGTATACTAAGCATGTTATCATACGGTCTGGAATGTCACTTTGGTCGGCTGGGGTCACCTGTCCTGCCTGTGTCTCCTCCCAACCTCCCAAGCACCAGCAAAATTCCTTGCCAGCATGGCCAAAAAAAAGCAGAAAAGGCCTTGGCTCTCTGTCAGCCCTGCTTAGCAATAATAAAAACATCTTGATACTATGAACCCTCTGTTCAGCACAAACCCTAACACAGCCCCATACCAGCCACTGACAATTAAATCTAAATTAGACAATTAAATGTAGACAATTAAATCTAACCCAGAAAACCCTGGTTTGTACAATGAACTTCTTGGAGACCCAGGAGAGTCACTAAAATATTGGTAGGGTGCAGTCTGGACAGAATTATGGCTGAACAAAATTGTGGCATGAGCTGCGGTACTTGAGAGTTTTAATATGTGGCATATTTTCATTTACTGGAAATCTGCACCTTAGCTGTTACAGCAAAGACCATAATAAAAGTGTGAGTTAGGAACTGATCTAAAGGGAGGTGCCTTGTGGATGTGAACATAGTGCTGGTCAATATAGCAAAAAAAGAGAAATCTTTTATGTTTGTTAACTGGTAGGCTGTAGTCTCATTGCTACTAGTATTTGAGTTTAATATAAAACCATCTTAAACATTTTTGGTCTCATTACTATCAAATGAAATAAAATTAATATTATTTCCTAATTTTAAAAATGCAAGAACTCCTTATTTTGAAAAAAAATCTCCTCAAATATGAAAAAAAAAATATTCTACAAAGAAAAGGACAATTTTATATTACTTATGGTATGTGTTGATGCTAGTAATTGCTCTAAGCGTTTCACAAAATCTCTTTATGGTGAATCTAATACTAGCTTTCAGAAAGAAACATGCAAATAAAACTACTCAGACCCACACTCCTCGCTTTACCTAGAAACTTCCTACCTGGAATAATCTTTCCCTTTCCTTCTGGATGACTATATGTCTATGTTTCTATCTGACATTAGGGCAAAGCACATGACAGATAAAGCAGATAGATACACTTTAGTGAAGGAAAAAAAAAATCTTTTGATGATTAACAGAAGTAAGTAGGCAACCCCAACTATTTTGGAAATAATTTACAGGCAAAATTAGGCTCAACACTCTAGCTCCTACCATATACTCATCCTTTCTGTTCTGTTTATTTCTGAGGTAGCCTGTATGGACATGGAAGTCTTGACACAGCAATGCTTTTGCTGATATCTGCTGATATCAGACAGTCTGCTTTTTCTGGTCTTGCCATGGCTCAGCTCAGCTGATTCTGCCTAAAACAATGAGGCAAAACAACTTCATGCCCCTCATCTCCAACCCTTTTAGGAACTGCAGCATATCTTCACCATAGATAAAGGATCATATATTGGTGAAATTGTCCAGCTCAGGGGCTGGGCAGATTTTTATATTTCTTTATTAGATAAGCTGGGAGTTTTTTCCTTCACTCCTTTTGAGTCTATGACTTAAGAACATCTAGTCTAACAAATGTATGTCCTCTCATTTTGTAAGAAATGGATAATTTAAAAGATTAACCAGGAAGAAAACAAAGAAACAAACAAAGATAAAAACCACACACACAAATAAACACACACAGACACACAAACAAAACCCCTAAATCCCCCACAACCAACCAGAAGAAAACCACAAACCAAATAAAGCACACAGAATCATTGTGAATTCAGCAGTCAAGCAGGAAATAGAAACCTCAACATCTCCTGACACTGTTTATGTTTTTGGAATGTGATGAATCCAAATTGTAATCAAGAAGCCTTGTCCTGAGTTAATAATTGTGGTATTTGGTATTTCTGAACAGACAGCACTTGCAAAGCAACTAAACCTCCTTTTAACTTGGTTATAAAAAAAGCATTATTAATAGCTGTCTGGAAATGGAGAGTTATTAGAGAATGTGTGATTTTTCATTTGGATTGAAGCAGCTTTGTTGGTGTAAAACTCTCTTCACAGACCTGTAATTGCATGACCTTAACTATGCCTAACTTAATTATAATTTTAAACAAGTTAATTAGATTATTTGATGAATTACGGTATGTAGAGAACTTGGCGCAGTGTTCAAGATGAATGGAAGTGAGCCTTGACCTTTACTTCCATCAGGAGGTTCTGCATTTTCTGGTAATGCTTCTTTATGCTGTGTGTACAGAAAGTCTTGTTAAATTTTTACGAGGAAGTTTAAAATTCCCCCAGTTTGTGGAGTAATAAACAAAAATCCTACTCTATTTTTTCTGATTAAGCCCGTGGTATCACCCAAGTTGTACTTATGTTAGCATATTTGATATTTTACAGGGATGAAATCAGTCCAATTTATCTGCTTCCCACAAATGCAAGCTGGATATATAAGTATGTGTACTTGCTGGGTACAAACATTTTTGCAGGGATTTCTGTAAGGTCTGATCTCTGCATAGTGTGATGTTCAGTTTGCATGTTATACAGTGATAAAATTTTGGAAAGTAGAAATGAGAAAAAATCAGGAAAATATATGGATTCAATTGAAGGAGAACAGAAAGAAGGATTTATCACACATTTCTTTGAAAAAACCTTTTCCTCAAGGTGAATCATGAACTTGGGTGGGGGAAGGAAGGCTGCAATACTCTTAGTGCATTAAGCTTGGTATAACCTTCAAATCTTCTAATTAGGCTGTGAGAAAAACATCTGATAATCTGAATATATAGTTAATAATAGTTAATTGTAATATTCAACTACAGGACTTATTTTATACCTTGGTAAAACTGGAATTATTGTTTACCCAAAGATGAAGAGTACAAATATATTTTACCCAGTCTGAGAGATTGTTGGACTTTGGCTGTTTCGTTTGGATGTGGTTTTAGCCATGATACTAAAGCTTCCCAGCTCAAATTATCCTATTTTATCCCTGTTGGAGGTTGTTTTTTGCAAGACCTGAACAGTGGTGTGAACCAAAAGATCCATGCCTTTTTTAAAAGAAATGGAAAATCACACATGTCAGTGACTTTGAGTCACTGGGATCTGAGAACATAGTTCTTTATGCTTAAAGTGGTAGAGACAGTGTTATTGCTTTTAAGTATTAGGATCAGGAAGTGCATCAAATAGTTTGCACAAGAATATCTACGTCAATATATTTAGTACTTCAGGCCCACACTACTGAAATATTGAACTTGACACTTTCAGATCAGATAGTAACAGATAGTCCATAGCAGAATTAGTTGGGTGAAAAGTGTATTTTTTTCCCGCCGTCCTGTGTGAATAGTCCTCTGAAAATAACTATAAACACTACTGCACATTTGTGTAAGCCAAGTCTATTTCTCCTGTGGCACAAACCTCTGAAATAAAAAGTAACCCTTCCATTCACTTGAGCCTTGGATTTGTCACATAGAAAATGCTCTCAGTAAACAGCATCTACTGATACAAACAGTTAATTTGGCTGATGTCTTTTTTACTTGATGGCATTAAAATAATATTCTGACTAGGCTTATTTTTAGAGCTGCAATAGTTGTGCATATGGAGAGACAGGTGTACATGTGAATTTAAAAAGCTTGTGGGGATTTTTGTATGCATTTCTTCTTAAGATTTGCTGTTGAAAAATTAAGACTGTACACAGGAGAAAACCCTTCAGAAAAGAAAAATCTCAATTCTTTCTTTTATCTTTCCAATTATGTGTATACATTTTCAGGAGGTGGTGTAAATAGTCTACAGTTTTGAAACAGGACTCTGGAATATACAGAACTCTAGAAAACAAATAATAAATATCAACAGAATTGTTTTAGTTGCTTGAAGCTGCACATTATTAGTTTTCAAAATGTAATCACCTTTCCTCTGCTGCAGTGTAAATATTCAGAATCATCTTTATAGATAAAAAGGTAGGAATAGTTTCTCCTCTTAGTAAGTGCAAGCACATACTTTTGAATCAACACTATTTTAATATAAGCACATGTAATGTTAACTATTGGTAACATACTTAATGAGAGCAGCTTTTATAAATTGTTATTTCCATCATTGGAAGCAGAGAGAAAATGTACTTTCTGTCAATATGTTTGCATATAATACTGCCTTTGGTAATCAGAATGCAACTCAAAATATGACCTTCCCATTAATGAGAAGCCCTGACTACTGTTTAAGTGTTCTCTGATGAGTTTTGACCACAGAGAAAAGTACTTTTACTGGTAGTCTGTGCTGCAATTGAAATTCAAGGAAACTTAAGCTTCTTATTTGTAAAAATATCTTTCCATTTTAGGTAAGTTCAGTCCTAGCTGGACCTTGTGTTGGTGGTTCTCAAGGTAAACCTCTGTCTCCTGCACTGGATTTTTTCCTGAATTGTTATGAATTAATCTGTAGTACTCAAGGGCACAAGACTGCATTAAGATCCAGCACATGGCAGGATTTCATAGAAAGGAGAAATACAGTGCAACTGCTTGGAACACCATTACTGAAGTGTCAACACAGAAAAAAACCAAACAAAACTGTTCTTAAACATGTCTCTTCAAATATTAAACTTCAGCTACTGGACTTTCTCTACTGGCAGACTTCCTCTACTCCATCATGGAGTGAAAAATTCTTTTCAATGTTTCTCCTGAATCTGAGGCATCTAGTACTCTATGATTTGTTCAAGCAAATCTAAGCACTCTAAGAAATGCTGTGATTGATTCCATTTCTGTATGTTTATCCCATATCCTCCTCCTTACATTTTCAAATTATTATCCAAGGCTTGGATTGCTTGGTGTTTCAAGTTTGAAATGCAACAAACCACCCAAATCAGAACTGTCTTGCTTGAGCACAAAGGCTGATGACCTGAGGAAAAAATTACTCTGATTATTTATGTTGCTCTCTCCAAGTAGGCAGCAGGGCTCAAGCTGATGAAGCCTTTTGAAAAGTTTCTTCAATACATAGCTGATCACAGGTTTCTTCTCATGATCAGACTGTGTTTCTCTTGTAATGGCTTGCCTAGGAGCAAGACTGAAAGAATATTTGCTACATAATTACTGGGGCAAGTTGCTAAGTAATTAAACTCTTGAGTCATATTCATTTTTTATCATGTTGATTCCTTGGAAAGAATATAGCTTAGGAAAGGAGGTTTTAGGCATTCTTCAACAGCATGCAAAAATTCAATACTTAATCTTGTTTCTGCAAGGTTGGAGCATTGCTGCTTTGGTGATTTTCCCCGGTATATTTTCCACTGATTATATAAATTTTGAAAGTTTAGTGATACTAAATGCAGTGAAGCTATTTATTTGTTTCTTGGCATTTGCTGAGTTTGTTGGGTCATAAATAAGCCACTGCAATTGCTAATAACAGGAATCCAGATGCCCTACCATTAGAGTATTCATGCAGAATAGTTTTGTTGGGCTTGAATTTACCAATAATCTGACAAGTTATTAGTTAGGGAAGGAACACTAATAAAATTTACCCATGGCACCCAATAAGCCTGTATGTCTGTCCTTACCCTTCACTTTGTGTGATGGGCTTTTTTGATTGTTTCTTCCATCTGAAGCTGTTCAAACCAGACAGTGCAGCCACTAGAGACATGAAGGTCTAAGAAAGAACGTTGTCTACCTGCAAACCTGTGGATTTTTTGGAGGTGGCCTGTTAGATTTAAGCTGAACTGATTCAAAAACATGCAACAAAAATGGGTTTAAAGAAAATTTGAGCCTTGTTAATTCTACTATATTTCTCAATGTATTGCTTTTAAATGAAGTTTAAAAGCAATGTTGGAAATACACAAATGCAGGAGCCATCTTAGACTTACACTGCATAAGATACCATCTATGTAAACAAGTGGGTTTATGATTACAGGTCTTAAACAGACTGAAAGCTCATCAACTTGAAGATTAATGGTAGGATGTTTGAATATCGTAAAATATGCTGATGAATATGCATTCCAGTTCTGAAACCAATTCACTGCATCCATGTTTATTTCTTTTCATAATTTGCGTTTTGCACTTACTTAAATGATTGTTTTACTGTCTGGAAAGCAGATTTTAAAATTACCCATATATGTATTTATAGAAAGTATTTTATAATTTGATGTACTTGAATATGCATGCCAGAAATGTACTGTGTACTAATTCAGTACACTGAAGAGTACTTCAGTGAAATCTTAAGATGCATCTGTTCAACCCTGCCTATGAAAAGAAACATTGAATTGTGAAGAAAAACTATCTTGGAGGTATCAAATTAAACAAATAAACAAAAAGATCCTTTAAAATGGTAAATAATTGCATAACAAAACCCCATTCCAAAAACTGATATTGGTGATCTAAGAAGAGAAAAAAAAGCAACAAAAACTGATCCAGGTTGTCTTAAATTTTTCTTAGATCTTAGAATTTGAGATAATATTTCTGTACGTTTCTAACACATTTGAGCAACAATACTAATGATTGAATATTGTTCCAGTATTTTTCACAAAATATTTTAATGCAGACTAAGAATGTATTGGAGACACAGAAGCTAAGGTCCCTTAAATCACTGAAATTGTGAAGTCTATCAGCTACAAATATACAGAGCAGCTTTTCAGATGGAAAGTCATGCAAGATGTATTGTATTGAGTGCTGTAATCTCCCCAGTCATCAGACATCTCTTGCAGTGATGTTCCTTCTAATATTTAAATTATTATATGATTTTGAAACTAGTGGCTAAAACTTTTAAGCATTAGTAATTTAAATAAAATTACCATGAATAGCAATTTTTGTTCATAATTAGCAACAGGGACTGCTATTAGAGAGAAAAGTTTAACATAAAGAGAATGGATTGAGTAACATCTAGTCTAAATATGTTGAATAAGACATGATGCACTGAATAACTTTGGCTGATTGTTTGAAAGAGTTCAGAGAGGTGCAATAATCAAACTTAACCATAACACTGGAGGAAATATTTGCATTAACATAATCTTATGAGTGACAACTGTACTATCAATTTTAAATGAGATCCTGGCTTCTGTGAAAAAATATGAAAAATAACATCATCATTTCGACAGAATTGTGTCCATGACCATTTGTTTTTCTACTTTCTTGTAATTGTTTTCTAGGAAATATAAAATACATTAGAGAAGGTTGGGGAGAAGAATGAAACATGAAAAAAGAGCATAAGGTTCAGAACTGTGAATTTGGAAAAAAGTTATCTATAGAAGGTGCATTTATTCCTCATAGTTTAGTGAGTGAAGTGTTAGGAAAACAGATTTTTTAGTTTCCAGGATTTTTTGTATATACATCTAATAGTATTCAATAAAAAAGTTTATTCCTGCACATAGCTTTTTCTTAATACTATGTTCAAAAGCCCAGAGCCTTGATAGTGTAGTTGAACCAAGAGTTAACTATTTCTAGTATGCGTATATGCTCTGAATATTTGATATAAAATAACATTGTATAATTTGATAAACATTGAGAATAGCGACCTGTGAGTTGGGTGAAAAACAGAAAAAGAGAACGAGAAAAAACCCACAGAAAGGTGAAGACACAAAATGGCCTATGCAAATATTTCCTAGACTGGAAATATTTGACGAAGATCTGGTAAAAATCTTTTTGAAGAGTACCATGCCAAAAGTGGGTTAAAAAATCAGAGGGAGAGGAGGGGTAAAATATAGATTGGTACAAATACATCTTCTTTTTTTTTTTAATTGTGGTAACACATGGATGCAACACTTATTTGAAAAACTTTGATTTTATAGTAATTTTTCTTGTCTGTTCTCTTGACTTTCTGTTTCATTATGCTTGTTTGTAGTTAGGTTTATTGCACCATAAATATCCCGGTCTAATTTAGCTGATGAATGTCAAAGGTTTTTTTTAGCACTAAACTGTTTCAAACATCAACAAAGAATCACCTTCCTAAAATTCTATTGAAAATATATTTTTTCTCTTTTCCTCTGTTTCCTTTAATTTCTGTAATTGTCCTATTTCATTTTTCTATGCCTGCTCCAAATGTTCTTATTTTCTATTTTACCAGAAGCTGAGAGTAATTGTCATTGCAGTTCTGGAATTAGAGCTAGTGATATATCAACCAGTACACAATAATACTTCATAGATCTTCAATATTTTAAATATCCCAGATCTCATTTTGTCTTTCTTACAGATTCTTCTAATTTTCCAAGCAGCAGAAGAAAGATCTTTCAAATTACAGAGAAGGTTGAAATATATGTAAGAAACTGCATCAAAACCAAATAAATACTTATAAGACTAAAACACTATTGAAATCCTAATTTCACATAGAGTGAAAAGATATCTTGGAAGTAAGAAGAATAATATTTAATGCCTTAAAAGAATTTGGTGCACTTGTATACTTGTAGCAGAAGAATAATTTCATTTCCTGTGTCCAGAAAAAGCACTCTGGTTTCAAATGCAATCTTAAACAAGGTTGATTCATTATTCTATATAGCAGGTTCACTGAAAATAAAAATTCTTCAAATATTAAGAGATGCTAAAAGATGCGAACTAGAGCAGGAACAAAATCTTTATTTTGTTAAAATAAAGTGAACACATATTGTAAGTCAGGTGTCACAAGCATTTCTATTCACATATGAGTACAGATATTCTTATGTGTACCCCACCACCATTTACTATCACAATCAAAGGTTCACAAGCAGTTTTGAAATCCTCTGAGTACATGTGAAAAAACCTATGACCTGTGCTGTCAATGAAATCATTGGGAGGAGCTGTAGCTTTTCTACATCTGCCTAACTACAACAGCAGAGTTATAATTACAGCAGATTTTCTTAACTCTGATAAGTATAAACCAGCTTTTCTTTTGCTGAAAAATTAATATTAGTATAATATTGTTATTTGAGGAGAAATTACTAACATAGTCCAGACATTACATTTTGTGAAAGAATCACACCAGGGTCATTCCAAGAAAAGAACTATGCACAGAGTATAAATAAATGAACACTGATAATTTGTCATGCCTGGATAACTATACCATTACTAAAATAGAGGTGAAATATGGAATGAAGACCAATGTTTCTGTCACTCTTTTTTTCAACAGTAGTAAAAGAGAAGAACATTTAAAACCTATATACTGGTACAACTAAGAGCTCAGATGAGATTTGTGTTTATGGAAATTTGGTTTTTGTGAACTATGGAATTTAGTTTTGAATTAAGGTATTTTGGCTAATCTAATTGGTAGACTGGTTCAACGTTACCAGGACTTGAAAAGCATGCACTGGTGTGTGTGAATTTTCCATGACAGGCAGCAGGAAAAAAAATTTCAAATTTAACAAAGAAAATATTTGGAAAAAAAACCCCAACAATATAAATGCAACACTTATAACACACGTACCTGAGAGAAAGATCTCCCAAATACCCACTGTAAAAGCAACATGGAACAATATCAAAACTGCTATCTTTCTTTACTGTTTGGTAACTTTGATTTGGAAAATTTGTATTCCATTTCCAATGTGTCAGAAATTGTCATATGACTACTTCTCTATCTATTTTTTTTTTCAAATTGAACTTAATCTTGAAATCTTATCCTGATCTCAACAATTTGACAAATTATTACCGTTTCACTCCTTATACAAACAAGAACTTTCAATTCTAATAGTGTATTCTGGCTGAGCTGGAGCAGTAGGCTGTGCAAAACTGATTCTAAGCCACCATTTATTCTGTGGTCACAAAATAGGAGAATTATTTATTGCAAGTACCCAAAATAGTTTTGAGCAGTGGCAGAACTGTGTTCTGAAACATCAAATCAGTTGTGCTTTATGAAATACTATATGCCTTGCTCTGGGGAGTGAAATACTTTAACCAGAGATGTAAGTAAAGGTATCAGTAAATAATTCTTGTACAGCCTGTCCACTTAAAATAAGAATTCTGTGAACTAAAATGACTTCCTCTGTGTGTGAGGAAACAATGACTGTTTTACCCTTCAGGTCCTGATTTTATCACATAGGGAGGTTAAGATGTATTTTAGGAATGTACAAACTTGTTTTTCATCAAAGGCAAGCAACGCTGAGGTAACAACATAACACCTGAGTAATTTGGTAGGTTAAATCCATTGTCAGGGTACAAGAGGCAGCTAAAAATACTTTATTTGGAGAACGCATGGAACAAGGACTGCTCCAAAGCTCTTTGCATTTGGAAGATGTGTTCAAGAATACACAAGTAATGCTATCTCTGAAATTCAGGTTTTACTGTTACTCGTTTCCTTCTAGATTTTTGTGATTTTAAGGTTAATTGGCTAGGTCTGTATCTATTGCCCTCGTACTGAATGAAGGATGTCAAGGCGCTTATTAGAAGTAAGACAGAAGCAGCAATTTACAAGATGTTCCTAACACAGTATAAATCTGAGATTATTTTCCTCTTCTTTATTTTGATTCAATGATCTGTATGCTACTGCCCTTTGAAGAATTCAAGGATCAAGGAGATATTTCAATATCTTCAGAAAAACACTTTATACAAAGATTGATCAGCCTGGTTTTAGCATTGTACTCTCAAAAGGGATCCAAGTTTGTGTCTGATGAAAAAAAAAACTTATCTTCCTCTTTGTCAGCACTCCAATTCTGACCAATTCTCGTAAATACTTTATAAATAAAAAATAATTTTAAGAGTATGTTGAAAAATTAATTAACCTATACTAGAGTCTTTTGTATGCACTACGATCTAGAAAGGTAAGCTGGATCCATTAAAATTTTTAAGATGTTTTATAAATGACATCTTTCTATATTGAAATTTTTATTCAATTTTTAGACTATATTTGAAGAGATTAATCTATTTTATAATGATTTTTGACTAATTTATTGATTAGAATACAGATAGGCTTTAGTAGAAGCAAATTTTCTATATAATTTCTAAGGAGAATTCCATTGTCTTATGCATTCAACTGGTGTCACCATTTTTTTTTTTTTCAGTTTAGCAAGGTTTCTCCAATTTCTTTATTGGCAGTCCTCCTTTTACTGCTGATGTGCTGGTGCATGACTGCTGTGTGAAGAGCTGTCTTTTGTAACCTTAGTAACCTACCTGGGCTTACTAGAGCTCTGTGAACTATTAGATCATACAAAAAGGTTCACCACAAAATTAATGCCCCAATTCCATCAGAATCTTCACACATCTGGGCAAGCTAGAGAATATTGAAAAAGCTGTGAAGTAGAAAATCACTTGAATTCAGGTGTTGAGTTCTGCTATGCTTTTATGTGGTGACCATTTCACTGCTAGTAAGCCATTTGCTATTTAAAGATAGACCAATATATTCTGCTAGGTCGTTCTTATAAGAAAAATAGCTAATACAGCTAGTGTACCTGGCTGTTTAGTGAGGGTTAGGAGACAGATAGCTTCAACCTTAGTGATTTAAAAAGACACACTGTGTTAAAGCTTAGTGCTACATATCTCTGAACAAACGAAAGTATTATAGTGGCAGTTTTCTTAATCTTTCTTGCTTAGGAAGTAAGTAAAATGAAACCAAAACTATCTGAAAGTTATTTCTAAATGTTGTTACAAATTTAGGCCTTGTTATAAACTGTGGTTTGTTTCAAGTTCTGCTATAAATTAGACCAAGTTCCAAGTCCTTGTATGTCAAGTGTTACCAAATGTCCAAAATATTGGAATACGACTATCCAAAGCTAAAGCTGTTGTTACAGAGCTTTCATTTATTCAGGTCTGAGGTCCCATGAGGTCCCATCCCAGTCTTATGTGGATGTGTAATTTTACAAGTGTGTTGCTTTTACACAGTTGCTACATGAATTTTTCAAGTTACCCACTACCATAAATCCCAGCCCAAGCTCCCAGAGATTCAGTCCTTTGTTTTGTCTATCAGCGAATTCTTGAGCCAGATGACTTCCTCTTATTTTCCAACTGTCCTTGCTGAAATCAGCTTTTGCATGCCTTGTTTCCATGCTCAAAGTTTCATAGGCACAGTGAAAATGGAATTAACCCTTTTGGTATCAATTCCCCCCTTTTACATTTGGTCACAAAAGTACTCTTGAATTCTGATTTTTTCCTTTTGTCTGGACTAGCTACTGCTTTCAAGGAAACTCATATGGATCTCAGTGTTATTTAGCCAGAAGGATATTTGCCCAAAAAGTCAGAAAAAATGGAACAAATCCACTGAGTCAGAAACTACTTGGTCTTACTGTAGCTTTAAGGTAGTTCATGAACCTAAATATAGAGATACTTACATATTCACAGTAGCCACTTCCTTGTAGCTTGTGCCTAACAACATTCCACAAAGCTTTCTCCAAAGTTATTAGTTCCTTGTATCAGAAATAAATCTGCCACTTCTAACCTTTTCTGCCCCAATAAAGAAATTTGCTTTGTTGATGGCAAAATCTCTTCAGATGTTCTTTATAGTAATTGTGTTGGTCCTTTTTTTTAAATTCTGAATGTTAAATTTAGCAGAATTACAGATTCTATTACAAAGTCCATTTGCGTCCATCTTTTCACGTATTATCTATCCATTGTCTAACTAAAAAAGTGGATTTTTCCTTTTCTGCAACACTTAAATGCTTTAAAAATGCTTTCAGCAGCTTCCATCACTGTTTGTTGGTTTTTTTGGCTTTTTTTTTAATTTCAAACTACAGTGCTTCTTCTGATGGCTTTAAAGTTTGAGATTGCATGATTCTATTTCATAAGAGTAATGACCTTTCCTAAATGAGCTATTGAAGCTGGATACAGAGAAATGATGCTGTGCCCCTGACCTTTTAGGTGGCTTTCAGAAGTCTGATCTTGAGGCTGCCAGGTGCTGCAAAATCCTGAGTGTAGGCAGTACTGATCAATGAGGAAATAGGTTATGCAGGTGGAGGGACAGGAACAATGAAGTAAAATGTTCAGAAATTTAGTGGAGAGAAAAGACTGTGGGAGGCAAATAGCGTAGTAGGATATTTGGGTCGATCAAATTTTCTAATGCTCTAATTTTGATGTACTCCATTTCATAATGAGATGGCTTGACCTGATACGGAGAGACTTAGTCAATGTATTCCAGTATAAATGACTTTATCATGTTTCTTTTCAATTCCAGACAGTGTTACATGCTGACTTCCAATGCATTTTTCTTTCCTAATTCATCATGGATTGCTGAGATATAAATCATTTTTCTATTGCTGTGCCCAGAGGCTATTTACTCCTTCATCATGTTGTTATCAAACTTCAGTCTTGCTTCTTATATGTTAGCTGTTACCAAATCACATATTTATTTGAAAGAAACATTAAATAAGCTGCTTAGTGATTCTTCAAAAAACTGATAATATTTTGTACATTGAGGGGGTGGTGAGTAGGTGTCAGGCTTATTGCCAAGAAAATTGGGGTTTGAAAGGGAGTTAACAAAAACAAGTTAAAGGTAGATAATTTATAGTCTACAGTTCAAAGCCTACCTTTTTATGAGCTGAAGTCTATTCTATTTTATTTTGGTAATACTGCTGTACATTAGAGTATAGGTTAATGTGTGCCCTATCAAAGTGTTTGCAAACTCAGTTTTTAGCAAGACTAATCTAACGCTGAAAAATTTGACTGTGGCAGAACCACAGAATCACAAAATAAGCTGAGTAGGAAGAGATCCTCAATGATCATGGAGTCCAACTCCTGGCCTAGCACAGAACCATCCCCAATGGTTACACCATGTGCATGAAGTGTACCACCACTACAGATTCAGATGAGGGAGACTGACAGAGTAGCCTATAATTTTAGTGATAAACAGTGTGTTTAGCATTATGATGCTTAAACAGGGAGGATGGGAAAATCCATTATAATATGTTTTGGTATAACTACCTAAAGTTATTAAAAATATGTGACAAATTTTATGCCTGTGTGCCCATATGTAAATATTGGTGTCTGATCCTATCTAGATCACAGCTGATATATATATTTTATATATATTAACCACAGGGTAACAGTGGTTAACTAGAAGTTTGATCTTCTGGATCAAAAGGTCTCTGATTCCTTAGTTTCTTGCTGAAGTTTGTTGATCAAGTTTTTTTATAGGTACTCTCTTAGCTGTATCTTTGAGGTCCCCTGACATTCTCCAGTCTTCTAAAGCTGGCTGTTTTCATTTGACATCCAGACTTCATTTGCTCATTCAGAGAGGTCAGTGAAGAAGTTAAAGGCCTCCCCTCTGGCTTACAACAACAACAACAACAACAACAACAAAAAAGCAAAATAGCCCAAACAAAATAACCCCACCTTATTTTCACGATTAGTTGAAGATTTAAGAAAATTCTTGTCTATTGTAAGTTGTTCATGATGTTCCTGGGCAGTTTTCTTTTACAGCCTCTTCTTCTAGAGAATGGAGGAGTAGCTGAAGTCTCTAGAGACAAATGTCTTGACCCTTGTTAATAACCTTTTCTTTTTTTCTTTTCTTGTCTTTGTCCTTGTGAAGAAATATTCTGTGTACAAATATGTGTCTGGAGATGAACTTTCCTAACCTGTGGAGTCAGTACATCTTGAATTCATCAACCATATTGTGGCATTGAACAAGCTAATTTGAACTACTTCTCTTACTCCTGACTGATTTTATCTACAAGTATAGAAAAGAGAGGGTAAGGTTTTGAATTACAGGTAACATACTCTGTATTGTACCAGTCTCAGGACGCTTTTCTTCTTACTGGTCTCATAACTTCTGCTTCACCCATACAATCAGAATACTATTTACTTTAGTGTGATTCAAATTAGGATTGAAGAAAGATCCGGGTTAATTTAAAACTGGTAATTAACTGGCATTCAATGAACTATGTATTCGACATTAGTAATGAAACAAATAAATCATTATACTAGAATTTAAAACTGTTAAGACAATGAATTTCTTAACATTATTATAGAACAAATCCCCAAAAAACTTTACTTTTCTCTCTCCCACATTCAGCATGCTTGGGTTCCAGGCCTCTTTCCCCTTTTCAGGGAGGAATAGTGATACCATATAATTTTATTCTCATGATGCCATATTATTTTATTTACATGACTGTAAATCTTTCCTGCCCAGCTGCTGCTCATGCTGCTCTTTAGAGTCTGCCAATGTACACAACAGTGAGAAAGTCCCCACAACCCCAGGCCCTCAGGATGAGGGTCTCACATGCTGCCTGCACCAAGCCAGATGCAGCACCCTTGGGAGGGCACCTTTGTCCCCCTTTTTAGAGCTGCAGAGTGATGAGGAGACAGCTGGCAATGCTCAGTCAGACCACGTCTGCAGTCACTGCCACTCCGGTGTATTTACCCACAGCTACAGATTTTCATGCCTCATTTATACATCTCTTTACACCGATTTCTTTCGTCAAAAGCATCTTGGAAGTTCACTGCTTGCTCTGAAATCTGGATGCCTTCTGCTCAAACATGTACAGTTTGGTGATGAACATCTCTCAAAGAGTTTTGTCTTTTCGATCATGCACCCTGTGTATGTTTAGCCTTCTATCCTAACAGCAGTTGTTGTCCAGACCGTGTTTCTAAGAATGGGATATCTGGAATCCCCTAATAATCCCAATTTTATGAATGAAAGAATCAAGGCAACAAGGTTTTCTGGGGATGTATTATATCAGCAGGTGAGGGTAGATTCCAAACTTCTAGTCAAGCACAGGGTGTAACAACAGAAATAAAGGTGCCAGGGCCAAGGGGACTTTGAACAGTGGGAATTGAATTGTCCAGTCCAGCCAGGGCAGTTGGAAAGCAATGTAGCCAAGCAAAAGCACAGCGGAAGAGAGATAAAACTTTGGTGTTCTCCACAAGATGCTGAAGTGATAATTCTCTCCATTTGGTGTCTACTAGGCATTCTGAGAGAAAAAATTAACTTCCATCATGGTAGCTCCAATGTAAGGAGACAGTTTCACTCTATGTTTTCTCTTATGGCAAAGTTCCCAAGTGAAGACTGTAGGAAGATTTATGGAACCCACTGCAGCACTGACATTGGTATGCCATTCTGATGCCTTAAGTTTTAGCTTTCACATTTTCCAGATTCTGTACTGCCTTAGTGTGTGACTCTGAACTTCATATAGTGTTAGCAAGTTCTCTTCACAGTTTAGTTAGATAAAACAATCCCTTTCCAGCCTGAGAACCAAGAACACCATTAGAGCTTTGGGCCAAAAAAGTGTAAACAATTGTGAATTGAGGAGAGTAAATTGGAAGTATGGGACTTCATAACCTGAAGCTGTGATTGGACAAATAACCCCAATATGTAAATAGACCAAGACTTATAAAGGTGTAAAACTCATGGCTGGTCAACCATCTTACAGCCATCTTGGGTCCATCTTGGGTCTGTCTTGAATAAAGCCATGGCAAGGCTCTTGTACTGTCCAAGGTGTATCCTTTGAAAGCCTTTTAATAAATACCTACTTTATTCCTTTAACAGTGTCCAGCCTCTGCTCCAGGTAGCCTCCCAAGGCATCAACACTACTGAAACCTCACTGACTTCAGTGGGAATGATCTATCTGGTACAGGAGACTTGTGTCTGGAAGAATGTCTGCTCTACATCAAGGTCTAGAATCATTGTTTATATCTATATAAAAAACTTATATGCAAAAATAAAATTACTTTTCTTTTACCATTGATATAGAATTTAATTTCTGGGCTTCCTTAAAAATATCAAAGAGAAGTGTAAATGTCTTAAGTGTTTTGACAGGTCAGAGACAGTTTATAAGTATACTACATGCTTATTAACTTATTAACCATCAAGATCCAATGTGTTTTATCCTTTTAATTTATCTCAAAAAGACAGTACTAATTTATTCCATCTATATGTAACAAAGTTTTCCTGTGTTTCTTTGTCAGGTGAATTTGGTTCAGCCTCAAGTATTTCTGTTTTTCTTTTCCTTCTTTCTATTTTTTTTTTTTTTTTTACCTTTAATGGAAATAGTCTATTTGAAAAGAAGAAAAAGCAGAACCAAATAAACAGGAGGATCAGGTAATATTCTAGTAGCCTTTTAGTTGTGAAGGAAAAGCCTAAGGCTGTGACTAATTTAGATTTTATCCCTATTTTTTGTCTGCTAGGAATGCTATTACAGGAGCTTGTCAGTTCATAATGTGCTACCATAATTGGTTCACTGGTTCAGCTGGAATTGGACTACACTCTTTTTTTACTCTGATGAAGTGCAAACTGTACAAGACTAGGAAATGTTATTTTCAGAGAAAGTGCTTTTGTCTGTGGAATCAGAATGTTTCACCATACTCAGTGAAATGAAGATAATTGTTGAAGTCTAAAAGAATTACCTTCAGGTGTAGGGACTATTATAGTTGAAAATCTTTCTCTTTTCTAGACAAATTGCTTCCTATTACAGCTGTTTGTTGCCTAGAGACACTAGTAGAATTACAGGTGTGTTTGTTTTTTGGGTATAAGCACCTATGCAAGGCAAAACTCCTCTTACAATGGAATGCATAAATGTGTGTGGTTTGGGAATGCTTACAGGAAAAAAATTTTTTACATAATGCCACAAAAAGAACAGTTTTGTGCAGTTAATTTGAGCAGAGCAGAAGTCTTTAGACTCTTTAAAACATCATCTGAATCAGAGTTCTAGTTTTTGGATGGTATTCTTGTACCTAGAAACCCAGTTTTAGGACTTCTTCAGGCTAGTTTACCCCTTATCTCAAGCTGCTAGGAATTTGAGTTTCTTATGAGAATTTGAAGTAGGTAAAATTAATTTTTTTAATGTTTGCTTAAAGTTTAGATTTCACAAGCACATGAGTTATAAGTACTGAGTGTGCAAAGAATTATAGCAAAGCAGCCTTGTTTTGACAAATTCCATGGGTCATTTACTACTCAAAAGCCAAACTATAGTTTGGTTAAATGTTAGGCTATGCATTCGCATTAAGTAGAATTTTTTTATTACCTAATTCTAACCAAGAGATAAACTAACAAAGGGGTGAGGCTTGGGCAGGTAAAGAATAGAAAGTGAGAGTGCCACTGCCTTGTGATCAGCAGGACAAAGCACACTTATGAGACTTGTGGTGATGTGCCTTGGGTCAGGGATAAGCCAGTCACTACTAAGCAGGGACCTGGACAGTGATGGAATAAAGGCCAACTTCCACATGCTGTGCGTAGCTCTAATTTTGGCAAGGCAGGGAGGCTGACATTCAAAAAGCCACAGGAATACAGGGGTTGGGAAAGACCCTTAGAGGTATCCAGTCCAAGCTCCTGCTCAAAACAGCCTCAGTCAGGGAAGGTTGCTCAGTGCCTTCCTCAATTATGTTTGGATACTGGGAAGGACAGAGATTCTGCAGCATTCCTGGGCTCTCATTACATTTTTGAACACACTAACGGTGTCAATCTTTACTTTTTTTGGGATTTTTCCATCTTCCATCTGAGCATTATATACCTTCCACTTTGCAGTTTTCCATATGGAATTTACAAATTAATCCAGGGAACAAGAAACCTAAGGGTCTGTTTACACATTTCCATAGTCATTACTAGTAACTACAGAAATCATGAACTTGTCATATTTGTCCTCTGAAAAATATCAGAGTTATGCTTCATATGCAGGAGATAACTTTAATGTCAGGCTATTGCCAACAAAAATGTAAGGATGAAAGTCAGCATGCTTGAAAATACAGGCTTGCAT
Source organism: Serinus canaria (assembly GCF_022539315.1). NCBI lineage: Eukaryota > Metazoa > Chordata > Aves > Passeriformes > Fringillidae > Serinus > Serinus canaria. The sequence continues at coordinate 83,373,920 of NC_066315.1, forward strand.
TGATGACATAAACGCATGTTTAAATTAAAACAAAACATCCCAGCTAGCATGTGTGTCTACCTAATTACTCTTTACAATTTTTACCAGGGCTGGTATGCTTTAGATTGTGCTAGATACGTATGCAAATATCATGTCAACAAAGTCTGTTAGAAAAGTCATCGACGGCAGTAATTTCTTTTGCGTTGTTCAAAATCATAATAATTTCTCAAAGTGTTTCTATTTTGGTTTCCATTCATAGAAGCTAAGGGTAGCAATGGATGGAGACCTGAACTCTTCCTGTCCCATAACTTTTTGAATTATGATAACCTTTCTCATACCCATAATCTTCTGAAACATAATAGTAGGTCTTCATATATTTTGTACCATGAGGTATAGCAAGCATGAAACATGCTTTTAAAATATATGATATTTAGTTTTCTATGGGGCTTATGTATTTAAAAAACAGGGATTCAGAGATGGGATTTGTTCTCTACTTTCAGAAATTATTTCAGGGGAGTATCTTGTATCTCCATAATACTTAGCTTTAAAAGACTTTGACATCTGTGACAGTCTTTTATTTCCCTCAAAATAATGACTTGATTACTTCCTTGTGTTTGCATTTAATTGAAAGTAATTTAAATTATTAGTCGTGGCTTTATTTAGCCATTGTAAGTAATAGGAAGAAATTAGTCAGCAACTCACTTTAACTGGGTCTACTGCTATCACACTCATGAAATTGCAGTTGATGGATTTGAGCCTAGTTTAACTCAAGTTTGCATTTCTATTGTGAAGGGTCATCACATTAGTTAATTGTTGACATCCATTTTTTCTAGGTATGAAACATGTCAGTATAACAGCATAATTTTTCTGTCCCATGTAACAGTTAGAAGGGTAGTAATACATTTTGCTTTATTTAAAGCACTTTTACTCTTAGGTCACTTAAGCTGCCTTTGTTTTGAGTTTTACATACCCCACGCCTAATTATGCAGAGATCTTGATTTAATTTGTATTTATCTGTCATTTCACACCTCGCTCTTGGTAGAGTCAAAAACAAAACAAATAAATTCTTCAGCCACTTTAAAGAAAGTATATCTTTAAAGTATAAGACATTAAAGTATATTCTAAAAATTAGAAGTAATCCACTTTCTCAGAAATATTTAGAGACAATAAAACTAATACTTAAATGCTGTCTGAAATATTTGCTGATGTGTTCCTAAATTTGTCTCTCCTCCCAAGATGATCCATTGAACTCAGCAGACAGCTTGTCAACACAAAAATTAATAGAGCAAATAGAGCAGTAGGCAAGAACAAATTGTTGCATGAAGGTACTTCAAAGGCATTTATGAAGTGCATTTAAATGAAAATGATTAGCAATATAATACAGTAAATGTTCAGTTGTAGTGAACATACGGGTGAGAGATTGTGGAAACTTGCTGAGAGTTTCCACATGTTGGTCTAAAAATTCCAGATTCTGTAGCTCACAGTGCTGGTCTCAGAGTTATATGCCAAATTACATGTTAAGGTTTAAAAAGTACCTTATGGAAGTTTCAAAAGGGCAATGTAAGGAGAGACTTAACCACTGATTACATCTTTGTTATTCTGAAAGGCATTTTCTGGCATCATTCAAAGATCATTGGTTGTCACACGAATTTTGTGGCTGTGATGGCATACAGCTTACAAAGTATGAATGAGGAAGCCTTTACCTTTAGTCTATTCCTGAGAAGAGACCTTTTTTTGCCTTTAGAATATTGTGCAGATGCATCCAGATAGAAAAATGTATGTATATCCACATTTTTCCAAAAAATATAATGCATCCATTGCCTTATAAACCTATTTCTAATTAACTGGAAAAAAAAAAAAGAAAAGGTAGATTAATTATTTCTGTTAGGGTTTGGGTTCATAAGAATTTATCATCTGCTTTATGTTCATCTGAAAGTACAACACAGCTTTGATCCAGAACAACAGTTTTGATCAAGGCCTACTTCCAGGAGGTTCAATTTCACTGTGTTTTATGGGACATTTCAGCAAAAGATAAAACCCCTTAATAGCAACATGTTCTGAGTGCTTAGTACTGGTCTGATGAGCTGTTGCTGAAATTTAAAATAGAGAAATTACTGTTGATTTTATAAATTTTCTTATCACTTGACTTGCTTATTGTTTTCATCTGGGGTGCTTGTTTTCTCCTGGTTTTGAGATTTTGTACAATTTTAAAAACAGAAGGAGTTTCTAACTAAAGCAATTAGCTTTAATAATGAAACTGTGAACTCAAATCACTGACTGAAAGCTAAGAAAGAAACAAACATTGTAAGGATGTTATCTCATACTTCAAACATTCAACCTAAAAAATTCAGAGGTATGTCTACATTGAAAAACCTGTAATAACCAGCAGAAAAAAAAAAGGAAACCAACTCAGACAGTAGCCCAAACAGGTTTAAGGTAAGCCTATCTCTTTCCCTCAATGGCAACACAAAGAAGAAGAAGGAAGTTAGAAAAAATTATATTTGAACAAAACTGTGGTCAAAACCCTAAGTCTAGGCTCAAATTATAATCACAGAAGGATTTCAGTATAACTATATTTATGTGCCTATGATTTGTTATGGAAAAAAATAAAAGGGATGCCTTAGAAAGATTCTAAGGTCTAAATTCTTTGTGTGATGAGGATTGAAAGATTGAGGACTGCATGAACAGAAAATCTTTCAAAAAAATGTTCTGCTGAAGCATTTTCAGAGAATCACAGAACCATTAAGGTTAGAAGTGACCTCTGAAGACCATCCAGTCCAATTCCTCTGACAAGGCAGGGTCACCCAGAGCAGGTTATGCAAGAATGTGTCCTGATGGGTTTGGAATGGTTCCAGAGGGGGAGATTCCACAACCTCCCTGGGCAGTCTGTTGCAGAGCTCTGCCACTCTTAATGTGGCAAAGAAGTTCTTCCACACAGTGAGATGGGACATCTTGTCCTTTAGTTTACGGCCACTGCTTCTTGTCAAGGGTAATCACTGAAAAGAGCCTGGCACCATCCTCTTGCCCTCATCTGCTTTTGAGATATTCTTCTCTACACAGACCCATGTCCTTCAGTCTCTCCTCCTCAAAGAGATGCTCTAGACCTCAAATCATCTTTGTGGCCACCACTGGACCCTCTCTAGTACTTTCTTTTCTTTCTTGTGCTGAGCAGCCCAGAACTGGACAGAGTACTCCAGCTGTGGCTTCACTAGGGCCGAGCAGAGAGGGAGGATCGCCTCAAACTGCTGACCACACTCTCTCCAGTGCAGCCAAACTGGAGATTTCTTGTTGCCTTTGAAACAGAGATTAATGTCTGGTCCAAACTGAAGAAAGCTGCAGAGACTTGACAGAAAATTTCTGATGGAGATCTTTAAAAGGTGTTGGAAGTAGTAAGCCCATGACTTCAAGATTAGTTTGGCTAAATAATTGAAATGCAATACATAAAATAAAAACGGAAGTAATTCCAAGTCATTGCTCCTTGTTTTGGAGGGAAATAATTTGCCTTTTTTTCTTGTGTGTGTGTGTGTGTGTGTGTGTGTGTGTGTGTGTGTGTAGGTTTTAACGATCTGGCATCTCAGTTTTTTGTTTGACTTCAATTACCTTTGTTATTGGGGTGATGAAATGAAGGCTTTCATTTCATACTTTTTGGAGTATTCTTTAAGTTTCATTAGGCTTACATAAATATGTTTAATTGATGAGCACTCTCATCAGAGGTAGCAGTATTAATCATAATGTGCATGTCGATGGGGGCAGTCTCTTTTCTATGAAAAAACTTTTTCTTTCATAACTTAGAATTGTATAACCCTCCTAACTCTGAGCCTTATGCTCGAAGTTGAGACTTCTGATTTAGCTTTTTCTTCCCTGTTTGGTTTTTCTAGGCTATCTTTCAGATTATATCTAGAATAGTATGCAAACTCCAAGTGCTCAAAGCTTATAAGCTAGCTTCACTTAAAGGTTATGAAAATTATCTCATTAAAATTCAGAGTTGGCCTGATCTACAATTAAAAAGAGAAAAAACTTCTCATTTCCTGGGTTGTTTGCTTTTTCTCAAGCCAATTTTAAGAGGTAACAGCTCTTCACCTTTGGTACTTGAACAAGTGACTGACTTTAACTCAACAGATGCTTGAATGAACTCAACAGTCATTTCTGTGGTGAAAGCCTTCTAGGCCTAGCCTAGAAGATTGGGTCAGGAAGAAAGAGCATTATTTAGATAGTCCTCCCCAAGCACTTAAAATTACTTATGCCAGTCTTCCAGTAGTTCTTTTTATCTGTATTTCCAAAGTCTATCAAAACCACAAAATTCTTGGAGGATCCTTTATATTCTTTCCAATTTTTGGACATATTTATATTTTATATTAAATATATCAAATGTATTAAATATATACTTTATATTCTTTGTCCAATAGCCAACTGTATTTTATGCTGAAAAAAAGAATGAGCAAATTGTCTAAGATATATGGAAGAAAAAAACCCATCATGCATGTAGTACCTACAGTTTCTCTTCTTCTACCTTTTCATACCTGCCTTTCCCACTCCCAGTTTTCAGACCACCTAAATAAGCAGACCTGAGGTCACCATGTCTCTGTGCAGTTTCTAATGGGTATTTATCTTCTTTTGATTCCACTACTTAAAAAACCATAAAAAATCACACGGATTAAGGAAAACATCAAAAAAAAAGCTACTTAACTGAGAGTCCTCTGTGTGCTGTGGTCTCTGATATGGCCTCAGTGCAAAGCACCCGGAAATCCAGGATGATCCTTCAGCAACTCACCTGTGAAGCATAAGAATGGTGAAGGGTAATCAATCAATGAGTGTGGACAGAACAACTACAGCTTTAAAAGACAGCTTGTTGCAACTGTACATCTTTAGAGTTCATAGAATATGTTTTATATATTCCTACTGATTATTTTAATCAACGAATATTACTGGCAATTTTCAAGGAAAAGTGTGAGTAATTAGAAATATTGTCCTATCAGTTTTAGGTAAATTGACTAGAAGGGTTCCCAAACCTCAGAAAGTATTAACTTGGAAAATGCAAAGTTCAATTTCAACAATAAATCCTACATTATGGAGATGTATATATGGAAGTTATATATCTTTGAAAATCACCTTGGTCTAATTTGGAGGCCCAAACCTCAAAGTAGTCCAATGCTACTGCAGTATTGTATACAACACATAAAAGCAATATACAAATGTAAGTCAAAAAGCAATTTGGAGTTGAGTAGTAGTCATAGTACCTGTGTAATGTCCACATAATTGTCATACTCTTCTGTTGTAGGGCTTGACAGGCCTCCATCACAGTGACTCCAATTTGTCTTGTACTCCAAACATTCCATTATGAAAGTACTAAATTACTGTTGGGCATAATAAATAATGCTGAAAATACTTTGAGAAGTTTTAAATGCAAATTCAATTACTCTTTTATTATGACATATGTTCTATTTTGCTTATTTCATGCAAGGTTTCAAATGTAAAAATTGATGATATTATGCTACAGTATATAAATATTCTGATCATAAATTATAATCTTTAAGAAGTTATTCATTCAAAAATTCCCATGGGGAAAAAATGGTTCTGGTTTTTGTTCCATTTTGAAAACATCTTGAATATTTAGAATTCTATTTCAGCCTAATATTTCAGCTGCTCAGGATTTTTTGAAAAATCTTCCAATTTTACATCCGTCAAAGTGTAAAGTATATTAAGTTAAAGTGAGAAAACACAATCAAAATAGAAGTAAATGTGGTAATGATTTTAAATGGCTTTGATTGTTTTTAGTGCAATCAGCTAGTTTACTAAGGTTGTTTCCTCTAATTATTGTGATAGAAAGGGCCACAAAGCAAGAACTCAACAATGGAAAAAGTGTTGGCTTCCAAATTACTAACTGGAGAGACAGGATAAGAGAGAGAAAACATTTGGTAAGAGAAAATAATTACACAAAATATGCTTTTTGCTTTTTCTGCTTATCTTCAATGGCAATGGGCTTTCTGAAATTCAGAAAAGCAAATGAAAAGTAGTTAAATTTATTTTTCATTTCTAAAAGTTTTTCCAGCTTAATTTACATACTGTATGATAAGTCACTGTCATGATTTACTTGAGACAATTTTCAGGTTTTAGAATTAAAATGTAATACAATATTTTCTAAGTTTACTTCTTGTCTAAAGTGCTGTCAGTAAAATTGTTAATTTCAGAGGCCATGCTGTCTTCTACTAATCAGGACTTTTCATAAGATTCCAAATGTGGTATTTTGTTATCAATTCCCTACATAATATGCTATTGCTACTCAAGCCTTTTTTTTTAAATAAAACTTTGAGACAGTCTTTAGGTTAGTCTTCTCATGGACACAGAGGAATACCAAAATCCTTTTAAATTTTACTGAATAGAAAGTCTTATGAGAAGACTTTGGATAGAAAATTCTAGCTGGTCTATAAAACTCAGCATGAAAAAAAATGTGGGGAAAAGAAAAGATTTTCATTCACATTCATTTTAGTTTTACAGGGTAGAAGGGATAAAAGCAGTGATTTTTAAAACATTTCTACCAAAAGCAATGTCTTAACTGCCATTTGTAAAATGAAGAAACAATCAGCCCATGCATTAAGCAGAAGATATCTAAAATACCTGCCCCTCAACAATAAAATTGGGTACTCTTTTTCAACTGACACAGTTTTTACCCATCATGAAAATTCTTTTCTTTTAGAATTAAGGAAAAGCTGTTTAAAAGCCCAGATAGAAGTTGTACTGCTAGGTAACAAAGACATTATTATATTAAGATCAATGTAGAACATCCATAGGTATTTTCATTTCCTTTTTTTTTTTTTTTTTTTTGCCAACTAGTAAGAATTTGGGAGCTGAGAAGGATGAGTGGATTTCTAAGGAACATTTCACTAGGTATCCATGTTTATGCCTCCAAACAGGAATTCAACATAAGTAATTTTGCAAAAAAAAAATAGCAGTTTCATGCAGATGCAGTCATAAGTGACAAAAACTCTGTTATTTCTTTACTTTACTTGGTTTCAGATTTATCTGCTTTTTAGACTGAAAAAACTGCAGAATAAGAAATCTGAATGGATGATTTTAGAAATTGGACTGCCGATTAGAACTAAAAAACCTTAAAACCACAAATCAATGTCAGTAGCTCTTCTGAGACATTAAGGTAAGAAGGAAGTTTTTATGAGGAGACCTGGTTTTGTTTTATGGTCAGTTTTCTGGAGTACAGATGCAGGAAGTAATTTTGTTAAGTTCAGGAAATAAAGGAAGTCTGCCTCTTTGAAGTGTCTCCTGATGATATGCAGTTGTATGCATTTTTCTTCTGAAAGAACAAGCTTTTCCACAGACAATGTTAAGTGAGTTGTCCATTATATTGTGGAAAATAAACTATTGGAAACTCATGGGCAATCGTTTCAAGAAATTTTTGACCACAAATATGGGAAAGTTTTACAGCTGAAATAAAAATGCAGCCAAATTTGAAGTTTAAGAATATGACTTCTTTTGTAATTTGATCTCTGGATAGGAAAGCTTGAGAGCTCTTCTTCAAAAGAAAAAATTGTTTTCTACCTTCCTAGTTTCCTTTTGTATCTACTGTTACAACTCTTGCTAAATTGATTTAAAAAGCCTGATTATTATGGAAATAACAGATTATTATGGAATCCATATTTAGTCTCTTTGTGTTCTAAAGAAAGTATTTTTCTGGTATCTTTTTGCTGCAATTTTTATAGTCTTATACAAAATATAAAAAAGCCTAATATTAATCTAAAGCAATGGTACACAATTCAGATATGTGAAGCACAACACTGTAGCTGCTTCACACAATTCAATTGTGTGAAGCAGCTACAGTGATGACCTCAATTAAAAAATATCTATTCAGGATAGCAGTCACTTTCAACCTAAACAATTCTGTGGGACTGGGATTCATGCCTAATTAACTCAGTTTTCAAGCTTGTTTTTTTGTGTGTGTGTTTTTTTTGTTTGTTTGTTTGTTTGATTTTTTTGTTTTGTTTCCCACTCCCAAACCATGCCTGATTTAGATGGTCAAAATTTGTTCCTTCCTTTTTGGAAACAAAGAGAAAAAAATGTGGGTTTATATAAACCTGGCAAATGCCATAACTTAAAATTATGCTCCCAACTATAATTCTAAATTTGCTTTAGGTAGTTTTCACATCTGTTGCTGACTAAAGAGAAATATGATTCCATCATGATCACACAGAATATGTTTTAACCATGTTGGTTCTCATGAACTATTGTATCAAAGTTGCATAAAAATTGTTTATTTTGCAAAATATGCTGCAAATCACTAATGAATATGCTTTGAGGTATTTACAAGAATAGCTAAAGCTAAACTCATCTTATTAATTAGCACAGTACATTTTGTATACGTAATGTCCCTGCATCTCTTATGCTTTGTGTTTATTTACCAGACAGCTTGCAAGCATCAGTTATTTTTTAATTGGATGAATAATAGTTTAGTTGAAATCTTTTGTATTTCATAGGCATTAAGAAATAGAATTTGGTTTTGGGACATGAAATATGAAATTATTAATATGTCTGAAATATTACTTTTATTAACTGCTATGGTTTATGATAGTAGAAGGTAATGTCAACCTAGCCAGTTTAATTATTCAGACTTACATTTGATTGTATTTCTATGTCTCGAAGTTAAGATGTCTGAAATGTTCCAAAATGTTAGAAAGCCTAAGGGGAAAAGTTTTCCCTTTGTAGGATACCATGAAAGCCTTCATTGTATTGAGTACATTTACTGCATCATTTCTCAAAATAAGTCAGTGCATAATAAGAGATGTATAAAATATGCAAAATATTTTTAGAGAATATTATTCAGTGATGCACTCTGTCCAAAACTGTTTGTGTTACCATTTATTTTTCCTTCTTGTAGAAGTCAAAGAGAAAGTGTTATATGTAGAAGAAAAAGTAGCCAATTGAATATTTGTTATCTTTTTTTTGGCAGATGCCTGTCTCTCACAAGGGATCCTCAATTTACAGTCAAGCTCACAAAAACTTCATAGGCTATGGTACATTAAGCTGGAAAACATTTTTTGCCTTTTTTTCCCTTAATGCTAGATAAATAGCAATTAGGTTAAGCTGATTTCAAACAGGATTCTGCGTGGATTTGTCATCAGAAAAATGAATATTTCATATGATGAAGTTGTTAGCCATCCTAATAAAAAGAAAATATCAGGAAAATCCATGTTTCTTTTTTAATTCTTATCCTTTGTTTATGATCACATCCATTATCCTTGTTTTCATTTTGAATAGAAACAGGCATCACAAAATCTGAATGAGCCCTTTCAGGACCAGGGACAACAGAGCAAAGGACTGTGTCCTGTGTCTGAGAGTTCTCTCTACTCACTTTAAAATTTTTAATAATTCTAAAAAATGGAGCTGCACCATCCTGTTCTTACTACAACATTTACTCCATAAACTTCCACATTCATTTAAAGGAAAATTATTCTGTGGGCAGGGCAAGTAATCCTCTAAATAGATAATCTGAAAAAAGGAAAAATAAGGTAATCTGCAATTTTCCCTGCTTAAAGTCATTCCCTGTGAAGTCACATGTTGCAGCATGTGTATTATTTTCTACTATTTTGCATTAAAAAGCATAAACTGTTTTTTTTTAATCTACAAAATCTTCTGCTGAGCTGAATATGTCTACAACATTAGAGCATAAACATTATTTTTCTTGTGAGGAAAAGAACAGTAGTTTTCAGTTAGTGTTGCATATACTATCCTAATGGCATATCTTTGTGTGATGTGACAGGATAAGGGAATCATAATAATATGACATAGCTCATCAAACTTTTCAAGCATTGGTACTTGCAGTTGTAACTGGTTGAATAGTACATAAAATGAGCCAGAACATGAGAAGTCACAAATACCTTTAATTTCCCCTTCTCTTTAGGTTTTAAATTTCTTTTAAAGTAGAATATTATATCCAGTATTAATAGATTAAAACAATAAATTAAAAATATCTAAAATGCTCAAAGTGTCCATCCCCAGTTTCCAGTTCTCCTGAATTTCTTCTGTCTGCTGCATTTGCCTTTGCTAAGAACCACAGTCTAAACTGGAGAGCTCATTCAAAGCATGTGTTCTGAGAGATATTAGAAATACTGAGTGAGTGTGGGAAGAGGGCAGAGTGTCTAATGATGCAGTCCCACAGTCCTTTTGGCACTCTGTGGGAGGTGCTTATGGAAGTAGCCCAAACAAATCTCTGCAGCTACAGACAATTTTTTTCCTTTTTTGAATAATTTTGACAGATAGCAAAAAGGTGTCATCTCTGCTTGCAGGGGGTGCATAACATTTAATGGATATAATGCCTAAGGCAGTAAGAGCTGCTACTCTGCTTTATTTCCATTGCAAATTTAATGTAAGAGTGTGGAAATGTCACATCAGAAACCCTCTCCTTCAACTGCCTCTGTTCTTTAATATAATTGTTATCTCTCTATTTCCATTTTGGAAAGTTTGGTGTTTAGAAACCAAGGGTAAACTACTCAGTTTAGGATAAATTATCAGGGCTCCTAGAGTTAGGGCAGCTTACTCCAGCAGAAATCTGCCCTGAAGAATGTAAAAAAAGAATCTGATAAATAAGCTTTCTAAGAAGACTGGTTTTGACCTTTATCAGAGCAAAATATAAGTAATTCACATCATGCTTCTCTGTGACCCTTCCAATGAATAAGACATTTGGTATTTCAGAGAAAATTTAGGTCTAATGTAAGGCAAAAAGTTGCATGACAAAAATACAAAAAGATATTTCCTCCTAGCAGTGGTATTTTCCTCTCTAGAGCCTTCACAAATAGGGAGATATGTGGGAGGGATTTGGTACCATGTGTTTCTTATCTTTGTTGATATTTTTTGCTTTAAAAAAAAGATAGGGAAAATGGTGATGATATAAGGGAGCAAGATTTCTTTTGGGAATTCAAACAACAGGATGCGTATTGTGTGGTTCTGTGGGAATAGGGAGGAGCTGGTTATACTATCTAAAATGGAGGCTGCTGAGGATTTGGGACACTTTGTGGTAATTCCACTGGTCATGTTTGACTTTGAATACAAACAAAGGTACATAATAGGTCCTTCTGAAAGCCTCAGGGCGTTTTGTCTTGGGAAAAACAAACGACTAACCAGTTCTTGTTTTAGAATGATGGAGTAGTGTCTGAATGGGAGCTCATTCTTTTTCTGCTATTCCTGTCTGCAGAACTGTAAAAGCCCAGTTTTAGATACCTAGACCTTGATTCTAAACTCAGACATGCAGGTATGCCAAAATATGTGCAGATGGTTGAAAAATTCTACTTGGCCCATGGAATCATTAATTTTGGTACTCATGTGTACATGATTAAAATAGGGATCTCAAAGAATCAGATCTGTGACATCTGCAAAAACAAATTCTGAGAGTCGGGGAAACATTGTACTTCAGTAATACTGCCTGAAACATTATTCATATTCTATGCCATAGATTTCTAGGTAAATTCAAGTAGTAAGTTGCATAAATTAACAATCATATTTGTAGGCTGTGGATTTGATGACCGAAATATAGAATAGACAACTTTTATTGGCTAGTATGAATTCCCAAAAGATTAGGACTTAAACACAAAAATTCGGGGAATTGCTGCTTAGTCTTCCTGCAGAGCTACAGTACATACATTGCTAGGTAGGGAAATCTTAATTAAATTGAATTAGGTCAGTTATCCTGACACCTAATCCATTATAAGACAGACAATTTTCATTGTATGTAGGGAACAACTAGTAAGAAATATTTAAAATACACACATAACTTCATTATAAAGCCTGCTAGCAAGAGCTGAGCAGTGTCTAAATTATTGGTACCTCATTTAAATTACTTAGCCCTCAAGAAAACTACTCTTTTATTTGCTAATTAATTGCATATTCCTTCTGAGCTGCAGCCTTACTGATGTACATTTTTTATTCATGAATAAAGCAATCATTTAAGTTGCTTTTTTTTGTTGGAATAAATAGAGACCACAGCAAGTGATGAGAGAGCATACAGAGAAAATACACTTTAAAGAACCGTGAGAGCAAATTAATGACTAAGGAGTATAGTATTTCTAGGTGTCTAAATAATTGACAAACTAATGGCTGTCCTGTCTTGCACCCTGGTTTTAATCAGTCGATGTTCTCTCCATTTTTTAAGCTTGTGCAAACTCTGATGACTTTCTGCTGTTTTGTTCACCTCATTACTTTGATAAAAATGAGAAGTACGTTGAAGACAATACAGAAGTATTTTCATAGAAAAAAACCTCCACCTCACCTGTCTGTACCTATACCATTTCAGAAATGTGTCACAACTGAAAAACAGGAACAATAAAACTCATTCTCTGGAAAGCCACTTGAAAAAAACTGAGCTTCTTGTTCAGTGTGCAGAGAAATCCTGTAAGAAATGAGTCCTGGATAAGAGAGGATCTCCCACTATCTGCCCATGTTCATGGTTTATTGGTTACTTGCCTAACTTTAAGCACTTGCTATTCCTAATTTAATCACACTTGGTAACTGATGCAACAAGAAAGGCTTTGATCATATATGTTATGAATCTTTCAAGCCACAAAATCTTTACCTGTTCCTTTTTTCCTTTTATTTCCCTTTTTATTAGTATACCGAACAGGATTAGTCTCCTGAGGAGAACTTAGTATAATTGCTTTAAGTACGGTAACTTGAATTTAGACCCTTGAATCATGATTTTGGGTTTTTTTATGCATGTGTATGTACTGGGCTTGCATTGCCAGGTTTTGGTAGTGCTGGGGTTACAGGAGTGTTGTCTGAGAGAAGCTGCCAGAAGCTTCCCTCATGTCTAACTGAGCCAATGCCAGCCAGCTCTGGGATGGATCCACTGCTGGCCAAGGTTGAGCCAGTTGGAGGTGGTAGCAGGGCCTCTGTGATAACATATTTAAGAATGAAAAAATTATTATTTCACAGATATTACTGTGGCCAGAGAAGACTGGAGCAAGTCTATGTAAAAGTGACAACTCTGCAGATACCAAGGTCAGTGGAAAAGGAGGGGAGGAGGTGCTTCAGACCCTGGAGCAGAGGTTCTCCTGCAGCCTCTGGTGCAGACCATGATGCAGTAGCAGTGCCCCTGCAGCCCATGGAGATCCATGGTGGAGTGGAGATCCACCTGCAGTCCATGGAGGTGATACATGCTGAAGCAGATGGAAGCAGATGCCCAACAGGGGCTGTGACCCTGTTCAAAGACTATGATGGAGCGAGCAGGTTTCTGGCAGGAATCTACTGACCCATAAAGAAAGGAGCCCACACTGGGACAGTCTTCCTGGTAGGACTTGTCACCTTATAAGGGACTCACATTGTCACAGCCTGTCCCTGAAGGACTGCATCCCACGGAAAAGTGACCCCACCTCATAGAAGTTCATGCAGAAGTGCAGCCCATAGCAAGGACTCACAGTGGAGAAGTTAATGAACAACTGTTTCCCATGGGAAGGACCCCACATTGGAGCAAAGACTCTTCTCCCCAAGTAACAGCAGAAATAACATGTAATGAACTGTAGCCCCCATTCTGCATCTTCCTGAACTGCTACAAAGGGGGAGGTAGAGCCCAGGAACGAGGGAGGGGCGAGGAAAGGGTATTTTAAGATTTATTTTACTTCTCTTTATCTGACTCTGATTTTGTGGTAATAAAATCAATTACCATTTCTCATTCAAGCTGTTTGCCACTGATGGTATTTGATGAATGATGTCTCCTTGTCTGTACCTCAACCCATGAACCTTTGTTACACTTTCTCTCCCCTGCCTAGCTGAGAAGGGGCATTATAGAGCAATAGCCAGGGTCAATGCACAATATTGTATCTGCATGTTTGCATATCTATCTATATCTTTTGAAAGACATCATAGAACAGGAGAACTGTTTCCCTATCCACATGATGAAGAAACTTTAAATTCAACAATATTGCTGGGGCAATTCAAGCTTCAAAGTGTCCATTATTACAAAGGGCCCCAAAAGACAACATATTTAATGCATAGATTTAAAAACATTATTAGTTGAAAATCCTCACTGTATGTGAGATGCAAATAGTGTAAGGAAATAGTTAAAACTAAACCCATGGAAGCTGCTAGTAGAAACAGATAAAGCATATATTTCAGTATATATTAGCTTTCATATCCTTAGTGGTGTGATATGTGCTTTACAGTTGCTTTAGACAAATACACATATACTGAAGAACCAAAACTGTCAGGGCTGCTTAGGGTATGTAAAAGCTTTTTGTTTCTTAAATGAAAATAGTAGTCTCCCTTGAGGAAAAGTCTGGACACTTGTTCAGATTCTCTTTTCATTCTAATACCTAGCATTAATTAATGCTTACTGGGTAAAAAAATAAATACAGTACATAAATATATATATGTTTTAAATACCGCGAAAATAAAACCAATGCCATTGCATGTGAATAAATACAACAAATAAAATACAACTAGAATACAGAAATGAAAGTAATGTGCAAAAGTATAAATAATGCAAATGAGAATGACCGTGGCATTTTCAGAAAACATAGGAATGAACAAAAAAAAAATTATAACTCTGTTAAACTAAAAACTAACTGTAAGCCAAAGAGTTTTAGGACAAGTTTTAATTATGAAAATCTTCATAAATATCTATAAATGGCCTCATAAATGTTGCTGGACAACATCTAACCTAGTTTTGAGCCAAAGATGAAATAAAGAAATAACAAATGAAAACAAATGAAAACTAAGTTACAAGAACAGCATCATCACTGAAAATTCAAGAATGTTGAAATAGCAAGTGTCAGAATTAATGTGACTGTGCAGTTATTGTAAAAATGTACGTTGCTATTGACACTCATGTTTAACGCACAAATCACATGGAGATAAAGAGAGAATCAATAAAGCTGATATGCCCATGAGATGAGAACAGGATGTGCCAACATCTCCCTGAAAGAAAGCGGTTTCCCTGAATATAGTCTTCCTGCTTCAGACCCAGTAGACTCCATCAGGAGAGTTTAGTGCATGTTCTTCCATGCCCTTCATCTTAAGGGATTTTCTCCTGACCTTTGAGCTTTGCTTTTCCTCATCTTTTGATCTGACTTTTCCATTTCTGTCTCCAATGAGGTTATTATCCACTCTGTTTATTGAGATTTCCCAGCCAAGCCTGCTTCTTCCACCATTCTGTCTCTCTTTTTTTTTTTTTTTTTTTTTTCTGAGTTGCAGTTCTCTGCTGCAAGCTTGTTACCCGTTCTTGCCTAGTGGATATAGGTCTCCCTTTCCTGAGTTCTAAGCCTGGATTTCCAGCGTCCTCACATCAATATGTTTTCCTGTTTAGTTTCAGTTATAAGCTAGTTTCCTAACCTCCTGTCTTTCCCCATCTTTGTTCAAATACAAGCTTTTCTGACAGATTTCAGCTCTTATAAGTAAGATTGAAATAATTACATGGACACTAATTGATGCCAGTTGAGAATAATGGCATATTATAGGGAAATTGCTTGTGGTACCTACTGGGGAGGTTTTCTGACAATTCCACCTAAAAGATCCTCTTCTCAGTGGTTTATAACTTTGTAAATCTTTAAAGTTAGGTATGAATTTTTCCATGCTGTGTGTCTGCCTCAGGATATATTTAGCTAGTTTCACTCAGAACAATACAGCTTTTTCCAGAAACAACGCTGTGCAAAATGTAGCAAATGTTAAGATAGAAAAAATAGCAATGTTGTGAAGACAAACAATTTTCATCAAGCCTTCACCTCCTGCTGTCATGACCACCACATGAAAATCCACAAAGAAATTAATTACTCTTTCTTTAGAGAAGGTTATGCACTAGCAGTGGCAAAGATCCTATGCAAAAATGAGTGTGATCAGATAATTAAAATCTTCCTCATAATGCAGGTGCACAAGACACAATTAGAGCTGTATCAGAAACCATAATTTAGCCTTAATTTTCAAAGTTTAACTTTTACAACCTAATAATGTTGTTTTAAGATCATGTCATCTCTACTATGTGAAGTAGTAATTTTAGCAAAAAAACTGCATAATTGTTCTTTATTTTCCCTAATTAATGTAATTTCATTTTTTACCTCTACACTAAAACAGCAGTGATAGAAAAAAATTAAATGCTTTGTTTTTAAGCATCATTAATTTTATCATTTGCCTTTAAAATAATTTTTCATACTAGGCGCTCTTTCCAATTCAATTGTATTTTAAACTATATTAGCTGAGGTTGTTTTAGCCTCCACATTCTTGTTATCTGACCTGAATAATTATTATTTCATTTCTGAAATAGCATGCTTGTTGTAGGTGTGGACCATTGATGAAGTTACTGTCACTCTCCTAGTTTGTCACGAGACCAGCTTTCTGATCTTGTGAACTTTTGCTGTGGTGAAATCATTGACAACAAAGCTTAAGTTTGACTTGTATAAAGGTCTGATCAGATGACTTGAATATAACCAACACTTAAATATGACATAATGCCTGAATTAATAATTTTCCTAAAAATTAAGTTTTCGTCTTTAGAAACAAATTATTATTCCCTAACTTCAAACTCATGATTCTATCTATATTGACATGGGATTATTTAAGTTATCTTCAGCAGTGAGCTCAAGTTCTTTAATGTTATAATCTCATAATTTTTTTAGCTTGCCTTTCTGAGTAGTGACTGTGTAAAATATATTATATAAGAGTCATATAGCTTTATCAGGGATTAAATAGAATTATGCACCTAAACCCTATTAAAACTCAGGAAGAGTTAAGTAGCTAAGATCAGGCAGTTTTAAAGACTAGTGGTTAACTTTTATATAAGCCAATTTCATAACCTATTTGGGTAAAAAATTATTTTATTATTTGAATTCACAGAATCACAGAATTAATAGAGCTGGAATGAACCTACAAGGATCACCAAGTCCAACTCCAGGACCTTTACAGGACAATCCCCAAGAGTCTCACCATGGCTCCAAGAGTGTTGTCCAAATGCTTCTTGAACTCTCTTGGGCTTCGTGCTGTGACCACTTCCATGGGGAGCCTGTTCCAGTGCCCAACCATCCTCTGGGTGAAAAGCCTTTTTTAACATCTAAGCTAAATCTCCCCAGACATAACTTTGGCCATTCTTTTGGGTCCTGTCACTGGTCACCACAGAGAAGAGATCAGTGCTGACCTTTTCCTTCCCCTCATGAGGAAGCTATAACTACAATGAGGTATCCCCTCAGTCTCCTCAGACTGAGCAGACCAAGTGACCTCAGCTGCTCCTCATACAATTTCCCCTCCAGGCCCTGCACCATCTTTATTGCCTTCCTTTGGATGCTCTGTAATAACTTAATATCTTTTTTATATTGTGGCACCCAGAACTGCTCCCAGCACTCAAGGTGAGGCTCCCCCAGTGCAGAGCAGAGCAGGACAATCTGACTGGCCATGCTGTGTCTGGTGCACCCCAGGACAGGGTTGGCTCTCCTGGCTGCCCGGGCACTGCTGGCTCATGGTCAACTTACCATCAACCAGGACCCCCAGGCACCTTTCTGTAGCACTGCTTCCCAGCATCTCCTTCCCCAATCTGCCCATCCCAGGTGTAGAATCTGACACTTTCCCTTGTTCAGCTGAAGTTATAGGGTTGGTGATTGCCCAGTCCTCTAATTTTTTTAAGTTTCTCTGCTGATCCTCTTTGCCTTCAAGGGAGTCAACATCTCCTCCCAGTTTTGTTTTGTCTGCAGCTTGCTTAGTACTCTTTCCAGTCTTTTATTTTTCACTTGTATTTGGCTTTTTTTCAGCTCCAGGAACAAGAAGTAACCGTATCTTACACTATGTCTCAGCTACAAAGATAAACAGCACTAGAAGAATTCAAGGATGTGGACTCACTATCTATGGATTCCTCAGTCTTATGATACTGTGCTTTAGATTATATCATTACCACCTTTCAGGGATTTGTTTTCCTGTCATCTTTCTAGCAGGCATGTTCAACAGAACTCTTGGTTTTGCTTTTTAAAATTTACCTGTATTTACCCTTATATGTACTATATGTTCTGTATATGTTATATATATGTATATATAACATATTTATATGCATGGGTATATATGTGTGTTTTATATATACTATGTTATGTATACGTATATGTTGTGTATAAATACATAAATACATGTTCTGTGCTGACAAGAAGTTTTATAGATTAATATTTTACTTGTGTATTTATCTACATGATATATTAAGATATATTACTATAAAGCATGATATATGTTATTACATGTTTAGAACCAAACATTTAACAGACATACGGGTTTTGTTGTATCTCTAGTTTACATTAGAGACAGTAGTTCACAGAAATATGCCTTCCAAAAGCACTGTTGTTTGGGGTGGTTCCTAGCTTCCTGTGGGCCTGTCCCAACACCCATGTTGAAAGTTCCCTTGTTTTAGAGCAGCAGTTCCCAGTGGACTTATGTAATTCCATCAAACCTGGACTGAATTTCAGCAGGCTGATAACATTTTATGGATAATGTTGGAAGCATTCAACCTTACCAAGGAAATTGCTCAGGGAGAAAATGAAAATTCCCAACAACATGGGTCCATATGCTCCACCTTTATGGTACCTATGCTTGAGTTGCTGGTACATGTTTAGAAACAGTTTGGTTTTGGTATTGTTTTTGGTTTTTTAAAATAAAGCATATGTAAACCAACGTCCATTCTCTGAAGTTATATTCTTTCCCAAATTAAAATCAATAGTATAGACACACTGCAAACCTTTCATCCTGCATGTACACCCTTCTTCACGTTCTTTTGAGGTATGTGCTGAGCTTAAACACTAATGCAAGCAGTGCCCTTGGGCAGCTCAGAGAAAAATATTTACAGTATTGGGAAGGATGCATTGACATTCAGTGTGAAGCCTCAGATAATGTTCCTCCTGGAGATCAGCAGGCCTTTAGGTCACTATGAATTATAGTCTTTAAGA
Source organism: Serinus canaria (assembly GCF_022539315.1). Lineage (NCBI taxonomy): Eukaryota > Metazoa > Chordata > Aves > Passeriformes > Fringillidae > Serinus > Serinus canaria. The sequence goes on from NC_066315.1 coordinate 83,392,795, forward strand.
ACTGGAACTGTGGTAGCCAAAATCCATGTGTTGAAGCAAACCATGTAGCACAGAATGAGCTGTCAAAATCTTCTGAGTGAGACAGATCATACACAAAGGGCAGTGTGCATATGAAATAAAGGGCAGGAAAAAAGGTGCAGTAAACAAGGATCCAACAGGCAAAGTGAGGAAGTCTCTGCATCAACAGATAGAGTTCAGCCATAGAGGGCAGAGCTCTTCCCTGAACATGACAAGAGGCTCAATAACAAAAGGAAAGCCACAAGTCCACAGACCCGCCTGAGTTTTTAAACTTTTTGTGTGTGGGACCTTTAAATTGCTTTATAGAAATAATGTAAGACTTAATAAACCGTGTGCATAGAACTTTCTAGTTTTATGAGACTCATATTGGAACACAGATTTTAGGAAAACATAACAGCCCTGTCAAGGAATGGAGCTGTGTCACGGTGTGATTTGTCCAAAAATAAAATGAATGCAAATACAAGGGATGACTAATTACCTCTTGAACAATAACTAGTAATAATTTTCAAAAATATCTGTTCCTAATTTAATTTGATGACCATCTTCAGATTCAAGACTACCTTTAAACGTCATTGACTAAATTCAGATAATGATAATGTACATTAAATAATCCTATAAATTGTTCTCAGATATTACATTAATAGAAACAGAATATTAAGTTAGATCAATAAATTATATGTTCTATATGTTCAACTGTATTTGTTATTAATTTAGTATGTATCATTACTAAAGTTGTTAAACTTCTCTTTTATTTGGAATCATTTTGTTGCCTTAACTGTACCCTATAGGAATTTTATTTTTTTTAGTAATGTGATCAAATTTTTTGATCAAAAACATCATAAAGACAGTAAATCAATCTTTCTCCTGTCTCTTGACATGTTCACCAAAGCCATCAATTTGATTTGAAAGTAACATGAAAAATAAGTTTCAAAGTTTGAGCATTAATAATAATTACAGAATCTAATTATTTAATTACTGCACATGTATAGAGTCAAAGTTTAAATTATAGTGATTTTTTACTACATACAAATTCCTGCTTCATCACTCATAATTGTTTTTTGGGATTATTTTCAGATATTCATCTATGGTTTGTTCCCGAGTTCTGGGTATTGGTAATCAGTGTTACTGTACTACAGGCATTTATAAGACTTCCTTCTCGGCAGATTTTGGCACTCAAAGGCATTGATTAAAACATTGTAAAAGAACTTGCAAAACCAGGATTACTAAATATGTCTGTGACTATGTCATGTGGTTCTCTTTTAAGACCACTCGAGGAGAAAGTGGAAGAAAATGTCTGTGGGTTTGTTTTTTTGTGTTGTGGGGTGGTGGGGAGTGTGTGTGTGTGTGTGTGTGTGTGTGTGTGTGTGTGTGTGTGTGTGTGTGTGTGTGTGTGTGTTTCCAAAAGACAAGGGCAGCAATTTCAAAACTCTTTCTTATTTATACAACCAGCTACTGCGGTGTTAACAGGAATTTGCCTACATCTACTATATATATGCTGAACCTCTTTAAATCCCATTGATTGGAGCTTTGTTAAGGACTGGAAAAGTTTAGTCAGCAGCGTGTGTATTTTGATATATTTTTGAGTGAAATTTATCCAATACTTCCACGGTGAACCATGAAATTTATTAAATATATATGATGTAAGAGAATGTGTTCCTATATTCATCACAAAATAAAGAGGAGGATCAGAGAAGAGGTAGACAATCTACAGAACAAATTATTTCATGGTTTACTATGTTTTTAATTCTTGATGATCTTTGGTAATTATAAGCATTCTTTTTTATAGACATATTTGCTGTGCTTTTTAAAATCTATTTTAGTCTTGACTTGCAATTATTTCATCACATTTCATAGTGCAATTTAACATAGCACAAAAATATTTCTATTTACATATTTTGACTTTTCTGGCTTTAAGTTTAGTTGAATATTCCCGTAATTATGTACTGCAGAAATGCAGAAGTACCTAATTTTTCTTCACGATACTGTATTTTATGTTATATACCTTAATCAAGTTATATCTTCTGAATTTACATTGCCAATATCTTCATTTCTGTCATATGAAATTCTTTCATATTCCTAGTAATTTTTACACTTGCATTGGAATCTTTTAATTTTTTTCTTTTTTTTCTGTTGAAATAAATTATGTTTTTTAATAATGCTTAGAATTTGCAAAATTCTCACCAGACTGTAAATTATAAGCTACCATATACTGCTATTTTCAAAACTGTCTTTGGAGACTTCTAAGAACACTGTGCTTTTTCTTTTTCAGTTCTCTGTCCTTTTTGCTTTGATTTCTTTATTATTACTTGTCTTACAATGAATTTGAAAATTAAGAAATAGAAGCCCTCGAAAACTTGAAATGCTCTTTTATTTTCATTATTGTGCACATTAATGGTTAATATAGAATCTGAAAATGTGTTCCAATGGGTCATTTACTTTCTTCTTTTGATCAAATCATAATATGAATCCTATATGAGTACAGTAGCTAATTTTTATGACATATATTAATATATATTCAGATCCTAACCAACTGGGGTGGTTTTTTTTGGTTTTTTTTTGGTTTTGTTTTGGTTTTTTTTGTTTGTTTGTTGTTTTGTTCTGACTTTTTTGTGGGTTTTTGTTTGGTTTTGTTTGTTTGTTTTTGTCTTCTTTTGTTGGGGTGTTTTGTTTCTTTGTTTGTTTGTTTGTTTTAAATTATTCCTATTTACTAGTAATATAGACTCTATTTAGTATATATTGCCTTTGGAAATTTATTATTGAAATAAAGTACCTCTGACTTAAAAATTACTTTATATGTTTGAGAAATCCTCAAAGTCCATGGACAGTGCCCATCTACATGGATGATAGTAGAGTGAAAATGTCAGAGAATGGGATTTTTGTTAGTTGAAAAGCAGCCAAATGGAAAAGTACAACATTTTTTTCTTGCCCATAATATGAGAAAAAAAATTGAAAGAAAATGTGAATATTTAAATTTGCAGAAGGCATTAAAACCACAAAAAGAAGGGTGATAACTATGTGGAAATAATTGGCTTGTGAGAATAAATTTTGAAAAAGTCTTGTAGCAAATGGTAGGTGTAGATATCAAGCACTTCAACCTCCCCAAGAATTCTGAAGTCTTGTCAGCTGCTGGTGAGAAAAGATTAGTCACTGAGAGCTGGTTGAGATGGAATAGCAGAATTAAATGTTGGAAATCATCTTTTTTAGGACCACAAGAGGAAAAAAATGTAATTAAATCCCATAAATCTGTCTCACTCCTGCCTTTTGCCCTCAGTAAACATTGTTCTCATTGAAAGCTCCTGATAGATGCATATTTACAAGTTGATTTTTCTCTTTGCCTATAACCAGGATTTTATTTGATGGAAGATTTCTGCTTTTTCATAAGAATAAATAAGTGGAATTAAGTCCTTCTGGTCTTTGTACCAAATAACCTGTTTGGAAATATGACAAATGGCTTTTGTATTATTGTTTATTCTTTGAAACCAGTAACATTTCCTGAGTTTGTGAAATTTAAAAAGAGTTCTAATATGTCCCCAGGATGTGTAGATGTTCAATCACTTTATTGCATCTTTTTATTTTCTTATTCAATTTGTTACTGTACCTAGAAATTTCAAACATAGTTCAGGACCATGTCAGTACTGTTGTCAACAAAATAAGTCTTTCCAAATAAACTACAGTATAATACAAGAAGAAGGCACGATTCTATAAATATCTTTCATTTGCATATGCCAAGCAGATCTGCCAAAGGAAGCAATTCCACGTGGCAATTCCGTGCGATGTGCTTCTAGGACGACCCTTCTTGAGCAGGGAGGTTGGACCAGATGATTACTGGTGTCCCTTCTAAACTTATCTATTTCAATTCCCTGTTTTCAGAAGTGAGTTTCTGTCTCTCTGTTACCCCAGCCTTTTGAAGGGCAAGAGGACTTGAATGGTTGCACAGTGAGATAAATCAGGGAACTGGTTTAATTGGAAGGTAACCAAGCAGGAGAAAAATGTTCAAAGTTCAACACCAAGTTCTGTTTATTCTCCATGGGAAGCAAAATCAAATTAATCATAGCAAACTGCAACTACACTTTTTCCCAGCATGTTTCGTGAACTTCTTAAAGACCCTAGGATGAAGTTAATGATGTTTTCAAACTATTAAATTTCTTACCAATTTTTTGGTTAGTAGGGGTTTTTTATTTCATATTTAAATTTTGTTTCTGCATTATTAGCTCTTTATTTTTGCCCTATTTAGCATGTACCTAGATACCAGATGATTTAATTTCACCGCTGTTCTTGTGTCTAGCATTTAAAGACTTGTATTTACTTCCTCTGTCTCTTTCCAAGTTGAAAGAGTCAAAAGATGTTGATATCTTCCATTTTGCCTGTATTTTTTTCTAGTCATTGAGTACTCTTACAGTTTTCTACTGAACATTTCTTGAAAAAAAATGTTTAAAGCTGTACAGGATACCAGCTGAGAACACACTCATTTTGAGGATAAGGTCAATAAAATCAGAAAGCATAACAGGAAGCCTCTTTAATTTGAATTGCTGAAGAGCAAGATTTTCCTCTTTTGTGTAAACCCCTTTACTAGCTGAACATTCTTGCCTCTTCTTTTCTTTCACTTTCTTGAACCTTTGATAGTTGCCTTTTATGATATATTGTACTTTGTACAGAGAATCTAGCCAAATTAAATTTATGAAGCTTAAGTGCTCGTGCTGGAAACCTTTCAGCTGCAAAATAGGGATCCCAGTCTGTCTCTTTACCATTATATAAAAACATATGATTCAGTAAATGCTCATTTCAAAATTAAGTTGAAGTAGAGGATAGTTGAAAAGCCACTGGTTTTTTGTTGGTAATGTTATCAGTGTACAGCAGGGGAACTAGTAAAAAAAGTTTTACAGTTTATTTTCCATTTTACCTGTCTTTTGTACCCATTTGTTTTCCATTATGCTATAAAATGGTGTTTGTTTTCCATTATGCTATAAAATGGTGTTAATACAGCATAAAACTCTGCTAATGCAGCATAAAATGCTGTTAGGAAATACAGTGCCTAAGATTCTGGAAATAAAATTAAAACCCAAATATCCCCTCTATACCTGCTTTAAATTCAGTCATAAAATAATAACATGAAATTTTTGAAATATTTTTATAACCATTCCAATATTCTGATTTTTGCACTTAAAAATAAATAAGCCAAGGCAAAATTCAGTTTGAGTAGTGTCACTGGTGATTTTCTTTTTTCTATTTATATATTTTTCAACACCGTTTTTTTTATGTACAGGAATTGCAAGTGTTAGGATTGAAATGGAAAAGTAAACTGGTTTGTCACCTAAGTGTTCCAAGACTTAAAATAAACTTAAACATAACCTGGCATAGATGCCTGAATAATACCATTATTCAGGCATCTATGTGGTATCTGAACACTGTGCCTGATCCAAGAGGACCAAAAATATGAAGACAGAAGACTATTCTGAAAACATGCACAGTGCAGTTCAGGAAGTAGGAATTCGTCTCTGTAAATTCCAACCATGTTATTCTAGGAAATTGTTTCAAAGTCATAGATAGACACCAGCATTAAGAGAGTTTATAGAGATATTTTAAATACCAAGGGTGTATTTACAGAAAGACAACCCTGGGAAATGGAGCACTAATCTGAGAGACAGGGACCCCCTCATAATCAGGGAAGCCTTGGACACAGTGAGCAGTGAACCAACTGCTATATAAATGCAAAGGAACTTTGTGGTGCGTGAATGATGCATGAACTGCTCTCACCATGAATTTGGTGTTAAATCCACTGCGTAAATAAAGTGCACTGGATTTGCTAACTGCCTGTTATCTCTGCAGTTAATTAGCTGATCACCTATGTAATTTCAAAACTTGAAAATAACAACAGAATGTAAAGTGGCAATGTCTGATTCTGGAAAAACAATAACAGGAATCTAATTTTAGTTCCTGAATAAAATTGCCTTAGTAACAAACTGGAAGTATTTTTTTAAAAAAATTAGCCATGGACATGAATGATGTCTTTTTAGCTGGGGTCCAGGTTCAGTATTAAATCAAATCATTGAAGAATGGTGAGCTAAATTTTCTCATTTGCTCAGTCTTTGGGATCCTCTCTTGGTTGCCCTTAAGAATCTAAATTTTGTATTTTTAGTATGAAGTAACTTTTGCAGTTCCTTCCAAGTTGCAAGTTTCTTTTGATCCCTTTGACATATCTAAATGGCTTTGTACGTGGTGTGCTCTTCCTGTGCTGCAAATCTCAGGGGAATCTTGCTCACAAATGGAAGAACTAAACTTCCATTGCTTCGATGATCTATTTCCCATTATGCCACCCTCTACCACTGAAAAACACAGCACCAACCTGCTATTTTCACCTTAGACATCGGTAAAATATTTAGTTTTTTCTCCAGAAATCTCATTTCACTCGCCATGATGAAAAAACTCAAAAAATATAAAATTTCATATTAGTGCAGCACCAGCCTGAGCAAAATTTCTGCTCATGAAAATGTCTGATGTTGCCCCCTCTTTCCTTCTCTTCTTCCACCTTTCTGTAATGTACCTGTTGTCTCAAGTGGGCTGTGTTTATCTCCTCTAATGCATTTGTGTGTTTATACACAGCACACCTATGAAAAACAGCCCATTCTGCAGTAGCACATGCCCTGTGTGCTGGCACAGCCTGCAACTCTGGTTTCTTATTTTATTTCCTCACCTATTAAAGGTTTGTTTTAGAACAAGGCTATGGCTGTTAAAAGTTTTGGTCACTAGGGAAAGTTTGTATGTTGAATGGATTAATTTGTTTTTAGATCAGTCTTAGTGGAGGAATGAATAGAAATATCCTATGTCATTACCATGGCTAAATATTTTGAAATGTCAAACCATAGCCTGGGGCTGTTAGAGTAAATAATAAATAATATATCTGCTTTGCTTGAAGTAGCATATTTATACCATTTTGATGACTTTCCACTACTTGGTAATATAGATGACAAAGATTGTGAATATATGGTAATATTTCTAAGTATGAAAAAAAAAGGTAATCTAGTTACTAACAGATTATAAAGATTTGATTATTTTCTGGTTTTCCTCTGGATCTTTCTTAAAAAAAAACCCAGGTGTTGGAAATTGATATTTAATTTAAATTAAAACTTATGAAATGCCTAAAGGAATTTATGAATTAATTTAAGTATCAAATTTAAAAGAAAAGCAGTTTTAACTTTATCCTATGTAGTTTTGCTTTTCTTCATTTTACACACAGGGCAATGTATCATGGAAGCATTAACGATATAGTAGAATATTAGAAGATTAAATTCTGCAGAAGGAGAATATTTAACATAATTCAGGTAACAAATCTAAAACCAGCTGAATGTAACACATCTAATTAATCTGTGAGTGAGGACAAATTACATTCTTCTACATTCATGAAAAAAATGTGAAAAATGTGTATCTGGTCTGGCTGGTTTCTTTTTTACAAAGGGATTCATCATCCTGAGACACAAGCTTTTGCAACAGAAGTAGCATGTCTTTGTATATATTTTTACAACTTTTCTGATTTTTTCAAAGACTAATGTTGCAACAGCTCCTGTTGATTTTGCTTGTCTCTTTGTTTCCTGACAAAGTGAAATTAAAAGTTGTAATTTTCTGCTGCTAATTAAATGGACAATTGAAGAAATGGACAGCTTGAGTGGTAAAACTGGGTTTTTTTCTCTCAAGAGAGGTATGGTATTACCTAAGTTTGAAATGGAGTGAAGTGTTTAACTTCTAAAACAGACCTAGTATCCTACTCAAGGTGTGCTCTTGTTAAGCCTGGTAAGAAGCAGAGGGTGTAAAAACATGAATGAAATTTTGACCTTTTGGTCAATAGCATTGAATTCAATGCAGCCCAGATTTGTTGATATGCAGTGTTGTATTGACTGCTACGAATGTCCAATGATTTTGTTTAATGGATGATCTTAGTAAATAATTATCCACCAAGACCTGCATGACTCATTTACCCAGTAGTGTGAAAGAATGAGCTCCTCGTATAATAGAATTATTTTAGATCGTGGGTTTCAGTGTCAATTCAGACCCTATTTTATCAGGGTTTTAATAAGGTTTTAGATCTGCAAGATTAAATTCACTAACAGATTTGGAGGTCTGCATGCAAGTGGCTTACATTTCTGGTGCCATGGGATTTTTGTTTCCTAGGCCATTACAGTCATGAACATGAGTAACTGTATGAATTTGTCCCCATAGCTGTCATCGTTCTTTCTTAAAATACCCCCCATGAACTTGTAATCTTCAAGAATTGTTCCAGCAGCAAGAAATCTAGAATTCAACATTGAAAATTTCATCTCCACATTTTTTCTGTACAGTGTCAAGGCAGGAGGTTGGGAAATGAAGAGAGAAATTTGGCTAGCTTTGAGTGCTCTAATAGAAATATTGAACTTCCCAGTCTGTCTTTCTGTACCAATTTAACAGTGCAATAACCAAATATGTACTTGTTTTGCCATTCATCTGTTACTGAAAAACAAGTTACTGAGGTTCTAGAGACAGAAGAAGTTTCTAATTAACCTCTCTGACTGCACATCTGGTGTCTAAGCAGCTATAACTCACAGAAATTGGAAAAAGTTACATCTTGCAAAAGGGTGTGGTGACATTCCCATGTGGTAAGGTATGCAGTATGCTTATGCTTATGCTGCTTTATTTTTAATCTTTCCATCCTGATTTTTGCTGTAGATGCTTTGTCTCTCAGGAGATACCAGATGCCAAAGATTTTAAACTGTGAAAGTGTGAGTTTCCCCTGCTACTTCTATTTGATTTTATTACTAACAGAACTGCCATGGGTGCTGACAAAATATGGTAAGTTCACTACTTCATCTTTATTTCATTTCTTTGTATTATCTCTCCTAACACTCAATATCTGATAACTTGAGCAAGGTCCTGATGCGGATGAGGACAGACATCCCTTCCAGCTATGACTTCCATGGGAAGAGGCATTAATTGTCTCTACCAGAAACTACTGCAAATCTAGCAAGAAGGACCATCCTACATCCTTAAGAGCTTCAATCTGAGCCCTAAAGCAGGGTTCATGCCATCTCTTAGAAAACCTGAATAAAAGGCGAGATTTTAGTCTTCAAAGAAATTTCACTATAAAATTTCATATCAGCTACAATTTAAACTGCTAGCTTCCTTAAATATTCTTTGAAACTGGCATCCAAAACAATGGCCATAGGCTTAGTCAAGACTGAGAATGGTACATCATCTAAGACAGACTTTCATACTTTGTGAAATAAAAAAAAAAAATGTGCATCAACCTAGAAGAGAAAAAAATAAAGAAATTAGGATGATGAAATGTTATCTTTTGTGTCATCGTGTGCCACAAAACTTAAACAGGGTTATCAAGTTATGTTGTGCTGACATTTGTCAAATTGTCAATTTTATGTGAGTTCACGGGGACCAATGTAGTATTACCGAGCAAATTTAAAGTTTGAGAGCTCATGAATAGAATTTCAAAGCACAACCGGTGCTTTCTAAACAGTTTCACAGGTTATCATATCTCCAGTAGCTTTCTTTTTTTTGTTTTGTTTTTTTTTTTTTTTTAGAGTGAAATACACAGGTTTCTATTAATGTTAACTAAATATTCAATTTCTCTTTGTATGCCAAATAAACAAATAGTAAAGAGCATTTGGATGAACACACAAAACACTTGATCCTTAAAACATCTAGCTTTCAAGTAAAATTAAAGGCATCTTGGGTAAGCCATTGCATTGTTCATTTCCTTTTTTTATATTTTCAAATGAGAAGTAATCTATCTTCAGGCCCGTGATTCAAATGAAATCACCAAACACAGAATAATTTCTTCTCCTTACATTATACTTATAGGTAACAGGTTTGAGCTGTATAGCATTTTACTGTGTTTGCACAATAAAAAAATAGCATCCAAAAATTCAACTGTGACACTGTATTTTTTACTGATTTTTAAAATAAAATCTCTTAATTAAGTGTTGGGTATATCTGTTCTCCATTGCTCCTGACTAGCTCTCTCTGTTACAAGGAGGAAGAAGTATTATGAGATTTGTTGTTAGTGATGGGTCTTTTCTATGGGAAGCAGTTCCTGGAAACTTTTCCTAAAGTGGATAAATTTAATTCAGTTACTTAAAAAATTAAAAACAAATTAAAATATCAAAATATCTATGAACAATCTATAATATCTTGGGTTCTACTTGTTAAAAAAAATGAGATAGTTGATTATAATCAATAAACAGAAGAGTAACATTATTAATAAATAAAAATATCTTAGATGTGCAAGAAAAGAAAATTCATATAATGAAACTGGCCAAGCTGGTATTGACATGCTTTAAAACCAAGACTTATTTTCTTTAGTCATTTCCTTTGATTCCTTATGAACTCCTACCAATTTATCAGTATGGAATTTCTCTCTTTCAGGAACTATGAATTTTTCCTACTCAGTGAACAAGATGATGGGCTTTGTTCTTTCATTCACTTTCCTTGGGTATCTCTCCCACAACAGAACTTAAAGCAACTATTGTGATCAAACTCACCATGGCCTCAGCAACCAGTGGATGAGGGTGGGGTTTGGGGTGTAGGCTGGGGTCTAGAAATATCTGCACTTTGGAGGGCAGCAGTGAAAAGTTGGAAATCCCAGTCCAGCTGCCTGGCCAGTCAGGTACCTACAAAGTGCTGGCAGGTATGTCTAGCACCTGCTTTCCACTGGTTCTTGTATGTCTTGTGCTGTGAGGCTAGAAAATCTTGGCCTAGGGCTTATGCTTCTTTCAAGCTATTACTGTTTTTCTGTAACTCTGCAGTTGCTGCTTCTGATAGCTAAAACCAGTTTACGTGGTTGCACAACCTTGAGTTGCAAGCCAGAGGGTATGAGCCAGGTCTCTGCATGCCAAGAGGGGAAAAAGCAATTTTAAGATGACTACTTAAGTGGATAAGGTCACTAAACATTGCAGTCCTCTGGCACTGAAAAAAAAAAAATCATTCCCTAAGTGACACAGTTTTGATGGATTTTTAAGCAAGGTGTGGAAAAGTATGCTATCTGGGAAATGCTAAATGTTAAAAGTGATACACCACTGTATAAGTGACGAAGCCGAGATGTGTGAATTAGTTAGACATAGCTGAAATACCAGAAACAGAACAGGGAAAGAAGGACTGGTTTATGCAGAATACTGATTGAATATTGCCAATTACAGGGGGACAAATTCTATTTTTTTCCTTGCGATAATAATATTTTCAAAATACAAGGTTAGGTTTAAGAGTTCAAAACCTATGAGGAAGACCTCATAGTTTCCATATAGGTACTAAACAAAATGTTCTTTATATTATTTTTTCTCCATATTATTTTATTTTTTGTTATAATCTAGCCATGTGCTTGCAGTTACTGTGTCTTGGAATGACTTGATTAGACAACATGTAATTGGTTATAACTTTTCTTACCTTAGTAGCCCATGTCATAATACTTTGTACTGAAATTCTTTTCTTGAAAGTATAAGCTTTTTGTGAATATAATTTAATTAGCTTCTTAAAAGTTTACATTTTCATCCTTTTGCTTTTAGTATTTATTTGTAAGTGCTTCTGTTTGAAGGTATCATTCTCATCATAGTGAAACTATATTCTTTTTAGCAAAGACTGCTGGATGTCCATGACTGATGCACAGAGAGCAGATTGCATATTTACAAAGGTGTTAAAGCTGAGCAGCCTGTACTCCATTTAATATTGTTCTTTACCAGTGAGTTAATAATATCTGTTATGAAACACAAGGCAATGCTTTGTTCAGCACTGACACTGATAAATATGGTTTTCAGTGGTTTTGGTCATTTCCTCATTTGGTCTCTAGTCCTCAGAGAACAAAACAGTTAAAATTATTGCCAGCCTTTCTTTCTGATGATGTTGGTTCATTGTTTGTTTGCCACCACCATTTGGTCAGGATGGAACTACTGGGAAAAATAACCTCCCTGAAAATGCAAAGTGCTGCCAGCTTTGAAGAGAAATTACACACGGTGGATATTTGCTGTTCAACGTTTGTATTTCCAGGGTCTTTTAGAAAGGACAATTTTTTCAGGCACTGTTCATATAGCTGGCATATTTGCTGGATGTGAACTGCAATGTTATCAAATATGTGTAATGCAGCCAGTGACATTCAAAAATCTGATGAATCCGTGACCTGATTCTGCAAGGTGTCTACATGAAATAATTTCAAAGTCCACTGATATTAAATAGGGGTAAAGCTGGCTGTGTTTCTGCTGGGATCATTCAGTATTATAGGTTTCTCTAGTTTTATTATTTTAACACATCCACAGAATTTTCTGTATCTGTCCTGTGTGTTTCAGACTTTATTGCTTTCCAATGATTTCCCACTTGATACACAAAATAGCTAGAGATATCTCCAAACAGGTAATTGTGAATAAGGCCTGTTTTGATGATCAAAAAAAAAAATAAACCTGCTGACAAAATTTGCAATTAGGAGCTATCGAAGCAACTAAAATTGCAAATTGTTCTGTTTGGCTTTTTTTTCATTGCTAAGCTAAAAGTAGAAATCGATACCCCTTGACTACTAATAAATAATTAAAAACTTCAAAATATAACAGCTTTTTTTTCACTTTTGTAAATAAATTCCATTTTAGAAATAAATTAGTAATCCTATATTGTATCTTTATATTTTCTCCTCTATTGGAGTATTTTACCAACTTTTGCTGTGAGTTGCCAGTAATTGTTTCAACACAGCAAGAAAGGAATGAATCAGGGCATAGGGCTGCTTGAATTTTATTATAAGTCTTATGTCACTTGGCAGTCTTAAGTATCAGCCCCTGGAGTTCCTCCCTAAAAAGAAGACTAGTTTGACTATTAAAAATAAAAAATAATAATAAAGAAACCCACATTATTTTTGGTAGGCAAAAGCTGGAAAATGTGCAACTACAGGCTCAATGACCAGATGGCAAATTAAAAGCATACAGGGATACATAAACAAATAAATCCAGAAATCTGCAATTGTATGTTGCATCAAAACACTTTTGGGGGTCTGATTTTTAGTATTATGAACTGCAAATCCATGGCAAATATAATTACATAGAATTACATATGTGATAAACTTTTCTTTTGTTTGTATTTTTTTCATTTTGACCGGAACTTGTATGTCATTCTTTTTAACAAATAATCAGGTCTTTAAGAAACCAGCATTATGAGCTGTGAACTTACTGAGGAGCTTGAAGGGCAAAACGAACTACCTTTAAAAAATAAAAGCAACCAACTTTCATGTTGCTGACATAATCTTGGTTGAACAAGCATATTCCATGAACAGGTCAAGATACTTTTTCATTTTGCTGTGATGTTCACACTACTGTACACCAACTTCCTTGGGAAATCACAGGCTCCCTTCTGTACTGTGATCCTCCCCTGTACTACCCAGCATTTCTTCTGCTCTACAGCTGTTCACTGCTTTAACAAAGAAACAAAGAATGAACACTTCTCAGTCACAAATGCTTTTTCATCCTGGCTGTCTTTCAAGGTCCAAAAAGCAACCAAACATCTTTACAGTTCTGAGTGTCAGCCATGATTGATGTCCTGCAGCACCAAAATATGATCTGTAAACATCTGGATATCCAAAACATCTCAGTAGAGGGTCAGCAGGGTTTTCAGAAATATTAAAAAAAAATTACTAATAAAAAGTCATACATACTATGAAGGTATGTTTTCCCAAGTAATTTAGCATATTAATGAGTTAAATTGCATTTCCTTAGGGATCTTCGTGCTAAACGATGCCATTTGGGGGAGCTGTTTCGCTGCAACACTACGAAGGTCTCAGCTTGGCTTTGTCCTATCATGAGCGCAGCAGCACCAGGGAAAGGCAGGACAGGAGACAGTCTGTGAGAAAAGGCAAGAGTTAACCTTAAGAAACTAGTAGAAAAGATCATACTATCTTTAGAAAATATCAAATAGAACAAAACAAACAAACAAACAAACAAGAAGATTTGCACAATAAAAAAAAAATCTGAGAATTTGCTGGGTATTTCAAAATTCCTGTGAGACTTGTGTGTTCTGGAGCTAGCCAAGCAGGAAAGAGGCCACTACTGAACAGTCCTTGTTGCTCTAGAGAACAGCTTACAGGAAAAAGCAGAACACTAATCTAGGTAAATGGATTCAGAATTAAAAAATACTTTTCCGTCCCTCCAGTTTCTCATTCCTTATATTCTTGGGTAATGAAAGTAGTTTTAGATTCGAGGCTACTGCCTTTTAGGGTATGTTAATAGACTAGGAAGTATTTTAGTAAAAGAAACCTCTTGCACAGTGTGATGTGGGCAGCTAAGTTTCAAAGTAGTTGGGTGTTTTGCTCTCAATTTTCCATCTGAAATTGCAGTCAGAAAGCAATCTTTCTTGATCATGTTTGCAAATTTCTGCTTGCCCTAACACTGGTATTTATATTCTCAACAATCACATATTTAAGGTAGGAGATATATCATGTTTCAGTGTTCCTTTTACTGTGCCAAAATGTTTCATCTATTCTTATCTTGAAAGATTGCTTTCTTTCCTTTAGATGATACGTGTAAACATATTTTTTTTACAGTATTTCACCTGAAATACATGTCATTATTATTATTATTATTACCCTAATTATTGAGAAAGCCTGGTTTTCGATATTTTTTCTCTGTGATCTGCCAGTCTCTTGTAAAAAAACTTGTGTTTTCACATCTTTTTATTAAAAGTGGGCATTGAAAAAAATGCATTTGATTTCTCCCATTATTTAGAATAGCTTTTCTTAGAATCTCACTCTATGACAATACTTTCCAGAAAGCTTAGTGATTCTTATCAGTAGCTTCTCATTGATCACAATTACTTTCTGTCTTTTCTAACTCTACTACTTTCTGTCTTTTCTAACTCTAACTGTCACAAACCAGTTATGCAATGAAGTACAATTAGATGATATTTCTTGTATTTCTCTGATTTAGAAACTTTAGTTTCCAGATTATCTTGCTAAGACCTTTAATATCTCACTTCATTTGCTTTAACTTCCATATCTATAGTCGCTCTTGACATAAAATTTTGTTATAATGTCTTGCACATTTTTGAGTAATATCAACAGTTCTGATGTTTGGATCAAGTAATTATCTCCTGAATTATGGTGGGGTTGTTTTGTTTTTTGGAATTTTTTTCTGTTTTTGTTTTTTGGTTTTTTGTTTGGTTGTTGGTTTTTTGGTTTTTTTACTTTCTATTTTGTGCTATAGCGTCTATTCACTGAATATTAAAAACAAACCCAAAATCTTTGTATGAATGCTTGATGTGCTATGATTGTGGCTGGACTTGATGATATTAAGGGTCTTTTCCAATCAAAAGGACTCTATGATTCAATACCATTTCGTGTCTCAGATATGGAACAACTTGTGGGATGAGATCCTTGGTCCCAGCCAATTTGGGGTCATTAACTCTTTTAGTTTTCCTTCCAGCTTTGTTGTGGTGTATTCTGTTTTCCTACTGTCGTCAGCTTCATCTTCTCTTTGTCCCCCAAAATAGAACTGCATCATTTTGAAAAGTTTTATATTAATTTTTTTTTAAGAGACACATCAAGTTTATTTTTGATCTTTATTCAGAAATTTCTTCATAGTAATTTTACTTTTAAAACTTTTTCTGTATACTGAAGAATCTTTATTTGTTTTAACAACGTTTCCCAGGTCTGACTCAGCTGCCTCTTACCTTTCTGTGCCCTGAGTCCTAAAGCATAATTTTCCTGGCTAACCATGTTGTTTGTTTGGGGTTTTTTTTTCTGTCTATAGGACCTTGTTTTCCAGAAGATTTTTTAAACTCTTTTTTCTATCATTTTCCCTGCATAGATTGCTGCCAATTTTTGTGTCTTGGATTTTAAGGAGTAGAAGGCCTCTATCATATCTGGCCTCAGATTACTTCTTTCTCTACCTTTTTGATATTCAGCCTTTTGATACAGGGAAATTAAAATTCAGAATGTAGCTGAGACTTCTAAGTATAACATAATGCATAATAAGTGGTGACAGACAAAATAAAAGCTAATTGACTTTACACTTCAGAAGTTCTTTTCCTGTAATAACTATGGGCAAAAGTTTGAAATTGAATTTAATATGAAAAACAAATTCAGTTCCTCTACAGATTATTATTTTTATATTTTTGATTTCCAAGCAGGTTCACATTGTACATGTTAGTATAAGAAAAAAAGCCCTTGATTGTCTATTACTGTCCTTGAGGTATGTCTGTGTATACTGAATAATTGAATATTTCATTACAAATCTGATAGTTTTCCATCTAGTTAAGTACCCTGAAATGTCACGTGTCTCTATGCAGTGGCCAGCAATAGGCAATTCTCAAGGAGTGGCAGAGAGGAATCATAAAGCTAAACAGTACATTTTTTTAAAAAGAGATGTACTGTTTAAAAAGACATGTACAGATGTAGTCAAAAGTACTGATTAAAAAGAGAATCCTAGTAGCTCCAAACAGAGACCTGGCATATTTCTTTGGTCACATAGATGGCTAAAGGTGGGGTAAACTCCTTTCTTCTTGCTGAGCAATCAAACAGACAGAGAAAAAGACACTTCAGCTGCTCTATGGAAACACGCTTAAATTCTCTTTTATATTATCTTGCTTGAAAGATAAAGAAATTTGGGAATATTCTCGCTACTTCTCATTCTGTATCAGTCTGAACAGGCAACCTCTTTTCCTCTTTTAGAGTCTTCTCATCCATTTTATTGTTCTGGATGATGAAAGAATAATGGTCTTGAAATTATGTAGCAATCAAATCTATCATAGAAAAAGCATGTTTCTATTTAATAGTGAAATCAAAGTTCATAATCATATCTTGACAGAAACATCTGTAGATATTACTCATTGGCCCACTGGACATATTTGTCCTTATGATTTCAGTTAGAAGGCTTACAGACCAATTGTTCTTTACTTTTTAAACTTGTGGTTTTTATGATTTTGGACAAAAAGTTTGTTAATGAGCAAACTTTCAGTTTGTTAAAAAGCTGATGGTCAAGTCTCAAATGCATTCCGATGTGTTTTCCTGTCTAAATCTGCAAAACAGCTGTAGAAGTAACTTGGCTTGTGTGAAGCCTGCAAAGTATTTACATGATTACATAAAGCACTTTAAATCAAAATTTACAAGCAATCAGAAGACTTAAAAAAAATGCAGTTAAGAAGTACAGCATAACATCCTTCTCCAATTTCCCCTCATTAACTACTTCATTTTTATGCATTCTGAACAGTTCCTGATCTTAAGTCAAAATGTGTCCATGATCACATCCAAAATGATCTCTCACAGTCTATGTAATACTTTGCTAGATTAATTGCCCCATTTGTATGAGTCAGGAACATTTTCCAATCAAAGCAATTTTAGAAATGAGATTATTTTGTTTTTACCATGATTAACTCAAGTAAGTTTAAGTGAAATGAGTATCCTTTGCTTTTCATGGTACATGTTGAAGGGGATTGGATCCATAGTCTTATTTCAGTCTTGAAGTCAAACAATTTGCATAAACATTAATAAATTTGAATAACTCATTTTCCCATGACAATCTGTCAAGTAATTAGAAAAGAGTCATAAATGATGACAATCAGTTTCATAATTGCAATTTATGTTAATAACCTCTCTATGGCTCCAACTCTTCTCTGCATTATGGGCATATTCAAATGTTCTACTTGCAAAGTAGCATTCTTTCTGTCTTAGTTTAATCAAAAGTATATAATAGAATAAAATTGATTAAAAATATTATTTTGAAAATTAAAATTTTATCATTTCCAACCTTAAGAAATGGCAAATGCCTATAAATTACTTGAACCATCCTGCTTGATTCATGCAAAACCTATGGTAGACTAACTATGTAATATTTTTTCTTCTTGATTTCCTCCTTGCAGATGTTTTTATAGTTTTGTAGATAATTTTTAATGTATGGATTGCATAGGTAATTTTACATTTGTAGATTTTATTATGTACATTTTGAAGTTTTGAGCATAAATCTCCTATTTTAATAGGAGAATACCAAATAATAAAAATACCTTTCAATCCTAATTTTCAGCAAATTTTTTTTTCCCTTAAACCATACGGAACGTCATAAAAAATGAATCTGATGTCATTATGATATCCCAGATATTAAGGGTTATAATGTGTCAGGAAAGGATACCTTTCTGTTTGGCTCCGTGAAAATCACAGTGGAATTCATAAGGCTGCAATTAAAAGGATTATTTAAGGTTAATTTTTTAAACAAAGGGAAGGAATCTGAAATAAAATATGTGGTATCAGATTTTATGATTTGGAATTTATAATTTGCTCTATGAAACATCATTAAATGCATAGTTAACCCTGATGAAAAGATTTGAGGTTTCTACTTCTAATGAAATCACTTAGATCACAGATTTGTGTTTTGACATTAGAAAAAAAAGAATTATGTTATTGATGCCTAATTACATTTATATATATTACAAAAAATTCTTTGATACATACCCTATCACAGCTTTAAAATGCCTCATAGAAAACTAGTAATTCATCAGAACAAAAACAGAGGAATTGCAGAAAATTCCAAAGTTTACAGATGCAAAATTCAGGTTTGTCAAATCTCCCTCTTTCTAAATGATGCCTCTGAGTAACTTTTATGCTTTTTTAATAAACTTGGGAATCATGAAATGAAGGTGACAGCAAAACTGTAAAGAAGTAAATCAGAAATTGCCTGCAGTTCAACTCTTTATTTTAATTAGTGTTGCCTGGTTTTGTTGAACTTGGATAGTAACCAGACCAAACAGTCACCCTAGGAGAAGAGGAGAATTATTGCAATGGATTTCTTCTTTTTTCTGAGGAAAAAAGAATCTAAATGTATCATTGATAGTATTAATGTTTTTTGTGAATGTGAAATTTCTGAATAATTTGAAAATGAGTTGTATAAACAGGTCCTGAACAATCTGAATAACTGAATAACTCAGCTTTTCTTTTCCAAATAGACATTCTCTTCCATTGAGAACTGAGAAAACTCTGCAAAAGAGGTTTGGGTATCTGCCACTCTTCCTTTTACACTGACGTAGTCATTGCCAAAGTTTAAGCTTAGCTCACTGAACATGTTATATTTTTACCAAGTCTGCACATTAGTAAAACCAGAAGAAATTCAAAGTCCAGATATAATTTCCCTGCACTATTATTTAATTTGGGACTTTTTTTAATTTTATACATGAGTGTTATGCAAATGTGGCTCAGCAATTAATGTTCCTGTGGAATAAAATCTATGACTTCCAAGATTTAAAAAGAGCTGAATGAAGAACATGTTTAAAATATTTTAGAGTCTTTAACCAAGTGTATTGGTGTGGATTGCAAGGTTTGGAAGCAGTGGGTCTGCAGGGCTGTCCTCTGTGGGAAGATGGCCAGAGCTGCCCCAAACTGGAGACAGTCAGTGGCAGCAATCCCTGCAGCAATCCCTGCAACAGATCCATCACAGGGGATGGATGAGTTAATCAGCCACATTTGAGGCATCCCTGAGAATGTGCATGTAAGAAAGGGCAGAAAATACCACACAGGAAGAGGAGAAGGAAATAAAATGGGCAAATCAACAGAGGGTGTATCAAAAGCATGGAGAAGTTTTTCCATGACAGAGAAAATATTCCTCTGCAGCATTTAGAAGAGGACATAGTGGAGCATTCTCTGCAGCCTGTGGAGAAGAAAACTTTTTACTTACCACACTGGGGAGGAGAGTGAGCATGCAGCTGAGTGGGAGATTGGCTGTTCTTCAACTGGCTGTTAAACCACCACAATTTAGCATTATTGTTTTCTACCAGCACTTCATTGAGAGATCTCAGTAATTATTATACCAGTAAGATTCATATTCTGGAGTTATACACACCCATATATAGTTAATATTGAATACATAATTTGTAGAATAGCAACATTTATACATAAAGAAGAAAGAGATGTAGCTCTTGTCCTTCTTTCTTGGTCTTGAGGCATCTGTGTTTGCTTTGGTTCAGTCAGTAACAGTGTTCTTTGAACACAGATGTCACAGTAGTTTTTACCATAACTTACCAGAGGAACACATGGTAGTATGAAAATTTTTGGCCAACATAATGGAAAGATTACCTAATGTCCTGCTTGAAACCAATAGCCCTCATGTCAGTTTAGAGAAATGTTCTAAATTTCAACAAGAATTTTTCCTTATACTGGCTATTGACTTGCATTTTGGAGGTTTTGGGGAAATAAAAAAAGGCTTCATGATAGGATGCAATACCAGTTACCAGTTTGAAAAAAACTTTATCTCCTATGAAATAATTTATATCTTTAGCTTCCTCCCAGTCTCAATTATTTTTCAAAACTGTGGAAATTCACTTATTATTTATTCGATAGTTTTATATAAGAATTAATTGGTGAATTTTCAAGCATTACATTTAAGGAAATGTGATTTTCTACTTTTCTACTCTTCTGCTATACTTTACTGCTATAAAATACTCATGTCTTCCTTCCACAGAACACTTTCCTATATCCTTTTAGAGTAATATTTGAATGTTTCACTGCTCTTCCTTCCATTCTTTCTTTTCCCCTCTACCTCATGTAAATGAATTAAGGATTTTGGGATACTTGGAGAACAGAACTTTGTCAAAAAAAATTACTTCTTCATTAAGATTAAGCTGGAAGTCTGCCACAGAACTGCCAGAGATAGAGATTTCAATTTTCTTGTAGGCTGAAGCATAAAAGGGAGGAAAATAAAATGCATTCTGAAATGCACAGTTTCTTTTCAACTGAATTAATTATTATTTAAGGTGTCTGTCGTCCTGTAATGCTGCACTACAAAAGTCACACTGGGATTGCTAAGCCTTGTTTAACTTGTTGGCTTCCTAAGTGTTTTCTTAATAATCAAATTGATTTTATTCTTTAAGATTGAAAAGATGTTGGATGTTGTCTTCTTTTTTGCTTATTTGCTGCCAAAAATGTGTGATGCATTCATGTTAGTAACCGTTTCATGTAGTAAAGTTAATGTGCTGCCAGGAAACTAAAGAATTGCTTCCTTGTTGCTTCCATTGGTTGCCCAACTTCAACACAGAATTATAGGGAAAGATATATGGCAGCATTATTAGTCAATCCAAATAGCAATAGCTCAAACAGGTGCATTTGGAGTTTGTAAACTGAAGCTAAATAGAGATTCTAGACCATACCTGATGTGTTTTCCAAAGATCATTCATTTGATGAGAACACTAATGTTCCAAATTATAATGATCTGATTATGTTTTAATGGTACTCAGCTAAGGGTTTACATTATGAATTTACTTCAGGGAGTGGCTGACTCCCAGAGCAGACCAATGTGCAGAAGAATTTGACTAGTTAAGTCTCAGTTCTGCTTTTCCAACAGATATGGACTTGCAAGGAGAAAACTAAGATTGGGAAGAGATTGATTTCAAGTCATGCATCATTTGATCACTAGTTTTCCTGAATCTTTAGGAAGCAACTATTACTAAATTCACAGAAAATATACAAAAACATAAAATATGCAGAAAAAATATACAGAAAACCACACATATAATGATGAGAATATTTGAAATTCGTAAAGCTAAGCAGTTACATTCTCCCACTTTGTAATAATTTCTAATTTTTAAGAGAATGTTCAATGGGATGAAAAACTGAAATAACAAATTTTGTTATATATCTAGTTTAACTATTTTATGAAACAATTCATTGTTTTACATTTTTTATTGTTGTAGATGAAAAAGTATTTATGAGGAATAAATACCTGGTATGAAAGCCAGTGTGGGTTATATGAAGCCATTTCAAGCCAGATTAAAGAGAAAATAATTTCTGAGGCTAGAATATGTATAGAGAAATACTCTCTTAATACTCTCATAATGAACCTTCCTGTGTTGTTAGGAAGTTGGAGGCTGTATCTAGTGGAATAGTAATTTCAGAAATTAATATGTTGTCTTGTTCTTTGTTAAATTTATTTAACAGATTTTGCATCATAAGATTTACCAACACGTCTTTTATGTGGAGGTGCAAGTTATACAACTGCACACATCAAACAAGATATGTAAAGCACATGGTGCTGTCTTTAGATGGTTTGTTCTCAATGTGCATAACATTTGCCTCCCAACTTTCTTCTAAAAAAGGCAAAACTGCCTATCAGCCTGTTTTCAGTACAATATGCTTTTTGTTTAGCTACTTTGACTTACATGACTTGAATAAATTTTATTTTGTCAATGTATTGCAGTGGTTTTATCTCATATTTATGGATTCACTCTTCTAGGTATGCAGAGAGGAAGGCATACAAACATGTGTAGGATTTGAATATTTCCTGACCCATTCAGGAATCAAAGTTTTGGTCATATGAAGTGAAGAAAATATTTTCATAAAAGCTTAAATATGTACTGCATAAGGTTGCTGGGGTTTTAGGTAACTGCATGCATTTGTCGGGAAAAGAGATGGAACAACTAATCATGAAATCACTGAACCTTCAGAACAAGGGAATGATTATATTAGTCCAGACAGGGAGTTTACTTGGTTTCCCTATTCCAATAAATCACTACCCTGTACTGCTTAGTGTGATGGATGAAATCACACAGGCAATACTGCATGCAAAGCCATGTGTTTGCCCAACACAAATTTATAGATTGCAGACTTTGATTTATGACAGTCTATTAAGAGCAAGAAAAACTGGAGCACTATCTGCAATTATCAAAAGAGGATCTTCATTTTGTGCTGAGAATTATTCAAGGTGCAAAAAGGTTACAAAAGGCACAAAATAAACTTAAGAAAAGCAGAAAACATAGACGGGGGGAAAAATCTCTATTACAGAAAGCAGTGGAAGAATCATAGAATCATAGAATATCCTGACTTGGAAGGCACCCAGGGGTATCACTGAAGACCAACTCCTGGTCCTATACAGGGTAGTCCCAAGAGTGACATCACATGCCTGAGGGTAGAAAGTTCTAGAAATATCAGATCAAAAATGCCCCAAAAATTGACCTATTTCGCAGGGCTTTAACTTAGAAGGTAAAGAGTTTTATCCTATCTCTCATTTCAACCTGTTATAGATTATAGATTATAGATAATGATCCATGATTTTGAGTCTGAAATTTGAGGGATACCACTGGACAACAGAGATTTTATTTTTCTAAAACTTATGGAAGCTACTTGTTAAAATATTGACAGTGTGTCATTGCTCAAAGGAAGATTACATGGCAGAGAAGGGTATCTAGGTTCATGTATAGATGCATTCTGAAAGCTGTCACAGCAATTTTGACAGGAAGAAAGGCTTCTTTATTGTTCATTTTTGAAGGATCAGAGTATTTTCATCTCTTTGGTTCATGCTGCTCTTTATATTTTGAACTAAATGCACCAGTGATCTACATTTCCTCATTAAGATCCAAAGCTGAAGAATTACTGAGAAAGTATTAACAATAAGCCTCCATATGGAAGTATAAATAATTCACACGTTGTGTGTTTTGTTCCATCTCTTAGGGAATATAAACTTGGCAACAATCAAGGCGAATGTCATCATTAATTATAGCTAAAATGCTGAAGTGGATGTACTTTTCCTGACAAAGCAATGCACATAGCCAAACTTTAAAAGAAGTTTATAAAGGGACTGAATGGAAAGTAAAATTAAAACACTTATGTAGTTGGTTTTTTAGTTACTGAACGCTCAATCAGACATAAAACCACAATTGCTTTGAATGATAGAGATAATTTTTATGTGCCATGATACTTTTGCAGGATTCAAAGAGGCATCTGTGCAATTTAAAGTCTTGACTGCTATCAGTTCCTCAGTGTGCTGAAAATATTTGTTCAAAATTATGTCTTGAGTCTCCAAGCTGAGCCAGTCAGATTTTGCTAGAAAATGCTGTTTTAACATTAAAGAGTTAACATTTTAAGAGCATTTCAAAATATTTTCAAACTGCATAAAGATATTATGTAGCGCTGTTTAACTCAGTTCTAGGTTATAAAGTCTCAATTCAGCGCTCAAAAAATGATCAAAATCTTCCTTCCCTTCCCTTCCCTTCCCTTCCCTTCCCTTCCCTTCCCTTCCCTTCCCTTCCCTTCCCTTCCCTTCCCTTCCCTTCCCTGTCCCTTCCCTTCCCTTCCCTTCCCTTCCCTTCCCTTCCCTTCCCTTCCCTTCCCTTCCTTCCCTTCCCTTCCCTTCCCTTCCTTCCCTTCCCTTCCCTTCCCTTCCCTTCCCTTCCCTTCCCTTCCCTTCCCTTCCCTTCCCTTCCCTTCCCTTCCCTTCCCTTCCCTTCCCTTCCCTTCCCTTCCCTTCCCTTCCCTTCCCTTCCCAAATTCAGGGTAATTGTTTCAGGCATCTGAATCCAACCCTTTTTCCCTCTCTGCAAGTGTAAGCCTGCAGCAGAAGCTCAAGTGTTTTTCACAGCTGAAGAGGAAGGGCTTTGTTATTCCCTTGGTCTGTTCCATGCTACTGAAGGGACTTTGCTACCAAGCAGATGCTGCATTGTTTTGGGAAACTGCACTACAAAAGAACACAAAGACATTAAATACACGTGAGCATCTTGGGCCTGGGTGCTCTAAGTACATGTGAAGCCTTTAGCAATCTCAACAGCTGATTAGGATACCCCTTAGACTCCTCCCTCACCCCATTTCCAAAGCCTTGCATGGACATAAAACCAAATCCTGAAAGTTCAGTAGGGCTATAAGGCAGACACTCAGGTAGGCAGATAAAATTATCATAGGATTCATGCTAAGCTTATACATCAACAAACCCACAGCCATAAGAGTCCCCACAGACATTTTTTATTCTTTTTCTTCCGTTTCATAAGCTCCAGAAAGAACCCAAAGAATTGGAATTTTTATGGATTTTTGTTTTCACCATTCCTTTTACAAATTCAGAAAACTTAAAGACTGTAACTGCCTTCTGAGAGTTTTGCTAAGTTTTTCATTTTTTAATTTTGCTTTTTTTCAGTAATGATGTATTTTTTTTAACTGTGTGGTGTGAGGGGATTTTTTTTCTGCAATCCATGCAGAAGATAGTGAAAAAAATCTGAGCTATTTACTAATGACACCCATGGAACAAGAGTTTGCAAAACCCAGTAAAGACTCATGATTCACTCCTGTAGTGTTTTAATCATTCCAGTAACATCTTTGAATACATCTTTTTGCTTTTGCTGCTATCTTTGTTCAACAGAAATATATGGTTGAAGTATTTCCATTATGAAAATCAAGCAGCAACCCTGAGATTATGCACTGTATTTCAGGATTTCATATTCACTTTGATGTACTGAAAAGTTCAGAATTACGTAAAGTAGCCAGGAACAAGAGAAACAGACAAAAGTAGCTTCTGGCATGGCTATTCATTATTAAAATTCAGAGCTAGTAATACAATTTTTCTCCAAGATGTCTTTGAATTAAAGTAAAAACATCTTCCTCAGAATTTCTTTTTGAACAGGAAGTTCAGTGTCTTTATCTCCAGTTTCCCAGTCATTTTCTCCTTTATCAAGACTCTTGAGATATCAAAGAATCTTTGCATAGAAAAATTTAAAAATTGTGGTTTCAAATAATACTGAAAGCACATCTTCAATCATTACTTAAGTAAAAGTTCTTTTGTGCTGTGATCAAATGTCTTGTCCACTCATCATATGAAACACCCTAATCAGAGAAACTTTTGTTGTAGTTTATTTTGAAGTCACATCTATATAATACTTTTGATGGAAAATACCTAAGATATTTTGAGGTATTTTATGGTACCTTTTCTGTGTGATTTACAGATTTCTCACTTAATGATGGTTTTTCTAGACAAAACAGAATTTTAAAGAACCATCCTTTTATCTGCAAGATTAAAGACACCACATAAAAAGAATTTAACATTCTGAAGTTGAGTGATTACGTGTAGCTCAGAAATAATTTACTGCATGGCTTTTTTATATTGTATTACTATGTTTACTTTTTCAATTAATAATTTCAACACTTAGTACCTTTTTATATTATCACCTAGATATGAAGTGCAGTACAAACCTTTGCAGAAGAAACAGTATAGTGAAATGGTCTATTGTATGACTCATCCTCTAAATGCATTGTTTCATAGGAGCCAGTCATCTATGCTAAAGTGAACTGCAGGTTTTTATTCCCTTCTGTCCTTACATAAGAGTTTAGACATGCTTGCTAAACAATGATAGGATCACTGTGGCATGAAAGCAATCAATAACAGATACTTAAGAGGATCTGCATTTTGTCTTAACACAAATGAAAGATGAAGAGTTCTCCTTGTAGCTACCATGTTGAGCACAAGTAATTATTTTGGAATCCTCTTTGTTTTTCCATTTGTAACTGAGAACAGAAGTATCCTCCAGTATGGCAAAAAAAATTTCCCTGGGCATTATTAAAAAACAGCTTAGATACCAATACGAAATCCAGAAAATATTCTGAAGAGGAAAGAAATTTTGGCTGGTGTTTCCTTTCAATTTTAGGAGGCTACCTGCTAGAAAAAAGTGCATGCTAAGCATCTTCTTGAGGTTAAGAAAGATTATGTGTTTTTTCTCAGACTCTCTTTTTAGTGTCTTTCTCATTCTCCAAGGAATTTATTGTTGCCACTGATAACTATTGTCTATGCTAAAACACAGTCTGAGATTGTAGGCTGTAAAATAAATTTGGCTATAATATGAAGGTGGATGCTCAGACCTTGCCTGAAAGAAGTGAGCATGCTGCAAACATCACACTTCAGAACAATAAAGGAGATAAAACCCAATAATTTGTTACTATATTCAGAAACAACTGTATGTGAAGATTCTTCAGCTTAAATGGATGTTTTAGATTCTTAATATCACAATCATTTAATCTACTTGAATTTAAGGAATTAGCTGATAATTTTCAATTTAGCTATAATATTTATGTCTATTCGCTGCAACATTTAGTTTCAAAAAGAAGTTTCCTCTAGTTTGGAAAGTGACTTCAGTGTATCAGTCACAGCACACTTCACTGTGCAGCATCATATGCTTTCAAAAGTTGCTAAAAAATGTGCATTAATCGCTACCCTGTCAAAACAATTAAGGTGATACCCAGAAATCCCATTCAGGTAAATATCTGTAGCAATATCTAATGTGCAGTCAATTTAAGTCCTCAATCCTACTCCATCAAATCTTCTAGTCTGAGAACTTCATCTACAACTGTCATGAAAAAATAAAATTTCTTAAACAGAGAACACAGATATGGCACTAAGAAACTCATGCTGGAGTTTGGTTCACAATAATTTTGGGAACCAAAATGATTTTGCTGATCTTTGACATTTTACAAGTGCCTTGTATGTAGAAAGCGGTTTTGTCAATTACTGCAAATGTTACAGAATGTACTAAAGATGTTTAAGTATTTAATGTATATAATTGATTTATTGAAAGGTAAATAAATTTTATAATGGAGACAGGCATTCATTATTTTATACATCTAGACATTAATTGCTTTATAGATTTATAATAAAAATAAGGCTAATAAATAGAAACCTTTGAATAGTAGTTTTCAGGTGAGAAATCTTTTTTTGCTTTGAAAAAGCTCAGTGTCATCCAGATTTATGGAGAACCAACTCTGTACACTTCTGAATGATGTTTTTAGGTTTGATCGAAACCCCCTCAAAGCAGGAGGAACATAGATGATAGCAGTTATCACTTAGGTGCTATAATTGGCTGACATCTAAGGTGTTCAGGTTGCTAAGCAAAAAAATACTGAAACACACAAGATTATACATTTCTGTCAAAGATATTCTCTTTGTTGAAATTAAAATAAAATTAAATAAATTTTTAAATTAAGTACTACTGAAAATGAAACACAAAAGGCTGTGGCACCTCAGTCTAATTTCTAGGGATCAGAACTAAGAGAAAACTGTAATTGAGGTGTCTGCAGAGAAGATACACCTACCTCAGAAACATACTTATGATATGTTGTAGCTGAGGTTATTAAAGGTCATGTAAAGATTTAACACAAAACAGGCAGGAGTCAGCTGATAGGGACTTTTTTCATCCTTGTGATAAAGTTGCATTCCTCCAGCATTTTTGTTTAAATAGCGCTTCTTTGAAGTCTGTTAGGATTGTAGCTTGAACTCACACGTGTTCTTTACTGTGGGGGCTGTTTGCATGCATAGTAACTTGCATGGAGCTGTTAAATAGCAAGACTGATGTACCATCATGTAACTCAGGGAGTTTAAGTGGCTCACACATGCTGTGCTACCAGAAGGAAGACATTGGCTCCACAATGCTACTTAGGCTGAGTGAGACAGAGACAAATGTTGTACTTTTTCATTTATGTCAGGGGAAAAAAAGCTTTCTGAAATTTTCAGCTCATATGCAGCCTCAGTATACATTCTTTTTTCTCATTTTCTTCATTCATTCATTGAACAGGTCTGCACTGGTTACACTGGTATTTCTGCTAACTGTGGTCTTGGGTAAGGGAACATGTGCAGCTCTCCAGTAGTGATTTCTGCTGGGAGTTTTTTACATGACATTTGTTTTTTTGCTTGATGAGAAACAGAGCTTGGAGTTGCATTAGGAACAAATAACAAAAGAAACATATAACAATAAATTTGAGTAGAAGGAAAAAAATATGGCTAAAATTATAGCAATTATACATTCCATTTAATAGTTTTATATAGATTCAGTGTGTTAGATTATATTATATGGAATGGATCAAAAGAGAAAGTTGCTTTTTTTTAACAAAAATCCTATATAAAAGAAATTGTGTGAGTGAAGTCAGACTCCTAAATATTGAAATTATACTATTTATATTTACACAATTTTGCCCACATTATAAGTTGAATACATATTTAAGGCAGTTTGACATCTGATTTAAAGTCTTAATTGAAGTCTACAGAAGATGACATCCTAATTGTTGTGGGAGGATTAGAAAAATTTCCAAAATTATTTTTACGATTTAGATTAAAAATTATTAATCAACTAATATATTTGTACATTTTCAGTACTTTCAGGGCTTTATCCCCTTTATCTACATGCACCACCTTCATTCTCATATTTGTGATGTACCTGTACTATGACATTACAACCTTTTTTTGTCAGAACAAAATAATGAATCACCTCCTAGTTGTTTTTATGTTCCAGGCAGAAGGCATAAAATGGCCATTCCCTGACAGCACACTGAGAATATTAAAAATTATTTATATGGTCGGGGACATCAGAAAAAACAGCCTTTTTATTGATTTACCAATGAAAGTCAAATAAAACATTTCCGAACTGTACGGTTGGAAATGGAAGATTGCCAGAAAATGACAGGATTGTAAGAATTCATCATGACAGGCTAGTGACAAAAAATATTTTTTTCAATGTGTAAAAGTTGAAGGATAAATTTATAAGATCATAGTGAAATTATAAAGAAAATAGAGGACCAGTATCACCTGTATATAAACACATTTTATGGCATTTATTCCTCAGGGAAAAGAGGAAACTAAGTATTCATTTTAAATTCTGGAGAACTCAAGTCCTTCAGAGCACTGAGAAGGCTCTCTCCTCCAAAAACCTTATTTGTGTAATCCAGAAATACATAGGCCAGGTCATAGGATCCTCCCACTGAATCTGATAAAAAATTCTAGATTAGAATTCTGGAATGCCTTTCTTTTGCAAAGCGCCCGTCTCAAATGCAGACAGATACCTGATTTCTGCATGCAGGAAAATGGGGTCCATGAATCTGACCTGGCATTTCAAGTTAAAAAGAAAAAGTATGACTGGCTCAAAACAAGTAAGCTGCATTTAAGTATCAATAATTGCTGCTATATTAGATAATCAATTCTAAAAATTGTACACCTCTGATTACCAAAGAGTGATCATTCAGGCACTCCAAGGATCTTAAGAACAACTTCTGTGCAACTCCTTTTATTTGCTCAAATTCATTTTATTAAGAACCAAGGAATAATTAGATAGTAAAGTTTAATCATAGAGAATGTGATGCTTGTAGGTTCCTTCCAGACACATTTCCATATAATTATGTGGGAATATCTCAAATGGTTTCATCCTCCAAAGTCGTCTCTCATATAAAAAAAAATAGAAAAAAAAAATTGGAGAAATTTGTTTGGACCATTGTGCATTTCTTTGATGAATTAAGTATCACATCCAATGGTTATACCAGGTGAAGCTGTACTGTTGATAATGCATCTAAATATTAAATTACATATACATATAAGAGGGAAACAAAGCCTTTTGCATGTTGAACATAATTTAAAGATTGGTGATAGATAATCATTATCCAACTAAAATAGAAGCTGAGATGTTCCAGTTTTCAGGCTAATGATCCAGCTTTAATATGCTAATAGTTTTATGCTGATTTGTTATTCATCTCTTCAGACATAATAGTAATCTGAATATGTAGAAATGTTATCAGAATTTTCACCTTTTAAATGCATGACAAGCATCATTTTTGCAAGAGAACTTTCATTTTCTGATATGCATTTGACATAAAGTACCTAAACCATAATGTTCTGGTTTTAGAGGCTTAAGGTGGGTTAGCTCTTACCTTCTCAATGACTATGTGCTTTGGTAAAAGTAATGAAATCTTATCCAGGTTATTTCTGGTTTATCTAAATATTTCACATAAAAATTCAGATTAAGTTCTGAGTCTTGACATTACTGCTAAAAGCATTTTGTTTTAGCGAGTTTCTAAGCTGGATCTGATACGGAGAAAGTAAAGTGGGAATAAACAGAAAGACACATAGGAAGACACAATGTGAAAACTGGTGCTCTAAAATAATCTCTGAATTGATACTTCATGACACCTATCTTCCCCCACTTATCTTACTATTTATGGCAACTATAGTGAAATGTACCCTGAAATGCTTCTAACTAAAATACAAGGACTTTAAAACCATGCTGGAATAAATTTTCATGGTATTTTCCCAGCGGCCCTAATGAGTACTGTAAATGTTTTGGTTCTTTTTTAAAAAGATATATTAATCTTGGACCTCAGTTCAATCTGTTAGTGCAACTTGCAGCTTTGTGTATGTGCCAAAAATATTACAGCAGTTCAGAATTGCAGTTATGTAATGACCCAGACAGTGACAGGTGGATCACATTAGTGGATTCACCAGCTAGAGCAGATGTTCCCTGTCAACTTGCCACTTATTAGAATAATTTATGTGTACACAGGTTTTGAGCTTTCAAAGGGATGATACAGTAGTTATATGCTGGTAAATCCTACTGTGACACAGTTACAGCATCTCTGGCTATTACTGTGACTAACAATTACACAGTGATGATTGTGAGTTTCTTTAAGCTTGAGAAGAAATTTTCTTAGTGAACATGGTTCTTTTATCTTCTTTTTTTAAATTAAAACAGTGAAATATTTTTCTTTCAATGTAAAAAAATAAATTAATCATAATTATTTTTTTAACTAGATCTTCAGGTAGGAATGTGCTCCTATTATAACACCCAGAAATCTTACCCTGATTATATTAAATTAATAGGATAGCTATCCCTCCACAAAAAAAAAGCCTGCTGTTTTGTACAGCTTGAGATTTCCAGCATGCTCAGATAGAGAACAACAGCTGCAGGAAGCAGACATGCCTACTTTGGCCTATGGTCCAGACACCAGAAAACAGTGGGAATCAAACCCAGAGATTTCCAGATCTGAGGCATTCCTGATGTAACGTGGCAGCTGCTCCCAGAGCCCCTGCTATCCTGCAGATGGCTGAGGCAGCCTTATCCACTGACAGCAGCCAGGTCCCAGCTTGGATCTCTTCCCTGCTGTGGAGGACTGCTCCACCACGGGCAGTCCTGCTAGCTTTGTATAAAGGCATTGGGCTTGGGCTGGCATATTGATTCTTGCATAGTGCTCTCATGAAAAGCTGCATTAGTGGTTGTTCTCTAAATCTTCTCTCTGGACTGTAAGCAAAAATAAAAGGAATTCAGCATTCTCAGTTTAATTGCTTATTGCTTTTTTATCTAAGTACAAAAAAACTCGTCTTGATGTATACATGGATTTTTGTCTATTTAGTTTGATGTGCAGCCTCCTTCTTTCTTCAGCTTTTTGAAAGAAATTGCCATTTTTTTAAATTTTAAAGACTGTGTTAACTTTACCTGATTCAGAAGGGTTTACAGATATTTTGTGTCTACACCTGATTAAATAAATGTCACGATTTTCTTGATCTGGAGTACATGAAACTACAAATATATTCTTAGGTACATAGGCTGACACTCTAGAGAATTATAAGAAAACAGCAGGTGTTAAATTATCATAGACCCAGAGACATTGAGTCTTGAAGCCTCCCTAATTCATACAGCTAAATGTACAGGGCTCCATAATAAACTGAGCTCATTTAACACTTAAAAATATTCAATATGTTGTTTAGTTCTTACTGCCAACCATATTGAAGATATGATAACATTAAAAATGGAATCAGTGACTACTATAATATCAGAGATTATTGTTAAGGGGAAAAAAATAACTCTTAGTCTTTATATAATACAGGCAAAAGCAAACAGAAAAAATTCATAGTCATTCTCCATCGTCCATTTTGAGTTCTGCAAAGCCTTTTGCTTTTAAGAAGAGTATCCCAGCTACAGCTTTTTCAAAAGCAGAACCATCAAAGCCTGCAGAGGTCTCTGAAAGCAACTGATAAAGTGTCCCCCAGTCACCTGAGGATGACTCTGGACTTGGTTACCTTCTAAAATCAGCAAACACAGCACAAATCAAAGCCAATAGCAGGAGATAGCAGTAGTTTCCATTTTTTGAGTAATCATCAGTTATCCAGGAGACCAATATTGATTTGGTCTCACAATTTTTGTTTCAATTTTTTTATATCCCTTTCCTCCCAGCTCGGGCTCCTTAGGACCAGCTTTATTCCAACAATTATTCAGGGACTTGTTACTCCTCTCCAAAAGGCCTCACCCAATTAAGAGTAACTTGAGGAGCCTCTCTCCATTCCTTTCAGATGACAGCAATGACAAAGTTGTAAATATTTCTTAGAAAAGTTGTAATACCTATGTGTTTGATAGTAGGTGAGAGACAAAATTCCTTTGAGGATGGACCGCAGAGAGCGTGCCTTATTGGCTCACAAGCAAGTAATTGTGTGTTTCCTGCAACTTTCTTCAGAACAGCTTCAAAAGAGTAAGATCTTCTTCAGAGTACATAAGGACTTAAGGGATTAAAAGGTTTCACAGATCAGGACTTTTCTTCCAAAGCACCCATGGCTCCTCTTTACGTCACATGTATAGCATTGTTATATTACATTGTAGCGATCCTTTATCTGAGGCTGGCTTCTGTCAAAAGGATTTGGATCTATTCCCAGTCCTCCCCCTATGAATGACTGGCCTTGTTCATATAACATGGCATTAGAGAAACTCATGCTCCAGTAGGTGTCCTACGGATTCTGCACATTATTTCTACAGTAGCGTGCAATACCTTTTATTTTCCCCACTCAGGTTTTCCCTCACTAAAGAGAAGATGTGATCACTGTAGCTGTTTCTTGAGGGCAAAGTCTTTTGCAGGAAGGGACAGCAAGGTTAAAAATGTCTCATGTTTGATTCTAGTGGAATCTGACATTTCTACAGGCAATTAGTCTCAAATTCAGCATTAGAACTGAATAAAACACATAAAAATGCCTCATTAATGAGTTTGGGTTTGTTGTAACACATGTTCTACAGGATATGTACTTAGTAAATCTCTGGATAAATTGTTAATTCTTGAGTTTTACATGATACACCTTCAGTAGATCCTCACAAAGTTTTATGCTGGATAAAATACAGCATGCAGTTAGAGATTAGTTAATATTAATACATAGCTTGTCATGATAAACAAAATTTTCAGGTTCTCTGTGGTCATGGAAGTGAAAAGATTAGTTGGGGATACATGGCTGCCTGGCACATACACTGAAAAGTGACTGACGTAAATGATCGTTCCTTTTTATATTGCTTCCTGCCTTTTCTCCTCATTGAAGAGAAAAAAACAAAAGGTTGTTGCGGGCCTTAATAAGAAGAAGAACATTTTGTTTTAAAATTGAATAGTACAGTTTCACATTTCCCTGTCATTTTAGATGTTTATTACTATACAGTTTTTCATCTCCATCTGAATTACAAAGTGCAATCACTCAGCTGTTCATTGAGGTCTTATTTTTCTGCCAGCTTATTGTATATAATCTCTGCCATTTATGTCATCTTCATAACTAATAACATGCATTTGGAAACCCTCAGGAAATTTAGGTAGACAATGTTTGAGTAGACACTGTTAAACATTGTCCTCAAACTAAACCACAGGATTTTTGTCCTCAAACTAAACCTAAGGAATAATTCATCCCTTGTAGGTATAATAAAGAAAGATGGGAAAAGCCAATTTCTGAGCAATTTATATTTGTGAGCTGAACAGTTGTGATAAAGTCATGACTTGATAAAGTCGTGCTTTAATAAAATCATACCAGCTGTGGTAAATTTTGTGGGAGATACACAAAACAGCAAATTGAACAATAAATGGGAATTCACTCTAAATATGAATACAGTTGTGGTTTCTCCGGAACCATGATAAATGCAAAAGTTCATGTCTATTTTACATTCACAAAAAGCTTAAATCTTGGTCTGGGATCTGGTTCCAATTCAGTAGAGGTATTTTTACCGGCTTTTCAGTCTTTTGGTAGACAATCCATAGAGAAATATTAGTGCTGATGTAATAATTTCCCTTTTTATTTCCATAAATAAAACTGCAAATTCTCTGCATGTATTGAATTTTAAGAGGAAAAAAAGGTGATTTTCATTTCACTTCCTGATGGATAATCTTTGTGAATGCAAACATGATTTGTGAATATAATTTGTGTCTATTCTGAAGTGTCTTCAGTCTTGATAGTTACTAAAGCTATTTACTGTTTGGGCTTCCTAAGGTCAGCAATTTAAGAGCCTTCATTTTATAGCCACCATTTGTCAAACTGATCATTTCTAAATAGACAAACAGTTGGTAATAGTTTATTCCAGAAACAGATTGCCAAAACCACTGATGCACACACAAACCATTGCTGAAGCCTCCCTGCTGTTGGAGTTTGCATTTTTGCATGGTGTTTGTCACCCACAGTGACACCAGGGTTAAACAGGACACAGCAGAGATGTGGGAAGGTAAATCCTCTGCTTAAAACTCACAGAAACACAGAATAATTACAGAGGGGAAAGATCTCTAACATCATCAAATCCAATCATTAACCCAGCATTGCCAAGTTCACCTCTAAAACACCTCACCAAGTGCCACAACTGCTCATCCTTTAAATACTTTCACTGATGGCAATTCCACCACCTCCCTGGGCAACCTGTTCCAGTTCCTGGCCACCCTTTCAGGGAATAAAATATCCACCCTTGCCACACTCTTGTTAAAGGTGATCACTGGAGCACCACTCCTCTCCCACAGGTCAGAGACCATTTGCACCAGATTTTGTAGAACATGCTGCCTGGAGTTCTCTTCCAAGTAATTCTCTTCAGATGTGGTCTGCAAAAGTGCAACATAAATTTGGAAATAAATAGTTTTTGCCTAAGTGTGCCAGGAAAGGAGCAATGGTTTCATCTTGGAACAATAGTTTCGGAAATGAGGTTACAGAAGTCACAGCCTAGCCAAAGGGAGCAGATAAGCTTGGAAACCTGCTGTCAACTATAAAGCAGTCACAGATTGTGGTGCAAGTTGCTGTTGTGGTAGTTAAAACTGAGTCAGATCTCTCCCAGGGTTTAGAGACAAAATAAAACATACTCAAGCATCTCTACTTTAAAGAACTGCAGAGTCTCTAAGAAGAAGCTGGAACAACAAGGAACTGTTAGAAAATCTGCTGGGTCATCTCAAGCAGCAGCAGAGAAAAACAGGGACAGCTAAAGAACAGGAGCTGGTGGCAACACAAGCCTCAAGAATTGTATGTGTGACACACCCATCAAAAGCCCAGCACAGTCCAGCTCTATTTCCATCATGCAGCAAGGACATGACAGTCATGCACCCATCTGGCACTTGTGTGCCCAGCAGACACCAATCACCGGTCCATCACGTGGTAATCATGTGTCCATCATGTGACACCTGTGTCCATCACACCCCTGGCACGTGGCAATCACACTCAGCACATCTGTTGGAGCCACTGCAATCACGCTGCTGAGTGGGTGCCAGCAGCAGCAGCAGCTGATGCCACAAACACAGTAATGAACTGATGGCTGTTGTAAGGTGGGGCAGACAAATGCCAAGCACAACAGGTATTATAACACAGAAAATCCTTTTCTTAATATTTTAATTTCAGTAGTATTGGGAGTGAAGGTAGGATGATTCAGGCATCTGTCCTGACTGAAATGCAACTCAATGTTTTCATTAATTGCGAAGATGATAAAATTGAGGATGACCCCTTGGTTTTACATTCCTGTTTAATTGAGATTCTCTCTTGTGGAAACCATCTTTCATACAGAACTAAACCAGACCACTAAGTAGAGCAACTTTTAACACTGAGCCCACTGGTGGGATCTGCAGTGCTTTACTAAAGCGTTTTTATTATAGGGACAGATCTCAATATTCATGTACTAGTAAATAGACACCCAATATCCATTAAGAAACAATCTCAGTAGAAATTTTTTTATAAAAACACAGAGCTTGTTTGTCTAATAACTTTAAGAAGCACATACACAAAAAGGCCAGCTGGGAGACAAGTAAAATTTATGAGGGAATGGGAAAAATCACATTTGGCTTGATTTGGCAAATTTTCAGGTACATGAAATCAATTGGACTCTACAAAATTCCTATGAAGCTGAAGCTCCTGATTTAGTCACCGTGTTCCCTAACTGAACAGAGAGACGTTGGTTTCCTCATCTGTTTTAAGATGGCACTTACCTACGATAGTGAACCTCATTCATTGATGACATAGTTGTAGTCTACATTATCGAATGATTATCATTTATATGTCTCCTTTTCATGTGCTGTCAGAGCCCAGCTCTGGTACATCAAGCAGATACTGAATCCTGGACCAAGAAAATGCACACAGAAATCATGACCAGACTTCTATAAAAATATAATAGCTGTTTCAAAGCCACTGTATTTGTATAGACCAAATATATGAGAGGTGGGTTTTTATATGTGCAGAAATCAGAAGATATAAGAGAGTGTTTATTGTTTAACACTGGCTCTGTTCCTCATCAAAGCACAAAGAAAAAAGCCTGGAATGAGAAAAAAACCCATATTTTATGGAAAAAGGTCTTTTCAGAATTTACTTATGTAGGAGACTGGTACAAAATGCATATTTTA
The DNA here is from genome assembly GCF_022539315.1 of Serinus canaria. Classification (NCBI taxonomy): domain Eukaryota; kingdom Metazoa; phylum Chordata; class Aves; order Passeriformes; family Fringillidae; genus Serinus; species Serinus canaria. Next base: position 83,429,939 of record NC_066315.1, read on the forward strand.
TAAATTTTAGGCTTTTATCTCTGCCTTGGTTCATAACAGTGTTTTAGAACAGATAAGTGGTCACTGGTTATATAAAATGTATTTATAGCATTTCATAAGCACCTGTGTACCATCTAATGTAATTTGTAGACCATGTTTGCTGCTTTTGCCTTTTAGCTAGCACCCAGAAAAAGGTTGCTGTTCAATTTGGAGTGCCATGTTTGTTTGGTACACGCTGCCTGAGCTAGGTAAAAAGCCAGCACACCAAGCTAAAAAATATAAAACCCCCTACCTTTTCTAGACTACCTGCTAACTTCTAGACTAAATGTGATTAAACCAACAACTGCCCTAATACACATTTATCCAAAGTACAGCTCATTAGTGTAGCAGCTATTCTGGGCTTTTTTTGGCACTTTATCCTGGCCTGAATTTATTCCTTTCCTAAAGTGGCCAAGGTAGGCCACCCTACTTGACAACCACTCCACCTTCAGGAGGCCCTGGTACTGAAAGGTGTGAGGAGCACTTCTGTTCAGAGCTCAGCATAGGGTGGATTAAGCCATGAGGACATCCCTCCTGGGTGCATGACCTTCCTCAGGAGCAGTGGCTGCCAGCAGAAGTCAGAGCTCATTTACCAAGGGCTGGGGCATAACTCCTGTACACGCATCGGCAGAATAATGGGCCAGCATCACCCCAGGAGCTGGTGGGTTTGTGAAACATGATGAGAAAGGAAAGGGCCAGCACCTGTGAGAACAGCAGTTACCAAATATGTGACAACTGGCAGGAAACTACTTGGAAGCAGAAGTTCTAGAACTGCAATCAAAGCAGACTTTTCCTAAGTAAAATACATGAATGTTGAGTGTCTTTGTATTGGTGGAGACAAGAATTGTTTTAGGTACTATATCTGCAGTTATGTTTCAAAATTTAGGTTTCTATCTCTATTTGTGTGTTCTTGTAATACAATTTACATGTTACATATAAATGCATATTTATATTAATTTAATATGTTTCTAGGGTAGTTTTTGATTGTTAAATTGCTTAACGGCTTGAGAAATACAAACAAAACTGGTCGTCATTTACCCTTAATTTTATTTTCTCATCCAGGAGACTGTTCTTGTAGTCTATAGTCAGCTTTGAAAGAAGGTTTTTTCAGTGGGCAAACTGTAGAGTTCATTATTAGTGTGATTATTTTCACTTGTTTTTAATGTCTTTTCTTTTGTTTGTATTCCTTTTTTTTCTCCCAGTTGATAATCATAGAGGATTCAATTGCTTTTAACAGTGCATTACTTTATATTGTGCATCCATGTATCACAGAGATGTTTTACTCATGTCTGAATTATTTTCCTTCCCAAAACATCAAGAACAGTGTAGATACTTCAAGCTTAGCGTGCTCACTGCAGTAAAAATTGAATTTTCTTCCAGCTATAATTACAAGCTGGGTGTTTTTCTTCCTCCTAATTTATCTAGGACAAAAGGCAGGCTACCTTTATGAAGACATAACATGCCACATAGTTTAAGTCTATTTGATTATGCTTTGGCTTGCAGGTTCACAGTATGCAAGATCTATCACTAAACAGAAGCTTCCTGCATATTTGATATTCTTATTTTTCCATCTTTTAAAAAACATTTAACAATTTGGAAATGTTGTGAGTCCAAGGATGATTTGACATTAACAGGAATGGCTTCTTCTACACCTTGAAAAGCCTGTCCTGAATCTTCAAATAGGTTGTGAAGAAAGAGGAAAAAACTTAGTAAAGATTATGCTCTATATGCTGCCAATCAGTATGAGTATTCAATGTGCAAAGCCAAGATACTACTCATATAAAACTAATTTTGTGGAAGTAGGCTCAGGCCCTCCTGGTTTGCACTGAATTTTTATTGCTAATTTTTTTTTATACTACCTTCTGTTGTATATTGGAGAGCATATTGTCGTTTGGAGACAAATGAAGAAGTTGTTCTCTTGATATTTTCTTCCAATTTTTATGTGAATCACCCAGCCAATCTACAAAGCAAAACTAAAGGTGTGAAAATGAGAGTATTTCTTCTAGTGCTAGGAGAGTTTAAGGGAACTTAATACATATTCTGTTTTGAAAAGATTCTTAATGTTTTTTCTAGGGCTACCATAACTAAATATTGTTGGGGCACAAAGCACTCTAGACAGGCTGCTGGTCTGAGAAAATCAGAGAGACTATGCCATTATTTAGATAAATATGTAGGGTGCATTATCCAGATCAATACTCTGATGCAGGAGAGTGGGATTACTGGCAGTGGCAATACCCCAGGCTGTGAGCTGCTGGTATATATAATATGGCTTTTCGCTCTTCAAATGTGCAAATCTGCTCCTGGATTGTAGTTATTAAAACTGTATAACTCTTGGAGGCTTTCTCTGTGAAGTCCTAGAGAAATGTGAAGTGCTATTATTGAAGTAATCCCAGAATTATTTCCTCCTCTAGGGTACTAACCATAGGACTTCCCCAGCTGGATGTACATTTATGTATTTAAACCTAAGTCATTTTTTAGGACGATTCAGAAGGCCATGAATTCTTAGAATTTCACTCCAGTGAAAAATGTTATAGGAGGGACATCAGTTAATGAGAAAGTGTAGAAAACTAGCTGACATTCCAATTATGAGATCCTATTTTCAGTTTGCTTAATATTCTGTTAGGTTTTAAATATTTATACTTCTTCTGGAAATAAATCCGTTTCAAGCTGAATAGTTTCAAAAATATCTGTGAAAATAATTTTATTGTTAAACTGTTTCAGGAAGGTTTGAGAAAAATATTTTCTTGCCAACATGAAAAAAATCTAAAGTTTTATGTCCCTAAATCTCTTGACAACCTTCCATCCTGTGAAAAAGGAATTTAAAATGTCAAAGAGGGAGTGGAATGGTCAAATTAATGAAATGCCTTCAGCTGGCATTGAAGTTTGTCCCAACTCAGTTGGGTTTTCAGACTTTTAAAATGTTATTTTGTAAATATTCCCTGCAGATGCTGAAAGACTTAAGCAAGTTTGCTCCCTAATTAGATACTGCATCTTCAGTCTGCCTGTCTCAGTCAGGACCCTTGGGGCACTCTGGTCCTTGCCATGCCTGTGCCTTTATGGTGTTATCAAAGGAGCTCTGATAGCAGAGATGTGTGTGTGTCATCTCCTGCTGGCACACGCCGAGGGTGGAAACCGGGCGCTCTTCTCTTCTGCTGTGCTGAGGGACACCAGGTTGTTGTTACACAGCCCTGTGGAGTCCTCATTACTCACAGTGCCAGAAGCTGTTTGCCCTATGGTCCCTAAAAGAAAAACATCTATGCTCAGGACATTGCACAAAGGAAAGCTACGAAATGAAGTGTTAATGCCAACAAATCAAATGAATAAAATGAGAAAATGTGACTAGAAATGAAATCAAGACTGAGTTAACCTGGATAATCTTAATTTGTCCCTCATAGCTGAATGCTATGATAAGACTTAAATTATTTATTTTCAAAGTGTAATTGCATAAAATTTCATGTATTCTCAGCATTTATATGAAATAATGCCTGAAGATATGTTGTAGTGATATAAGAAACTATAGAAAAATCTTTCATCCTTGTCTCTTGTTTGCTGCAAATATTAGACAGTACTTAGTGAATGTCTACCTGTGGGAAGAGAATCAAATTAAGATTAAAATTAAGATAGACAGTAAATTTTCTTCTGTTTTAAACTGGAAAATAAAAGGTACTATTAGCTTCTATTTATGCAAAAAAAAATCCTACTTATTAGAAATGGACAAGTTATAATTCTTGGCATACAGACCTAGGAATCGACACAGCTGAATGATCCTTGTAGTTTTTTGGTTTTTTTTCTTAAGTCAGCTTCTTCATTAATTACTAAAGAAAATTAAAGTTATGCCCACTGGGAAACTGATTATGGTTATATGAACCAACATTAAATCCAGACTGTTTACAGATCAGCACTTAGGGTCTTGTCTGCTGTCAAGTATGTTGCAAGTTTGGTTTCCTTGCACAAAAAGTAACAAATGGGAAAAGAAATAAGTGCTAGAAATGAGGTGCAATTTTTAGACTGGAACATTAAAAAGGCTATTGGGGAGGTCGCTCGTCAGTATGGGAATTCTTGTTCAGAGATCATTTGCAAAGTCAATGTTGCATGCCTAGAAGTTATAAAAATTGGGCCCATTTTGCTGTAAATTTCTGAGGTTGCACAAATGAAAATTAGAACTGTGCCATTGTGACTATAAGGGTAATACATCCCATGGAAAGCAAAATATACACTTGTGGACCCCTGAACCACACAACCTGCATTTAAAGTGGAATAAACCGATATTGAAGGAAAAAGTCAGTGCATAGCCAGTGCACATGGAAACATGCATTTGTTAATGATCCTTACAAAAAAGTGAGAGAAGAACAATAAAAGAAATAAGCTACAGCACGTTACAAGGTATAAGAAAGGTTAGTGGATGCAGTGATCACTGTACTTTTACTCAGTGAAGCATGACATGCTCTTAACACTCAATCAACAATTTTACAAGGAGAATTTGTTAAAAGTCAAGTGGCTGTTTTCGACCTCCTCAATTTGCTGAATCAAGTGGATATGTGATGCTGAAAATACTTGGGATCGCTGACCCAAACTGGCCAAAGGAATATTCCGTATCACAGAACACTTAGAATGCAAACTGGGTGTGTTGGCTGTGAGTGGCTCAGGGACAGGCTGGGCATTTGCCAATGACTGGTGAGCACTTTTATTGAGCACTGTTTGGTTTTTCTTGGGCTTTATTCCTCTCTCCTTTTGCTATCTCCCTTTTCTCCTTCATTATTATTTGTATTTCATTATAATTTCTATTTTCATTTCTGTTTCATTATTATTATTTTATTAGTTAATTATTATTAACATTTATTTTAGATATTAAATTGTTCTCAGCTCAATATATGGACTTTACCTTTTTCTGATTCTTCTTCCCTTCCAGTCTGGGGTGGGAGGCATGGAGAATGGACAAGTGGTTCCATGGTACTTATTTGCCAGCTGGGGTATACTATAATAAATAATAGGAGGACACTTCATTATCTTGCATGTCAAATAATTCTATACTGCAAAGGGTAACTAATCCGAATTGTTACATCTTGAAATTAAGTCCAATGTGGTATAAATCCATCCTGGGTCCTCTGTGTAAATTATTTGAGCATATTACTCTCATATGGATTAAGCCAATTTGCAAAAATGCATAAAAACTTGAGGAACATCACGGTTAGTGGTACTTGTTTTTCTACTGTAGGCACCCAAAATTCCTTGTATGTGTATGAAAATCTATTTGTGCATGTATGTACAAAAGGAGAATTGGAGAATTAAACTCTTTTAAATGGTTAGTAGAATGTCAGAAAGTCCCTTTACCAAATAAGCCTCTGAAAACTGCCAAAAGGATAAATATAGATCTATTCTTCCAAAAGCAGAGGATTCTTCAAGACAGTAGTCCATTTTCACTCACAATTTGAAATCATGCTGTTCCTTCAATAATTGGGCATCTTGAAAGAGATATTCCCAGACATGAGAAGGTGTTATTTGTATTTTATTTAGTAGAACATCTTAAGGGTGTAAACAATCATCCAGGGTGTAAACAAGCTGCAGTTCCCTTGTTACACGTTACTCATGGAATACCATGTCATGAAAGGACCTATCTGATAACACCTATCCTAAATGTCTGCCATCTAAAAAGCGGCACCTGAAATATAAAAACAGCCTTTCGTTTAAGCAGAAGGTGTAAGTGGATCTGTGTGATGATATAGCAACACTTTATAGAGGCTACAGCATTCAAAAAAATTGCAGAATTATTATTTTGATGGTTTGTAAGTGTTTAAATTTAATGTATCTTTCTTCTGTTTTGAGAAATCAAGAGAAAACTGGAAAAAAAGTTTTGTTTGTAACCTTTGCTGAAAAACTTTTTTAAAATGTTTTCAAAACTTGGAGAAATCACAGGAAGAAATTTCAGCCAATTCAAAAGTTGAAAAATTCCTTAGCAGTTATTTTAGAATTGTATGTATAAGTTCCCAAAAAATCATCCTCTAAGAGCAGAAGATATTTTAGTGGAAATAGTTTTGACTCGGGAACATGATGCTGCAGAAATTGTGGTCCCGACTAAGTGAGAAATTCAGATAAGTGAACACAGGACCTACATAGGCCTTTTTCAGTACGGAAGGCAGATTTAGCAGAGATAATTCTGCAAAAGAAAAAAGGCATTGTCAATGCCTACACTTCAAAAATATCAGCAAAACCTCAGATGCCCAAGGCTTCTAAAAATGAAGAAGAATGCAAAGATAAAGGAGAGCTTATTGTGAGAAAACAGGAGACGAATGTGACACAAGATGCTTTATGACCACTAATCAATATTGTCTGCATGCATACAGACCTTGAAGCATCAGTGGTATTGAACTGAAATGCATTTATTAAATGAACTTCAAGTTATGAGGATAGAAATTTTATGTATTTTAAATGCATATATTTAGACAAAAAATTATTTTATTACTCACATTTTATTTTATTACATTATATTCAATGATAAAATTTGTAGCGAACCATAAATAGAAAAGACAAGAAAGGGATAGAAATTAACCCTAGAGTAGTATTCAGATTATTAAAATAATCATTTATGAATAAAATAATTCATTTTAGCCATCTAAGTAAGCTTATGTAAAATAAGTGTTTTGTAAAGTTCAGTGGCATCTTTTTTAAACATACATAAGAAAAGCCCTTTCTTTCCTGAAAAGCAATATGCACGAATTAAGGAAATATAGAATTTATAAAGCTTCCTTCAACTACAAAACAGAAAACACCAGAAAAAAAAGAAATCTGCCTCTTAAAATTTCTTTTAATTGTTTTTCTTACAGTAGTAAGTGTTAACTTCTCAGGATGTTTCTAGCAAGGAGAGATTATTTTCAGAAGTACAGAGAGTAGATTAATTCAGGCCAGGTTGCTTGAGGTAAGATGGGATACTCAGCAGTTCAAAGTCCTTGACAGAACCATGCAGACTCAACATTTTAGAAGAATGACTTTTCATTATTTTTCTATTATAATCTGATTCTGGCACAAAGATGTCATATTTTGTTTGCAAACAATAAAGTAGTGTTCAACTGCAAAGCATCTCCTGGACTCCTCACAGCACAACATCCAAGTGGTGGAGTTCAGTTATATCTCTATAGTTATTAAAGTGTTGGTTTCTTCACAGTGCCAGTCTTTATGGTGATTACACACAAGTTTATGGAGAGAGCCTTGAGCCAGTAAAGCCCTTTCTGTTCATAAATAGAACATAATTCTGCAATGGCCAATGATCTCCTGCTTCACAGTCTTTGCTTGTGTTCTGGATCAGGGCTCTTTGGCATTTTCCTTCAGCTTTTGGGTGGAAATTCAGGTCGATTTCACTTGGGTTGACACTTAGAAAATATTTATTTTTAGGGCTGTGTTTAATTCTTATTCAAGAAAAAGAGAAGTTTAAGAAGATGTCTTTTTTATTGAATGTCACATGGACCTTAGCTATTCAAAGCTGTTATTAGTTATACCACACTTGACTTACCTTCCTTCTGAAATGATCATGAACATGTCTGGATAGCCTTGACTGGATCCAGACTAATGAGGCAGGCTAGTTGCTTTCCAGAATGTTGCTAACCCATGCATTTCTTTAGCATTGCAAAGTTCAAAAAAAAAAAAGGACTACAAATTCAAACACTGAATAGGCAAGATCTACATGCAATGGCCAATTTCTGTCCTCCCAACAAGAATTCTGAGGTGCCGCAAATGCAATTACCATGTAAGGGGTAGAACATGGATGATGGAAGGAGTAGCTAATGGACTGCCCTTCAGCCTAAGACACTTAGGAGTAGAAAGAACACAAATATAGATATTGTTATTAAATTTTTCTTTAATATGTAATGACTTATTAAAGCAGAAGAAAAATATTTATTTTCTTATGTATAAACCCAAGCAAATAATATGTATTCCCACTGGTTTTTGTTTATTCATAGTAAACCCTATTAATTTCCACTGTAAGATTAGGAAAATGTGTTACAAATAAAAGGTTTGCAATAAACTAGTTAAATCATGAAAATTGTCTTTCAATATATTTTTTGCTTTCTTAGAGGACAGTCACTGGTGATTATAAAATGCAATGACTTGATAATTTTTAAAAATAATAACAACCTCATCTAATTAAAAATGAGATAGAGGATTGTGTTAGATCCTGATTTACTTGGGAATGAAGTAAACCTTCACAGTGGACTTGCTAGACTGGCAACCTAAAGCACTTCATTCAACAACAGGTAAAATTCAGGATAATCTTTTGCTTTCTTTCTCACATTTATCATCTGTTCAATACCTAACATGTAGCATATAAATGTTTTTGTGGTTGAGATATAAGGTACCACTTAAGCTCAATCGCATTTAGACTTTCCCTATAATTGATTATAAAGAATTCTTCATAAAGTTATTTTGTTATGGATGTTTTATCAGTTTCACAGACAATGGCAAACTTTACTTTGGGAAGTTTACTTTCCATGACTTTTCTCTAAAACCACCTATTAAATTATCCCACACATGTGATCCTTTTTTTTTTATGCTGCAACAATATGAACAAATCTTACTTGACATACTGAAATCAGTGAATTTTTGTTCTTCATGCATCCACTGAAACCAACATTTTTGTTCTGCTGGATTCAGTCTTTTTCAAGACAAAGAATTTCTCAGGATTTAGATTTACAATATATTAGTAATAATATCTAGTGGGCTTGCATATTAACATTTTTATGCATAGGCAATCAGCAATGTTCCCTTCGATACTGTAAGGAAGTTCAATTAATTTCTGATCTCTCTGGCTATGATCTCTGGCCAAGATAATTTTCTTTCTGGCAGAAGAAGCTATCTATATGTGTTCCAGGGCTGATTAACCTGTATGATACGTGGTATAAATAAGAAAATTTCTCTCTATCCAGCTGGTTATTAATGCACAACAAACCCTCTTATGCTGTCAACAGCACTTTGTTAGGATCAAAGTCAAGCTGGTGACTGACCATCTGTCTCTGTGCACATTAGTTCATGCTTTACTGATCCATCACATCTCACCTTGAACCAGACACAGTCAAGACAATTTGGCTAAGTCAAGACCCCAAGACTTTTACTGTTGACCTCAATACAGCCAGGAGCTCTCTTGGTCCTGGTCTCAAATAGTAGTTTTGGTTACCTTGAAGCACTCAGTTAATTTTTATTTTGGGTATATAAAAGATTATATTTACTCAGCTTTTTAAGAAGCTGTCATAACTTTTCCATGTAAAAATTACATTTTATATTATGCAGTGAGGGTTGTTTTCAAGCTGCTGACTTACAGTGTGTTATACACTGTTGGAGCAGTTTCACTCTGGTTTCACTTCATTACAGAAAAGATTTTATTCAGCTGGAGGTTTTCAATCATTTTTTTTGAAGTATGAAAAGTATTTCCTATAGAGATAAGTAGGTGCTCTATTTGCTTAAAACTTTGGTCCCATCACAACAAATGTATGATAAAAGAAGTAGATGCATTGTCAGGCTCTTGGTGATGCTTGTACAATGCAACATTAAAGCCGGGATTTGCTTACAGCCACCATCTTACCTGTTTTACACGGAATGATCTCTGAAAAGTTCACAGAGCTTAAGTCAGGAAATCAGTATTATCAGCATTTATCTATCAGCATTACGCCAGCTAGTCAAAGAAATAATTCTTCTAATTCTTATGAAAGTAAAAGTGAAGAGAATTCTGGATAGGAGCAGTAGAAAGTTTTATGTTTCATATATGAATGACAGACAGCTATAGACTCAGAATTAATGAGACTGATTTTTGCACACTATCTGAATTGAAGCTGGGACTGCTATGCTTGGATATGAGTTTTCTCAATCAACATGCCAAGCTGACACTGATGTTTTCTTGTAGCCTAAAATACTCCATCTAAACTAAGCAGAATTATAATGTAGTAAATATCAGTTATATTTCCCTTTTCTACTCCAAAGGTAACTTAAAGCCGGATTAAAACACATGATACAGAAACTGCAGAAAAGAGGAAAGAGGTAATCTCTTCTCCATGCCCACAGTAGTCAAGACTGGTTTTATTGGACTTAAATTCTGTGGCAACTATTCAGATCAAATATTAAAAAACACTTTCTTATGATAAAGATCCTGAAACAATAGAATAGACTGCCTGAGTCCACTACCAAGGGTGATCTTTGAGGAAAGACTAGACAGATTTTCAGCCTGACAGAATCAACTGGGTAAGACAATCTAAACCATCCTTCCTCTGAAAATATCAATATTTAGAATTCCTCTGAGAAACAACTTTAATATCCAGATGTTGGGGAGAGGAAATGTCTCAGTAATGAAGGCTTTTCTTCCATTTTAGATAAAAGGAACAAAACTGCTTTCTAACCCTCTTTTAAAGTCAGACTTCCTTTAAAAAATACAGCTCTGTGTATATAAAAATCAACATCTTATTAAGCAATTAAAGTTTAAAGGAGAATCAGAAGAAGGGTAAAAAATAAGAAGGAGGCTTTTGTTCAAGGTATTGATCCACTTGCCCTACAGACAAGCTAAAAAGTCATTGTACTTTTAAAGCTGACTGAGTTCTTGGTAAGATGAAAAAAGAGCAGACAGCTCCAGGCAGTGGGAAATCTGACCCTGTTTGGAGGAGCTGTTCTCTATGAGAAAAGAAGGGGGCAGCTGTTGATCATGTTTTTTCTGATCTGTAACTAGCTGAGAATTTTCATGCCACGGCTGTTAGAATGCTACCTTTAAGCAGCCCGAAGGTCCTTCAGAAATTATAAGGAAAAACAGTCAACTGAGATGAAAATAAGTTTTTTTTTCCTGAATGAAAAAAAAAATCTTTCAGCATAGACTTTTTCATCTTTATTTTATCTCAAAGATCTATCAAAGTTAGTCAAATTAGTTCTATTAGTCTCAGGCGAGATACCAACATTTGCTTTCACATTTAATCACAAACATTTTGACCTTGGGCAACCTTTCCTACATTAGAGGAAAGGGTTCAGTGAGACATTACAGGAAAGGGTTGGCTCTAATAAAGACACTTCACTGCACAGTCCAGCACGAGGCACCCTGGCTGTCACCAGAACGATATGACAGCAATCAGATCAAACGCGCAATCCAGTTAATGAGGCATATCACAGGAGCTAAGTGTGTGAGTGATATGGGTACTTTGTCATGGATTAATAGACTATTAATCAAGGCAAGGTTCATTTTCATATCCCGGTGACAGAAGGATTAGGCAGCATGGGAGTGTTAAAGCTTTAAGTACCTTTGAGAATGCAGGGTCTATGTTCCTTACTTTTGTTTCAAGTAAAATGAATAAATCTAAATATCCTGCAGTCGAAGATTATAATTTTAATGGTTTCCTTATCTATCTTATGGAAACTTGGTTAAAGAGCATCACAAATCCCGTCAAAATTTTCAAAGGAACACCTGTGCTATGTAATTCAAAGTCAGTTTTCTTCTCTCTTCACATTTTAACCTCTTCAAGGATGAGCCATTGAATACTTTTCTAAGTAGAACTGCTAAATCTTGATCAACAATTAATGAGCTCACAGTCTGCTTTTTCTGTGGTAGTTGAAGCACGTAAAGATAAACATGGTAACTGGTTCAAAAAGTTGCAAAAATTATTTTGTTAAAAAAATCCCTTTTTAGCAAAGTTAGGTATAGTTTAAACATATTAAGGTTATTGTTGCTCATAGGAGCTTTCTAGATTATTTTTTTAAAGTCCTATGAAATTTTTTTGTCGCTGTAATTATTTTGTTTTCCAGCTATTCATTCCATTCAGTAGTACATCAGAAATCTATAATGAAACAATACATGCAGTCTCACAGCCTGGTTTGTTGTTTTGTTTTGTTTTTTTTTTGCTGATAAGCATAGTGAAGTTGAAATTCCAGGAACAGTGGGACTTCCAACAGTGAGCAGAAATGGATTCACTAAAAAAACTAGAATTTTGAATGCGATTAAAATACATTCAAGTCAAGCTGTTAGAACTTCTAAGGCTATTTTTGTTTACTGAGATGGGGGACTGGATTCTTTTAACATACTAAAGTTCACCACACAAGCACTTGGCACTAAAGTGCTTGTCCTAAAGTTAGAACAGGCAAGCATAAAATTTGAAAGCAGCATTAAGAAAATGGCAAAGATAGTGTCATCTGTTACTTCGAGAAATGGACATGGGCTATTGGAGGTTCCCAGAAAAAGAAAGTCTATTTCCTTATTCACAGAAAGTCTACCTACTGCATGATAAATTTCTATTGCATTTGAAATATATGTATGAAGAAAAGGACACCCTTATATCACTAAATTATTTTGCTTTTCTGTGTTTTTTCAAGTGAGCAAGAACACTAGGCCAGACAAATTCCCATCAGATAACTCTCTTGGATTTATTGTTTGGTCATTTTCTCTATTTTTAAAAGTGATATATTTTTAAATGGAGCTTAGAGCAAATCTAATTCTAACTTTCAGGTCAGTGGTATGCTTTGAGACTTCAACTATGTATTCATATTTATTCTTTTTCTCCATGTCTCTATTTTACCATCTTTCTGCAGATCTTTTCCCCTTCACTGTCCCTCTTGATTCAGCTCCCTAAATCAAGATTCAGCTTCAGTTTCTGCTGTAAATATCTACTGGGTGATTTTCTTGCATTAAATATTGGAGCTACAAATTAAGTACACGTCTAGTGTATACAGGTAAAAATGTCAGATATGTACTTATCCAGCTAAAGTTCAGCATCCAAGCAGATTAGACAAAGACCCTGAGAAACTTGCACAGATGTTTGAAAACACAGACTTAGCATCATGAATTGCTCTCCAGCTGTTTTTGCCTACTTTTTAAATCATTTTACTATGTTCCTGTTTCTTCCTGAATACGTTTTGTGGCTAGTAAATAAAGAAATTTCCTTTAAACTACCCTAGTAACGAATTATTGGCAAATGCAATGTTTGCAGGATTCCAGTAATGGCAAAATACTCAATCAGATGGACTTGCTTGGAACTGCTTAAGGCAAAGTATAAGGAAATTAAATTTCATCATATTGTGGACTATATAAGTGGCTGAAAATGGAACTACTCTATAAAATAGGGTGATTTCTAGGGATAGAAAAACTTTCCCACATTTCCTCTTTCAACTATTAAACAGCTTTTTTCCAGTTGAAAGTAGTTTCTTTTAAACTAATATGAAATCAAATAAAACTGAAACTAAAGGCAAATAAACCCCTATTTTTTTGAAGAAAAATATTTTTAAAGATGCTGCATAATCCTCAAGTTTAATTTAATTTTTCTACTTCATATGAAGCTTTTTTTAGCATCCTCCTTGTCATATATAAGAATTTCTATGCTAAATAATTGCTCACAGTCATTTTTGAGGACACTCAATCCCATTGTTATGGGATTTCTGAGAAGTGTTGTTTGAGCTGAGTAACTGATGTTTGACAGTGATCAGGCTCCCAAGCAGCTGGCTAGATCCAGCTAACCTGAATTCACTTAACAATATTGGTGGGCTTTGTGTTGCCAGCTGGTTAGATACCAACAGTATTTTCCATGTTAATTCAATTTAATCTCATCAATATTGTTACCTGCTGTTAAAAGTACCTTTTGCCACCATCATTTGTTATATTAATTATAACACTTTTAGGGCTGCTCTGTATTGCTTACTTTTATTCCCCATGATGGATTCTTTTTTATTTTATTTCTTTGGATGGAATAGATCTAGATGAAGAACTAAACTATAGTTTGTATATCTTGTTAAGAAATAGTTATGCTGCCTTGTGACTCAACCAAGTAGACTTTTATAGCAGCTTCATGATAAAACTGAGAGATCAAGAAGCAGTTTGGAAGTAAAAGCTAATGCACAGTCATCTAATAAAATAAATGAAATAAATTCCCAGAATACTGTCAGTTGTAATATGAATACATTTGAAGGATAAGCTGACATAAAGATATTAACACCTAATAAAGCACCTGTCCCAATGGGCAGATTTAAGAATTATCACTGAAATGTAAAGGCATAGAAAAAGCAAACAAATTTAGAAGAAATGGCCTAGAATTCTTTGTGTGTTTTTGTAATTTTATTTATTATTTTACTCTGTTTTATTTTGCAACTTATTTTTGATCATTCACTATTCCTGCTGTGAACCAGTAAGTAACAGATATCCAAGCATTCCTGACATTTTACCCACTTTATTTGCACTTTGTTTCTAAGCTGGGTCTTCTCTCTTTTTTTAGGCAAAGAATGCTGCCTCTTCTGCCATGTTTTTCTGTAACAGATTTCTGATGTGAGTGTTGCTCAGATGCCTCTCCAGGATCCATGTTCAATCTAATCCAGTGATTGACAGACTCTCATGCAGATCCTGCAGCTGCATATACTTATCTCACCCTGAATTCTGGGAGCTATAAAGAAAATAGGATAGCTTTGCCACTCTCACAGGGGGCTTGTTTGGTTTTGATCAAGTGCAGAATAAGTAAGGCAACAGCACTGAATAACATGAGAAAAATAAATACCAATGAGGTCACATGGTGGATGGTCTTAAGGAGCATAAGGGAAGGCCATTACAGAATTAATTTGGGTTAAAGCTGAATTTTCTAAATAGCCATCCTGAATTCATTCTCCCAGATCCTAAAGTTCATTTCAGGAGTAACAAGCAAATACAGTGGTAACTAAAAGGGACAGATATAGAGAATTGCTCATGGAGAAGGAGGAAGGATCCAAAATGTATCATTGATACAGAAATTTATACAGATCACAGAGGGTTAGTATGGATTTCCATGTAAACTTATCAGAATTTTTTCTTGAAGAAGGTCTGCAGAGGAAACTCAACAGTCCTCTGGCTCCCAACTATTCACATCTGTGAGCAGAGAGAAACCAAACTAATCATACAAATTACCCTGACTAGTGCTCTGGGGTTTTTTTCTCTGTGACTACATACATGGCAGAATGACAAGGTTCAACATCAGAAAATGCCTAGGGAAATGTTGCTTAAGTGCCAAGAGGAAAGTGTTGTGTATGTTATTGCTGATGACTGTTGCCATCACAAAATGTCTAAACTGGCTGCTCCTCATCACCTCCAACAGCTTCTGCCAGTTGAAAAGTACAATGTGTCCTTGAGAGGACAAAAATCCACCAGAAAAGAAGTAGGTGGCCTATTCTTTATCAAAAGGACATGGTTGTTTTTTTTGAAGGTATTCTCACTAAGGTGTCTTCCCAGCCCATAGAAGTCCTACAGATTCTTTTAGGCATATTTTAAGTGTCGAACTTTGGATTCAGGGAGGAAAAAAATTATAGGTATATTATTTCAGGAAGGCAATTTAACTTTTTGAAGATAAATTCTTCAAAAAGAGGAACTAAGATAGATTGTCTTTGCAGGTAGTCATATTCTCTATTGTTTAACAAAATCCCATAGTTCTGAAGAAATGTGACTCTGTGGTTCTGCCTGGGTAACATCCTGGGACACAGGTCTGGTCAGCTTGGTGGTAGCAGTGAATATGGCACCAGGAACACTTTGCCTTGATATTGGTAATGAAGGATGCTTTTAAGAATGTAGGTGCTGATAATAACAAAAAAACCCCACTTTTCTGCTTATTGTTGCTACCTACCAATATCTTTATGTTCTGTCTGTTCAGCATTAACCACAGGGTGGTGGTTGCCCTGAGCCTTGGATTTGGTCTCCAGTCTTCTGTGCCTCTAAGAGACCACTTACATTTTGGGTTTTGCTACCAATTGCTGTGCAAAAACAAATGAGTTTTTTTTTCACAACCTAGGAGAGTGTTAGGTTGTGAACCGTGTTTCTTCACCTTTCTGACAGTCTGATTCCACTGCTTCAATGCTGGTTGTTTGATGTGTTTGAAGAACTGCTTCCCCAGTGGAGGAAAAGAGAATATACTCATAGTGCCCAAGCAGGGATGGAAATGGCAGTCACACTGTCCAGTTTGATGTAAATGGCATCAGCTTTTATGGCTGGAGGAAAGGAGTCTAGGATGGGTGGAAATTATAGGAAGAAGAGAACAAAACTCAAGTAATTTATCAGTGGAGATATCTGCTTATTTGGCCATAGACAGTATAATTTTGAGCACCCTGAATGCTTGTGATAGACTACAGACACATCAGAAGTCTGGTCTGGCAGATTAGCTACTGTGAGAGCCAGGCCTATACTACCTAGTGCTCTCATTTGTCCTCATTTCCTCCTTGGCAGGAATTCCTCTATTTCTTTCTCTTATTTTTCAATGGAAAAGACCAGATACTATTTTCATGGTTGCATCATATTGTGCTAACTTTATATTGCATATTACCTCATAGTAATACTATGTTACATTATTATACGTTTCCATAACATCCAGAACAGCAATAATAAAGTGTCCAGAATTCAAGCAATTTGCTGAAGTAACCTTACTTTTTCTCAGTTGATTCTGATTGATATTCACATTTTATTTCTAAGAAGAAAAGCATTTTGGATCTCAAAATTTTAGAATTGCCATAGAATGCTTGTGGAGGGGACTGGTGTGGTGGGGTACAGAACCTCATGCAGCAAGAAAGGAACTGGTAAGACCTGTCCTTGACCCTGGGCTTTAACATTTTAGCACTTACTTACATAAATCTGAACCACTTTGAACACAGCACTGGCATACAAGAAACTCAGAGGACAATGAAAGAGACTCTGGGGCAATGTATTGTAGATGAATATATTTGTCATAGTAAGGATGAGGTGTTTGTGTATTATTGCTGCAATTGTCCTTCTTTCAGGAAATGGCTTTGAAGGAGTCATTTAATTATATTTTACAGTCATCCATTATGGCAGTGGAAAGAATAGTTATAGTCTTTAAGCATTGTATTTCATGAAGATGCAGATGACTATTGTATTGTTGCAAATCAGCTTGTCTCTATCCATAACTCACATGGGAAAAAAAAAGAAAGAAGAAAAACATTATGTCCTTATATACAGCTCAGTAGTTTAATTTCTAATTGATTTTTTGCATGGCTTTTGTATCCATTGTAATGAGTATTGAAGTGTGATTTTATAATTTGTTTTGTCTATTCTCTCATAGATTTCACAAAATTTAGTAGAAGCAGTAACTCAGAGAGGAATAGCACTTGCTGGGACTTTTTTCTGTAGTCTGTGTTCATACAGTATTATGCACAATGACATTTGGGTTCGTGATACACAGACTGAACTCTGGGCTGTTCTGAAGAACTAGCTCTCTCTCTGATCTCTGTCTTGCACAATAATTTTCAGTTTGGTGAAAAGCCATGCAGGAGGAACAGACTGATGCCTTAATCTGTATAATTCTCTTCCCAAATTATCTGATCCAGTTTCTGTTAAAATGAATAGAAATATTTCAAAGGTAATTAGATCAAGGGTTTATTTTCTGGAATTTTCCTGTGGCTTTGCTAAAGCCATCAGATCTGATAGCACATCCTCTTCTTCTATAATAGATAACAGAAAAATGTAGTTTTTTCCATTCTCATTGGAACTTATTGGAGTCTTATATACATTGCTGAACAGGGATCTCTGTGAACTTTGAGTGAACTGTAATGAAAATTATTTACATGACTTAGATTTATTAGTATTTTTCAGTGAGGAAAAATTAGACTGATTTTGACCTGCTATCAAAATACACTCTGATGCTCTGTACATCAGTCATCTCTTTTTTTATTGCTTTAAAATAATGATAGATTATTTTTTCCATGATAAAGTGTACCATCATTTTAAAAATGTTTCCTGCTAATTTGAATAACTCCATGCAAAATATATGTAGGCTGGGAATTTGAAGGTTGACCCTTGGTTTGAAACTTGAAATTCCACAGTTCTCTCCCAAACATAAAAGTTCGATGTTTTTTCCTTTGACTTTTCCCCACCTCCTCACCCCATTCCCCCAGTCTCTAATGATCTGACAGGTCCATTATATAAGAAGGTAACTTTAACCACTGAGATTCAAAGAACCAGCAAACAACTAAAACTCCTAATTTAGAATTTATCCCACTGTCCTGGTTTCATCTGGAATAGAGTTAATTTTCTTTCTGGTACCTGGCTCAGTGCTGTGTTTTGCTTTTGCATGAGAATAAGGTTGATGACACGCTGAGTTTTTAGCTATTGCTGAGTAGCACTAAATCAGGGACCTTTTCCCTTCCCATGCTGCCCGGACAGGGAGTAGGCTGTGAGTGCACAAGAAACCAGGATGGCTGAACCAAACTGACCAAAAGGATATTCCATATCATATAATGTCATGCTGAATAAAAGAAATGGGTTAGGGGGTGGGCAGTGGTGGCCCACTGCTTGGGAACCAGCTGGGCATCAATCAGAGACTGATAGGCAACTGTGTGGTGCATTATTTGTTTTTTATTTTTTTTTTAACCATTATTATTATTTTCTCTTCCTTTTCTGTCCTATTTAAATGCCTTTATCTCAACCCAGAAGTTTTGCTTCTTTTGCCTATTCTCTCACCCACCCCACTGGGTTAGAGTGAACAAATGGCTGTGTGATATTTGGCTGTCTAAACAAAAAGATATCTTTCCCTTCTCCTTTAAAGAAAATCAGGCTCATAATTGTACTAGTGCACAGCTAGGACAAGTAGAAGCACACACTCTCAAACCATCTAATTAATCATTGACAACTGTCCTACAGATCAGTGGCTTTCAGCCTGTGATCCACAGACTCCAGGGAGTTACCAATTCTTTGAAATAACTTGCAAAATTGACTGAGAGGAATACTTTATGTGTGCTACATGGAAGTCTGCAGAAGATGAACTTTCAAAACTGAACTCTCCACCATTACAAATTTCCTTCAGATCCATGAAAGGCTGAAAATTGCTCTATACATAATAGATCATAAATAATAGTTTATGTGTTGAAGACTAGGAAAGGTATATTAAGTAGGGAGCTTTTTTCCCCTTACTTTCATATAGTACTAATTTCAGTTCAGGTGATAGCAGAGTTGCAGTGAGAGTTACTATTTATGTAAGATTTCCGTGGGTAGCCTTTCAGTATCTATTCCTTGACTTTAATTTTTCAGTCCTGCATATGGTGCAGAACAGACACTAAATTGACATTTCAGTCTTGAGACTCTTTAAACCTGAATTGCAGCATACAGTGTACCAGTTGTGTGGCAATACATTTAGTAGTAGGCAGCAGGTGTTGTTAAAAATGTGGTTTTTACTTTTGAAGGCTGAAAATAAAACCTGTTGACATGGATGACAGCTGATGATTACTTCTGGGAAACCACAGAGATTCAGGGATTTTGCTAATTTTGGCAAACACCTCATAGAAGGTAATTTATCTAAAAATTCTACCTCCTTTTGTTCATCGATATCCCAATTCCCTAAGATCATTCTACAACAAAAATGCTCAACTGTTTGCTAAATGGACCAAGAAATTAAACAATTAGGTTCTTATCCAAAACCTTCTGTAGTTCATAAGAATAATTCAATTACTTTAGGATGTCTTGAATATAATGCAATTGTCAACATAACTATCTCTATATAGTCTTATTCTAAATCAGCTAGTCTCTTGGTACACATCCATTTTTTTCATACTGTGGAGGATAAATTCAGGCTCCACACAAATAATTTTTCCTGTAAGTATTGATCACTAAAATAAAATTGCACATTTTTACCTCCATTGTGGTGCTAAGCAGTCACAATTTCAGCTAGACCTAGAAGTCACGTGGTGCATCATTGTTCTCTGACTGAAGGGGCATAAAAGTTCAAATGTTCGTATTTGCAAATTCAAATTTAACATCTCTGGCAGTTCTTTATAATACTCTTAACATTTGCTGTGTCTGAAAGTCCAGTAAATTCAAACCAAAAAGAGAGAGCAATAGGAAAACTATCTGAATGAAATGGGATAGGAAATAGCTTTCAAACTAAATCAACATGATTGGCTCAACTTTAAAAGCACTTTCTTTCTGGCAGTTCCACTGCTGCTCATAATCATAAAATTATAGAATTGCATAGACCTCCAAGTTCTCCAAACTTAACTTTAACTCACACTGTTCACCACTAAACACTGTCCATACCTGCCATAACCACACAACTTTTGAATGCTTCCAGGGATGGTTATACCACCATTTTCCTGGAGAGACAGTTCCAATGCCCGACCACCTATTCAGCTGAAGAAATTTTTCCTAATATCCAATGTGAACCTCCCCTAGTGCAACTTGAGACCACTTCCTTTTGTCCTGTCATTTGTTACTTGGGAAAACTGACCCCCTACTTCCTTTTATGTTGTAGACAGTGATAAGGTCCCCCTTGAATCTCTTTTTCTCCAGGCTAAGCAAGTAAGCAGCTCGATCTGCTGCTCCTCATAAGACTTGGGCTCCAGGCTTTCATGAGCTTCAGTGCCATTTCTCTGGCCGTACTCTTGCACCTAAATGTCCTTCTTGTAATGAGGGACCAGAGCTGAACACTGGATTCAAGAGGCAGCCTCACCAGTAAAAGTACAGGGAGATGATCACAGACTCTGCTGGCCACATGATTTCTCTTACAAGTCAGGATGCCATTTGCCATCTTGGTACCCTTGGCACATGCTGACTCATGTTCAGCCCTTTCTGCTGGGCCATTTTCTAGCCACCCTTCCCCAGCACAGAATTGTTGTGACAGAAGTGTAGGAGCAGCACCTGGCCTTGGTGAACCTCATGCCTTTGGCCTTGGCCTGGTGACCCAGTCTGTCCAGATTCCAGATCCCTCCTACTCTCTAGCAGCAGCTTAGTGTTAGTTGTCCATGAACTTGCTGAGGCTACACTCTGTCCACTCATCCAGATTGTCAATAAAGATATTAAACAGGACTGACACCAATTCTGAGCACAGCTGGTGATTTTGAAACTCTCCTTGCATATCTGTATTTATATTGGTAGCTGGAATGATGGTGATCTGCTCCCAATCCTGAAGCAGTTGTACACTGGTTGGTAGAGAATGAGAGCTCTAGGAGAAAGTCTCAGTAAGATTTGCTGCAGCTGTACTAAAGAGAAAGATAAATTAAGTAATTTTTTTTCTGTACACTATACTAAAACTGTGGCTAATAGTAAAACAAAGCTGTGGCTTTGTCAGCTGGACTGAACTTACTCAAATCAGCATCAGATGTTAAACAGTGTGTCTGATTTCATTTGGCATGTTGCTGTCAGTGATTTCAACTGTGTCCAACCATGAGAAAGCCTGTGTTGCTCTTCAGGGTTTGTTTTTTCAGGGTTAAAGCAAGATAATATATTTAATGCATTTCATTTCAGCACTTTCTGTTAAGCTTTTCTAATTCTTATGTTTCTATGAATAAATAAAGAAGAAATTATAGGATTTAGGTGTTCTGCTAGGCAGAGTTTTTGTAGGATAGTGTTATTTTGCAGACTCATTTTCTATAATGGAATGTTTCTCCTCCTCCCATTATCTGTTAAACAAATCTTTCACAAATTGGGTACAAATTTACAACACAAGCCTGTACTCATATGAAGTGTTAAATTGCTGTAAAATCAGGTAATATGTGCTAAATACATATATTCATCTTGCATAAAATATAAGCTTATGGCATGTACTTATCTGAAACATAGTTTCTAAAATACTGTATTTACTCCTTCAAGGGGAGAAATAGTTTTTTTGTGCAGATGTTCCATATGTTCTAAATAAATCCATATGATTCTAAAATTAATTGTTGTTGAACTAAATGGTAAACATTAAACCTTAGCCACACTGTGGACTTTGTGCAGGGTGTTCTCTGTGTTACTTTTATTGGAAATTGCAGAAGAAATTATTTTTTCTCTTTAGAACTCACTTTACTTACTAAGACTTAGTTTTTCACCGTAAAAAAATGAATTAGGGAAATGTGAATTCAAAGGATATTGCCTTGGATTTGAAATATCCCAGCCTGGCCTAATCACTGGGAATTTCGTGAGCAGCTTCATTCATGTGTAAGTGCTAATTGTGAAGTCTTTGTTTTGTGTATGGTCCTGTATTTGGCACTCAGAGTGCCAAACCTAGGAGTCCAAAATTAATTTTTTTTCCTCAGACAACAATATTATTATCTCAATCAAATGCCTTTTTTGATTAGTCATTTCTAACTTTGCAGACTCTTAAGGAGTGATGTGTGTGCTCATGAGGGAACAAGAATCTAAGTACAGGGAACTCCCTACATCATTTTGGTTTTGACAGACTTTAATGCGATGGTTGCATGGGTTGTTGTGAAAAGCTTGGTGTGTGTTCTGCTGTGTGCTTAACTCTCGCAGAAAAGCCTGAGATTTTCTCCCTCAAATGACCTTTGGGGTCTGGTAACAGCTGGACACCCTTGGAAGTGATTTGCAGGAAATGATTATGTCATCTTGTGAAAACCAGGTGATTTTCAGAGGTCCTGCATCAGATGTTAAGAAATTAGGGCTTTAGTATTTTTGAATTTATTCCATCAATGGTGTTATGCCAAATTTTTCCACAGCAGAAAGAGTTACTGACTTGGGAAGTTTATTAATCTTTGTGTTTATTCATGGTAACAGTTCTGTTGCTTTCTATAATATCATAATTCAACCCTGGAAGGCATAAATATCTTCAGTGCAGCCTATTGATTTATATCTTTTTGTGGGCTTCTGGGAAAACCCAGAGAAAAGGCAGCTCCCCTTTATTTCTTCCTTATTATTCATTATCATGTGGGATCATTTGGAGATACATGAAATACTATTTTCTAAAGTGATTCTCAGAAGCCATGGCAATAACTTTTTTCACAAATAGTTGAAAAACAGCAATAAAGGGGCAAAGAGAAGAATATCTAAACTGACATTTGCTTTTGGCAACAGAGAAGAGAAGCATAAAAATTGATTAAAGAAAAGGCAACAAGATTTAGGAGAACCGAAGATGTAACTAAATACATTTGCAGATAAGTTGCAATAAGGCAATTTAGAAAGACATGACAGTGAGCTGTACACAGTGACCAGAGTAAGTTTTAAAGGGGTATATCTATTTTGATTGAAGTTGTCTTATTACCTGATCTCAGCCCAATCTTTGTTCATGTAGACTGGTTTCCAGAGGGCTGAATATCATCTTCTTTTAAAATTATCTGTAAATTTTCTTAAGAGAAATATTACTTCCTAAAGTGTTAAAGACATGCAAAATCTTTAAAGGTCTTAAGCCAAGGGAAACAGAAAGCTTTATATATGAAACACAAAGAATTGGACCAAGTTGGGTAGGGAATAAACACAGACCTGCCTACTGCTGCTGAAAGTCAATAATGACTCAGACTAAGAAGAGAAAGTCATCACAGACCTGAACAGATTGAGAACCATAAAGAAGTAAATATAAAATACATTCTTTGGTATGAGAAATGCAGGAAAATTTGGCAGGGCTCTGATGTTACATTCTGATCAAGAAAACAGCAAAAAATGTCAAAAGATGGGTACTGAGTCATTTGGTCCCCCTCAAAAAAGAGAATTTCTTTTCCGGAAAGGAAATGAAATCTAGAGATTTCAATGAGGATCAATTGGGCAAGCTTTGGTTCATATTCCTGCACTTCATGTCATCCCATTTGCTTTCCTTGCTTTCATGTTGTATCAATTTTTTTAAAAAAATTAATTTATTTAGTTACATCTCTGTCTGTCTGTTTGCTTTTCTTTCCTGATTTTAGGGATTTCAATGGGAATAATTCTGACAACTTTTGTTCTATTTCTCTACACCCAGTTTCATCTCAATACAATTTGTTGTAGTCACTTCATTTCAAATTTTCTGGATTTTTCAATTTTATTTTTGATTGACCATATCTCATTTCTGAAGCGTTTGTTCAACTTGGTCCTCCCAATTCAAGATTTCATTCCCTTTCCTGAAAGATAAAAGAAAAAATTAGAGTAGATGATATGATATAGGATAGTATATTTACACAATGATCCAGGTGTCACACTTTGTAAACTTACAGGAATAATAGCTGTAAATGCACAAAGCAGATGTACCTGGATCACACTTCTCTTTTTAGACCTGAGAATATTAAGATTGAAGTTCAGTGAAAATAGTCAAGAGTAGTACTTGAAAATAGTTCATTCTGGCATTATGTATTTTCATAATTTTCCATAAAAGATAAAATAATCTCTTCAAGGTGTTTTCTGTAGCCTTAAGTAGTCAGGACTTTTCTACTTTCACTTGTAATTTCCAATTTTGTGTTTTATAATTCATTCATCCCTGTCTTCCATGATCTAAAAATGTTCATACATCAAGCAATTTATTATTTTAATGATGCATTTCATCAAATACATATGCGTTATTAATTCATAGTTGTGCTAAACATTGTTAAACTTATACGGGATCAAGATACATATAACAAATACAAATTAATTTGTGATTTCTGAATCATTTTAAGTATTCACTTTGAGTTTTAGCAACACTTAAAAAGGGATCAATTTTTCCATTTTTCTCAACTCTTTGGAGATTTCAAAAAAAAAAAAAATTTTCCTGATACTACACAACACATTTTTTTCCTAAAATGAAAAAAAAAAAAAAAAAAAAAAAAAAAAAAAAAAACACCAAAAACTACAGAACATTTCTGGTCAGTTAAATATGGTAATTTTAAATATAGGGATTTTTTTTCCAATTTTTGCTACTCATAATCTTTGTCAACAAGTTTTATAAGTAATTTTATTTTATAATTAAACCATGCTTAAATCCCCTTGAGTCGTTTTTCTACTTACCCCAGTGAAATGAGAGGAGATGGAGAAGGGAAAAGGAAGGAGAAGAAGCAGAACGAGAAGGAAATAGAAAGAATATAGTTCAAAGTCTTTGTTTCATGTCACTGTCAGAGAGAAAATGCTATATTTACTGGTTCACTAGTTTGTTCAATTGTGGTAATTTTTATGTCCCTTCATGTTAACTTTCTTAAGTGCTCTGTAATAAATTATATCAGAAAGGCCACTTTTGTGTTCAGATGTTCTTCTCATTCTGTGGCACTTAATAATTCTCTGTCTTTGGTGGTTTATCTAAAATGACTTTCTGAGTTCTCCTTGTTATTGATCTGCAATTTTTTGGAAACACTCACTGATAAGAAAAAAAATCATTACGAAACAGTGGGAAATAAAGTGTCATTTAACACTAACTTTTTTGTTCAGCCAGAATAGCATAAATAAATATGCTTTCAAATATTTCAGGAAAGAATCATAGTGGAAAAAAGACATTTTTTGAGTACTTTATATTTTGTAAACTCAAATCAACTTTAAAAATATTAAGTATGTTTCTTTCTTTCTGCATACACAATATTTCCTAGGAACATGTTCTTCCAACCCCCATCTTGAAAAAAAACCCCAATCCTGACAACATTATGCAAATATGGCCTAATTTAGTATTACATGTCTGGCCTGTAGCCTAATACGGTATGCAGCGAAATGGTTATCAAGTTGAATTATCATTTTTCAGACCTCAAGGTTAAAAAGAAATATTTCCTCTGACCATATTTCATGGTTTGAATATGCATGAATATAAAATACATTGCATTGCTGCTGCATACACCCATGACTTTCCCATCCCTAAAGTTTAATTATTTTTATGGACACTGATACATTGTGCACTTACTGATAATCTTCTCTAGGTGGATATCCCACTCCTTACAACTTGTATGAAAATACCTTGGACGATGCTACTTTTAAAGATTTTTTACTTAGGTGTTTTCTCCTGTGCAAAAATTTGGTTGGACTTTCAATTAAAAAGGTCCATGAAAGAAATACTTCTTCTTCTTCTTATGGAAATCAATTATTTGAGCACATAATGAATAAGAATATTAGTGGATCTGTTGACATCAAACAAAAGTGAATTTCTCATAAGACCCATGTCTGAACTAAGGATGTGATCAAGAAATAATCAAAGTGCTGATGACTCTTAGAGAAAATGCATAAGTAAAATTTACCTGCAAATAATGAATTTTTACCCATTAAACCTATTCTAAATGTTCCGTTCTTCAGGTACCTGACAGTTCGGAGCACATGAAATGGCAGTATTATCTCTTTTCTGCCCATCTCTCCTGCATGGATAAATCTGGAATACTATTTTCATCTATTAACTGGTAATCTGAATTGAGAACTATCAGAATATGATCCAAATACTTTCAGGAAATTTAGGCCCAGTAGATACCTTCACAAAAGTATAACAGTTGGCTTTTTTGCTGAAGAAAAGTGATTGAAAACATTATTGCCCTTAGATTTTTATTTTAAATTAAATGTTGAGAAGTTAAGAAGTTTCAAAATTATTTGCTTTATTTACAGACCTCAGTTTCAATTAACTTTTGAAATGTCTTTCTAAACTCCAGCCTGAGAAATGTTGTTTATTTCAAATTTCTTTATGGGGAATGTGTAAACATTTCAGGAGGCCTGACTTTCTACTAAGCATTATTCCACCATGACTGACAGCACAAAGGGCAGCAATAGAGATAGGTTTTGAAAGATCTGAGACAAAAGTAATGTCAGGGTACATCTGGGTAACTGATATCTGGGGACTGAACAGACAAGTTAATAGGTAAGTTTATCTTGATCACTTGGAATCAGAGGTTCATGCCCATTTTTTTTTTTATACACATCACCGTTTCAAATATAGTGACAATTATAGACTTTTGGAGCTCTTACTATGACAAATGTATTTAGAAAGTATTTCTGAGCATCTCTGTGGTTTTTTAAACATATTACATTCCAGAGGACATTTTGGTATTACATCTTTTGCTGCAAGACATGTCACATATGTTCTTGTAAGGGAAACAAAATTAATTAAGATCTAAATTATGTCTGTATTTTCATGCTAATTATGCTTAATTAATTTATGAATATTTTATCATAAATCAACCAGTAGTTTTAATAAACTGAATTTTTATATTTTATTTAGATATATATATATGTATATATGTACTCCCAAATGTGGTTTTAAAAAAAATTATAATGTAGGAGTCAAATAATTTCTATGGTGTGCTAGGATGAACATTGCAGCTGCTCACAGAAATATTAACTGCATTATCTTCATTTTTTGTTTGTTACCTTTTCTTGGTCTTTTAGGCTTTGTCATTTTTGAAGCTTTTTTTGTTGTTGTTGTTGTTGTTGTTGTTTTTAGAAGGATTTTGCATATGTTTTTCTGTTTATCCACGGTAAACAAACTGGTTTGGGACAGCTGGGTCACATTGTGGGAGATAGTCAGAGTTAATGGAGGAAAAAAATCAATGGAAATTAGGGCAGGTCTCTGATAACCACATGTAAAAAGACAATATTGTCAATATTTCTTAATATTGGCTGAAAAACTAGAGGCTGGAGCAGAGCACTTTTCCACAAGTCGTCAGCTTTTAGTTCCTTCTTTTATTCAGATTCTTCTGCTCCCTGATTCTTTTGCTCAGAGATTTACCTTGCTGCTTGCATTTATGGGTTTTTTAAAAGTGTTCGATCTATTAGGTAGAAATTGTGCTTCCCAAATATCTGTAATAAAAAACACCAATCCAGACCAAAATAGCCATATTCCTTTTTTTTCCCTATGTACCATGTTTTTAATAGAACAGCAGAACATGCTAACTACATGGACTTAAATTAAATGCATCCAAATGTAGCTTTTGATTGTAAAGGAGATGTCCATGCTTTTAAATGTGTGATTCTCTCCATCGATGCTGGAATGACCAACCACATGTCATATCACTTTAAGAAGACAAATTTATTATCCTTTGAAAGAATGGTCTAAATTATCTGGGATACCTGGGCATATGTGGCAGCAGGAGACTCAAGACTTCTCTAACTGAGCATAGAATATATTTATTATTTGTCTTAAAATAAACATCCTTTCATGCACAAAGGAAACCTATTGTCCTATTGTGACCACACAAAGGTGTCCAATTATACTTTTTCTTCTTTTCTTTCCCATTTTCAATTATACTTGTGTTTTCTGATTATACTGCAGACCTCACTTTGATTTTTGAAGTCATCCAATCAGGATTTGTGCTGAACACAGGGTTGATAATGTAGAGATTTTTTGTTATTGCTGAGAATGTCTTCCAGAGAGCCAAGGCCTTTTCTGCTTTTTGTGCTTTTACACTGGTGAGAGGGCTGGGATCCATGGGAGGTCGGGAGGAGACACAGCCAGGAACAAAGGGATTTTTCAGACCATATGAAATCATACTCTCTCTATAAAGATGGGGGAAGTAAAAAGTAGAAACATTTGGAATTATGGTTTTTGTCTTCCCAGGTAACTGTTACATCTGATGGGACCGTGTTCTCCTGGAGAAGGATGAGCACCTGCCTGACCTTGGGAAGGAGTGATTTAATTCCTTATTTTGCTTTGCTTGGATGCATGACTTCTGATTTCTCTTATAAAATATCTTTATCCCAACCCATGGGTTTTCTGGCTTTTACTCTTCTGATTGTGTCCCCAGTTCCACTGATGGAGGACTCCAAGACTGGCTGTGTGGTACTTCGTTGCTGGCTGGGGTTAAGCCATGACAACACATCACACGTTCCTTAGAAAAACCTGTATTATTGCTCTAAATCAAACTATTTCTCTTACCTATGCTAGATTAGCAATGGGAAGATTCTAAATTATTTAATAAATGCGAATAGTCCCATTCATTTTGAGGAAACCTTATTATTGTGAATAGCTGCTCAACCAAAGAGATGCTTGAATATGTTTTCCTTGTGTGTGTGCTGGGGCACCTGATGGGAATATAATAATTTGAGTGATTTTAACAGTAAACACCAGGAAAAAAATGTTTCATTTTAGTACTATTGAAATGCTAATTTCTTGGTATTAAAAGAGGTTTAGTATAGGTTTAGATGCTGCATACTCCTGTAGGAGTGAGAAAGATTGAGTAAGAAAGTAGGAAAGTGTAGCAAGAGCCTCTTCAGTTTTACCCATAGAATATTTCATCAGCAATTAAAATCTGATATATTTTGGAGGAGAGATATGATGACCAAATCCCATTGTGACATGTCTCTGCAGGGCAAGTCATTACCAGTTCACTAACAATTGTTTCAGCTAGCTTTTTGATGGAGGGAAGAAATAACAATCTTTCAAAGGAGTTCTTTGGTATTGATAAATCACTTTCAGGTTCTTGCCTCTAGCAGAAATGATACATCTCTGCCCTTCAAAATTATAACTACTATTCCACAGCAATCTTCCTTGCGTCTGCTGCTATTTTCAAACTATTTACATTATCTGGATGACATAATTTTTTATGTTCAAGCTGTGAGACCACTGTTATACTCTTGATTTATTGTATTCCAAAGTTTATGCCTGCTGAAAGTGTTTGGCAGAGTTATGTTTAACAAACCTAAAAGAAGCACACAAAGACAGACAGCACAAATTTTCATTTCCAAAGAGAATTATTTTTGTTTCTGGCTGAATGAACATTTTATTTCAGCTATCCATTTCTTTGAGAGAGGTTGAAGGAAAAGCTGTTGATCTGGAGTCTCAGAAGACTTTGGTGAGGGAAAAAAAAGAAGATTGTGGATTTCTGAATGAAATTATGCAGCATTCTTTGATGACAACAGAGAAGATTTGTTTTCCTGGTGATTTTTTTTTTTTTTTTGAGAGGAAAAATTCTGAAACTAAAAATAAAAAGAGAGTTAAAGATGTGTGTACTGCAACCACATTCAATTGTCTTATGTTTGATTTTGTTTTTAATTCGAATGAGGAGGCAGGTGTTTGCATTTTTTTCAAATTAATTACTTCCAGGCACTCAGGCCATATAAATTCTCTTTCTTTCTGTTTTTATCATTTAAAAATAAGAGTAGGGAAAAAGTGTGGAAAGTTAATGGAAATGCATATAATACAGAATAGGAATTGTATAGCAGAAGTATTGGAATGGTGGTATTAGCAAATTCTTGGACACATGGCCTGGGATATTCTATCATTTTCCTTTGGTTATTTTATCTGAGATATTTCAAAAGGTGATGTGGATTATTCTTAACCCTGGCTACAGGCACTGCACAAAGTCATTTCATCGACCCCCAGGTCTGGATTTGGCTGTGGTGATAGATAGTGAGAGGGCTGTCATTAAGAAACCTTGGTGCAGTGACCCTAAATTAACCTCAGAAGGAGATGGTATCACTGGCATGATGTTAAAAGCTTGCATTTGGGCTTGTGTCTCAGGCTTTGAACATGTTCTGTGCTGAATAAGGGGAGTCTGTTCCCTGCTCATCACTCTAGAGGTTTTTTAGCAAATGTAGATCACTACAGAGATGACTTACAAAAACCTGCCATGAGAAGAGAGTGTATGAGTTAGAAATCAATTGTCTAATGAGAGGGGAAAGGGCAAAACTAAGAGAAAGTCTGAACCAGGTTTAAAATGCCAGAAATTACTTGATTTATAGATATCTGCAGTTTGGAACCTTGTTTCATGTAAATCCCAGTTGTTACACCAGAAGAAAATGAAGATATCAAAACTTGAACATATTTTATTCAGCTAGATTTAATTAAATACAAAGAGGGAAAAAAGCTTAGTCTTAGCATTATTTTCATGATTTGCAGTTTACTGCTGCTCATTCTTGAATATTTTTAAGTCACAGAAGCAATGTGATTTCAAGGAAACAAAACTTTCAGCAAAAGAGGATAACTTATTTTAATGAAAAGTACTTTTCCATGATCTTTCATAAAACTAGGAGCTTAAGCTGTTCCCCCTGTAAAGGAAAATTAGAAAAGGGAAAGCTTAAAATGAAAAAATTATTTTTTATATTTTCTTGTACTTAGTGGGACTCAGAAAAATTTAGAGGTGAGGAAAAAACCAGATTTTTGGGAGAAGAATATACAAGAAAGCAAAAAAAAGTAAAAGACGAAGGGGGAAAAGATTGAGGCAAGGAACTTCTAATCTGTGGAATAACTGTTTTTAACACTCGTGATGCTAACCATCATCTAAGGTTTTCAAGCAACTATAACAGTTCAAAGTTGGTAGCTTCTTTCATATTGATTTCTACAAATATATCACAGTAAATTAGATTTTGTGATCTTCCACAGTCAAATGAAGTAGCCTAAGTACTGATTAATTTGAATTTATTAGTCGTTTCAATCTGTGTAACAAAAGAAATAGCAGCTTTTAACTTTTCTTTTGACATGAAAAAAGAAATTTCAGAATCACAGAATCACTTAGACTGGAAAAGTCCTCCAAGATCATCGAGTCCAGCCTTTGACTGGCCACTACCTTTTCAGTTAACCATAGTGCTACGTGCCATGCCAAGTCATTTCTTGAACACTTCCAGGGATGGTGACTCCACTACTTCCCTGGGCAGCCTATTCCAATGCCTGGCAACTCTTTCATTGGAGAAATTTTTCCTGATGTCCAGCATTTACCTCCATTGCCACAGCTTAAGGCCATTTCTTCTTGTCCTGCATATAGTTACCTGGGAGGAGAGGCTGCCCCCCACCTGACTACAACCTCCTTTCAGGGGATTGTAGAGAGTGATAAGATCACCCCAGAGCTTCCTTCTCTCCACACTAAACAACTTTGCCTCCCTCACTCTCACTGTCCAGGCCTTTCATCACCTCCATTGCCCTTCTCTGGAACGCTCCAGCACCTCAATGTCTTTCTTGCAGTGGGGGCCCCAAAACTGGACACCAGATTTGAGGTGGGACTCTACCAGGTCTGAGTAAGGGAGAACAAACACTGCTCTGATCCTGCTGGCCACACTATTCCTAATACAACCAAGATGGACATTGAGTGAGCACACGCTTGCTCATGCTCTGCTGCTGTTGACCAACACTTCCAGGTCCTTTTCTGCTGGGCCTCTTTCCAGCTGCTTTGCCCCCAGTTCATAGAGCTGCACGGGGTTGTTCTGACCCAAGGCCAGGACTTGGCACTTGATCTTGTTGAACCTCATACAACTGGCCATGGCCCATTGATCCAGCCTGTCCAGATCTCTCTGCAGAGCCTTGCTACCCTCCAGCTTAAGAACACACTCACCAACTTAGTATTATCTGCAAACTTACTTGAGGGTGCACTCAATCCCCTCATCCAGATCATCAATAAAGATACAGCAGGACCAGCCCCAGTATTGAGCCCTGAGGAACCACATCAGTAGCCAGCTACCAACTGGATATGTCATCATTCACCACCTCTTGTTGTTGAACTGTTGTATGGCTGTTTCTGTCACAGTGTCACACTAGTTTTTGTAATATTTATCTTTCCAGAAGACTAGAATAAAATCACTATGATAGTTTTTACTTAGTAGGTGAACGACAACACTTACTTCAAAGATATGGTTATGAATTATTTGATATTTGAGTTTATTGTTTTGGGAAATGTAGGCTGCTCTTTTTTGCAAACAAGCTACTATTTTTGCCTGGTAAATATTTATTTTGTCAAAACAAATATTTAAAAATATTTTAGAGTCAGGTGAACTCACTATGATAGTTCTGTGGCAGAAAAAGTGATAAATTTTTTTTCCCCTTTTGGAAGTTAGATATTTGACATTTCATTATGCTACAGAAGCAGATTGTCCCTGTTTCTAAGAAATTGCATATAATGAACTCTTCGCCCTCTATCATGATATTGTACAGATAGAACATTGTTTTTAAAGGCAATTAGCAACTCCTTGATATATTTATTTCCCTTTTTAGAGACAAAAGAAGATTCCTTTTGAAAATTGTTTATCTGAGTTATGTAAAATTTAGAATGAATGAAAATATTTCAGTTCTTGGAAGAACAATTTCAGAACATTTGATTCTTTTTTTCATCAATGACAGTACTGTAAAGCTATGCATTTACATATACAGACATTTCAAAGCAAAGATTAGTAAAGATGCTTACAGGTTCCTGAATTTCTTACTTTTAGGTCACAGAGCTGACTTTTAGGTCAAAGACAGTATCTAATAAATTGTTGTTGTGTAGTCTTCCGATATTATAAAATATAAATAATTCATTGTAACACAAGTAAAAATAGTTAAAGTTTTTTTCCTAAAAAGGCGTGCAAAAAGATGTGCAAATACATCTTGAAAAGACACAATCATTGAGAAATTAAATGTTTATAATGAATTAATTTTCACAAGCAATATATACGTCTAGGAGTCAGGACATTCATGTCTGTCTATGGTGCTCAGCTCCCATTGAAACGTCAAATATTGAAAAGGTTTGATTTGGGATGAGGTACAGGAAAATAAAAATGTGTCAGAAATTTTGTAAAAATACCTGAAACTATAGATTTAAAATTTCTTTCTCATCTGAAGGCATGGTTAGAATCAAATTATTCACTAATCCAGGTGTATTACAAATGTCTTTATTGCTTTGTCTAATAATTTAGTTTATAGAACTTTTATGATAAATGGAAAATTTCATTCTCCTTTAAAGAATTTTTATTTTTTCATTGTTACAGTAAAATCTGCACCCTTACAGACCTCAGAAAACTGTGAGGACAAAGAATCCTTTTTGTTTGTATCTAGTTTTATCCAAGGGCTTATAACTCAATTTTACAGTATTTTTCCCCTTCTCCTTCATGATTTTTTGTGTGAACCTTCCTAGAGATCATGATTAAAATAATTCCTGAATTTGAATAAAATGAACCTTATTGTATCTATGAAAGTGTATGTTGAAGACCGAAAATTCATGTTGTCATAAAGTTTCAAATTTCTATCAGAGTCCTAGAAATTTATCTATAAAAAACATGGTGATATCTTAGTTTTCTATATGTGTTAAAAAAAGAGAGAAATAACAGTGAATGCTCTTGAATCAACGTGCTTTCACTTAAGCAGGAAACAAATATGACAGACACAGTATTTTTAAGTGCCATTCTCTTAAACTCTTGTCCAAGTTTTTTCACCTCTGACAAAAAAATTGTCAAAGCAGAATGAAAGAAAAAAAATGGAAAAATGAAAGAATTGGAGAAAAAGAATTTTACTCCAAATATATGAAGACAGTTATCATAATTTTGCAGCTCATATGGTAATGAGGAATGAAATAATGTATCATAAAATGGGTGGCAAGTTTACCAGATTGATGCACAAATACACACAGGTTGCAGTGATTTGCTCTACAAAGGATCTCAGTGTTCAGCAATAAGTTGTTTGCAACTTCTTAGTTTTCTTTTCTATTTCTTTTACACAGAAATCTGAATGAGTGCTGAGTTCTCACAGAATTGACTTGTGTATGTGCAAATGTTGGTTCTCAAGCCTTGTTTATATCTGATATTGTTCTTTAATTACTACTCATTTCATACCAGCAGGAAATGTGCTAGAATTTCTTCTTTTCAGAGCAACAATTAAAAAAAAAATCCTATTTGTTTTTTTGTTTCTTTTCCCATTTCTTCTTTCATTTTTCTTCTTCTTCTTCCCTCTTTTTTTCCTTTTTGTTGTAATCACAACCTCTTTTGGGGTCCATCACTTCTCCTTTCACTGTAACAGCAGTGTGTGGTATCAGGATAGTTCAGTGTAGCTCATTGCCCCTGAAACCTAAAACATTTAATTCCTGGATGCATGTGTTTGTTGAGAACCAGTGAACAACTAATTTCTAGTTGAAATATTTATTTGCTTCTGGCATAACTTAAAACTTTTTGGCATAACAACTGGCATAAAAACTTTTTACTTCCTCGGATCCCTTCCACAGCTCTCAAATTGTGAGCAAAATTTGAGTAAGAGCTGAGATACTTCTCTTTGGAATCTTAGCTTTAGAAACATTCATCTGGGACTTCTGAGTACAGAGGCATACATACAGAAGCACAGAAACATACTCCATTAATGCAAGCAATCTGCATGGACTAGGGAAAGGCAGCTATAACTTGGGCTTGCAGATCCAGATGGGTTGCAGAGATAAATCCGTTTTTTTTCCTCCTGTAGAGTAGAGGCAGAATGAGTTAGGACTAATGGATACTTCACTTCAGACATAAAGCCATGTCTTGTGACAGAATGTCTAGACATTTCCAGAGCAGAGTTTCTGATGGGGAAGTACAGGCTGGCAGCAAAGTGTGCACACATCCCCAGAAAAGGCACAAAGCACCTTTTAGGCTGCGAGTTTCATGCCGTGATGAGGTGCTAATTGCTTCTCACTGAAGTACAGATTGATCTGACACAAATATCCTACTCCAGTGGACTCTAACCTAATCTGAAGAGATTCAAGAGCTCAAAAAGAAATGAAAGTGGAGAAATGCTTTTCATTAGTTTCTCCTTGCCGGCAGCTTTCCCTTGTGACTTAAGTTTGAGAACACCTGCAAAGGGATCTTAGGATGTATCTGTATGCTTGCCAACATGTGCTCTTGAAGAGATGTGGTTGAGTTTTGTAGTGACAAAGAACCTCTAAAGAGAAACATAATGGTTGCAATTGAAGGCTGTGCATTAATTCCTTTCTGTATAATGTTGTAACGTGAAGAAAATCTTCTCATCCCCTTAGCTCAAGTTTGGGGAAATATAATCTATTGATGGTATCCCAGTCAGCTAGTCCACTCATTTAGAGATAGTGCAAGCATTGCTATACTATACTCTACAGGAATATTCATGGAAACAGCAGGCAAAGAAGTCAAATATCCAGCCCTCTTTTTTACTGCATTTTGAAATTATACATCTTGAATTTTAAACTGGATTGCTCAATGGATGCCCTTTAATGCCTATAGCTATGACCTGATTGAATCTTGATGACACTTATGGGAATTTTTTATGATGTGGTTACTAGTAATGTGAATAATTTGTTTTTACATTGTTATACACTAATATGATTAACTGATATTAATTGACTAAGTTTTACTTTTCATTCTGTGTAGCCATGATATTTTCTGAAAAATTCTTTTCTTAAGATTTTTTCTCCTGAGAAGCTGAGAGGCCTCAGGAACAAATGTAAACAATGATTATCTGCTGCTGTGGAATGCAACAGGTGGATCTGTGATTGGTGTCATCTGGTTGTTTCTAATTAATGGCCAATCTCAGTCCAGCTGTCTCAGACTGTCTTGGTCAGTCACAAGCCTTTGTTATCATTCTTTTTCTATTCTTAGCTAGCCTTCTGATTAAATCCTTTCTTTTATTCTTTCAGTATAGTTTTATTATAATATATATCATAAAATAATAAATCAAGTCTTCTGAACATAGAGTCAAGATTCTCGTCTCTTCCCTCATCCTGGGACCCTTGTGAACACCGTCACACTTCTGTATTTACACCTCACAATATCTTTGTGTTTATTAAAAAGTGGTATTTTTATAAAGATATGTCAGCAAGGGTGTTTATATGACATTTGATAGCAACATGGATGTCCAGTATTGAGCTGGGTATGTTAAGCCTTGCTGTGAAATTTTTTCTCTTTCCAGAGCAATTGGAAAATAGCTCTAGAAATATTGTTAGTTTTGGGGCTGCGCGCACAGTTTTTTCTTTTAATAATGCCAGCAGTCTGACCTTGTATGTGCACCAACATTTCAGAAATGAAAAATAATGAAACACTAACAGTGAGAAATTACATATCTAGACAGTCCTTGCTATTTTAGCTACATTGGTTCAGCTCTCTCTAATATAAATGCTTCAAATATGAGCTGCTGCCAGTTCCTGAAGACATTAAAAAAATCGATCATTTTAAAGGAAACAGTGCCATGAACTGATACAGAAAGGAGGGAAAAACAATCTTCCTCTGAAAAAAAAATCTACACCACCATTGAAACTTATTTCTTAAATAGTCAATGCTGACATTTAATCTTGTGTTGCTCCTAGATATGCTGCACATCATACAGTGTAAGAAGCATGGAATATAGCATTTTATTAGTTTTCTGTGACCCATCATTGCTTGATTTTGGTATAAAAAGGTGTAATGAAACATACACCAAGGGGACTACAGAAGACAAAGCTTTGAAAGGCAAATCATAAAAGAATTTTTTACTGCCAACGTATTAGAAGTCATTGTGGCAAAGGAAAAAAAAAATAAAAGGAAAAAAAAAACCCTGGGTAAGATCTTTGAGAAATTTCTGATGTTGGAAAGAAAGTGCCCTGCAAAGGGAATGTAGGAAGGACAAATCCCTTCACTTTTTGTCTGAAGCTGCCTTGCTCTTACTGGTTTGTGTTGCTTATTAAGCTACACCATGGAGTCATAATCTTAGCTGCTGTACTGAACAGTCCTCTGAAAGAGCTGAATCCAGAGCACATTTTTACAAGTCATTACAAAGACTCTTTGCTCCTAATGTTCATTTCTGTTTGAGTACTCGGAATAGATTTGGATTGATTCTATTGTCTGATGTTTATAAAGTTTAAGAATGTGAAAATTTAGCATTGTTTCACCTAATGAGCTGAATAGAAGACAAGAAAGAAAAACAGAGAAGATGTGTTTTCCCCCCTAATTCTATTCCCTCTTCTCCACTGTGGCACATTCCATATGTCAAGTAATGATCATGGTACTACATTTTTGTCAAAAGGGCTCTCATTTACCCTAGTCAAAAAATCTTTTTCGTTGAGTATGAAGCTCTATATATAGAAAAAACAATTCATACCACTTATTACCTTTTTGCATTTGGCCTTCTAAATGTGTTTAAAAGCATCTGCTTCATTTTGCAGATGACCTCTGCTGACACAGAATCAGAGAGGCAAAGGAAGAGTTAGTTTTGGGGCTGTTTTATAGATAAATGCTTTGGATTTCAGATTCTTGTACTGAGTTTTCCTCTGTAGCCTTGAGCAAAGTGCTCAGCATCCCTTCTTTCTAGCAATCCTCCAGATACTATGTGTCTGAACCTGGTATTTGAATCATGACAGAGAAAGATCAAGCTTGAATACTCTTAAACCATCTCAAAGTCAGGGCAGGCAAAATTTTGATTATACTTTGCTTTGAATTTTCAATTTAGTTCCTTGTAAAATGGGTCCAAATGTTTGGAGAAATTCAGGATTTGAAAGTTGATGACCATTTTTCAGAATAGTTTTTCTCTTGAGTACCATTTTTCAGAATAGATTTTCTCTTGAGTACCCACACAAAGTTGGCTGGATTTTCAGTTCTCTGTCAGCAACCTGCAACTGCCACTGAGAGCTGTTGAAAATCTGCTCACATCGTTAAGGTACTTGAAAGTGATCTTTAATATCTTGAAATGCTAGAATTACAGACTATAAGAAAGATGCATCATTCCTCACAGAGCACTCCGTTACTCCCTTGGTGTTTTGGAATAATAATGTTAATAGCTACTGCAGAGCCCAGTCATGTGAAAGCAATGGTTCTGGCATTAATTGTGCTTAAACAAAGAGTTTTAGTGTAAACCATTGAGAGCTGTCCTCAGTAAATTACACTCAGGATCTATATATTTCTTTAAATCTCCCTGGCTACTGGCAGCCAACTTACTTGCCATCTGCTGTTTTCCACAGATGAAGGCTGCTCTCAGTTTCTAGAAAGCTAAATAAGGTTTTTGATAAAATTGCCAGCTAGCTGCAGATGTGGTCTTCCTAAGGGCTGCAAGGGGACTTGCTAAAACATGATCAAAGTTTGATAAAAAAAGAGAGAAATTCCAGAAGGTTAGTAGTGTCAGCCATCCTCTACTATGAATATTTGTATACAATGAAGAAAAAAACTGAGATTCATAAGCACAATAACACCATCATTTGTTGCTATGCAGATTAATTATCTCACTTTCTCAGTGTTCTGTGTTGCAATGAACTGAAAACCACAATGACCTTGCTAAACCACCTGAACCTGTTTTTCAATGCAAATTCAAACTATTATTACATGTGACTCAGAAGTATCCACACTTTGGGGCTCAATCTTGACTAAGGCTCTAAGAATGAATTTTTTAGTTTAAATATGAAGGACAACTAAGAAGATTAACTGTTTCTATGTTACAGCTTGTTTAATCTTTTCTTTTGTGCAATTCTTTTCTGTTCCCCATCACATTTTGCTTTAAAGCCTTTATTTCTTTTCCATTCAAAGCATTGCAGTTTTCTCTCTTCTGTCACTTCCGACAGTTTTCTTCTTTTTTAAAACAATTCTGTTGTTTTCCCACACTGGTCCCGCAGCCTGGCAACAAGGTAGGGAAGATCTTTCTTTGGAGAAACACTGGACAGCTTAGTCTGTTTATCAATGAAGAGCTGAGGAATTATTAATAGATGTCAGACTGAATCCATTAGTTAAGTCTTCAGCAAAATCAACTTCCTGGGCAAAAGATCCCATGGTGTACTGACTCATATGAAGGCTATTTTTATGTGAATTTGATGGAACGAAATTCAATTTATACAATCAAATAATGTATATCTACTAATTATTGACCTGTTGACAGATGTTCCTCTTCCAAATTTTTGTAAAGTATATGAACCATTAACAATACTTGTGAAAAATTATGAGAGCCACAAACATTTATGAAATTAGTTTGTATTTATTTAAAAATAATTGTTTAATGATAGTTGTTTCCAAATTTCCATCTCCGACACAAAGTCAGATGCTGCCCAAGGTGTGTTTAACGCTGGATGCCTAACTCAAAAATCTTTTGAAAACTTGCAAACTTTTGAAAACTTTTGAATTATTTTTTGACAAAATTGCTTGGTGTTGAAAAAAATTTTCAAAATGAAAATTTGAAAATACTAATCATTTGGCAAAGTGAGATGTACATTTTCACCATACATTATTGAGGATCATTTTTGTCTTGGAAGGGACCCACAATGACTATCTCTCACTCTTGAGTGAGTGGTCCATATGGGCTCAAACCTACAGCCTTGGTGTTAGCAGCACTGTGCTACAACCTGCAATACATGACAATTAAGTCTGAAGATAATTTGGAGAAATGCACTTATAAATGGGTTTTATTTTCCCTGTGTTCCTATTCCTAAAGGCCACGGTACCTTGTTGCTGTGTTTGAAGGAAATGAGGAGCTAAGCTTTATGTTAGAAGAAAATTAATAAGTCCTCAGATGAATACACAAAAATTGTTGGAAATATTTCCTGTGTAACTAGGAAACTTTTGTGTGTGTGTGTGTGTGTGTGTGTGTGTGTGTGTGTGTATGTGTTAATGAAAACACACAGTAAGTAGACTTTCAGTTATGCCAATTGACAATTCTTAGGAATTGTCTCTCCCTCACTGAACAAGGTGGGGAGCTTTCCATCCACAGACGGATGAGGAAATGACTGAATGGCTTATATGCTGACACAAATGCATCAAAAATAAGGGCTTAAAAAATTAGGTTCCCATCCTAAGCCATTTCAGAATGTGTATAACTTTGCTCACATATGTAATTACATTCAGTGTTATAAAACATTTGCAGCCTCTGGACTTCATTGGATATTTGTTTTTATATGCTGCATGAAGAAACATTGTCATCTACTTTGTATTTGCCATAAAATCTGACATGCAGATTTATTCTATTTGAAGGTCACTAGTAGAACTTGTACAAAATTCAGGGCGTTCAGCAATAAGGAGAATAAATACCCACAAAATGATTTATGCCATCTTAAGATCTCATGGCTTTGACCAATAGGATGCATAAAGGCACACAAAAATGATTTATGTCTCTTAAATTCCCTTGGCAAAAGAATAAGAAGGAAACATGGAAAATTGAGGCACTTCCCATTGAGTATAAATGTCCACTAGGGCAGGAAGGAACACGGTCAACATTGCAAATATTTCTGGTTTAAATTGGAGAAAGAATTTCACTTTCCTATGGATACATGCTTTAATTATAAGGATTTTAGTCCCATCTGGTAACCAAACTTTTACTCATCTCCATAGGTATCATATACATATACATCAGTGAAAGTTTGGAGGTAAAGAAAACTAATTATATATCAAGGACTTTCAATTTCCTCCTCACCTTAATCTAAAACATAGAAATAACCTTCCTTCAAGAAATATTTGTGCAGTCTCACATTTCTGAAATTGTCTCCAAGGTACTCACAATTTAGAACTGAATTTAGCAAATATAGGAATCTATTCAAAATTTTGTTATGTTTTAATCTAGAGCCACACTAGAATATATTAGTAAAAAGCAAAGCTATGAATGTAGCTAAGTATTTAAATACACTCAATTTAATTGAAACAATATTTTAAATTTAAAAAAAATAATACATTTTAATATGTTTTATGATCTTGTGAGTATTCCTGGAATTCTTTAAATAATCTTTCTGCTTGCTGCTAGCAATTTTTCCATAATTTTCATTTTTATATTATTTTAACATAGGTTTTATTTCTTTCACATTTTTTCAATTTCCAGAGGGATATTGGCAAGTGACTCTAACCTGCTAGTTATCAGAGGGGAGGCCTCTCATAAACTATGTAATCTATTTTAATAATCTGAAAACAGGTCTTTTGAAATACAGGCAATAATGTTCCTGAACTGTTGTCAAGTTTTCACCTTTGCATTCCGTTCCACACTGTTTAAATGGAAGTCAAAGCACTGACACAGAGCAATGTCAGGTCCTGCATCTCAGGGGACCTTACTGAAACCTGTAGTCTAAATAAGGATATTAATTAAATGTCTCTAGGCTTTCAGTGTTACATTACAGATACAGAAATAGATGAGAATCAAGCTGTTTATTTAACTTTACCTGCACTTTGAAGTCTCCTCTAGGATAGGATTCTCTATATCATAGTCATCTATTTATTCCTCTAAGACTTTCTCATTCAAAGTGTGGTATACAAAGATTAGTGATTTTTCTGAAAGGTTTGTATCTGCATGCAAACCTTAGCTCTGTAATTCAGACACATCCTCAGAATTAATGCTTTTTAAAAATGTCCTTAACTGTCATTTGGGGCAATTCAAATGTATTTTAGGAGATAGCTGAAAACTCACACAAATGGTCAGAGATCAAGGAGTCAGTGTTAAGGTCAGCACTTTTTATTTGGATCTTTAGAATCTCTGAAATCAATAGCACTGCACCTATGCAGTGCTATTGATTTCAGCAGAGCTGTGCAAATGAACACCAAATGTGGATCTGGCATTGACTCTTTCCTTTAATCAGTATTTCTAACAGATGATCTGTTAACAGAATATTATTAAACATTAGTCTTTCCAAGCACTCATTACCTTTCTACCAGAAAGGGAACTTTTCATAGCACAATGAATAATACACCTGCTTTTAGCAGTAATTGCTTTGGTGCTGTGTGCATATAAGAATGAGGTGTATCAGCCTGCCTGAATGTAAATGGGGTGAGATGCATGGGGTACCTGTTATATTGTGGAGTTGCAATTAATAACCAGAAATCTATTCCTGAACATTAGGTTGGGCAAGGTGAGTATTAGACTATGTCCATGACTGGTAGCAGACATCTACTGAAATGAAACCCAAGTAAGATTGTCATTAAAAATATAACTGAACTATAAATAGCTTTCATTGTTTGATAAACCTAATTTTTAAAGATTATAAATTACCTTGAATTTGTTTGCACAGTTTAGGTAAACTAAAAATAAAGGGCACCTTAAGAGCAAATGAAGCTTGCAAAACATCACCCTGGGTGTGACTGCTGGCTCATGGATTGTGTCCTGGGAGTTTTTTTCTTTCTTTCCCTAGGAGTTTTCCACAAGATACTTGTAACTACTTCAGGCACATTACAGAAAAGGATGGATGAATTGCCAGATTTAGTATGGAAAATTCTATATAGCAATCAGTCCCTCTTCCTTTTCAAAACCACCTGAAGCCTCAAGTTTAGAGCATAGATCATTCTGACTTTGGTGACTAGGAAGAATGTGCTACTGACTTATTCCAGAGTACTTCTTCTGAAATAGCCAGTGTTCATTTTCAGGTCCAGGTCTTGTAAAAAAATGATCTTTAGCTGACATTAAACATCAATACCTTTGGTCTGAAAAACACAGATATACTGAGTCCAGACTTCTTGATTAGTTGACAACCTGTGTATATGACTTCGTTCATAACATTACTAATTTCAATAGGTAAACTTTCCTTTACTCACCTATTGAAATCTTGCAATCTCTGGACATTTAGATGAGATTAATATATGCACCAGTAAGAGGAGGATCATGAGGGTTACATGGGATTTCAGGTGGAGCTTTATTTGTTATAACCCTGACAAATCCAATTGTCTGATGGCTGGTAACAATTAGATAATACTACCAGAAAAAATTCCTACAATTACCTTCTGTTTCACACAGGATTTAGGTTCACGAATTTCTAACTAAGCAGCACTCAAGCATAGCACAATTGCTTGTTGTGAGACATCATAAGTCATTCCTTGACTAGAGATTTCACTTTACCACTCAACCTGATGAGGACGAAGAAGAATAAAAATAATATCTCACATTGTTTTACATGTGCTACATTTAAAAAGTTAAATATTTGATTGCCCATACTGTATGCCTCAATCACTGGTCTATTTTCTGGATTTTTCACAAGCAAAGTAAGGTGAATGCCTGGATTTCTTCCAGTAATGCCTATACTGTGGATAAAGACAGGTGAGTCAGTTTTAGACTATGTAATAATTTGGTGCTAGACATGAGTATCCCAACATTTTTTCTCTACTCACAGCTTTATCCTCCACTACTTAAACACATAACTCACTAGTCTAAAAAAAAAAAATTATCAAAATAATGTTGTTAAGTTCCAATGAGCTGGAAGGTTTTATGAGCCTGCAGGTGGGTTTAATGAATG
This sequence comes from Serinus canaria, assembly GCF_022539315.1. Taxonomy (NCBI): domain Eukaryota; kingdom Metazoa; phylum Chordata; class Aves; order Passeriformes; family Fringillidae; genus Serinus; species Serinus canaria. Next base: position 83,473,346 of record NC_066315.1, read on the forward strand.
GTGACACCTGAATATACACACAAAATAGTATTGAAACTGCTGGCCAAGAGATGGAGAAAACTAAAAAATGTGGGCCACTACTCCTGAATCATTAGATATGCTGAGCAGCCTCCCACATTTTCCCCCTGAGAGGAGACACATTCAAACATCTGTGGTATATTGTGAAATGGAAAAAAAAAATTCAAGAGGTTTAGGTAAGGTGTTTGCTACCCTTTAACTATACACATTATGGAACTAAAAACAAGCATCCGTTTCAAAATTGTGAATATTTCTCTGTATAACGAAGAAATATTGTAGAAGTTTCTAGTCAACTTTGCTAATCAAATAATATCAGAGAATTCTTTTTTCTCTGTTAAAGAGAAAAAAAGAATGCATGCTTCTCTTACACATTAGGAGGAATATTTTGTTTTAAAATCCAGTCTTCTCAGGATTTATCATTTTTTAATTGCAATTTTAGACAATTGCATAAAACGCACACATTTTTTAAACAAATTTAAATATCTTTTCTGAATAATTTACTCTCACATGTTTTTCTTTGCTATTAAGAAGGAAATTCAAGGTTGAATTTAGTTTCCTTTCTATTTTTTTTCCTTAGAAAAAACTTGTTTCCTCTTTAAATGAAATGCTAAATTTGAAGCCCATAACATTGAGCAGTTTTCTAGACAATGAATAGAGCAAGCAGTTTGCTCAGTGAGGGTCTTTTCTGTTCACGTGTGCCTTTCTTTCTGTTGTCTGTAGCTGTCGGAACCCAGTACATTCCTCTGACTGCCCTGGGGGACTCGAGACCTTGGCAGGGGGCTCAAAGACCTTGGCATGGAGTCCAAAACAACTCTGCTTTTGACTTTAACTCATGGAAACAATTACCAACTTTGTGTGAAGATTTACAAGCCACAAGGGTTTGAGTAGAAGGATAGGAAATTTATCACAGGGTGAAAAAGTAGAATTTTGGGGGTTTATAATGGGGGTTTAAGAGGAACCTGGAGAGTGAGGAGGAATCTGAGTGTGTCCTGTCTTTCTTTTTCTTCTTCTTGTCCTCCATCTTCTGCTGTGATGGTGACACTTTTGGATTGGTTTAGGATAGAGATGGATTGCCTATCATAGATGATAGGTATTGGAAAACTATTGTAAATAAGGTACACATAGTTTTTAGTATAAAAACATAACTCTGCCCCAAGGGCGGTCAGTGTGCCTCACCCTGACCTGCTGGACAGACCTGAGCAGGTCCAACACAGAATGTATTAGACAAGAGGAAATAAACAGCCTTGAAAACCAGAGCTGAGGAATCTCGACTTCTTCCTCGATTGCGGGGCTGGGAAAAAAGGCTCTTTAATACCTTGGGAGCCATTTCAGTAATAACAAACCTGAGATGTAGCCAGATCCCAGATCTCTCCCCTGGGTACTTCACTGATATGTCTAACACTAGGTGAGATAAAGGTAGACATTTGTATCCAACCTGTGCTTTGATTTACAGTTACAGCTACTAAGATTACATCTTTGAGATATATCTGTCACTTTTCCCTTAATTATATCCTTTGGCAATAATTTAAAACAAAAAAAACTAAAACTGTGTTCATATGTACATATAACCATGGATAAATTGGCTTGAAAACACCCACAGTATTGTTTTTATAATCCTGCTGTTGCAGAATGTAGAAGAGGTATTAAACTCTGATGTGGACTGAAATGTACAACTCATCTTGAAAAGGAATTTGTTTAGTTTTACAGTACAAGTAAAATGCACATTCTGGAAACAATAGAAAAGTAATCCACAGTCCAGCAGCTTCCTGGGCATATAAAAAAAGAAGTAAGAGCAAAAAAAAATTAAATCCTCCAGTATGTTGACAGAGGCTGGATGTAACCTTGACAAACAACAGGACACAAAAGAACATATCCAGTATTTAACCAGGGTCACAGGTGTTTTCTGAGATTCATTAGATTCTTCCATAGTTTGTGTATCTTCTTCTTGGTCCTTAGAGTCAGGCCTAAGGGTATGTTCCTGTGGTCACTAAACCATACAGAGGAGAAATTGAAGGCCTCAAAAAGAAAGTCAGAGCAGAAAACCCCTCTAAAAAAAGGAAAAAAGGAAAAAAAATTCTGAAAATAGAGACCTGCATTCATGCATTAAATGCCAACTTCTTTTCCAGTTTTAGGGACCTCTCAGTGTTGGTGTGTTTGTGTCCACACTCTTTGGAACTAATTTTCTGAACCATTTAAAAACCTATTGGTAAATAAAATGAATATGGAATAAAGGACCACTGGAAGATGATGCTTCTCTCCTCTGCATTTTATGCAGGAACACAGTGTAAATCTTCCACCCAGCCTTTCAGTGCATTTCTTCCAGCAATGAACTCTAGTTCCTTGTTCTACTCAAACATTCATTGATCCCAGAAAATCAAGAGTCTGCTGCACACTGGGTCTGGACACTACCTTAGGAAGGGAACAGCACCTAGAGACAGGGATTGCTTAAATCATTGTTCTGTCATTAATGAGTGAATGTCTCCGTTCTTGAGCTAGTCCAGTGGATTCATGTTTGCTTGCTCTCCCATGTTAATATTTAAGTATTCCTCTAAAATATTGGGACACTACCACACTGTTCCCCTTGATTTGTTATTTCTCCTGATTTTTTTCCCTAATTAGCCGACAGACTGCTGGCTAGGCCATTCTTCTGGGATGTTGCTGTCTTGCATCTTCTAGATATCTGCTTCCCACTATCAAACAGCTCATAATTAACTTAGAGTTACCAGATCAGCTACACAGAAAATGATATTTTATGTCACCTTTGGGCTGATAAAAGTCAAAATCATTGTTTCCCTTCTAAAAACATTGTAATCAGAAATCTACAGGGGGAATTAGTGTAAGAATATTTCTCTCTTCTGCTAATGAACTTTGCCACTGAAGGAAGGAAGCAATACATTGCATCATTCTGAAAAGGCAGAGGATAAGAAAAAAATTTAATTCCGTTTTGGGCACAAAATCAAGGATGATTAGGTATGCATGCAGCAGAGGTTTTAATTTCAGCCTATCATTGAATATCCCTTAAATAGAAGATAGTAAATCTTTACTCTTTCCTTTAAGTATCAGAATTTATGACTGCTCGTCCTGAAAACTCTTCTGATGTTAATGTTTCTGTGATTAATGCATCCATGGAATGGATTGTAGCTTAACATCTAGAAATGTCCAATTATTTTATTTTCATGATGAGATTCTTTTATCATCTTTTTTTTTTAATTTATTTTATAAATGCAGACCACAAAGAAAAGAAATCAGAAAGGTAAGGACAATCAGAAAAAAAGATGAGCAGAATCTAGTTAAGAAGAAATTACAATAATTGCATTCAACAAAATCTAATAAGAGTGCAAGTAAAGATGTTGTTCATGGATTTATGTGATGATAATGCACTAACAATCTACTTGTGATATGTAGCCTTGCTACTTTACAAAGTCTGAATGAAGTTCACAGGACCTGTTTAAGCCAGAGCAATATTAGCTAAGGCCACTATCTAATCAATTGGTCCATAATAGATGGGTCCCTTGTTTACAGTAATATTTTAACTCAAATTTATCTTCACAATCTAAAAAAGTGTTTAATTGCTTTAATGATATTAGCTGTCTCAGCCTTTATTACAACACTGGACATAATTACCCTCTTTAAAGGTAATTTATAGACCCTATTAACACTCTTGCCTCTCTGCTGTGATTAAAAATCTCCTAAGAATTGAAATCTCTCTGAACAGTAAGAGAATTATTGTGATTTATTGTTTGTCATTGCTGAAATGAGCACAAAGCTGATTTATTATAGCTGATCCTTGCTGAAATTACTAGGATTGGACTGGGGAAGGGGAAGTCAGGAGCTCTTGGTAAAGCAGTTTATTTCTCTCCGTCACAGAGTTGCAGTTTAATATGGGTCCTGTCATTTGCTTCCACAGGAGCGTAAAGAAATCTCTGGCAAATAAAGCTACAGCAATAACTATCTTGAAAAAAGAGTCTCACCTTTGTTAAATAGAGAGCAATTATATTTCTTTATTGCAAGTTAAACCCTCTGACTTAGCTTTAAGGACTCAAGAAGGTGATATTAACACGATTTTTACATACAAAATTTTTGAAGTCATGGGAGACATTGGACTCACTGGTTGGATAGAAAAAGCCTGTAGCTCACCTATACTTTACATTTTGCCTTTTTGTAGAGGGGATTTTTAAAATTTCATTTATTTAAAAATGTAAATCTACACTACAAAGAAGCTGACTGAATGGAATAATAAAATCTAGTGAAATCTTTACTTTATCCTCTCAGTCGCTATGTAATGTGGAACATTCCACAAAATGGTGAAATTGCAAACAGAAAAAAAAAAAAGCTGAGGAACTTACTATTAACCAACTTTATTAGCATACCTGAGAAAACTCCTATCCTGGCTGTTCAGTATACATTGTTTGCAAAGTAGTGAGAATAGGGTCAGCAGTTTTCCCCACTGATGGATGGAGGTGGTACATACTCTGCTTGGGGCCAATAGAAAGATTGCTTCCAAAAAATTGCAGAGCACCCTGAGCAAGACAAATACAGTACTGTTTGGAATAGGGTCTCTTCCTAGGCCTGAATGCAGCAGATCTGGTGTTATACACAACACACACACATTGCATCCCCTGAAAGAGCTGGGAAATTCTGCTTCCACAGCTGTGCAAAGTGCATGACTTCAGGGGAGGCTTAAAGTCCTTCAGGAAATACAGGCAAGGATTAAATGGGAGACCTTCTCACCTATGGGGCATACACTGTTTGCATATTTCACAGAATTTAGCTCTACATAATGATGAACTCAAAAACTAATTACTCATTAATTACATCGATTGAATCTTTAGCTGTTCAGAAAAAAAATGCTAATCAGCTTTTTTTTTTTGATATGACACTGCATTGATCTTTTTATGAAAAATAAGTGTTTGATGTAGTTCTCTGGAGCTATTTATGAGACTAAACTAATTGTTAAAAATTGGTTTTGAGCACATGGTTTTCTGGTTTTCCTCACTCTACTATAAATATGGATATATTCACTCTGCAAAACAATATGCTATCCAAATTATTTATTTAGTAGAAATCAGAATTCCAAAAAAGGATTGCTGGTGAAGCACTAATTTGTTGGTTTTGATTAAACTTTCTGAGTTGCTATTTTTATGAAATTTATAATTTGATATAAATACTGATAGGACACAGTATTGTGTATCATCTCTGGGTCACATGTATATTTCTAAATAAAATAATTTTACAGGTAAGAGAATGAGCTGTTCTGGTTCCATTCCATTAAACTGTACCAACAGAGTTATACTAATTTTGTGTTATTTTATTAGCTCTATAGCAAGTTTATATCTGCTCTAAATGTTATTGCAAGGAGCAATTCAACTTGATTTGTACTTAATAGAAACCATGTCAATATAATAATCTTTCATTAAAAAGCTGAAGAAATGTAGGAAGAGCAATCATCAAAACCAACACTGAGCTGGTCAAATTTGCAAACAATACAATGTACATTAAACCCTGTCATATGCTCTGGACATATGGGGTGGGGGGGAAGTAGATCTCCACATTCACTTAAACCAAAAGGAAAACAGAAATTCCCTCACACAATCTACATAATTGTGTTAATGAAATTCTAGAACACTATTTTTTGGATTACCTTACTTCTTGCTGTTTTAATAGTGGAGTCTATATATGCTGGTACAGAAGACATATTTTTAATATTGGTAACATGAGTTTACAATCAACCTTCATTTTTATTTTTTTTATTTCTGAAGAAAATGCTTATATAACACACTGTAAAATATAGTTTGCTTTTCCATACATTTAAGGCTAGAAAAAACTCATGTAGATGTTTTGTACGTTTCTCTTCTGATTGTCACCTATTGTCTGTGAGATTTTCAGATCAGTGAAGCATTTTGGAGGGCAGAGAGTTTCAAAGTTAACATCTGCTGGCAGCTGAAAAGTATTTTATGAAAAATTCAGTTGTTCAGGTGAGAAGTATTGACTTTTGTTGTGATACAAAATATTATTATTTACTGTTTCTCCTTTTGCCTCTAAACTTTTCTCCTTATTTTCCTTCATTTGGAAGAATGAAGGAAAATAAGGAGAATATAATTTTCACTTTTATGGAGAATATAATTTTCACTTGAAATAATTTTTTAAGGCAATAGAATGTAGACATAAATCAGAGGTCTATTTTCATCCATGCAAGGCTGACATTTATTAATGATGCCAGGCAGGTGGACATCGTACTTTAACAAATAGATTACAGTGGTTAGAAGATTAGTGTGAGTCCGTGGAGGGTCAGGAACAGAGGCTAAGCTCTCTTCAGGAGTATGGAAGGAGAACACCCCAAGAGATGATGGTAAACAGAGCAGATTTTATAAACCTTTTGCTTTTTAAAATCTTTTTATCTTGCTTTATAATCTTCTAGTGAGAAGGAATGTGGGAAAATAATTAGAAGACAGTCAGAGACCTTCTTAAAATGACCCCTCACATGTAATAGAAGTAATTTTGTAAATTTCATATCTGACATGCTTAGTGGTATGAATAACCATGAATGAACTGAGTAATCGAAGTGGATTTGTATAAAAACCAACTCCAAATGACATATCAATTTTATTTATATGACAGCAGACATTTTTTGCTCATGCACAATTTGTGCTTGTTCCACATGCAGGTTAATCAATTTACTGGGGTAATTTCTGTTACAGTTTATCATGACCCATCGGTAAGGGGTGGGATGTTCATTAAAAATTCTTGTCAGGCTGAACAAAGACACTGGACATTTGTCTGGGAGCTCTTTGTGTTTTATTATACAGTCTTCTGTAACTCCAGCAACCAGCCCACTGCTTGGACTCAAAGGTGTTGATTAACAAGCTCTTAAATTCTCTCAAGCCTCTTCCACAAAAAATGTTGGCTAACAAGCCCTTAATTTTATTCAATAACTTCTCAGCTCCCAAAACAAACTCCTCAAAAGTGCTGACTCACAAGCCATAACACACAATCAAAGCTGCTGACTGAGCATGGCAGAGCAGGACTCTGGCTCAGCCAGCACTGCCCCACCTCTACAGGATCCTGTCCTTCAACCACCTTTCCTGGAGCAATACTCAGAATGTTTTAGACAAAACATGCTAAGGTCTGGTCTTCTACACAGTTAGACCTGTATTTTTTAATTAATCTGGGTGAAACTCTTAACACCATGAAAGATGCTTAATTTACCTGTTATTGGAAGTATAGGGATTGCTGAATGAATACTTCCTTTGTGGTATAATTTATCACTTTCTAGAAATATAATACCCATCTATTGCTAAATCTATCTTTCATATCTGTGATATTAGAGATAACATTTTAATACGTATGGAGTGTATTATACTGAAATTAACATGCTTAAAGTTAGAAGACCAAAAATATTGGGAATTACATATGGTTTGGGGCACCAGAAGGACTGTGAGGGAGAGGACTGCAATAACTATTCTCATCATCAAAATCTGATATTTCCAAAAGACAGAAATTCAATTGATTACACCCTTTCTCCTAGTACAAATCTAATTCATTATTTACCTTGCACTAATACACAGGCAATGCACAAACCTGGTGTTACAGTTGTATCCTGCCCTGGAGAGTTTGCCATCTCAAGAGGATAAATACTGGGAATAGAAAACACTGAAATTCTCATGTTGCAGCAAGGAATTGAAATACTTTTTCCTTTGTACAGCTAAGGTCAAGAATGTCAGTGCAGAAATCAGAAACCAAAATGTGTTTTCCCAAATTCTCTTTCAGATGTTCTAAGCACAGAAAATACATTTATCCTTTATTTGCTGTTCAGACTAACAATTTAAAGTTTAGGGTTCTTCTCTTTGGCACTGAATCCTAGTTCCTTTCTTAAACTGCTATTGATAACTGGTGCTGCTGAACAATTCCAGTTTCTCCTGAAGTTAATAGAAATAACATCATTCAGTACAAAAAGAAAAGCTCATGAGGTGTAGCATTCTAAATTTAATTTCAAGAGACTTTCACAAGTTGTTCATAGTCTGAAAAAGAAGCTTGCTAAATGATGAAACCTACCTATTTTTGTCACAAATGTGATGTCCAGTGTGATTTACTGGAAAGACACATCATCTAGGAAAGGAGACAAAAGACAGACAGACACTTTAAGTTTTTTGCAACATTTATACAAAAATTACTCTGCTCAGAACAGCATGTTTTCTTTAACTTTGGATAAATCTGAAAAAAAATCAACCTATTCCAATGTAATTGAGGTCTATTTGAACTCTGCTCTTGATCCTAATTCTAGTAATGGGCTGACATTCCCTATTGTATCTGAAGACATTCAATACTATCATCAGCTGAAATTTATAATCACACCAGCATCTGACCATAAGGTAGCTTCCCCTTAAAAGTTCTGGTAAACTTTTGAATAAGAATGAGCTTATACAATCTGCATACTTCAAAATATAGAAAATTAGGTAGATAGATAGATAGATAGATAGATAGATAGATAGATAGATAGATAGATAGATAGATAGATAGATAGATAGATAGATAGATAGATAGATAGATGCATAATGTGATTTCATTAGAGAAAGGACAAATTAAGTCTTATTCTGGTCATTTTCAAAATCATGTGGTCTTAAAACTTCCTGTTTCACCTTTCAGAGAGGGTGTTTCAATTTGCAGCATGATTAGCACTTTTTAACCACTGTGTGTTCCTGCCAGAAGCAGTGCAGCTGACATAAGTAGCAATCTGCAAGGGAGGAACAGGTTTAGAAACTGTCACAATTGTTTTGTATCTATGCTTATTGATTCTGAGGCTTTTATACAAGCTCTTGGCTTAGAGCCTGTGTTTTGACATGCATTCACAAGCTTGGGGTACTTTTTTTCTTTGCTTCCATAACAGAAAAAGAAGTTGAAGTGCTTATTTTGGTCAAAACTGGAATTGGCATTTGAATAGGCATGCCTGAAGTAGGAGAAAATTATTCTGTTGAAGAAAAAGTGTGGAGACATACTTGGAAAGTATGGAAAGAAATTAACTTAAGTATCTTGAGCCTTTTTCTTCTTTCTTATATTATAGGTGTACTCCAAGAGCTGTCTTCTCATTTTTGCATTGGAGAAACTGGCAGAGATCAAAAAGATAAAAGTTTACAACATAAAGGTACACACAGGAAAGGTACCCATGCAAGTTACAGGGCCTCTTGGAAGCAGAAAAACTAAAGAATAAACAAAGATTTTGTTTGAGACCTGTTTTACATAGTAATTTTTATTTCTCTCTCTGTCTAAATAGGTGAAAACAAGTTTATTTGTTTTCACCTTTTTAGGCAAGAAAAATGTTATTCTCATCTATTCAGATAGCATTCAACTTTGTGAGGCTCTGAATCTGTCTTTATGCTACAGTTTGTTGTGTAAAAACCCTTCAAAAATAACAGTCAGGTTATTTTAGTGATAGTGTGTTGAGTTGCTGAAAATAGAAAATAAAATACACTGGGAAACATTAAAAAGGATTAAATTCCAGAAATAGGATTCCAAATCTTGCTATAAGTGTTAAAAAACTATGAGGAGACAATTGTCTCCTTTGAAATTATTTAATAAGCTGATCATTTGTTATAAACTGAAGTTAAGAGAATTTTTAAACTATTTTAATTGGTATTTTTTCAGATTTAAGAACTGATTTATAAAAACAAAAAGGAAAAAAACCTTAAAAAAACCAAACCAAAATTTTAAAAAACCACTAAGAAGGTACCAGACCACCATTTAATATGATGAAAAAGAATTCTACCTACCATTAACATTCAAGTCTACAAGCTGAAAATTTTAACCCAAAGTCAATGAAGGTTGTGGGTATATGACAATGGTTCCCCAGATTTCAAGGAAATATTTCTAGTCTCAGTTCAGATATTTGTTGTGGCTTTCTTCTGCCCTGTAGGTGGAAAGCCCTCTCAGTTTCAAGTCAAAGTAGCCAGAGACTATCATCCTCAGTTTCCAAAGATCCTCCAAGTACCAGAAACATGTCTAGGTCCTTCAGTATGAAATCTTCATTCACGTATTATACAGACTTTTATTTACTTCTAGACTTGTACATGGACACACAGGCATATATGCAAAAGATACTCTTTTTTTTTTGAGAGTGGATAGTAAATTGCAATGTCATCAGTTTTACTGTATAGCACATTTAATTCCGTACCTGTTCTACCTGCCTTTTCAGCTGTTCTTGTGTGTCCTATTCCATGCAATGCTTTATAGCTGTCATGAACTTACTCTGAGTTTTTTATATTATTAAGGGATTTAATTGGAACATCTACAGTTCTCTAATGAGTCACATCCACTTCTAAGTGACAGGTGGAGAGGAAGGCACAATAAATTTTCATTATAGAAATATGCCTTACAGTGTACACAAGGAAAAATAAACTGAAAAACAGCTCTACAACAGGAATTTGCAGTCTGTATTGTTTCAATGGGCTTTGAATCAGATGCAATGATAAAATCTACCACATAATTGCAAGTGGAGTTAGGACTTCAACAAATATGTCACTGCTGTTGTTTTGAGTTGTGAGCATTTACTGATATGTGAAGGAGTAAAAAATAAGGAAAATTAAGATGGGAAGAAATTTAATGTAGGAAAAAAATTAAAAATAATGGCAAAACTTCATGAGGATTTCCTGCTGCTACCTTTGAGTCTTGAAGGAAGAGAGAAGAGGAATATGGAATTATTTTGTGATATGATTAGAATCATAATATATGAAATACTAAAGCTCTTATTTTCCACTGATATGCTGAAAGATGGGAACGTATGCCATTACAAGCAGTGAAAGCATGGTCATGAAACCTCTTCAAATTCCTCAAGCAGAGATGCAGCCTAGTTAGTTTCTTTGTTGTAAAAAATTAAATCTCTATTGGTAATTAATCTGTTAGATGCCCACTTGGGCCTAGAAAATCTTTTTAGGTACAGCTGTGGTGTCCAAAGCTGTGTGTCTCAAGGTACAGTTGTGTGTAACAAGCTCCAGCCTGGCAGGTGGAAACTTCTGGGAGCATCAAGTGCCAGGCATGAGAGGGCAGAGAAGTTCAGTTGCAAAGGAGTTAGTAAAAGAGACTGCAGAAGTCTTTGTCTAGACTTGTCACATATTCTTGACGATCTTTACCATTTCTGTGATGATATCTCATATGCTTGACCCTGCATTGTCATTGTCCTCAGATGAAGAATTTTTCAGCTGCAATTTCTGATCTCTGTCCTCAGATCTTTCTTTATATCCCCAGTGCTGCTCCCAAAGCAGTGATGGCACTTCTGCACTGACCTTGAGTCAAATCCAGCACTGTTGGATTTAGTTCATGTTCCTCCTACAAGTGATCATGTACTATGTTGATGAAAAGATTTTACACACAACTTTTCTTTAAAATTTTGACTTTTTTTTTTTTCTAGTATTTTGGGGTTTTTTAAATATTACTGTAAAGTTACACCTTGAACTTAACAGCTGTGACTAAAATGACAGAATTTTTTTTCTTAATATTGATAGGGTATAAAAAATTAGATTAGTTCCATCACTAAAATCAATATGTATGAAGGAAGGGGTAAGTGGGAATCCTCTGCTCAAAATTCAGAATATTTCTGGCAAAAAATTTTTATCTTATTTTTCTCTAGAATTGAATATTGTAACATCTAAACTTTAATGCAAAAGGAAAAGGCCATGAAGACAAATATGAAAACATGATTGCAAGTGGGAATAAAGAAGCTTGTCCAAATTTATTTTATTAAGTTGTTGTTGAAAACATGATGATGACAAACTGCCAGTGGCACTCTCATTGCACTAATGACTGTTTCAGCAAAAACATACATCAATGACAATTATTTCAGCTGCCTCCCATTCTTCCCCAGCAACAGAATCTCCACCTTTTTCTTATTTACAAATCAGTAACACCAGCTTTACTCTGACAGTTCTGTGACAAAAAACCAGCCTATATCACATTGAAACATAATCTGCCATCATATGAATGTGTATAAATTTCATTTAAATTAATTGTCTCTTCCTTCATAGAACCACTGAATTCTTTGAGCAGCATGAGGAAGACACAAAAGTGGTTGAGTATCCAAGCTTTCTCCACATCCTGGGCAAATAGATCTTCCACTCCTTCCAAGGAAGATCCATATTTTCCCTAGTCTTCCTTTTTTCATTGATGTACCTGTAGAAATTTTCTTGCTGCCTTTGGCTTCCATGATTGTATTTAATCCATCAGGGCTTTAACTTTCCTAACCTTATCCTTGTCTGCTTGGACAATTTCTCTCTATTCCTCTCAGGCTACCTGTGTTTGCTTCATCCTCTGTAGGCTTCCTTTATCTGTTTGAGTTTGTCCTAGTTTATCCATGCAGGCCTGCTTGCACTTTTGTTCTACTTCTTCTCTGTTGGGATGAATGGGAGGGGATCTTGGAGGTGGTCCTTGAATATTAATCTGCTTTCTTGGGCCCCTCTACTTGACACGATTTTATATTATGGTAGTTTACTAAAGCAGATCCCTGAAGAGACCTAAGTTTGTTCTCCTGAAGTCCAGGGCAGTGATCTTGTTGTGCATTCCCCTTGCTGTCCTGAGGATCTTGAACTCCACCATTTCATGGACACTGTAGTCCAGGCTTTCCTTGAGCTTCAAATTCCCCACAGCCCTTTTCTGCTGGTGAGACAAAGTTCCAGCATAGTGCTTCTACTCATTGGCTTCTTTGTCACTTGGAGAAGAAATTAACATCAGCACATTTTAGGAACCTTCTGGAGTGCTTATGCCCTGCTGTATTCCCCTTCCAACAAGTGTCAGGGTGGTTGAAGTGTCAGGGTCCTTGAGGACCAGGGCTTGTTAACACAAGGCCATTCCTATCCATCTAGAGAACCTCATCTGCTCAGTCTTCCTGGTTAGACAACACATAAAAGACCCTCAGTATTTTCCCCTGTCCCTGTCCTCCACTTAATCCCGACCTATCCATTTAATCCTGAACTCTCAGTCAGCTCCTCATCCATCCCCAGGTGGAGCTCCATGCACTCCATCTGTGTACTTATAGAGAAGGCAACACTTCTTCCTCATCTTCCATGCCTGTCCTTCCTAAAGAGCCTGTATCCATCCATTTTAGCCACAGGAGCCATCCCACCATGTATCAATAAGATGACAGCCCTGCAGGCATTCATGTGTCTCTTAGTCCTTTTGTTTACTCCCCATGCTGAGCGTGTTTCCATAGCAATATTTGGGTTGGGCCCTGATGAATGTGTCCTACCACCTGGAGTGACTGGAATTCCTCTGTGCTGCTCTTCAGATTTCTCCTGATGACCTGCAATCCCTCTTTAGGCTCTGGACATCTCTTGATATCCCTGATACCAAATTTGTTAGAGTGTGATGGATTGAGCTTCCTTTTCTCCAGCAGGTTTTGTTTGAAGTTCTTTAATACAATACAGGGTAGATCAAGTCCATGGAAAGGATACTTAGAGATTGGGATATATACTCTGCACAGTACTACTGTGAAAGTACCATTTATCTGAGCTTTTTTCTGCCCCATCTTTGACTGAATTAAAAATGAATTTTTAAAATATATTTATTTTTCTACTCTTTTCGTACCTCATTTAAATGTTGAGCATCCACTGGGTGTTAAAGATCATCACCCCACTTTATGCGGAAGTAGAATCCAAATACTTTGAGAAAGGCCAGAAAACTTTTATTAGTGCAGAAAAAACCCTCATACTATGTTCATCTGCAAATTTTGCATATAATACTTTTAACATAATTTCTGTTGTTGTGAGATATCACTTTAAAAGGATTATTCATTTTATAGGCTCTGTCAATTTTGCTTTTGTTCCAGTAAGGTCTAATAGTGTAAATCTGTTACAGTGTCTTCACAAGCAAGAATGTTTTCTTTGCTGTCACAGAAATATTTGAGATGTGTACATTAACAAGTCTAACCTCACTAAAAGAAATCTGCTTTTTTGTGCTTTTTATTATTCCTAAAGCCTTTAGAAATAACACTGCAAATGCATGGTGTACACCTTCTGAAAGAGCAGAAGAGAATATATAGCAGAACAATAACATAATTTGTGTGATGTGACATTTTCACCAAATGATTATTCACATAATTTTTAAAAAGCAAAGTTAATAACTGCATAATTATTCATAATTTGGTACACTTTTAATATGTTGTTCTGCAATAAGTTACTGCTTGTTTCATAATGTCATGGTTTGCTATGTTACTTAGCTGTTAGTCACCTTAATTACAGTAAAATCCAAGCATGTAACCAAATCCAAAGCAGAAAAAGAGCAGACCCCAAAAATGGTAAACGATTATTAGAATTCTCATGCAAAAATAATACAGGTATGATCACCAGGAGAAGTATGAGTAGCGTAGTTTAATTGATAACATTAAAATGTTTTGTGTTCAACACCTAAGAGCTGGGAACTTCATTCCTCATTTCATATTAGGTGTCTGGCTTTTCTCAGCAGGACCTTTGAAAACATAATTATTGGATGTCACATTATTTTGCCTGACTGAGAAGACTTAGGAGGACGTAAATCTGTGAATCTGTAATGAGTGGTGGCAGAGCTTGAGATCTGCCTTGTGGATTAAAATAGACCATGGGTCAGGGTGCCCTGGTGGCTCTCAGCTCACCAGAATGTCATGCTTGCATCGATCTGAAAGCAGAAGTTCATTCTTGTAGAGGAATGTTATGTTTTATAAGCATCCTGCCTATGCACAGGATGCTTATAAAACACAAGCCCAGACAGTCATGTCCCCCTCCTCTTCAGCTGTCTGAGACAGGCCACCAGTGCAGGCACACACAGGACACTCTCCATGTTCCCCAAAACACACACATATTTGTGGATCCCATAATCACTGGCATGATCCATCTGCTTGATTGGCTTTCCTGCCTAGATCCCAGCCCTTCCCACAGGTCCCCAGCTGCCAGCTGGTCCAGCTTAACGCTCACGAGTGTGCGCACACACAGACGCAGACACACAGACACAGACACACATACACACACATACAGACACTCATGCCTCTTGCAATGCACATTCACAAGTCTCCTAGATGTACTGGCACAGATCCTCTACCCTTCTAATACTCTGTCCTGGATCTGACACCCAGCTACTTGATGACTTGTCCAGCTTCAAGTTTGCCAGCAAATACTGTATCTTCCCCCCCAGGACTGTGGAAGATACAGTCACTGCCTAACAGCTGGCACACAGGCACACCCCAGGACTGTGGAAGATACACTCAATGTCTAACAGTTGGCACACGGGCACACCTGTGGCCATGCTTCAACCATCAACACTTAGACTCTCACCCACCTGACTCCAGAAGGTCCCCCCCATCGCTGGATGTTGGTCCGGGGACATCAGTATCCCTGTTCTGACTCCAGTAGCAGCCAGCAGTTTTCACTCACACACAAAGAGGTCTCACAGTGTCTGGTCCTTAGTCTCTGTGGTGCTCATATACAGAGAAGGGGTTTATTCAGAGACATCATTGGAAAAAGAATTAGTAAAATTTTAGGACAGACTGTGTTCATCAGGTGTAAAGCTCAGACAGACATCTATACTGACCTCTTTCTGCCTTTCCCTTGCTTCATTCTTCCCTGAATTCACTCCCGCTATTCCCTCACCCCTCCCAGTCCAGGTCTTTGGTTTACAGTCTTATCAGTAACAAATCCAAGCTGATCTTCCTGGAAGTGGTGCCTTCCTTGACAGCCTGTCGATTAGAGTGACTGGTGAGGTTTGTTTCTTGTCTACATGTTTGTTTTGTGATGCCTGTGTCCCTGTGTATTCTGATTCTGGTCTCCCCCTTTTCCCCTTTTTTCCCAATTGATATGTTCTCCAATTATATAACTTCACTGGAATAAGCCTTCTCTTGCTTGCACAAGCTGTCATCCCTTTAATACTCATCAGGTTTGGGTCTCACCACTTCCTCCTTTATCATTCACCTGTCAGGTCTGTGTCCCTGCATGTTCTTGCTTGTGGCTTCTTCCCTTTATTTTTGTCCTTCCTTGCTGTGAAGAAAGTCCCTTACCCAACACCCTTAAAGGAACAGATGTTCTCCTTCCACACACCCTTACAATACTGTCTGGAGGAAAAGGTGCACTGGGAGGAAGAAAGAGTTGCACTACGAAAGCACACATGGTGGGTGACCACTCACACTCCTCATCCCACGACCACTCACACCCACATCTTTCAAGGCTGGTGTGCTCTGGCAGATGGCTTTTCCTTCTTTGCCTGCTGAGGCCCTAGACTCATGGTGAGGTTACTTAGCTGGACTCAGTACAATACCCCAACAGCCTCCCCTAAAAAAAAAATCACTTTTTCCAAAAAGTGAAAGGGACTGGCTTTATAATGAAGTATAGCAGCTGGTTGGCTAATGCTTCCTGATGTGTGGTTGTAGAAATTCTAGTTGAGCGAGATATTTAAGGATATACTTATTTTAAGCTGTTCTCACTGGAAGGTGTTTAAAATCCCCACTTAGTCCAGGCCTTTACAAAAATTGGATTTTTTCTTTGCAAATTTTCCTTGTCCAAGGGAAAAGTACACTCCTAAATCTCTTTAAATATACTTGTGATTAAATATATTTGTGCTTAAAATACTTATGTCTGAAAAGTTTTAATCATTTGTGGGACTGCAGATCCAGCAATACATTCAAGACTTGGATGATAACCTACTGACATCAAAATCTATTGCAGATTTTTAAGAAGATTCTTTAAGCATCAGTTTGCTGGCAAAGATCAAATTAGGTTTTTTTTTTAAATACTATAAAAACCAGAGTTGTATTTTGACATTAAAATAATCTTCTAACATATGAAAGGGTTTACACAAAAGAAAACTTTCTAAACAGTTCAATTTCACAGTCATTTATAAGGACTTCATATTTTGCAACAGATTGACCTTACTTTTATCCATCATAGCTCTGTACAGGTATATTGTTCACTTTTAAGTTGTTGTGCTTTTTTTCTAGTCTCTCAAGGGTTTTTCTCTCTTGTTGAGTATTTTGTTCCATTGCCTTGGCTATATGTAGGCAAGAAGTTTATTACTTGTCCCCTTCTACTGCTTTTATCACTTTCTCCTTTGACCTGAGGCATTCAGATATTTCAGTGACACTTTCCAGTAATGAGATTTAGGAACATTACGATTTCACAGTACACTGTGTTAAAATATTGAGTTTCTGAGCTACTGATCTGTAAGTGTTATTTTAAAAGGAAGATTACCAACTTTTAAAAATGCTTTGCATTTTGCCCAATTCATTTTTAAATAATCCATCATGAAACTTGTATTGACAAGGTCTAGAATCAACCTTTCTATTTCATCTTAGCATACTTTTGTTTTATGGAATAACAAAAAATTATTTGGCTGAGGACATTCAGGCCTTTTTCTTATTCAAAATCTATATTCTTTCTTGCTCCTGAAAAGCAGTAACTGAGTTATACCACTGCTTATACTGCAACCTTGAAATTGCAGATTCTTAAGTCTTACTTTGAGGGAAAAGGAGGGGGAAAAAAAGAGGATTAATTATTCTTCTTCAGAACTGTTTGAAACTCATAATTACATTTTCCACTCAGCAGTTCAGAACTTACTTTTATTCCAAGTCAGAACAAAATTACATGTTTGGAATTTCTTACAGAAAATTATATGAGACTAGAATGCTTTGCAGATTTCCTATTCAGATATAATTTTTACTTCAAATATATGTAATGTTTTAATTTTCCTATTTTAATTATGTTTAAAGGATTTTGTATTACAATATGTATAACATTTAAAGTAGAAATGTTGTTAGTATAGCACACTTTAACATCGTACGGTGAATTGACAGTATTTTTTATGGCATTACACAATTTAATTTATTTAAATACACAGTATTTTCTAATATTCAATATATCACAGTAATAAGTTTTACATAGACTTATTTTTCTTTAATGTTTACCTGAGAAAAGTAGCTGGACAAATAACTTTAATCTGGATTTAAATAATTATCTGGGCAGTGAGGTTCTGTAAAAACCTTTAAAAAAAAATTAAAACTTCTTAGGTGTTGCTTTATGTGGGTCTGAAAAAAATATTATTGCCTATAGATAAAGGGCCTCATCTGAGTAACCCCAAGTTCCTCTGCTTGATTTATTCAAGCAGCAATTTAATTTGAAAGAATATCTGTTCTTGCTGGTCACATTGCCAGTCCTCTGCATCACCAAACAGTCCTGCCTTCAAACACTGTTGCATACTTTGATATATGCAAGGATCTATTGGATACTTTTATATAATTTATGGATTCTTGATATATACTCCAATAAGGTAGCAACCTAATTTTTATATACTGTTGCTGCTGGGAGAAGTTCATTTTCTCACAGATAAGAGAAGTAGATTAGGATATTTTAGGCATGCATGGAAACTGGCAGAACTATCAGCGTTCCTCTACTAATTTATTTAAGCACTACATTACCTCCCTATTTATAGCTTAAAGTATATTTCTGTCCATTCACTTAGATGACTTTAATATGTGGAAGTGTATGGTTTGGATGTAAGAACCATTCTGAATTAGGTACAGTAACAGAAAGCAGACTTAAATGCATCTAAAAATGTCTTAAGTATGCATATTAACTTTTAAAAATGGCAAAAATTAGGAGGCAGGAATTTTAAAGGACTTACGTGCAGAAAGATTCTTTGCTATGATCAGGTTTGGTTACTCACTCACAAAATTCTTCTGCCTTGATTAATTTTCAAAAATGTGGGTGAGGCTGGAGGTCTTTTGCATGCCACTGGCTGTAACTGGTCTGCCTGGGAAGGAGACCCTCGGGAGGAGCTGGGCTGGCTTTGCCAGCAGCAGCTGCAGGACAGGACAGAGGCAGTGTCTCCAGACTCTGCAGGACTCTGCCTACTGGGCAGGTCACTCTGCTGCCAAACCTGCTCACACAGACTGTCCGCATGCTGCTCCTGGGATATCTGCCTGTAACAAAGGGGACAGAGCAGTGAGCTATTACATAATTGCAACAGTTTGAGATCACACATTTAGAATACTATATTTGTATTGTTCCAAGTTGGGAAATTCACATTACACCCACTCTTTTATTATAAATAAAGCTTTATTCTACTGAAGAAAATTTTAAAGGGCTAAATTGATCATATTTAAGCAAGCATGGCCTCTAAAGAGTTGATGTTAACTATACTCAAATTAAATAGAAAACCTGAGATTAAGAGTCATATTTGAGAAGGAAGATATAATTGAGAGTGACAGAGGCATTTAAGGAAGATTTGAGGAAATAATAAAAAGCCATAAAAACAAACAACAGCCCACGGTAACACTTCTCACTTTGATGAGTACAAATCATGCATCAAAAGATCAGGCTACTCTTAGTCTCATCTGGGAAAATCTGTACTATTGAGCTCATTTACTTTCTGGTTTGTGGTCTTGGTCCTCCACTTGTGCCCATTGTGTGGTACTTAATGCCCAAGCTCTTTTGCAAGCAAAATCAAGAGTTTCAAAGCAGAGAAACTTAGGCTAGTCCAGAGTATTTTCTCTGACTGATATAAGTGCAAAATACACCATGACTGTGATCTATGCTGAATTTTGTTCCTTTTACTTGTAATGATTCTCTAAAAATAATTTATTTTTAAGTAAAAAAGAATGAGAGACTGTCCTAGGTTGACTATATGATGCTTTTATCCCTGATTGTCTTGTTCTGTTTATGCTGAATAGTAAGTTTTGCACCTTTAAGACTTGTTCCAGAGAGGAAGGGGGAGAGAAGAAGTGTGGAGCTTGTTTTCAGACACTGCACTCACTCCTCCACATTCCTGCTCCTGGACTGTTGTCTGGGGATGGACAGACAGCGGAACAGAGCTCTCTTTGGCTTTTAGTTAGTTTTATCTAGCTGAGGCAAAGAAGTTCCCTGGACTGTGTTTTTTTTCCCTTTCCTTTGGACCTGTTTAACCTGCTGAGGACTGAACACCAGAGGAGCACCCGGAGCTCGCAGCTGAGGCCCACCGGGCCGGGCCTGGGCCGCGGCACTGCCAGCGCCGGAGGGGCTGATCAGAGACTGAGTGAGCTCAGCTGCAGCCCGGGGAGGGCACTGTCTCAGTTTGTCGTCTCTTTTGGAGCAGCAAGGGGTTTTATTGTTTATTATTGTTTAGGTTTTATTGCTTAATAAACAAGTTTTTCCTACTTTTCTCCAAGGAGGTATTTTTCTCCCGGACTGGTTGGGGGAGGAGCCAATTGAATCTGCTTTCCTAGAGGAGCCCCTCTGGGGGTTCTCTCCCAAATTTGCCCTGAACCAGGACAGAGACTAATGCTTACTCCATGGAGCACTCTTGTACTATTGAGTATGAATGGAATCTAGCTTGAAGGGCATGGACTTTATTCATAAAGGCTATTAACCTTCTGCACCACTTGGCCAAGGATCTGTGGGGAGCTGATTAACACAACTGACACAGATGGTAGAGGTTTGGCCCAAGCCATACACATATTGAGAATAAAGTAACAGATGATTTCTTACAAGGTGGAATTGAGAAGCTAGTTCAAAATTATAAATTCCTTGGGATACTTTAATGACATTCGAAGGTACATTAACAACAATTTCAGCTTAACCTAAAATATTGGACAATAATTTTTTGACAATCCATCTTGTGGTTTTAAGTACCTTAATTATTCCTAAAATGGGAAAAGAACCACTGTATCTCTCTCACATAAAGCTAGTTCTATTTTTGAAATATAGACCTTGGAAACTGTACAACTCTACACTATGCAAGCAACTATTACAGCTTACTCTCAAAGAACAGTTGGGGGAACCTTGAATGCATTGGATCAGATGAGCATGTAATGCTAATACATTTAAAGTAAATATATTTTTAGGTAAAATGACTTTTAATGATTATAGTATTTGCTAAATCTACTCCTTGCAGTCTCCAACCAGACTTTGTTGGTTTGAATTCTTGCTTAATAATTCTCTTTGTTTTATAGCTTTCCTGGGTTTTTTTGTGTGTGGTTTTTTTTTTTGTGTGGTTTTTTTTGTTGTTGTTGTTTTTTTGTTTGTTTTTTGTTTTGTTTTTTGTTTTTTGTTGTTTGTTGTTGTTTGTTTGTTTTTTTTTTATGGCTGGTCACCCCAGGTTCAAAGGTGTTTTACAAAAGCTAGCAAAAAAGCAGGGAACTGCTAATATAAAGCAGTGAGAATGGGGAATACAAGGTCAATAGTTGTCTTTCTCTTTAAAGGATGTAGAACATTTAAATCTTGTCTGTTTGAGATTGCTGTTTCTTTCTGGGTGATAAATATCACCCTGAAGTTTACTGGTCTTAAAAAAAATAGAAGAGAAATTTCTCATCAATAGAAAATCTGCTGAATAATTTGGAAACTTCCAGGAGGTATCAGATAGTTGGAAAATGGTCCTTAAGCCTAACTTACTTTTACCACTCTTCTAAAATGTTGACTAGTACCCTCAGCACAACTGCCTGAGGTTGTCTTACAAGATAGAGCAAAAACTTTCCACAAATTTTAATGGGATGTTAACATGAACTAGCTGTCAATATGAAAATATTATTGTGTTTATTTTCTTTAGAAGGAATTAAAATGCTTAGGGATGCTCTCTGGGGAACCAAAGACAGACATCAGACAGGCTGAGGATCAATGTGGATTTTTGCAGATTGCACTATACTCTGACAATTATATTTATTCACTCAAAGAGTGAATAGAACGGCTTGGGTTGGAAGTGACATTAGATATCACCCACTTCTATTCCCACTGCTGTGGGCAGGCCGCCTTCCACTAGGTTAGGTTGATCTGAACTCCATCCAACCTGCCCTTAAACATTTCCAGGGATGAGGCATCCACAATGTCTCTGGGCAATCTGTTCCTGTACCTCACCACCCTCATACTAAAGAAGTTCCTCCTTACATACAGTCTAAAATTATTCTGTTTCAGTTTTAATCCATTCCCCCTACGTCCTGTCACTTCATGCTTTTGTAGATAGTCCCTCTCCATCTGTCTTGTAGGCTCCCTTCAGGTACCTGAAGACCTCAGGTAGGTCTTTAGGTCCCCCCAAAGCCTCCTCTTCTCCAGCCTTTCCTCACGGGACAGGTGTACCATCCTTCTAATCATCTTGGTGAACTTCCTCTGGACTTGTTCCAAAAGATCTTTGTCCTTTCTGTGGTGGGAAGGTCAGAGTTGGATGCATCAGGTGGGGTCTCACACCTGGTTAATTATTCATTATGTGAATCTAATTCTGTGTTTGGAAGTTTAAATTATAATAGAGGTAGTATTTTACCCAGAGAGGTATAAAAAATTAGGAGATGTATGTTTTTTTAGGGAGAAGGAACATATTTTCCTTTTCACACAATGAAAATGCCCTAACAAAACTGTGTCACTTTTGGTCACAGCCTCATTTTAGAATCTGAAAAGGAAAATTTACCTCAGACTGTTGCTGAAGTACATGCTGGACTTGGATAGATGTTTCACGGTGCCACCCAGCTATTTCTGTGTGATTCTTAACGCACAATGGGTTCTGTAGTCTTATAGAGACAGATATATCTTTCAGAAAGTGTGCTGGAAGGATTTTAAATATTTTAGGCTTAACAGGACCCAGAAGGTATGGATTTGGGTTAGGTAAACCTGTAGGGGCTTTCATGACAAACCACTAATGAGGACTGGCTACTGCAGATAGAATTTTAGCTTTTTTCTCCTGACTGAAAGTTTGTCGTATAGTAGAAGAATAAAAGCAAACTGTGTAAAAGACATTTCATTCCTAACCAATAATCAGAGGTTTATTCCTAATCAATAACATAAGAAAAGACCTTTGGCAAGGCAAACATACTCAGCTGCCCTGCTGCATTTTTTCACTTCTTCCTAAGTTCCACTCTGAAGTGCAGTCAGAAAAAGGTTTTTTTTGTTAATATATGCAAAATGATAGTCACAGCAGATCTTGAATATGCAGAAAATGCTACAAAAAACATCTGTGGCAAGTAAAAAACAAACTGTCAGGTCACTGATTAGAAATTCATTGCCAGATTGAGCTGTTTTTACTTGTCTCTTCAGATCAACTGCAGGGGATGTTTCTCCTGGTTTTCTATTTAATGGATAATTCTATACTCCAGTACACTTTTTAGAAAATAAAATGCAATTTCCAAGCCTCATTTGAAGACATTGTGTCCTTTTCTGAATTACTTTTCTCCTCATTGCTGATTAAATATCTCTGTGTTTTGTCTGATTCTTTCAGTAATGTTCATCTCCAATGCTTATGACATCATCATTGCTTTCATGATAATGAAACACATTGTCACCAGAACTGGCCTGTGAAATAGCCTTAATTGTCCTAAATGCTACATCTGGGACAATGGCAAGTAAGGATGAGCAGCTGATGGGAAAAGTAATTTCTAAGTCTACAAAACCATGATAGTCAATGAGGAACAGAAACGGCTATGAAACAATTTAAGGGAATATGAGCAGGCTTTCCGATAACTTTGCAAGTTTAAAAAAGGACATATCTATATCTTGGTGGTAAACCACATTAGTGAGGTAGGTTTGTTGTTATTCATGCAAGAAGTGGAAAGATTTTCTACCAATAGCTACAGGTTTTCCACATCACATGGCACCACACCTCTTGAGGGAAGAGTGGGCCTCTGTTCTATTGGATGGTGGTTCATTTTCAGCTCTTGGTCTGTTCTGGCTGGTTTTGGAATATATTTGCATTTTTAAAGTATCTTATTTTATCCTAATTACAGGCTTCTGTAATTCAATGAATTGATTTCCCCCCCGCCTTTTAGGATTTTGGTAATACCTGTGTTTATATCTTAATATATCTGAGTCTGTTAGCAATAACATGAAGCCCCATTGCTGTTTTCCTTTAAGCAATATGATCACTCTCTATTCTTGAAGTAAATTAACAGTGCTGGCAGGTATATTAGATTAGAGAGGGCAATATAAATGTGTACCTATAGGAATAGTTTAGACTTTCTTCTTTAATAAACTTCAAGAAGTTCCTTGTGGATGGTATAATTGATGTGATTTTCTGTAACAAAACTTAGAAGACAGAGTTTCTTGCTCACAAATATAATTTAGAATATGAAATGGCTATTAGAAGAGAAGATGCAAAATTGAATAGCAGTACATGAAGTGTTATTACTATGTACATTTATTAAGTTGCTGTTTGCTCAGTAGAAACACCTCTGCAAACTGTTACAAACTTACTGATTTCTTATTGAGAACAGTTTTTCTACTAACAACTACAGCAGGCCTAGATAATTGAAAGCTTCCAAAATGGTGGCAATTTTAAACCAGCTTTTGTTCTAGTCAGCTAGAAATATTAGTTATTTTTTTGGATGTGTTAAAGACATTTCCCATCTTCACCTCTTTGGAATAGCTGTAATGCCATACAAATGCATGGAAATCTACAAATCACATTTCAGTGCTTGGTGTGGTAAAGGCAAATGTGACATAAGAGATGTAGTTTTAAGTGATGTATTTCAGTGGAAGGTGATGGCCAATATATGTGAGATACCCATTTCTACCTGAGAAGTAAATGGTATTTATACAGATAAAACATCAAAATACAAATGGGCAGGCAGTTAAAACATCTTGAGCTTAACTGTGAGCATTTAACTTTTCAAGGAAAGTTAAGTCTGCTAATTAGAGAAAATCTTGAAAATTGTGGGAAAAAGGTTGGTAATTTTTATGGAAAAAAGTTTTTTTTAAAAAATATTTGCTTTTATTTGGCAAAAATATGTACATTGTGAGAAAGAATTTTCCAAGAGGAATGTGAAATAGGAATAACTAAGATACTTTGAAGACAGAACTTGATATTTGAAAATCATAGCATGGTCACGGTTACACAATAATAGGATATGAACCTTGATAAACATTATAATTCTATGCTAATTCTGGACTTATTCTTTTATAAATGAAAGGGAGTACCACCACAGATTTCTTCCCTCTCTTCTTCTGCTACAGGTGTGAGAGGATGTGTTTCAGCAGGGCACTTTGATTCATCTCTGGTCACTCATTAGTGTCTAAAAACAGTGAGAAGAAAACTGTGGAGTTATACATCTTTGGGAATCATGTGTTTATATCATTTTGATTGTTCAAGACAGTTTTGAGGCAAGAGGCAGGTTCAGACTCCTACTGAACTAAATGATACCACAAAATGATTGAAAATACCCCTAAATTCATGTTTGGATGTTATTCAGTGTCCCTATTAAGATTCAGATTTTGTTTCACATTTCTTCTTATGGTTCTCTAATCTCTGTATTCCTCTATGAAGAAGAAACTTAATATTATTTGAATTTATCATTATTTCACATTCTTCTGGTGCAAAATTATTCCATCAGCTCAGTGTAAGGAATATTCAATTCCTTAAACTGTAGGACTCCTTGTACTCAAAGCGCAGCACATTGGCACTGGCATGACATCTGATGTAGGAATTTTGGCAAGTAATGATTAACTTATTTAATTTTCCTATTGCAAGTTCTATGCTTAGGAAACAAAAATGTAACATTGCATCTTAGCATAACTGGTAATAATGACATTTGAGACATTTGGATTAAAACTACAAGTTGAAAGTGGCATTGCAGAGAGTCATAGAAAACCGTAATATGATATTCCTGGTTAATATATAAAAATGGTTTTGTTTTAATTTAAATTTTAGTGTGATGAATGTGACATTACTGTTAAGTAACTAATAACTGTTGGGGAAAAATATGAAAACTCATTTTCCCTTACAGATATGTTTCTTTTAAACTATTACTACTTTTAACCAACTACTTCTTTGTGCTGTCTAGGGAGAAACTACAGAAGAAAGGCAAGGCTGTTTTTCAAGGATCTAATGAATACCATAGCATATCTCTTATATTCTGACAGGATTCCCATTGTGACTGATTTGTCAGGAACAGGCAGAATTTGAGCATTTGATGTCCAGAGACAGAGGCTTGCTTGTAGCCAGGGCTCCAGCATTATCATAGACCATAGAATGGTTGGAATTTTTAAAGATCATTTACTCCTACCACCCTGCCATTAGCAGGAACATCTTTTAAAAGACTTAGTTGCTCGTGTTGCCCCATCCAACATTACCTTGAACATCAGAAACTTGTTCATAAAAGTCATAGTACTGAATCCAACCTACACACAGGCTTGCTAGTCTAACGCATACCCTTAGATGCTG
Organism: Serinus canaria; assembly: GCF_022539315.1. Classification (NCBI taxonomy): domain Eukaryota; kingdom Metazoa; phylum Chordata; class Aves; order Passeriformes; family Fringillidae; genus Serinus; species Serinus canaria. The sequence goes on from NC_066315.1 coordinate 83,499,470, forward strand.
GTACCTTATGAGATCAGAGAATGATAATTTAAAATGTATTTTCTAAAATAATTGATTGATAATTGAAGTCAATGAGTATTAGGTCCCAGCCTCTTTTGGAAAATTGGGGTTTTTTTGATGAAATTAATCAAATAAATAAATCGTGTTACTCCAAATATACTAGGCATAATCCCAAGGGAGTATCAATTCATTGCAAACTATTTTCTCTTTCTAGAAAAAACGTAATTTTAAGGATATGATACCTCACAGTCCTTCCAAAATTAAAAATAATACCATGCCCATAGCGAATTAGCAAGTTCACTGACAATATTTCTTCGATATATTATGAAAGATGAGGTTTTATGATCAAATACGTTCTTGATCAATTTATTTCATCACTTACCACCTAATTGTTTCATTATGACATTTTGTCCCCCCTCAGAATGAAACAATTGATTTAATATACTGTATAAAATGACAGTGTTTCTCAAAAGTTAATCAAACTATTGTCAGCTGATGTCTGAACTACTGCCCTGCAATTAATATATGACATGTTCAAAATATCAGTTAGAAATTACTCTCCTTGATAAATTCTTGTTATTTAAATACATTTACTGGAACTTTATGAAGTAGTACTCTGCAGTGGAGAGACTTAATCCTTTTAAGTTCCATTTTTAAAAGTTCAAAAGCACAACTACATATTGCAGATATTCATCAAGATATAAATTAAATGAATCCTTGAGTGTCCAATAATTTAATATTTATCAGTGGCAACGAGATATTTTTCTAAAGTACCCTGTCTGCCTCATTGAAAGGGGAAAGAAAAACATTCCTATAGTTTAAAAAATGCCACTTACACTTCCAAAAGTAATTAGTTAGTGACTTTATCTTGAGTTTTCTTCTGTATTTTCTTGCTAGGATGGCAGAATAAAGATCAAATAAATTTAAATGACTGATAATAAATTAATAGATGAAATAGAAATATTTGGCATTTCAAAAAAGCAAAATTGTAGTTAGAGTGATTCGGAACCTGTATCTGTATCTTTACTATTGCTTTAAGAAGACTTACAATAAGTAATTTTGTTTTAAGTGATCTCTGATTTTATTTTGGATTTGTATCTTGCTTTAGGAAAATTTCTGTTCTACATACATTTCTTATATGACATGATGCTCTGATATTCTTACTAGAAAGAGATTCCAGGGGGAAAAATAAAGGAAAGCTAATTTTAACCCTAGTTAAGAATATTGTGAGAATTTTCAAGCACTCCAGGACTTGGAGATGCCCCTCTTCCAGTGCACACACTCACAGAGGCTACCAACATGGCCTCACACAGAGGCTGCCAGAGATGGAGCAGCTCCCCCAGGTAGAGCACTGTCCCCAGATAAATCCTTCTCCCATTGCTTGCACTCACACCCCCGTACACCTTGGTTTCTCCCATTGCTTCCTATGGGATCTGCATCCCAAAGTTTCTCCTCCACGCACTGTTGCTAATACATTTTAGTGCTGGTACAAATACACACTCTGTCCCTCCAGCCTTGGGTAGCTAGACTTGGGAGCATTGTGGCCACCACTGATTCTCCAGTAGCTGAAATTTAGACCTTGAAGAAAATATACCACAGGTATAACCTCCCTGCCTAAGCAGGGTTGTCCCTGAGGGCACAGGTCGGGATTGCATCCAAATAGTTCTTGAATATCTTCAGCAATGACGAGTCCACAACCTCTCTGGGCAACCTCTTCTAGTGCTGAGGCCCCCCCTCAGGAAAGGAGTCCTTCCTCATGTTCAGACAGAACTTCCTGTGCAACAGTTGCCTCTTACCCTCATCATTTCTTCACTAACAGATGATTCATGTATTAGAATAGGTTGAAACTGCATCTGAATGTTTTAATCTTGGATTTATGGGCTGGAGATGGCCTTTGCTCCTCTCTGCTGCAAATGTGCATTGCAAAATACTGTTAACTTTAGGTGCAGTTGCTGTACAATGGTAGCAGTTGTCATCCTCAACCATTTCTGTACTATGTATTTCATAAATCCAGTCTGAAGAAGCATTTCCTGCTCCAAAACACTTTTATTTCAACTCCAAAGAACAAGTAGCACACACGAATAAGCAATGGGTAACACTGAATGTGGGTTTAGCTCTCTTAATTTTAGATCTAGTCATTACTATAATAGATTTCATTTGTGTATCTCTGTGTGAACCATGACAGCAAATCTCTAACAAAGGTGCTTCAAAAGATGCATGAGTAGGGCAAGACTCTGCTAATGGATGTCTTTATACAGCTTAATGACTCTGACAGATGAGCTTTAGAGAATCATGTAAGGCCACTTAAGAGGTTACTGTTCTGTCCCCAGCTGTCTGCCAAATCCTTTGCTAATTGCTACCACCCACAAAATTAGTAGAAGTAGAAATAATGTGAGCTAATTCTTTATCCCTAATCAAACTGCATCAGTTGAGCCTGTAGCTTATGAAAAAAACTGTAAGCTGGCACTGCTCTTTTGTGCCATACTTACAAAGCAATTTCTCACCCAAAGATAGGTATGAATCTTCATAGTGGTGCTATGTAGTTTCAAATTTAAACCTGACAGTAGAAAGTGAAATTGAACAGTACATTACATTTGGGGGTTTTGTGGGGTTTTTTAGTTGTTTGTGGTTTTGGGTTTTTTGTGGTTTTTTTTTTTGTTTGTTTGTTTGTTTGTTTTTTGTTTTTTTTTTTGTGGGGGCGAGGTGGGGGGGTTGGTCATTAAACAGATATGATCAAATATAGAATCATATAACCACAGAAGGGTTTGTGTTGGAAGGGACCTTTAAAGTGTTCACAGCTTAAAGACAAAGTAATTTTTTTTCCTTGCCATTGATTTTTCCATAGTTAAAAGTAACCATATTGTCTTCGTGATATACTTCTTGACTGCTCTTAAGATACTTGCATGGTTAGAGTGTTACTGTGAGAGGGGTAATCAAAGTGACATTGCAGTACCTTTTGTTTTCTCCTTTTCTCTTGATTAAGACAGGTTGCTGTAAATGTAGCAGTCATAACAAAATTACACTGTAACTTGATCTGGATAGTGTTTCAAAAGGTAATTATTCTTACAGGTAGAGCACCACAATTTTGTATTTCAATAAGAAATAGGACCTGCCTGATGGGATTCATTTGGCACAGTTTTTCAAAGTAGTTTAAATTATGGTACTTTGAAGCACTTTGAAGAACTGTTTTCTACCTTGTTTGATCTAAATAGTTGAAAAAATTATGCATTAAAGGGGGTTTTTATTGTTTTATTTTTTATATAATCATGACTTTTCCCCCCAATGTCTTCTTTACTAATATATGGCTAGTTTTTGGTGAAACAAAGTCTTTAAAAGTGGGCTTAAATCTCAGTGGCCAGACTCACACCATTCTAGCTGAATGAACAGTTATTTTCTGACTGTGGATCCCTTGTGCCCTCAGCCTATTTCCTGAGATAAGCATTTCATAGCTAAGACTAAGTAGACTGTAGACTGTTCTAAGATCTAGTGTTTAGCTGTATTTAATGTTTATTCCTCCTAAAGGTTCTCAGTTTGCATCAGTTTTTTCAGTGAACTCAATAACTGAAAGTCTTTGATATTAGATTGACCAGAATGTTGCTTGCTGTAGAAGATTTCCAGCCCTATTTCCTCAAACTGCAAACACTTTGTAGATTTAAGTTTTCTTAACATTTTGACCATCTGCATTTCTTCATGCTGAATCTCTCTATCAATTCAGCTTCTTCATGGTACCGTATTGCACCCAAAAATTGCAGCTGTAGTATTTTTAGCATGGGTAACAACATTATTATCTATAAGGTCTCAGCTGAGACTCAGTACTGAAAATAAGTCATCTCATTCAATAGTCATGCTACATTCCCATTTAAAATGGAAAATGTAATAAGACAAGATTGACCATGACATTTAATTTTCCATCCACAGAACACAATGATTTTTCTGAAAGAGATTTTCTTATTGGGTAACATATATTCCTGAGCAATATTGTGATATTGAGAAGATTTTAAATGAAAAAGGATTGCATAATTTTATTAATGGCATTCTGAAATTAATGTCTATATATGTTGTTGTGCATCAACCCTTCAAAGCAATAGAATTTTTAGGTTTGCCTGTGAAATTTATATAGTGGACAGAGCTAGGAGCTCTGTTCACTAGATAGGAGCTGTATAGGACTTCAAAATCATGCCAGTGTTAAAATCAAAATCATGAGGTATATGTATTTAGAATTTAAACAAAAAATCAAGGAGTAAGACAGTAATCACATTTATTGGATGGTAGATTGAGTGTAGAAAACCTTGTTTTCCAAGTCCAATAAAAACTTATCACAAAAAGGCTATTTAAATATTTTGAGATAAACCCTCCATAAAGGTGAAAGAAAAAAAACTATCAATGTCATAAATGCCAGTGTAGTCCTATTTCACAATTTTTGTCCATTAATTTCTGGATGTTATATGAATTGCCATTTCTAATGAGAGATTATAATTCAAATTTCCTGAAACTGCAATATGTGAAAATAAGTTTGTGCATTTGTAGTTCATAATTATCCCTCTGAGAGGTCAAGGACCAAATCTGAAATTCTGAAATACCCCACAAGTTAATGCACTACAGGAATACAGATGGACTCTGCTTGAGTAGCTGACTGATGAAAGGATTGCACAAGCCAATGCATGACATGTTTAATGCAATATGTAGGCATACATCAAAGTCTGGTGCAGCAATATCTGTAGCTCTGGCAGATGTTTCAGAAGCACTGCACTACAGCAAACAAACAAGGAAGAGACCCAGTTGTGAGTCTTTTTGATATAAATGAGAGGAAAGTAGTGAAGCAAGGCGAATTCTCCATATCCCTTTTCTACCCTCCAGGCAACAAATGTCTCAAGCCCAAAATCTCAGTACATGAAAAGTAACTTTGAATTTCGGAAAGATCCAACTCATGCAAAGAAGTTTTACAAAGTAGTTCCACAAAAAATGGTATGATTCATACTAAGCTATCAATGGAGTTTGCTTGAGAAACAATGAATCAGCTTTCAGGCTTTTGTTTATCAGGCTTCTATTAGGCATAGAAAACATCATTGTAGAGAGAAAAAAATGGAAGATTGAAAAGATTTTTTGATCTGGCAATGCATTCTCTCTTTGGTTGTATACAAATCTTGTGGATTGATTCATGAAAATTGACAGTAGTTCAAAGCCTTTACTTCGTTCAGTTGAGGTTTATTCTTTAACATTTTGTATAACTAAAAAGGAAATATCTAGTGTAAGGGAATGATCTGAGTTTTCTATATAGTTAGTGCTGAGAGAAGAAGACTTTTTGAAGTCATATCTACATAGTACTGAAATAAGGGCATACCATAAATAGATTAAATCATCATTAAAATGGAAACTTTCTCCTGGCTCTATGACAGACTGGTTGATTAGCTTGGACCAGTTACTTATCTCTTAGAGGGCTAAATTTAGATTACAAGATTTATACCATAAGTTTCACTTAGAAATATGAGGCAATCTTCCCTCAAGAAGACTAGCAGCCAAATCAAATCAGGCATTGGAATTATTTTCTTTAGTATGAATAAGAAGAAACACTATTAAACTCTTAAACTCTGGCCAAGGTCAACATCAATGCTTATTAATTAGTACTCTTAAATACTTTTTTTAAGCTCTCTGTTTCTGAAACCCAAATAATTTCCTTAAAAGTATTTGGATGTGGTCCTCCAGTATCTTAGGAATTCGACTTTGAATTTCCAAGTTTCCTACTCTGCTTTACAATTTTACAGGATTTGTACACTTCCCTCCCTTCCATTTTTAAACATTACGTTTTGTAATAATTATGTATAGTAGCCAGATGACAGTTAACCAGAAGCCATTACTTTTAGAATCCTCTCCCACTTGGAATTCAGCCTTTGACACTTCTCCCACAGCATTCTTCTGGAGAAGCTGGCAGGCCATGGCTTGGACAGGTGTGCTATTCTCTGTGTTAAAAACTGCCTGGATGGAGGGACCCAAAGAGTAGTGGTGAAGGGAATGACATCCAGTTGGTGGCTGGTGGGATTCCCCAGGGATATGTGTTGGGTCCAGTCCTGTTTAATATTTTTGCAGATGATCTGGATGAGGGGATCGATTGCATACTCAGTCAGCTTGCAGGCGACATAAGTTGGGCGCAAGTGTTGATCTGCTGAAGGGAAGGAAGGCTCTGTAGAGGGATCTGGACAGGCTGGATCCGTGGGCTGAGATCAACAAAATGGGTCAACAATCAAAGTAGCAGGTCCTGTGCTTTAGTTACAAGAATCCCAGGTAGCACTACAGGCTGGGGGCAGAGTATTTGGAATGGAACATGAGCCAGGAGTGAGCATGGGTGGCCAGGGCACTGAGTGTCTTCCTGTATTCAACACTGGTAAGGCCACATCTTGAGTCTTGTGTTTAGTTTTTGACCTCTCATTCAAGAAAGACATTGAGGTGCTGGAGGTGCCCAGAGCAGGGCAACTAAGCTGGTGAAGAGTCGGGAGACTAAGTCACATAATGAGCAGCTGAGAGAAGTTAATTCTATGACACCACTGTGTTTAAGTCTGATAGCTTTAAAAAATATCTACAGTTATGTCAGTATAATAATGTTTTTCCTTCACAGAAGTGTGGAAATTCATAGCTAAATTTGAGTAGCTTTTTTTCATGGTTTTACCCAAGTCAGCAACCAAGCCCCATGCAACCTCATGGTCACTCACATGGGAAGAGAACAAGAAAGACAAAAGCTGGAGAACTTATGTGTCAAGATAAAGACAGTTTAATAGGAAAATCAAATCTGCACAACCAAAACAAAACAAGGAATTAATTCATTGCTTCCCATGGACAGGCAGGTGCTCAACCATCCCTAAGAGAGATGGGCCCCATCACTCATACTGGGTACTTGGGAAGACAAGCTCCATCACCAAATGTTCCCCCAATCCTTCTTCATTCTTCCTCCCACTTTATATACTGAACATGATGTCATATGATTTGATCCCATTGGTCAGCTGGGATCGCCTGTCCTGGCTGTGTCTCCTCCCAACTTCCCATGCATTTCCCCCCAGGGCCCCCCTCACCAACATGGCAGTACCAAAGCAGAAAAGGCCTTGGCTCTGTGTAAACCATGCTCAACATCAGCAAAAGCCTCTCTGTGTTATCAGTTCTGGCCTGTGTTCAGCACGAATACAAAACACAGCCCCATATCAGCCACTCTGAAGACAATTAACTCCACCCAGCTCAAACCAGCACACTTGCCTTTCTTATGCTGCTGCAGCTCTCCTTAAGGATGATGTGATACGTTATGTGCTTATTCAATCCAATGCTTGAACTCAGCTGATGATTATGAAAACTCTCATGGATATTTGGGTACAGTCTTGCCCAGGATGCAAACATAAATGACTTTTAGGACTTCTAAACTGACTATGCATGTTAAGGCAGGTGTTTTTACTCCTTTGTAAAGTGCTTTCCCTCCTCCTTCTTCTAAGGTTCTCAGTTTCATGTGCTGCCTCCCCAGCTTAGAGCTGAGCACAATAGAATCTGGTTTTAAAGGGACTTCTAAAGTCTTCTAAAAGGACTTTCACTTCTAAAAAGTGAAATCTGATTTATATTGCTCTAAACCATGAAAGGTAGCTTATAAGTGTCTAAAGATTTTTTTACTTGCACTTTGCATTGTTCTTTAAAAAGTTAGCTAATGTATTTTGTTAATATACAGTTCTCAGACTTTAAGAAAACCAGCTTTGCAATTTTCTGAGGCCTAGTTCTGAAAGATAAAATCATTCTATCAAAAATGAGAAAAGGGAAAGGAAAATTAAAATGACGCTCATCCTCAGGCCAAGATGACAAAAGATAGAAGAAATTCTCAAGGCTTTCTTGCATTTTTCAACTGAAACTGAAAAACATATCATTAGAGAAAAAGTGATATACTCAAATTCCATCAAGAGAAATTATTTTCTGAAATGAAAGCATGGAGCCAGTAAATAACAAAAAATATGAAACCTCAAGTGGTCAGAGTATAATTTTTCCCTCACATTTGGTTTGCTGAAGCAGCCTATTTTATATACATGTTCCTGAGCTAGTCATAGATAGTCAGAGGGAAAAGCCTTTGAAGACCTTCATACAGGATTTGCATAGGTTTGATACCTAAACTCTTTTATGATCTCTTTCTTCCCCAAACTGTTTGATAGCAATGAATTTTCCTTTTGCAAGCATGCACATAGCAACTTAACACTGTGTGGTGCCTTGGTGTTTATCTGAAATCTGGCCATGTTAGGATTCCAAGGAAGAGATCTTCCAGCTTAGGAACTTCAGTTTAGTCTGTTAAATGTCCCCTGCAAGTAGCAAGTTTAACTCGACCTTTTTATTTGTCATAAGCAAAGAAAAAATAATTTATCTGAGATGCTAACATTCTTGACTGACTAAGTGGATTTTAACTTACCCTCTCCTTGCACTACGGTAGCAAGCATTCATTATTTCAAGCATATTACTAGAAAGTATGTGTTCCATAAAAGATATTGATTTAGTAGGACTATAATGAATAGAATTTCCAGATATAACTTGGACAATTACGTTTACTAGAAGAAAATTGCATGCTGTGAACAATTCATTACTTTTCAAAAAAAAAAAATTGTGCTATACCAATATGTAAACAAGCAAATATATGTTAAGTTGTTTGCTGAAATCAAACAATTTTTGTTTGATTCTGTTTACACAGAAACTTTCCATGTAAAATTTTTGACTTTGCAGGATAAATGTTTGCTGGGAAGGTGGAAGGGTAAGAATGCTCCAGCAGTCCAACTATAAGGATTTTCACCTTGGAGGTGGGTTCTCAAGTTTCAGTTCCTCTTGCAAATAATATTTATGCACTAGTACAAGTCAGAGTAATTTCAGTAAAACTGGCTTAGACTGCTCACAAATCTGTTCTTTAGAAAATCTTATCCAGTCTCTTGAAGGAGATGTTTGACCATAGAGTCTATACTTTAAATTAGAAGGATTTTTTTTTTTTTTTTTAATGAAATGTTTCCTGTTAGTGAAGTTTGTGAGAGGGAACAGGATCAGTTCAAGCGGTTGTCTAGGAAGAAGGTATGTAACTTTGAATTTTGGCAGTGCAAAGCTCATATTTAGATATAAGTTGCCACAGAAATTATTTTTATCCAGGAGGGCTGCAGGATACACTTCCAGACTTGGCATTATATCTGACTGGTTTAGCAAAGAAAGTAAATTTGGCTGTCACAGACTGCTGTAGCTGTATGGTGCACCTGAGCCCTGTACGGGGATATTGGGTACTTCTGGTTGAAATTCTACACACAAATATTAAAAAAGGAAATAAAATATTAAAAAAGCGCCCAACCAAATATTTTACTTCCACTTGAAACTTTGGAAACATTTACCGACCTTTGACTATAACAAAGACCTGAGATGTCCAGGACTATGTGTACACAGCAGATGCTTGCATTTCACAATGTAATTTTCGTCTCTCCAATATGTCATGTTGTTAAAAGGTGTGTTCCCATTCCCAGTGTCCTCATCATGCCTGTTCTTGTAGAAGCCAAACTCTCTTCTCCAGGTTCAGCAGCAGCTTCCAGGCCAATCAAAGTCAAGGGGATCCCCATGGTGGCTCAGCTCTTCAGTGAGGTGTCAATCCCCTTCTCTAGGTAAGGCACTGGTTTGACATTCAGAACTGCGGGCTGTCGCGAAGCAAGTAAAAACACTTACTCATAGAAAACGTAAGTAAAATGGACAACTATAGTTTTCTTCCACTCTTGTCACAACTATAGCTGTACAATATTCCTGAGTAGTTCCTGAAGAATGTGATTAATAGCTGCTTTTGCTAATAAGATCCACAAGTAGTGTTGAAAATTTCATGGCTAATTCCGTAATAGATATGCATCACTTATGAATGTATATAATGTGATTTTTTATTTAATGCTTCTAGATTTTTACTTATGCCTTTGTGTAAAGATGTGCTTTTCATATCTTTGTCTCTTCATATCTTTTCAAAGAAAGTAAATTTATTCCATTAGGAGGCATGCAATTATCTAATTACTTCTGCGAATGTTTTTTGCATAAAAATTCTTGTGTATGTGCCATGTGCATGTGTTTTAGCTCCTTTAAGCTAGTTTAAAGCAAGGGGAATAGACAGAGCTTTAATAATCTCCAAGAAGGCAAAATTGTAATTGTTCTACCTGTTCTGAAAGATAAATTAAAAAAAATTACTACCTTTTTTCTCTTACTTATGAGGGACAGATGTTTAAAATGTTGATTAATTAAAAATCCCAGTTTTTTTTGTGTTAGTGTTTTTACTTGCCTTAATTGCACTACTAAGCAGACACTGAATGGTAGATAAGTTTTGCAGAATCTACACTTGCTAGTAGAATTTTTCATTCAATGGTAATATTGGGCTGATTGCAACCTAACAGAGGCAATGCTATAGCCAGGTTTCCGTGGCCAGGTTCCCTGTCTACCATTGAAAATGGAAAATCTCCCTCAGTGCAGGTGTCAAGGGAGCTGTTCGGCATGACAGTGTCAATGAGAGTCTAGGGACTCCTCAATGCAGGCATCATTGATTTAAAAGACACTTATAGCTCCTCTGGAATCATTTGGCCTATCCCCATAAATACACCCTTAGGGGCACTAAAGCACACGTTACTGGAACAATAGTGTGTGAAAGCTGTTCGCTCAGTTTTACACTGTTGATGCTGTAGTTGAAGGTGTCATTCAATCTAAAGACAAAAGTAGTTAGAGTATTATTGTGCACTACCAGCATGGGAAGCAGTTGTAGCCTCCTTTTTGATAAGGCTAAGATCAGTATTATCTTAAATCCTGGAAAATCTTAGTGACAAAGTCCTACAGTGAAAATGACAAAAATTGAACTGTGTTGGGGCAATTTGCTATGATTGAAGGAATTGTCTTTATTCCTTCTCCTTCTTTAGGCTTTTGAAGGACTTTTTCTCAGTTCATCTTGCTCTTTGTCCATATTTTCAGTCAGTAATTCTCTTTGTTAGTGTCCACATATAATTTGTTTTATTGGTTTGGGGTTTTTTTGCTATGGACTATATACTTTTATTTTTGAGATAGTAAAAATGCCAGATTGCTCTTTCTGTGCATTGCATTAACCAAATTCTGAAGCGTAATATGCCATGAAGAACTTAGCCATAGCAAATCAGTATTACTTTAGAGAGAAAACAAATGAAGTCTCAATAGCGCAATATGTGGATAATAGAAACTCATGCAGAAAGTGTGAGGATAGGTCTGATGTTCACCTCTACAAGACATGGGGAGTTTATGAAACATTTAAGGTCTTTATATCATTGCAAAAGTAAAATCAAAACTTAGTAATGAACACTTATTTGGACAGACCAAAGGATGTAATCAACCAATGCTAAAGGCAGTTGATCTCAAACATCCTTCTCCTTCCTGTCCTGTTCTTATCCTTTGCTTGTCACCATACATTGGTCACAACACATAATGTTTACAATAATGCTTTGAAAGGCTTCTGTCCTATAATGCAGAAAAAATAAATGCTTATTTTGCATTTTGATATTGGCCAGTTAGACAAGTATTTTTTCCTATCTGTATAATAATAATAAATTTCCAGATCATGTATATGTTTAAAAGATTATTGTTGCATTAAATTCTGAAAAGGAACACTAATAAATACAGAAGACAACAAAATCAAATTCCTTTTTATCCATCTCAACACATGGCTATTATTATGGCTATTAAAAAGCAAGAAAATCCATGTACCTCCAACCCTCCACAACTACCCTGAGCAAAAAAAAAAATTTTAGTGGCTTTCACCCTAAAAAATGGTGTAACTGCAGCGAGTCCTGATGTCATGAACAGAAGAGGTTTTGCCTGCAGATCTTTCAAAGGCTTTGCCTTCTACTGATTTGGTGTGAGAGCAGAGTCAAACTGATTAGGTTACACAGAAAAAAACTCATTCATTTATTCCAGGCAAATGTAATAATGTAACCATAATATCTTTCAGTCTTTGGTATTCATATCACATCAAGAAGAAATCATGCTGACACTTTTTAATTTACTTTATAGCAATGAGTTAAAAACAACCTTTGAAAGCTTGGTTGGCTTTGGAGGAGGAAAATTAAGAGGACCTAATACAGGCTGCTAAAATTAGAGCAGGACAGAAAAGAACTTCTTTGCTCTCTAAGCATTCTGATGAATCTGAGATTAAATTAATTAGGAAAATAAGATTTCTTCTCTAGGTTACTGGTATGTTAACTGAGATGTTTGTTGTCTGACACTGAGACCACCTTTCACATGGCAACAGTATCCATCGTTTTAAGCTCCCTTTTAACCCCATGACAGATCAGTCTCACCACACTGACCACTGGGAAAGTCCATTGACAGGGCTAACTCCTGCACCTTGCAGGAAACTTGGGACCAGGCTGTTTGAGCGAGTCAAAAATCATACCATGGGCCATTTCATCTGTTCATTGACTCTATTAACCTCACCAATGCAGACATGGGCTACATGTGCAAAGAATACTTATACTGCAGCCCAGTTGGAGCTGAATCACTGAGATACGATGCTCCCATATGATTGACAGTTGATTTTTACCAAATGCATTCCTTCATTCCATGGATCAGTGCAGGAAGGACAAAGGTGCCTCATTAGAAAAATACTGATGTGATATTTTAGAAATTCAGAGAATTGACTTATTGCTTTCTGATTTGGCTAGTGTAGCATTTGTCTCCTTTTTGCTTGGAAGGCAATCCCAAGGTATGTGCTCTGGTGGACACTGAGCAGGGAGGCTGATCTAGATGATCTCCAGAGATCTCTTCCAATCTTAGCCATTCTGTGAAATTCTGTGGAACTACCCAGACTGGATGTCAAGTGGGAGAATCAGCCTCCTTTTTTTATTTATCATGATGACATGGTTGTGAAATAACATTTATTTATGACTTGAGATTAAAAAACCAACCAAGAAAAAAAAGCGATTTTTTGAAAATTTACTTATAAATGTTACAGCTAAAAAAGTTTGTTTGCAAGAGGTTTTTAACAGGGTCCTTTTCAATGGTCATTGATGAAGTTACTGTTGTCACAGGAATATTTCTGTATTAGTAAAATAATCTATCTAAATGGGTCTTTTTCTATTTTTATAGTGATCAGTCGAGTAAATATAAAAGAAAACACATGTAAAGAAATACAAAGAGGAAAACATTAAGCTATTAAAGAAAAAAAAAACAATTGTTAAGACTTTGCTAACCTGGAGTTCACTTGCCAGAAATCATATCGACACTAATGACATTACCATTCAAAATAATGAGATGGATTCTAAATCATAACTAATAAAGTTATGATAATTAATTACTGAGATATAGAGAATAATAATCCTTTTTACCACCCTCATTATATTTGGGCTTAATGGAAATTAAATATGAGGAGAAAAAAATTTCATAAAAGAAATACAAAGTAATAGAGTTGCTCTGGTCTAGCTTTAACTTTCTAATTAGGTTTTAAAAGTCATCACTGTAATGAAATACTTTTCAGTCATACATATATAGGTGATATTTCCCTAAAAAGCAAAGATCTTTGTTAGTAATATAAGCATTATTACAGCAGTGGAAATAACAAAAGTACCATTGCCTTCTAGAGCAAAATAATAAAATTTAAGTGTTACAAAAAGGTTATTTGGGTACTGATGATTATTAATACTGTACAATTTTAGAATGAATTTGTCAATTTCATTAACTTTTGATTTAAGAGTCTATATACTCCTTTTCAGGCACTCTGCATCCAAAAGCAAAAAAAAAAAAAAAAATTGATTTATACAAAGTGTTTTTTCATAGAATCATAGAATATCCTGAGTTAGAAAGAGTCCACAAGGATCATCAAATACAACTCTGAACTAAAAGTATATCAGATTCCAATGAGTTCAGTTTTTTGCTGTCAGTGTTCATCTTCTGTGATGCCATTTGGTATTGTCTCTGAAGGAGATTGTCTTTGTTGCATCTGAATCTAAAATATTGAACACCAACTTCTTCAAACAAACAGAAACAAAAGTCATCTTATGTTCTCCTAAGGAATGGTGATTCTTCTTGGAAATTGTGCTGCAAAACTGTTTATCCAAGAAACTCTGCTGGAGATACACCTCATATAAAACCCATTTAATTTATTTTTGGGCTATCAGATGTAGTGGAGTTTTTTTGTTCCACATTCACATCCATTCTGCTTTTTAATCTATGGTGTTTATTTGAACTAGCAGGTTTCTGAATTTGCACTCAAAAGAATTCAACATATCCCATCCTCCCCCCAAATACTAGTTGAGTTTCACCATAGAAGACCTCTCAATCTTTGCAAAACTGGTATTACAACCACCTCGGCCTAATTTATGTGAAATAAGCAAGAAAAGAAGCTCAGAGCTCTTCTCCTGTCAGTGAGTACTTGTGTAGTGTTCTACAAAGTACATTATCACCATTTTTTTTTCCTGAATAGCTGAAGTTTTAGTCACCCTGACATGTATTATGGGATGTCTAATAAAACACAGAGGAATTAGGTAGACAAATACCTATGGATTCCCTTTCATGTGCCAAGAGCCAAGACTGAATCAGTGAGTAAAACTCAGGTCCCTGAATCAGAAGCACCCCAGTTTTGAGTTAAGAAGCTGAAATCAAGAGGAGTCTAAATCAAAACTGAGGGAATAGAAATGCTTGAAGGTGTTTGAAAGGCAATCCTGGAGGAGGATCTGGACATTGAAGGTAAAACCAGGCTTTGCACTGAACTATGCTTAACATATGTAATTAAACATTAAATTGATTTTTATTGTACTGAGAGTATTGTATTAATTAATGATTTTTTTCCCTGAGGTTAAATAAAAATGCTACTTTTACTTCTTCTCTAATTAATCCTTACCCCAGAGAGATGATCTATTTTAATTGCTTTCCAGAAGACAGTATTTGTTTTTCTTTGTCATACACTTAACAAACACCCTTTCTACATTTATCTCTCTCTTAGGACACATTCACAAAAAGATAATGCATCTCTACAAATTATTTGGCAGCTGGTGGTAGAATATAATAAGTACAATAAATTAAGAAATGACTCACCAACATTTTTTTCCCAAATTACACTATAAAAAGAGAAGTCACAATATGCAAAGCAGGGGCCTTGCTCACAAACAAGTAAGGGCTCTGAGAGTGGTACAATCTGTGTTCAAGGTCTTAACTGCACATAGACAAATGGTTCCCCTTAGTTCTGCTTCACAACAGGAAGTTGTTATAAGATAAATGTACCCAGGGTAAAATGTACTGAATCTCAGCACACTGATTTGTGAAGACATAAAGCTATCTCAGACACAGTGGAAATTTAAGAGATTATTCAGGCAAGCTGGAGCAGACAGCAGGCAGTGGTTTTGAGCAAAAAATAGTCGAGGCATTTTTCCACTGGAAATGTAGAATTTGTTTCCATAATGACACTATTCTGACATCTGTGGCCCTTTTGCACCGTCATGCATCTGAAAAAAACCCTGTGTGAGACATCTGTCAGGTTTCCCCTTGCAGAATTACAGACAAACAAACAAATAAATGGATAGATAAATTTAAAATGTATTTCAACACAATATAATTAGGTTCTAGTTATGAAAACAGTTTTCATACACAGGTAACCTCATTGAAATGCTTAGTAATTAATAGAATTAGAAATCATGGATTTCCTGAAATATTTAAAGTTTCCAGTTTTCAGGAAATTGTCTGCATCTTAAATGATATTTCTTGGTTTTGTTGATTTTAATTATTTTTTTTCTTGTTTTAAATGAAGGTGTTTTTTTCATGTTCTTCATGAGCAGCTACACACCTTATTGAGAACCTGAGGGATAAAAATTCATACATTTCTTCTCAAAAATAATAAAAAATATATTATTTACTTGAAAAATTAATATAAATATAATACAAATTTAGTATATACCCAGAACATTTCAGGAGCATACACTTAATGGTTTTCTTCTCTCTGGTTTTTTAGCAACCCATTGTGAAGATACTGTCGTCATCTTTCATCACCTTCCCCCTATACAACAGGCAATCTCTTTCCACATTTCAAATGCCTTTTGTAGGGTCTTTTTTTATGATGTCTGGCTCTAATTACAATGAAGTAATTGCACAATAGATGTATAATTATATCCAATTTCCTTAAATTTATGGAAAAAAAAGAAAAAAATGGGTGTAATTCTCTAGTTTTGGTGTCCTGATGGAAAGAAAAAGGTGGTGGTTGGAGCAGGTCTGATTCCAGGAGCCTACACTCTGTATCTGCCAAATCATGGCCCTATGCCTGTAGGGTTTCATCCTTATAGTTGGTGTCATCCCAAAGAACTCCATATGGAAAAGAAGTAGTACAAAAAAAATCAGAAAGTAAAGAAGTATAGTGCTCATATAAAATATTTATACTGCTAAAGCTCTTATCTGTCTTTGTGCTGTAAAAAGATGCAAGCAAAGAGCTGAACAAAGGGAACACTAACACACCTATTTTTGTAACCACACAGTTTGCAGGGATTACTGGAAATATCTCCAAAGCTAAAATTAAAGGTTGATGGATCAATGCAGCAAACAGACTTTGACCATGAACTGATGCATGTCTGAGAAGAAAGACAAGAAAATATTTTCACATAGGCAAAGAAAGGGTCTCACTCCTTCCATGAAAGGACGGAACCCTCAAACTATCTGAGCATGAAATTGTTACAAACTTCATTTATATATTTATATACACACACACACACACACACACACACACACACACACATAAACACACACACACACACACACACACACACACACACACACACATAAACACACACACACACACACCTGTGGAAGGTTTACTTACACAGTTTTTCTGAGTATGTAAAAGATAACAGAGCTGGGTTACTTTATTTATCCCTTGGATCAGCTAGATGAGATGCCTTGATGCCTTTCCACAGCAGTGAGGAGCAAAACCTTAAACAGGACACTTAGAGACACAGATACAATTTAACCTGTCATAGGTGGAAGAAAACCCAAAAAATAACAGTTTTGTTGTCTTATAAGCTTACAATTTTCAGCTATTCTCTGTTTCCTTTTAGAAATTCATTATAGATGCTTGGATTAAAAAGACAAAACAGAATCTTATTTTGTTACAACTTAGTTTTTGGCAGAATGAAGAATCAAAGGAAATTGTTTGAATTGTGCACAATTTCAAATAATGGTATATTGGAAAATTAGCACAAATGATCCAAATAGAGCCTCCATTTACTGCTTATCCCAGGTTCATCTCACCTCATGTTGGAGATTAGGATTCTTCACTAAAAAGTTTGGCCTGTCACTGGAACAGGCTCTCCAGGGAAGTCACAGCACCAAATCTGTCATAACTCAAGAAGTGTCTTTGACACTTTTTAGTCACATGGATTAGCCTTAGGAAGTCCTGCAAAAAGCAGGGATTTAGACTTATTGACCCTTAGTATTGGGACTCTTCCAATCTGAGATATTTGATTCTATGTAAAGTTTTCCAAATTTGTTTTGGCTCCTAATTCAAGACAAACCCTTCTTTGGGATCAAATTGTGAGTATAGGTATATATACTGGCAAGTAGACTCACTCATTAGACTCCTGGCCTTTCCAGAAGGATACTGTATTAAACTCAAGTATCTCACAGGCAAGGAAAAAAGACAAAACAGAGAAGTTAATCAGTGTCTTATTTGGAGGAGACAGAGTAAGGATGAGAGCTCCTAACTTAGCAGAAAACGTAGCTGGTACAGTCAAACACAGAGCTAAATCCTCAAATTCTACTGTGACTGAAATTCTACTGTGCTTTGCTTTCTACTATCTGTTTTCAGAGTAAAGACTTTGAAATCATCTCTCTGTTACAAAGAACTGGACAGTAACTGCTTCTCAATGAAACCAGCTTGTAAGATTTAAGTGTTCAGAAGTATTCCAGGCAGAGGAATTTTACCAAAGTTATAAACATCAAAAAACATAGTTTTATTAAAAAAAAAAATCATAGGAATTATATTGTGAAAATGGGAAGTCAAATATCAGAAACAGAACACAAATGAACACAAAATTCTCAGTGAAATTTTTAATTTAACTTTATTGAGATAGGTTTTGTGACAACTAAACACAGCAGATTCCTGACACTTTGTGGAGGACCCAGTAAATAGAGTGCACAGAACTCCTCTCTCCTGTTCAAACTGCCGTCTGAATGGTGTGAGGAAGGAAGGAAAAATACCTTAATATTTTCTGCACTGGGCAGTGAGAGTACTGTACTATACCTTCAGGAGTACTTTGTCTGCCAGAGACATAGTATTTTTCTCAGTGTTCTGAGATAATGCAGCTCAGAACTACTGGCAACATGTATAACCATGATCAAGCTCTGAATGTGTTATTTTGAATACAAAGTGGACTCTAGTTTTTCTGAGTAGCTGGCTGCTAGAAGCAGAAAACATCTGGTCATCCTCCTCCCAGAGACTGCATTTTCCTGCTCTTCAGAAGTACAGTATATATATTAGTAATTTATTCATTACATTAAGAGGCAATGGTAAGTTTATAGGGAAATAAAACCTGTCTTGTGTTTCCTACTACATTCCAGATTTTCTTTCTAAGAAGCTGAGAAGCAGAGACAGCAACGGACTTGTTGAACCTCATGCCATTGGTCAGCCCATGGATCCAGCCTGTGCAGATCCCTTTGCAAAGACTTCCTACCCTCCAGCAGACCAACACTCTCACACAACTTACCATTGTCTGTGAACTTACTGGAGGTAGACTTGATCCCTTTATCCACATCATCAATAAAGATATGAAACAGGACTAGCACAAATACTAAGTCCTGGGAAACACTGCTAGTGCCTGCAAACAAACAAACAAAAAACCCAACCCAACAAAAAAAGCCAGACAAAAAAATAAAGAGCCAAACAACAACAACAAAATAAAACAAAAAAACCTTACACCAAACAAGCAGATTCTGCACAACAGTTCCTGCACAAAAGAGGGTTTAATAAACCCAAAATGGAAAACATTTCTGCATAAGAATGTTCTACATCTTTCTTCACATTCCTTTTATTACTATAAAAGGAAGACTTGGACAAAAGGCATATGCTGATGATTCACAAGTTTCTGGGAATGGCAGGGGCCCATTTTCACTGATTAGAATCAATTATTGAAGCAGAGAGACAGAACTGTCCACAGTTAATCAGAAATTAATATTGTTGTGCAGTTCCTAAAAGATGCTGTGCATCATTTAACTGTCTCTGTAGCATAACTGAGGCATTGGTACATCCAAAGTAAGCTTCACAGAACATATTAGACATGTATCAGTGATGGATGGCTATTTCAGTAATTTCATAGTGCAAAGACAAACCACAGAGCCTCATGTATATTAATCTCCTTAGCAAAAGCAATGCCAGCATCAGTAGATGTCATTATCATCAGAAGAAAGGACAGCAAATCCATCAAATGGTTACACTCAAGTAAGAATAATAGGCAAGAAAACAGAAACCTGATAGTTGCAGTATGGAATGGGGAAAAAATAAGATAGCTCTTTAATAGTATCAAAGATATCAAGATTTTTTATTGATTTACTGTCAAATAAGGTACATGTTTCTTGCAGTGCTTTGTGCCTAAATGGTTACTTATGAGTCCAAACCATGTTGCAAATAAGCACATATTTTTTTTAATATACCACAGGTGGGGTGCTGTGATCCTGCTTTTAGTACAGTCAAAAAGACTATGTTTAATGGTTTCATGCAAACATGAAAGTGTCTCATTTATTTAAGAACAATAAAGATAGAAACCTGAAACAAAAACTAGCAGGAGATAAATTCAAAAGAAGCAAAATAAAACAGATTTTTGTCTCTTTATGTAGGTAAGGCAAGGAAATCCTTCCTGAAGGATATTGTGAGTGCTACATATTTTCAAGACTTCAAAAATCAGCTAAAGTTTGCTGAAGAAAATCCACACCAGACCTCTAAATACAAAAATATGACCTGTGATTTATGGAATCTTTGAACTTCAGATGGATGTAACCCAGGGTTCTGTTCTCACCAGAGAATTGGTATTTCTACCTGCCTGCTCAATTCATAATGCCTTCTGCAAGTTTCTGCTATTTGCTATGATCAAAGAATGGATATTATGTCTGATAGTCCTTTCATCTGATTTGATGAAACTAGTTTCAAATTTCTCTATAACATAAGTCATACTTCTAAAACATACCAATACTTTCAGACTCTAATAATGTAGTTTGTTGTAGACAAAAAAGGCATTCCAATTTGCAGTATGGACATGGATATTGGAAGCAATTCTCTGAAGTACTAAGAACTTTCCATAGTTCACCCATAGTTTCAATATCATCTACAATTGCAGTAGCACCAAGACCGTGCTTGATAGTAATATGAACTATGGAATGTGGTGTCACACAATTAACTCTGGAGAACAATAATTGACAAGAGTAAAATTTCTGGTAAAAGTCCTTCATAGAGAAAAAAGAACAAGAACTTTCCAGGGCAAAGATCCTACAAAGGTTATTTCGGCAGCATTTCTCAGATTATTTTGATAGCAGAGCAGACCCTGGGGCTTTTTCCCCAGCACTAGGCCAAAAAATGATTACCTTTTTCCTCTATTTTTCCTCTGAGATTCAAAGTTTTCCTTTGAAAAAAAGTCAGTTCTGATTGATTTTCTGTGATGCCTGGTACTTGAATTAACCAAAAGAGGTAATATCTAGGAGGCAGTAGCAAACTGAATATGGCAGAGAATTAGTTACTATTTTTTCAACAAAAAACCCACTTTCAGTACTAATTGTTTGTACCAAGAGGGCCTCCTACTGTTACAGCAGATCTAGCATAGTGTGAACATCTGAATTTACTCTTTCTTAATACTTTGGTAATTGCTATTGTATGTCTGATAAATCTTGTACAAGCTGTGAGACCTTGAACAGAGAAATCAGTAGAGTTATAAGAATCTACCTAACTGGAATTAATTCTCTAGCTAGCTTCATGTTGCTCTGTGACCAATCATGCATTCTAACCAAATGTCTGCCAGAGCCATATGTCCTATCATTTGAATTAATTTTCCTTAATTGGTCATAATATTAACTTACAAGTACCTGCTGTAGGTGATGCTGAGGGTAGAGTGTCCTATAACATAAAGTATTAACCTTCACTCTTGTCAGAGAGAATATGTGGCCTAAAATCTCTTACCTTTATTTGGACTCCCAGAAAATCCATGCATGTGCTTTTAAAGTGACAGTTTTTAACCCTTTCATTTGAATTTAAATTCAAATGAAAAATTGAATGGCACCCTTTGCTTTTTTTTTTTTTTTTTTTGTAAGCTTAATAATCAAGACAAATAACAGTGTGTATGTCACACATTTCAGTTAAAAGCATTCAGGACAGTACCAGAATTCAGTCTCAGGATTTCACATTTATTTCTAGAGTAATAGCTTCATGTAGAGTACATAGGGTTTCAGGCTGTATTTATAGAGTATTTGATAATTTGATTTGTATTTCTGAGAGGCAGAGTTTCTTTCTCATACTTTTTCTTGTGTTTCTTAGTACCAAATTAACCCACAAACTTGCTCACAGCAGTTCTGTGTCTTTGAGAACATAACCTGGAAAAGTGTAACTCTTCAATCAATTTTATAAGCTATATCTAATTAAGTAGGGAGAAGATTTTTGAACTCTTCAAAATTTCCTTGATAGTATAAACCTTACATGACTGTTTATTAGTCAGTTTTTCAGCACTATGAATGTATGAAAGCACTTTATGCTGATACGAGACAGATGATGTTATCACTCAGGATTTTGATAATAGAAAAGCATATTCTGGGGGGTTTGGGAAGTATTCTACGCTCTGGGAAACTTTGTAATGGGAAAATTCATTGGAAACTCTGGGAAATTCATTGTAATGAAGATGACCGTTTTACAGCTATGAGCTTGCCTTGGAGGAAAGATGGCTAGCAAAATTAAATTTGATTAAAGAATGACCTTCCAAGATATTGTTTGGTGTTTGGGAAGGAAAAGATCTATTCTACATCTGGTAAAATATGCAGATATGGATCTACACAGTATATTACTTGCTTAGCAAGCAAGAAGTAGTAATCTACTCATCAGGTGAACTTATTATTCTGTGTCTTCAACATTTATTCACATGTTACAAATATTCTCACCCTGTAGTCTATAATTAGTAAAATCAAAATGTAATAAAAGCACCAAACGAAACACCCAGGACTTCAGTATTTGCATGGCTAATTGAATCATACTTATTTGGTGGGATAATATGATTAGTGAGAGAAGGAAACTAATATTATACTCAGAATATATCACCTTGACTCTTAACTGAGAATTTTTAAAGCAAAGTAGAAGCTATAGGAATGTCAGTAGTTGACCTCTTCAAAGTAGTTTTAGCTCTAGAGAGAAACTAGTGCTGAAAAGTTTGTTTTGAGAATGAAACATAAAAATTGCTGCCTTTTAATAACTAATTTAGGCTATCTGGCTTGCAATGAAGAAAAAGGTTTAGGATCCTAGCAATATACATGTATGTATTAAAGGAAGTGAGAGTACATGACTGCAATCCTAGACATTTTTATGCTATATACCAGTTACAGCATATTGAGCAAAGTTTGATACACTTACGTTTGTGGGGATGAGAATGTTTGTGGGACAAGTTTGCAACCCAGCATTGCAGGGAGACTTAGGGACATGTCGATGGACTCCTTCAGCCTTTCTACCTTTGTCAGCAGGCTGTAAAGGAGTGATGGATTACCCCAGGGACACTTTGGGTGTGAAAAGTCGGGGAGTTGGCACTCTGGGGCTTGCCAAGAGATGCTGGGGCCTTTTAACTTGTTGAATCCCTGCTTTCCCAGTAGAAGTATTCACACGGCTGTGAAGAGGGAGCTTAACTTTCTCTGTTTGACTCCTACTGAAACAAAAACCAACCAAAAACATTTATCCAGAGAAATTTTCATTCAGAATATATTGAATGCACTTAGCAATAATAACGACTAGCAAGAATGAGTTTTCAAGATTTGGTACAGCAGGTAATGGTATAAACAAATATCCGTTTGCAAACCACTATCCATTTGTGAGTCACTGTAAAACAGAGAGAGTTTCAGTTTAAAAAGGGGTGCTGAATTTACCTGAAAAGGACAAAGATTTTATATGAAATGGATTAAGCTCAACTGAATAATGTTTGTTTTGGTTTTTTTTTCCCTTTGAATTTGTTGAAATATTGAAGTCAAATATTAGTTAGAATTCAATCTCCAATGTAGTTTTACTTTGATGTGACACCTGAATACACTGTAACGTCAAAATGATTGAAATACTAGAAAAAATCTCTGTTTATTGCCCTCTAATATTGTTTTGGGAATATTTTTGGAAAAACCAGCTATCTCTTGCAGTCCTTTCTTATCTTTCTTTAAAGCTACACGCCTAAGCAGAAGTAAAGTTTTCCTTGTGTAACTACCTTAAAGTATTACTGAAGTAATTCTCAGAGCGTCATGACAGAGAAGGGGAAGGCAAAGTTATAACAGCTGTGTGCATGGTTGATAGATTCTTGATCATTATATAAATCGATCTGCAGTTCCCAAAAGACAGCACACTCAGTTTACTGATTGGAAAAGTCAGAATAGTCATACTTGTCACCAAAATCTTTGTGTTTAGATGTAGACATTTATATGTTAGCACTTTTTAATAAAGTACATTTTTAATGCATCTGTGTATAGTCCAGCACCTGACAGTATGTGTGCGTGTACTTAAGTCTGTATACAACCATGTGCACTAAAACAGAACCACAAAAATATCATGATCCACTTCTCACTTAGGCTCTACTCAGGTTTAAAATACTGTTTAAATTGGTTTTGACTATTTCTTCTTAATGCCATTCCTGACTTGGAATTCTGTGGCAGAGGAGAGAAAAATGGAACTGTACCAGATAAATTTACTCTATGGTTGAAATTTTAGAAAATGGGTGCATTAAGTTTTGGGTGATGTTTTTTATAACTGGTTATCACCACTCCACAAAAGCCCTAGCTGATATGACTTTTATATTAGCTTTGACCGAGACTGCTTCATTATTTCATTATTGTATTTTTTGTTCTGTCTTCGTAATTTAAGAGCCAGTTTATAAAAGGCAAGTAATGTAGCAATGCACAGCTAAGATCACTGAATTTTTCAGGTACCACTGCTTACTGGAAATTACAACTCAGGTTATGTACCTAGATAGATAAGGTAGGATGTCATGGAAAAAAGGCATCATAAATATTGGAAAAGCCAAAAGTGACCCAGATGTAGATTCTGATAATAAAAAATTGTTCAAAAAATGTTTTAAATTTCTATACAATATTAAATGCTTTCAAGTTGAGTTGTAGATAGAGTTGTTACCAAACACTTTGTCTAGTGGTGGGTTTTCAAGTTTGCTCTAATAGAACATAGCATTCCCAAATTCCTGAAAAAAAGTGCTATGGACTGTGGTCTGTGGTAGTCTACTGGAGGAACAAGGAGGTCCAAGCCTGTGTTTGCATGTGTGTTACCCTGTGTGGAGCAGCTGAAGGAGAGAATCCACTGACTAGTTACCCAGTAGACTGAGTGCCTAAGGCCAGTTAGCCATGGTATCTCTATTATATAGGTGCATATGTTTCCCACTAAGGGGTCTCATCATGACCAGCCAGAGAGGGGGCCAGGATGGTGCTGTTGGAGTTGTTGACATTAGCCCAAATGCTGAGAGTCTGTGTAAATTCTCTTGGCCATGTGCACCCGTGTTGTTTATGCTGCTTTTGTATGAGTGCTTATTGGAAATTCCAGCTCTGCTCATCTACTGGCTGGACCTTGAAGTGTTTGGTTGTGGCAGTCTTGCCTCTGTGAGGCTACCAGATTCAGCAACTCCTAACAATAAATATTTAATGGGAGCCCTGGGAAAATAAAAATATTAAATTGTTAAGTGTTTTACTTATTGTGTCAAATCTGAGGGAAAATGGCAGAGTTCCTGGCATATTCATATCAGTGTAATCAAAAGCAAGCAAAGTTTTAGTATCATTGCACTTTATATTGTATTAAATCTCTTCTATCTGATCCCAGTTTTGGGTTTATTTGATATCAATAAAGTCAAACTGATCTTATGGGTGTCTTTTTAATTCATGGCTCAGTGAGATAGAAGCATAAAGTGTGACAAGTCAGTTGTTTAACACTCCAGTATTTCAAATGACAGCAAGCTGGTTGCAGAGTATTGTGCTTGACTACCAGGACTATACCAGATGAAATCTGAGAAATAGGCTTGCAGATATGACCATCTGCTCCCCCATCTACCCCTCAAGGTCAAATCTGCAGGATCATCTTAAAGTTGAGTCTTCAGGGACAAGAACAACTCAGTTCCTCAAATCTCAGTTACTGGCTATGCAGGAGTCCTGTCATTCCCGCACAAAGGAAAAGAACACTTTGGATGTCAGCTGAGAAAATGAAAGCAGCATAAAAATGCATGTAGAATTCCCACATACAGCAAAGTATTCAATAGAATTATGGTCTGATCCACCCTCATCTAGCTGTATAAAATCAACGTGTATAAGTAAGAATTCATACAACCCATACCACACAGAATCATAGGACCATTTAAGTTCTAAAAGACCTTTAAGATCATCAAGTTCAGCTGTTCACCCAGCACTGCCAAATCCATTAAATCACATCCCCACATGATACATCTACATGTCTTTTAAGTACTTCCAAAATGGTGATGCAACAACTTCCCTGGACAGCCTGTACCAGGGTACAGTCATGTACATGACAACTCTTTTAACACCACCACTCTCTGGGCCTACCATCCAGCCGATTTTTTACCTGCTTAGCAGTACACACATTCAAGCCATGACCAGCCAGTTTCTCCAGGAGAGCTCTGTGGGAAATGATCTCAAAGGCTTTACTAAAATCCAGCTAGATTCCATCCACAACCTTACCCTCATCAACATGCGTATGCAGGCTTCCCAAATGAGACAGGGTGTCCCTGCCTAGATGGAGATGAGCACAGAACCTAATGAGTAAGTTATGTCCATAAGATAGCAGAAAATTTTCTAGTTCATGGATATTTGCTAATTAGATGCATAGTAACTAATTAATTTCAAAAGAATTACATAGTTCTCTGTGTGCTCACCTGGAGAATTCAAAAGGACCCATGACACAAGTTTGTTTTTTTTTTAAAGTATTGTAAAAACCCATATTTTTGAGAGAACATCAAAGATTCATACCTCAAGGTTAAGATGAATGAGTAGTGGTAGCAGTGTCATCCAGCACCAAGGGACAAATGTATAACACAGAAGACAGGTTGCTTGATCCAACCAGTCTGCTGTTCCTTCCCAAATGTTAATATTTGCTAGAGAACTGATTCTCACTCTTGAAAATTTTAATGAGTTAATTCCCCTATGAAAGAGGGAGAGAGGACATTTATTTTAATTAAATATCATATACATTGAAGCTATAAGATCACAAGCAGCCAGATGCTCTGTTCATTCCAATTAATTATGCTTTGGGATTTCTGATATGCAGAAAGGACCTTGAATAGATCATCCTTAATTATAAACTTACATTGCTAATGGTGAGAAAGAATGAAGAGGGTGGTCCAGAGATGCAAACAGTTGCTGAGAGTATAGAGTGCCCTTCTACAGTTTATTAATGACAGAAAAGTAGAGTCACAATGTTTCTTGAAGTTCATTGCCTATAGCTATTGATGTGACATTTAAAGATTATGGTAAGGGTTGAGAAATATTTTTTTTAATTAACAGTTCCTCATTTTCTACATAACATCTCCAAAGATACAAGATAACCTTGATAAACAAGAAGCAAAGAGATGTTATAATACCTGTATTCATAATTAATTGTGAAATATGTTTAAGAGAACAACTTGCTGAAATGCAGTTTATTAGTCATTACAAATCCAAAAAGTAATTACTCTGTACTGCAATCTAGGACAGGTTTTGCAGTAGAAGGATTTGGTTATGCATGTTTTAATGATTGTCTATTATGCTGCCTGGGACCTTCATTTATTTTTTTCAGGGTAACTATAAAGTTCTTTCAGCTATTCTATGGTTGTCATTGTCTGTGCATGAGCATTTCTACAGCTGTCCAGAAAAGCACACAGAGGCACTACACTCAAAAGCATCATCTATTGTATTCCTTGATATTTTGTGATTTAAGTAAGAATCTCACTTCTTGACAATCAGAATTTCTTCACAATTACATATGTATTTACATTTTTGGAAATTGAAAGCAGAAAGAAAAAAATAGGTTGAACAGTATCAACATGTAAAATTTTTCCAACCTCTTACCAAGCAATCATTAGAGAACATTGAAGAGCATTGTCTGGCAAGATGCATCTCACTCATATTCTGCAACACATATCAGACTGGAAGTATAGTAGGCCAAATAATGTTTTATGAATGCATCATCTGCCTATATCAATGCAGAATTTGTAAACTGTTTTTCTTGACCTGTATACAGTAAAAATTCTCTTTTTAGCTAAAGCCTGGGGTTTTATCAGATAGAAAAGCATAATACAAATGTATTTTTCTTTATCCAGCATTTTCAGTGATTAGAATAGTTTCTTCTCATAGATGTATTCTGACTTGCTTCCTTAAGCTGAGCAGTACCCTACTAAAAAAATATGTTTATATCTAAGCCCATGGTATCTCATAGCTAAGCCCCTATATCTTATAGCTAAGCCCTTATATCTTATTATAACTAATATTTCTCAAGAAAACTTCATTTATAATCTGCTACAGATGTTATTGCTTCACGGAGAACAGACCTGAGTGGTATTGGAACCAGGCAGGTAAAGTGTGGAAACAACCTAGAGCAAAGTGAGCTGAGAGGAGGATAAAAAAGAGGAGGGAAGGGCTTATACTCCATTCTTCTTTCTGTTGTAAGCTGTGCTTAGGAAGAAACAGTATTAGCATCAGCATTAACATTTGTGAGACTGAGGTATGCTACTCCTGGATGTCACTTTTTGTTTGTTTGTTTGTTGGGTTTTTTTTTTTTGTTTTGTTTTGTTTGAATTTGTTTAAGAGCCTACTTTTTAGAAATAATGCAGTAGATATGACCAAAACTTTACTGATTTGAAATAAAATGGATTCACAAAAATGGTTTATAGGCAAATGAATAAATATCAATGATGTTGCATTACAATAAAATAAAGAAGAATTCAGGTTGAAAAAATTTTCTCAGCTTTTATGCATATGTATGTGTGTGTTCATTTCAGTAATTCTGTTCTGCTTTTTGAATATTAGGCTTTTTTAAAATTATCAGGGAGTAATTAGTCTGCATTTCTCTTCATATCCTTGCCATTCCAGAAAATACAGTAATGATTTGTTCTCAAGATAGCAGGATCTTTTGATTCTTAGTAATATTGCTCCTGTGCTTGAAGATACTTAGGAAAGATATTTCTCCACTTAATTTATTCAGTAAAAATGTGATTTAAGGCTGGAGAAGTTAATTTTTCAATCACTTATTGCTGAAAGGTCATTCGATTAACATCACATTATGCTTGTTAACTGTCATTGTAAAACTGACATCATTACCTAGCCATGCAAATTGGAAGACAGATATTATAAGAATATCCTCTGTTCAATTAGAAGCACACACATGGCTAGGGCTGGTTTTGCAGATCTCCAGATTTTAATGACTAGAACAATGAAATGAGAAGAGACTACTACATCATTATTTGTTGCTAATGCTTGCAACAAAGAGAAGAATGCATCCTCTCTTTTAAAAGGTTAAAGATAAGAAAAACAGCTTGGTTTTCCAATTTTTCTGTTATATAAGCAAATACAATCTTTATCGATTATGGATGATATTCCTAAAGGAATTAATATTAGTTAATCATCTAGATACTGTTTTATATTTCCATCTAAGCCCAGACCTTGCATAACACAGTTATATATATATCAGAGTGGTATCACTATAAACTCTAACAAATACTGATTTTTTCCATTTCAAAGTTTTGGATGAAATGGTTTCCAAAGTAGGGATCTAAGAAAAGTCTCCATGATCTAGTTCTCTTTCTTTGTTTTGTTTTGTTTTTAATTTGTCTCACAATCCTCAGTGGGTCCTATAAAACCGGTATCAGTGAAGGCATAAATATACTAGACTGAGATCTATAAACATGCATACTGAAATCCATGGGGATGGTATCTTTTCAATTGTATTCATTCAGTTAGTAGAGCATTCAGGATGTAGACGATGGCAATTTATCTTCCTTTGCTTCCTGAAGAGATTCACAGCTGACCTTTCCAAAACTCTCAGTCCTGGACAAAAATGTTTGAGCAACTAAAGGAGTAGGTACTAGAATATATAAATAATTCTGCATTCTCCCAGGACCCTCTTTGTTATTCCATTGGATTCCTTTAGAATTTCTGATTCTCCTATAACATAAGTAGGAAATTATTATACTTGAAACAAATTTGCTCAGTGCTGCAGTTGCACATACATTTAAATCATAGCTAAAGCATCTGAATATTAGAAGACTGGATTACAAATGATGAGTATTTAACAAGTCGACTGGGTTTAGTTTATTTGCCTTTGGTTATTCACCTTCAAGTTTCTTAATTTCAAGATTTTGTTTGCAGGCAGGAAGATGGAAATCTACCTCTCACAAAATAAGTTCTAATATTTTCAAGTGATGAAAAGATCTTAGATACAGATTTTTTAAGAGGTATTAAACAAATTCTAAATCAAATATCATGAAAGAAGTGCTAAAAATCTCAAATCTGATGGCAGTGTTTTTTTATTTTAAGGCCAGGAATTATCTATAAAATCAGAAACAGTGCCATCCTTTTACAGTTTTTTCTTTGCAATTTGGAACTATTGTGTTCGTTTTATATAATTTGGTAACTGTCATGTAAAAATACTTTTAAAGGCATTTTATTTTATAATCTGGGTTAAATATCATTACACCATATACAATTGCCACATTGCCTTTCAATTATAATTTTAAGCTCTTCCTAGGATTTCAGTACCCACACTCCCCAACTTATTGTCTGAAATATTTCTAGAACCTCAATTTTCTTTACTTTAGAAAATTAATCTAAAAGTGTAAATAAGCCTCCTAAATACAGTCCTTTAAACAAGCAATTTTTTTCTAAAATTTCTTTTATTTTTCATAAGGCACAGATTTCTACTCAATATGATGGTTTTCCTCAAGTGAGAATTTTTTAGTTCTCCCTAGATCTTTAATTTCTTTGTTTCATTCTAAGAATATTTTATAGTCATGCTCTTTGTTTTGACTATATCAATTAAAATCAGTCTCATCTATCTTTTGCTCTCCAAAATTTAGGTTTCTGTCTTTATTAGTGAAATACAACTGTCCTGTTAAGATATTTTTGAAAAAGAATGGAAAATATGTCTTCCTTTCTTGATGTATTTCAGAGAGTATAGACAGCTGCCTGGACTAGAGGTCAAACTTTTAAACAAGTGTGGTTTGGTGACATGATTCCCTTCTCAAGTATAGTTACAACTTTTGGGCACTTACTAAAAATATGGGTTCATTCAAAGTTCTTTCAATGCCTGTAACAATGATACACAAAATAAGTACTTTCAGCCTGCTCTTTCAAGTGCTGAAATCCACACCCAAAACCACAGTGATCCCAGAATTTTAGTCTTAGTTTTTGCTATGTTATTTACATGTCATGTATTTTGGTGAATGGCAATGTCAGAAGAAAGTAGTCTGGGCCCATCTTTTTTTAATTAAAATTAGTTAAATTAATTAATCTCATGTATAGTCAGAAAAGGAAGTAGAGGATTGAAATAGTCCCAAAATTTTCATTGTTGCCCATTCATTGTTGCAATCAGCTCTCAGAATCTGATAATTTTTGTGGGTTCTTTTGCAAAATTTGGATTGGTTATCTCCTGAGATTTCTTCCAGACCGGACAATTATTATATGCCTACTGAAATAGGAATTCTGTACATACAAGAGTAGCTTGAGTTTAGCACTCCACAATAATTATCTTAACAAATTAAAGGTCAGGGTATCATCAACCATATGAAGATTAACAGAAAGCTCTGGATTCTGTGCCTGGAATGGGGCAACCCTGGCTGGACAGACCAGCTGAGGAACAAGAGGCTGGAGAGTGGCACTATGAAAGGGACCTGGGGATCTTGGTCAATTGAAAGTTAATTATGAGTCAGCAGTGCCCTGGGTGCCAGGAGAACCAACCCTGTCCTGGGGGGCATGGGGCACAGCATCGCCAGCCAGGCAAGGGAGGGGATTGTCCCACTCTGCTCTGCACTGGGATGGTCTCACCTCGAGTGTTGGGGGCAATTTGGGGTGCCACAATATGAAAAAAAACATTAAACTACCAGAAAATGTCTATAGAAGGGCAACAAAGATGGTGAAGGGCCTTGAGGAGAAGCCATATGAGGAGCAGCCGAGGTCACTTGGTCTGTTCAGCCTGGAGGAGAGGGGCAACCTCATTGCAGTAACAACTTCCTTGTGAGGGGAAGAGAAGGGGTAGACACTGATGTCTTCACTCACATAGCCAATAACAGGTCTACAAGAAAAGGTATGAAGCTGTGTCAGGGGAGGTATAGGCTGGCTATCAGGAAAAAGTTTTTCATCCAGAGCATGGTTGGGCACTGGAACAGGCTCCCCGGGGATGTGGTTACAGAATCAAGTCTGACAGAGTTTTAAAAGCCATTAGACAATGCTCTCAAGCACATGGTATGACCTTTATGGATGATCCTGCACAGGGCAAGGAGTTGGACTTCATTATCCTTGTGGGTTCCTTCCAACTTAGCATATTCTGTGGTCCCATGATAACTGTAGAATTAGAATCCTACCTCTTAAAGCTATTAAGAATATATTGTAATTGTTATAAAACTGATTAGTTCCACGTTTCTGGGAGACACTACTGGGAGTCATCCATTGCAGTTAGTGTTGGAATGAAAAGCAATAAACATTAAGCTGTCTGTGAATTCTTTTCAGTAAGATAAGAATTATTATGATGGAACACTGCTGAAATCTAAACTTGGTCTTATCACTAGTGAACAAGTTAAGCTGAAGGGGAAGATGCTGCACTTGATTAATTGTCTGAAGCTCTTTGTATAATGTTTTCTTACATATGTGATATAAAATAGAAAATGAAATGAAAATAAAACTGTGATACTAAATGTTTTCATATTCACTGTTTCTTTTTTTTAATTTTTTGATCCAGAACATTTTTTCCCAGGCTGATTTATTTGCTTAACTTCATTTAAAGACATAATCCACCACCCTACTTGTCATACTTGTGTCTTTTAAGGGAGTCTTATTTCATGAAAACAGGGTCCTATATTAAAATCATGGATTCACTTTTCTCTTCCTGTCATGCTGCTAAGACATCCTTCTCTGAGGGTCTTTTAGTTTGATAACCTTTAGATCTGTTGTGCTGTAAGAAGGCTGCAACTCAGGTTTTTGGTGTTTTTCCATTATGCTTATGTATTTATCTTTATGCTATATGTCTCAATAACAAAATTTCATAATACTCTTGAGTAATTGTGCTTTTCTTAACCTTCTTTCTTTTACTTTGTAACTTTTCACTATATTTTCTACAAGCTAGTAAGGAGAACTTCTCTGGGACAGAAAAAACTCAGGATGTGTTTTTGCAGACTGATTTTTGTCCGCTTTGTATAAGAGACTTTCAGGATTAGTAGTCACCTGTCATCTTCTTAACAACAATATTGTGAGTTCGTGTTACTGAAAATTCATGCATGTATTAATTTGACAATGCCCTATGGGCTCATGTCTTGGGTTTCCTTGGCAGTGATGCTAATGATATCATAGTTGTAGCTGGCTGTTGTGGATTTTTGTGTTAGGTAATGTATAAGTTTTATTTCCCTTGTGAATTGTCTGACATATGAGTGTTTTCATCCATCTTCTTTTACAAAACTTTAACTTTATTGTCAATGAGGATTCCAGTTGTCCCATTTGATTAACAGTTTCACATATTGGGAGAATGAGTCAAGATTTTACACATACATAGGACGATTACATACATTTTGCTTCAATGAGAAATCAGGAACAAATTGTGTCACATTCCTAAGAAAATATAAAAATGTAATTACATTTTAAGCATATAATTGAAACTGATATATTTAATAAAAACTACAGTAAAAGGATCAAGAATTTTCAGATTAAAACCTGGACATTTATTTACACTGGTACTACTGATATCTACTGGTATAATACTCAGAAATATCCCTTAGGAATTATTTTCTAAGATAAAGTGACAAAATCCATTTTCCAGATTTTTACAAAAAAATTATGGCTTTCTATACCACTTGTCTGGCAAAGCCTAGGTTTGTGAAAGCAGACAGCATTATAAATTATGTTTGTTTTGCATATTTTAGAATTATGATGTCAAAGGAATGGTCAAGTGTGCAGGTGCAGATTTCTACAACCACAAGATACTTGCCTCATGAATAGGCTAATTAGTTGAGATGTAGAAAAAATTAGGACATTGCAGTGCTCATAATGTAAAACCCTAATGTTCAAACCAGCATGAAACTGGCTGTACTAATGGCAAAATCATCCAGGAATAACAGAACTGTTTTCACCTCCCCCCGATTTACAAAAGCAATATTTTATACAGAGTGCCATAGCTGTGTCTCCAAAGAGAGCTTATATATAAGTCTTTGTGGAATTCCTGAGGCCTTTTCCCTGTTTTGTGATTAAAAGTTGTTGCTGAAGCATTTTCAAAATATTGTAATTAATTTAATTTGTCTACATGACTGGAGTAGGTAGTGCAGCCAATTAAGACCTAGAATTTTGGCCCTAGGGCTTTAGTCTAAAACATTGTTTAGACAGGAACTAATGCAATTATCCTTATCTGAATGCTCTGAAGGAGATAGGAAGCAAATGCCAATTTGATCTCTTTATATAGGCAAAGAGACTCTTCTCTACACATAATCAAAGTGGAAACATTTTCAATAATACATGCAGCCAAATTAAAATAGTTAAAACAGCTATAAGGATGTTTACAGATGAACTTTATGAAAGCCTATTTTTGCTGATAAAGTTTAGGACTCAGACAAATGTTGTAAAATTATAACATGCATAAACCCCTTTTAACTTCTATTCTTGAAGTTGCTCAGAATTACTGCTTTTACTTTAAATAATGATTGAATAGGGAAGTTAATTTCTTTTTAATAGTGTTTCTTTTCATGTGGCTGTTTCAAAATTACTATCTGAGGAGGTTTTTTAGACATTCTTATGTTTTACAAACTACAAAAATATTCTACACTGACACTAAGTTAAACCTTCATTTCTTCATCCTTCAGTAGCTGCTAAAATCAATCCAAAATATTTTTCCAGCGTTATTGGACTAACACTATTATCTTAGACTAGTCTAACCAATGCTTTTCCAAGGTACTGTTCTGAATTTTCAGGTATATTTTAAGTGCTCATTTATTTTGATTTATTTAGTGGGAAATTGGCTTTATTCAGTACCTCCAGTCTTAAGGAAGGATAGCAAAGTTTGCTTATTCTGTACTGACCCTAGTTGTCAGATTCCAAAATTCAGTGTTCAAGATCACATCAGAAGTATATCAGGTTCTTTAAAATTATTGTAATGGGCAGAATAATATGAAGGTGTTTTTGACTTAAAGGCACAAATGTCCCAAATAACCATGAGAAGCATAAGAATATTCATCCTTCTCTTTTCAGTATCTGTTTAGTTCCAAGAAGACATTTGTAGAAGCATTACTGACCAACAAGTGGTTAAGAACAAATTTGATTCATAAGAACCTTTTAGCTTACAAACAAGTGAAAAATAGTATGTCCAAATATTTTGCTGTTCTGTCAGTCTGGGGCATTGGGAATAGTTTTATATGCTTTATTTCAGTTTTGATATCAACTGATTCAGTACACAGATTATACAAATAACCTTTTTTCTTGAATATCAAGGGCAGATTACCTTTGAGGATAGTAGGAAACATGGTAATCATTGCTGTTTTTCCATCACATAAGAATAGATTAAGGTGTGCTTCACTGTGCTTTGGACTACTTCTGGATGCTGATTCAGGACCAAACCTCAAGGTAACTTTTTTTCACTATTATTTTTGCAGTGGTTTATAATTCCACTGCCTTGTCTGTTTACTTTGAGAAAAAAGAAACTGCAACATTTAAATTTAACTGTTCCATGCACATACAACCTTAGTTTAAGAAATCACAATCTTTCCTGAGAGGTCTTCATTCCTTTGAGTAGTCTGAAAAACTGGGGACATCTAGGAAAGTCAGAGCTTGGACTGAAACTTCTCCACAGTTTCACTTGTGGCCTTTTTTCCTATCCAGTTTTTTTTGCCTTGCAGCTCCTACCTCTTGGTTTTTTCAGACAGAATTAATCTTTTTGACTAAATACAGGGCTATTGATGTTCAATGTTTATAACCTCAACCCTTGAGCCTTAAGCCCTGCAGTAAAAAGCATTTGTTAAGCAGCTATGGATTTATAAGTTAAGCTAAAAAGGGTCATGGTTGAGTGCTGCCAAATAAATTACACAAGTTCATGAAGCCAAGGTATGGAAGAGGACATTCTGTCAATCCTGTGGGCAGTTTAATTGCACCTGCATTGGCCAAGACGAGTGTCTATTATTAACACTTGTTTCTTTCCCCATGCAAACTTAAAAGACCATTAAGATCAGATAGTCCTTTTAAATACTGTACAGAATCAGGTGCTCTGGGGAAGCCTTTTGAAATCTTCAACACAAAAGTATTTTTCTGAACAGTGTTTCAGGCTTTTTACATCAGCATTTCATTACCAGACTTTCTACAGTTGGTCAATACAGTATTATTACTTGGGGTGTGAGGAAGTACAAACACAATGTCTGAACTTACACTGTCATATCTACTTTGGATTTTGAATGATGATTTGGACAGCATAATTATATTTTTTTCTCTAGTTTGTCATGTTTAACTCCATTTATAATATCAACAAGACTATTTATACATGGAAATGCCAAGTTTCTTTCACTTTTTTCAAGATAAGGTGTCTGGTTTCATCCCTTTCATTCAGATGAGAAAAACATTAAACAAAATTATAAGAACTTTTGGTGAGTAGGACAACTAATAGTATAGTTAGAAACAGAATTAAAGAAGGCTACTTTTTCAGTATCACAGAATGATAAAATGGTTTGGTTTGGAAGTGAGCTTGCAGATTGTCTAGTTCCAATACCTCTACCATAAGCTAGGTTTCTCAGGGACCCATTCAATCTGGTCTTGAACACTTCCAGAGATGAGGCATCTACAGCTTGCCTGGTCCTCCAGTGCCTCACCACTCTCCCAGTAAATAATTTCTTCCTAGTATTCAATCTAAACCTATTCTCAGTTTAAAGTAGTTTCCCTTCATCCTGACACTACATGCCTTTGTAAAATGTCCCTCTCCAATCTCAAGATTTCTTGTAGGCTCCCTTCAGGTGCCAGAAAGCCTCAGTAAGGTCTCCCAAAGCCTTCTGTTCTTCAGGCTAAACAACTCAAATCCTCTCTGCTTTTCATCATAGGAAAGATGCTCCATCCCTCTAATCAACTTGGTGACCTCCTCTGCACCAACTCTGTCATTCCCATATTGTTCCTGTGCTGGGGCCCCCAGAGCTGGAGGCAATGTTCCCAGTGGAGTCTCAGCCAAGCAGAGCAGAGTGAAAGAATCCCCTCTATGGTCCTGCTGCTCACACTGCTTTGGATGCAGCCCAGGATATGTTTGGCTTTCTGGGCTGTGTGTCCATGGCTGGGTCATGTCCAGCCTCCCACCCACCAGTACCCCCAAGGCCTCCTCAGGAGGGCAGCCCTCCATCTTTCATCCCCCAGCCTGGGTTGGTACTGGGGGTGGCCCAAGGTGAAGCACCTTGAACTTGCTTTTGCTAAACCTCATGAGATTCCCATGAGAAACTTCTTGAGCTTGTCCAGATCCCTCTGGACGGCATCCTGTCCTTCAGGTGTTTCAACCACACCCCTCAACTTAGTGTCATCTGCCAATTTGCTAAGAGTATAATTTCTTGTGTTAGAAAAATATCCATTTCATACTTTAGATTGTATTTTCTTTCTTATTCTTTTCTGCTCTTAGTACACTTGCTCTTTTTGGCACTTTATCCACATTTTGGGATTTCCATATAACCTTTTTGTGCAACTATTTTTCTATCCCATCCATTGTTTTCTACAAATTCTTTTTATCTCCTTTTGTTCCCTCAGTAATCTGGAAACATGTTCATAATCTCTTGTGTTCATGCTTTTCCCGCTCAAGACTAAAATGTGTTAATTATTTTGTTAGCACAGTGATATATCTCCAAGAGGAGAGGCTGGAGTTGTTTTTGTTTCATTGCATAATTTGGGAGTATCCATTGACACTTAGAGAGCATACCTTGCAAAACAGAATCCCATATTAGTATGAGGAAGAGAAACAGCTAGTTTGGGGATCCAGCACAAGCTCACTAATGATCTGCCAAGCACTTCTTAAGCCTTGGGGTTTCTCTGAAGATGGCTAAAGAAAGCTCTAAATAGTTTCAACATAAAATTGAGCAAGGTGTCAATAAGGGGTTCTGCAGTCACATGGTTATTTAAATGTGAGGCTTCATTCTAAGTAAACTTAAGAACACAGGCACCAAATGTTCTAAATTTAGAGTTAAGTCGGAAAAACCCCATATTAATTTTAGATTCCTTTTTATGATGCTAGTTTACAGACATCTGATCAATTACATGGAAACAAAGATTCTCTTTTGATAAATGAGCTTAAGGTCTGAGTCAAGGCAAAAACACATCCAGCTTTCACAAACAAGGCCTTTCCCTACACAAGGAGAAACTAAATATTAATTCCCAAACTGATATTAAGCAGAATGTGCTCAGTAAAATCAATAAAGATTGGCCATATAATACTAGTTTAAGATTTTTTGCTTATATGATCCATTTTTATTGCTATTTTTGCTGTTGTTATTATGACTACTATTGTAATTATGTCCATGTGATATATAAAGTATACTAAACCATTTATAGGCTACTTCAATGGGTTTACATTTCAGCACTGAATGTTTTGAGTTTACAGATGTACATATGCTATTTTCCCCAAGCAATCTCCTTTTTGGAATTTCCTATCTAGATATTATCATTTAGCATAAAACAAAATTCTTAAAGCTACCTTTTAGGATCTATTACAAGCAGTCTACAGTTTCATTGGATTCTGACCCCAAGTTGAAAATTGAGGTGCTAGCGATAAGGCTAGGTTGACAAGATACTTTTGGCGATGTTAAAATACCTAATTATAGATATGCAACATGAAGAACCAAGATTTAAAGCAGTGTATATCTGACACTATTTTATCTATTGACATAATCAATAGTTTCTGATATTTTTTCTGTATCAGTACAGACTGAAACCTCAGCCCTTGTAACAGTGGTTTCCTGGGGGTTGTTTATTTGGTGTGGGGTTTTCTTGGTTGTTTTTTATTGTTCTTTTTGTCAGATGAAGGAGCAGATTTAACATCTTGATGCTACTTCTGTCAAGAGAACCCCTATGCTGGGTGGAATACTGTACCATAATCATGGATAGATTATGTTGAAATATACTGATCTGGTTGAATTTATGGTGGATGGGAAAAAATTTAGTGATTTTTAAAGGAAGATCTAAGAAACCAGGAATTCCCGGTGTTGTCCAATTACAAGAATAGGTGTGGATGATCTGATTATACCATGGCTAGTCATTTATCAGGCTTCACTGTAATGAAGGTTTAGGGACACACAAGAACTCAAAGCTGAATTTATGAATCTGTGTCATATGAAGATACGAGACTTAGATCACACAAACTCTATTAGAGTATAATTAGGTTCTGAGTAATTTTACTTGGTAAATAAGTGGGTTAAGAATACATGAAAATGGAATTTCTGAATCCCCAATAGTAAATGCACACTGCCAGTGGGCTCTTCAGGTCACCTTTGAAATTAACAGTGAGGTTTTCTGATTATTGTCTATTGGAAAAGGGATGCCCACTGTTCAATGGCTTTGCTTTATGTATAGTTACTAGGTTTCAAGAGCATGTCAATAAAATACAACCGACCTAGTTCCTGGTGAGAAAACAATTACAGAGATCAATACTAGAACAGAAATGTGGGATTATCAATAAGTCTGATCCTTGTTTGGGGTCAAGTTCTTTCAGCCCAAGACACATAGGGGCATGCGAATTTACTATGGAGGACATATGGTTTAGTCTCAGTCAAAGAATCAAGATCCTGATGGTTAGCTGTTTTTCATATTTTCATAAAAAAAATAAAATTACCCAGTTCAAATTTATAAGTGTCAAAGGTTTGCTGCTGATAACAGAAAAGGGAGGTTTTGGGTGGAAAACATGCTTTCTTATGTAGCTCTCAAGAGAAGAGAGTTGTTTAAAGTAGCTCCGGATGGAAAGTTCAAGTCAGTTAAAGTTCCCTTAAGTTTACATGAACCTCTGGGTAAAAGTAGGAGAAAGAGTGTTTTAAATGATCAAATTGGCAGCCAAATTTATAAAAAAAATTAACAAAGATTTATTAGAGCGACAACAAAAATAGAATTTCGAAAAACCACCACAGCCAAGGCAGCATCAGCCCCGGAAGTCGGCTTTGGGTGAACCTGGATCCGACTGACAAAGTGCCAGCGTCTCCCCAGTGGTTCACCCTGACTGCTTCATGCTGCTAGCTTATATCCCATTTATTCTGCCTGAGGCAGAAATGACAGAAGGTTCCTTTGTGTCCCTTCACATATATAACTGGGACTATACAGATGCAGAAATATACAAAAGCCAGTCCAGATGTCTGGATGGCTGTCTGAACTTCTTTGGAATAGCCTTCTTTCACATGTAGCAGAGTGGCCCCTGGTGCTTGAGCTGGTAGACATAATTTCCCCAGGTGCAAGTTCTCCTGAGTGGCTCAGACATTCCTGGGAAGTCAGCACTCATGGCCTGGGAAGGTTTCATTCATACCTTAACGGACTTGATGTTATCTTAATGATGTCTAGGAACTAATTGAATAGAAACAAGACTCTGCTCCCAGCCGGGCGGTCAAAGACATAAGTTGGATCTTACAATATTTTATACACATATATAGCATGAATTATCTCTACTATACACTACAAAGAGATATTTAGTATTTGTGTTTTTCTGATCTCCTGTTTCAGAATGTAGTGGGAGCCATCTCTTGTCACAATTCTTGTACATTTTAATTGTTAAACACGGTGGGCTTGTTAAACTTGATGTGTTGTCTACACATTTCTAGAACACCAGGTCCTACAAAAATGTAATAAAATTGAATAAAATATAATAAAATATAATAGAATATAGAATAAAATTTCCCAGTAATGAAGATAAGGCTTTAAGTCATAAAATATCATTTACATCTCTTTACCTGTGTCATTCTTATCCTGGATTCTCATTAACAGAGTTGCTAGTGTTTTATGGCAGAAACTCTAACTACAAAAAACCTAATATATTTTCAGTGCTGGCTTTTCCTATAAGATGACAGTGAAAAATCTTAGGAATTACTTGAATGTCTGCTCAATTTTAATGCCTTAAGGAAACTTTCTGTGAAGGACAGAGCTTCCTTTTCCTGACTTGTTTCTTCTACAGGAGCTTTTGTCATTTGTGCAAAACTTGCCGCTACTGATGTTTCTTTAACTCCCCACCACAAGAAAGAGACACTAGTCCTTCTCAATGACCTCCTGGCTGAGTACTCAGTCATAAGTATTAACAGTGAGATAGGATAGTTACCTGCTAATGGAAAACTGTGGATAATGGTGGTTCTTGGTGTTGGAATGTTTGTTGATGGATAGAATGTACTTTTTCCTGGTGGTAATAGATATGCTTCACATGAAATGAGCTACTCTTCTCTGAGGCAGAATTGCACCATCTTTCCTTTAAAAGGGTAGTGTATTATCTAAGACACATTAAAGCTGTTTTCTTCTTAAGAAAAGTTACCCCATTACAGCTATGAGAGAAATGTTGTGCGTTTATTCTTACACAGGCACGCAGCTACCATCTGAATCCATCCCTGAAGAAATACGGGTGATTACCTCCCTCATAGGTGTTCGCACACAAATTACAACTGACAGATCAGAAAACCCCCCAAACCTGGATTAAAAATGTCAACAGAATTTTGGACTCTTGTTTCAGATGCTTAGGGGTCTCTTTCTACACTTCATCTGCTATATTACAGAGGCATGCTATCTTTAGCACAAAAGGAGGACTGTTTATCATGAAGCTGGAAGGGCTGGAGGTGTGGCTTTCCTAGGATAGAGTGGAAAGAGAAAGGAAATGACATCGGTGATCAACACCTGAGATTCAGCTGAGCTGAAACATAGCTGGCTGCTGCTGTACTGAGTCAAAAGGCTTAATTAGTTTTCAGCTGCTTCCTGGGCTTTTCTCAGGTTTGGTAAGCATCACTCCAAAGTATGTGGAGAATAAGGCTGCAGCACTGACTGAAAATTAAAGAAATTAAAAGACATTTTTAACTCAATTTATGAGGACACACCAGGAAAAAAAAAAAGACACATAACAACTGTTATTGAATGCATATGGAAATTTGCAGATTCGTTGCTGGTCATGACCTACAGAAATATTGGAGGATTGTATGCATAGAGCCAGATTTTCAGTTTGCCAGGCACTGACGGTCTGACTGTAAGTGGAATTATGGGTGCTCAATATCCTTGCAAATTAGTTACAGATGTTTCTAGTTTGATATGTAAA
The DNA here is from genome assembly GCF_022539315.1 of Serinus canaria. NCBI lineage: Eukaryota > Metazoa > Chordata > Aves > Passeriformes > Fringillidae > Serinus > Serinus canaria. Next base: position 83,541,126 of record NC_066315.1, read on the forward strand.
TATGTAGGCAATAAATACTGTGAGCAGTTGGATCTGTAATTTAATAAGTCCTTCTTTCATGAGTCTTGTAGACCTGGAAACTCTTCTTTATATAATTTCTGAATGGGCCCTCAAAAAAATTTCTAAACTTGCTAATATCACTGTGAAAAGTGAGTATATCACATGAAACACAAATTAAATAAGCTGGTGACATTTTTGTATAATATTTTAAAGCCTGTTTCGTTATGAAATTAAAGCCTTATATTTTATGAAATATTACATTCTGCTCTAGGAAATATTTACATGTTTTATTTGAAATGGGGGTGGGAAGGGTTACTTCATGAACAAGACAAGTGCAGTGACCTCAGAAGAGAACTATCAGGTTCAGCAGGACTTTTAAAAGGTGTTATTTGAGTAATTTTCATTATCGTGCTCTCTCCACAAGGTGACCTGGGAAAGACTAGGCGTTTTATTTATCGTAAATGTCAGGTGCACTTGCTAAGTGCATGTCAAGTTAAAATTTAATCTCAAAGCTAAAACTAGGAATTGAAATCAGGGGAGAATTTAAATTCAAGACTCTAGGAAGGTCGTGAGCAAGGTTTGAATAAGCAAATTCAGACATACACAGAGGGCACTTTTCATCAACTGAATGAGGCAATTAGGAGGATGCCTTTGGCTCTTGAATATAAATCTGAGAAAAGAGAGCTATATGGATTTTCAACATCAGGACCATGGTTTGAACACTACTTTTTATAGGATATAGTACTGCTCAGATGTCTGTCCCTCTTAGCCTTGCCATAAACTTTCTTTCTTTCTTTCTTCAGGAACTGTTATTTCTCTTACATTGAACTATATCACTAATATAAAATAATATTGCTTTCTTTAGGAGTTTATAAGTACTACATTTAAGCAAATAAAATTAAAACAAAATAAAATCTGAATAGATTATTCTCCCCATCTTCAACACTGTTCTGCTCTCTTAAGAAGGGATTATGCTGATTAATCTTTGTAGTAATTTTTGTTCATTCGAAATTTCAGGATAGCTCTCTGGCATTCAAGATGTCAGTGGGGATTCTTACCTCTCCCAATCTCCATAATAAGTTTTATTCTGTCTGGAATGCCTGTCTTAGACTGAGACCAGTGTATATTTTCACAGATCTTCTAAATAATATTGGGTGATGCCTGACTGTTAAATTCTGCTGTCAAATTAATATTGGTTGCCTTCTTAAAGTCAACAAGCAATCTATGTCAGTACACTCAGACAGCATAAGTCTTTATCAAGATCACAGTTCAATGAATCCAAAACTAACTGGTTTGCAAATACAACTATGCATCTTTTACTATCCATCATCTACTTCATATACTCCTTATACATGTCCCAGAAGATTAACATAGAGATGTCAATGAAATTGTGTTCTACAGTTTATTTTGTTTTCTTGTTGGTTTTCTTTACTAAATTTGTAATGCAGTCTTTTTCAGCAGATGGTTAGTTCTAGTCTCTTTCATGTTTCCATTCTGTTATGTTTGTAAAAGGCCCAGCTGCCAACTGATAATATTTCACTGCTGAATTTATCATGTGTGATATAATTGCTCATTATATGCTTTGCAATAAAGTTAAAGAACTATCAACACAGTTGTTTCTAACTCCAAACAAGTTTAAAGAAATTGTTATTTTTAATATCCATAATTCTCAGCTGATGCTTAGTTATTTTAGAAGTCTACTTTTTGCAACAGATTATCCTATTTTCTCAGGACTTGATTTTGAAAAGCTTCAAAATAAAGAGCAGCAGTAAGAAATATCTCCTGTTTTAAGCATATTGTGAAGTCTGAAGCACCTAAGGTAAAGTAAAACAATCTGAACTTTTTATGACAGCTCTTTTTACTGTATTCAGTAGTCAAAGATGTCTAACTGTATTACACACTGTAATGCTTACCCAGAAAAAATTATGGGCTGTCATCAGAACAACAGTGAATCACTGAATGCTAATTCTCTTTTTTTTTTTAAAGCTGCTGAGACATTTTAAAAGGCAACCAGAATGTGATAAATATATTTCCTCACAAAATGATATTACTATTTTCAGTGAAAGGTAGGGCATATTACACTGCATATGATGACTAAGGAAGTCGTTGTTAATGTTTTCTGGAATTATATGGGTGGAGAATCTTTTCTACAAGCCTAATACAATCATCATGATTTGACAGTAATATCTCAGTGTTTTTAGAGACTGCAGTAAAAGTGATATATTTCCCAAAGAACTTTGCAATAATTAATATGGAACTTTAACCATAAAATCAGAAAAAAAAAATCTTCTGAAATTAAAAATGGGAAGGAACTGTCAATCAATCATCCCTTCAATTTCAAAGATGTTTCAATAGACTTTGAAAGATAAAAGAACATTTCTAAGATAAAAGAACCTCTGAACCTTTGTAAGCTTTATTATTCCTGACAAGAAAAGTTCATATGATTTATTTTTATGCAAGGCTCTGTTGGGTCAAAAGGCCTCACTTTTTTTTCACCAGTGTACAGATAATGGGCTAACACTTATGTTAAATGCTAATTCTAACTGCATCAATTAAATTTTCTAGCAAAAGACTTCTGTCCCTTAGGGAAATAGATTCAGGGATTTTGAAAAAATATTCAGTACCCTTTTCCATTCTTGTTTCTAACAATAGATGAAGGCTAATATGAGCTCATAAAAGTATAAGGTAGTCCACTTCAAGCTATCTAGTAATAAACTTAAACTCCATATCAAATCCTCAAAGCATTTATCGAAAAACTTTTCAATATGTTTTCTTTGCCACTTTTTCATTACACTGTGACTTTGTTCAGAAAAAGCAGTCCAGTATATTTAATAACAGACATTTCCAGTTCACCTAATCTTCCTTTACACTGTTCTATGCACATCTCCATCAGCTTTCAAAATTCATACCTTCTTGCTAATGGGTCAAAGCACCATGACCCCCTATAGACAATAGGCTATTGTGAGTAGGTGAGGAGCAAGGGGTGGAGCTACCTGTGTTGCTGCTGAGTGTCTGATTACAAGGGGTCTCTGGGGAGCGCGGCGACCTGGAGCGGGCAAACAGGAGTGTGGTGAGTCTTTGAGCGAGTCTAAGGCACTTTGCGCGGCAGTTCACGCAGGCAGGGCAAACAGGCAGGGTTGCCAACTTTCTTGCTAGTAAGGAGTCCTCTGTGTTGTTTGAGGTTTTCTGCTGCCTGGTTGTGTTTGAGGCAACTGTTTGTAATGGTTTCTACATGGTCAAAAACTATGGTTGGTATAAGTGTAAGTGGGCGAGTTAAGCCCTCCAAAAAGGATGTGTCTGTACAGACCCATCCGTGCCCGGAGTGTTTGAGCTTATCGGTGGCTTCAGGGAGTGTTGTGGAGGAGACCTGCCTGCGGTGTGAACAGGTGAACGACCTCCTTTCACTGGTGGCTGAGCTTAGGGAGGAAGTTGATAGGTTAAGGAATATTAGGGAAAGTGAAAGGGAAATAGACTGGTGGAGTTCAGCCCTTCCATCTTTAAGGGAGGCCTCTGACCGAGAGACTGAAGACTTGTATGCCTCCCACTCTCAGGCAATAGAAGGGCACCTGGTGGATGAAGAGGAGTGGAAATTGGTCCCCATTCGGGGAGGTAATAACAAAAACTCCTCCCCACCCCCATCATCCAGCCAGGTACCACTACAGAATAGGTATGAGGTCTTGGAACTAGAGACCCAACTTGATGATTTAGAAGAAAACTGTCTGCCCAGTGAGCCCCCCCCCCAATTATGATTCATCTGTAAGACGGATCACTACCTCTAACATCAAGAAGAAAAGACAGGTAATCGCAGTAGGTGATTCCCTTCTGAAGGGAACTGAGGGCCCCATTTGTCGACCAGACCCATCCCACAGGGAGGTCTGTTGCCTCCCTGGGGCCCGGGTACAAAATATCACTGAGAGACTTCGTGAGCTGATTCAGCCCCTGATTATTACCCACTGCTGATACTCCAGGCTGGCAGTGATGAGATTGAAAAGAGGAGTGTCAAGGCAATTAGAAAGGACTTTAGGGTACTGGGTCAGGTAATTGAAAGGGCAGGAGCTCAGGTAGTGTTCTGCTCAGTCCCTTTGGTGGCGAAGGAAAATGATGAAAGAAACAGGAGAATCCGCATCTTCAACAAATGGCTTAACGTTGTTATCATTGGCAAAATTTTGGATTCTTTGATCATGGGGAAACTTTTACAGCATCTGCTCTGCTGGAACCAGATGGGGTACATCTCTCTGTTAAGGGCAAAAGATTTTTAGCTCATGAACTGGCAGACCTCATTGAGAGGGCTTTAAACTAGGTTTGAAGGGGGAAGGGGATGCAGCTGGGCTCTCTGGAAGCAGGCCCAAGGGTTGCAAGGCTAAGTTAGGGGTGAAGTCAGTAGCCCAGCTGAGGTGCATGTACACCAATGCACGCAGCTTGGGCAACAAACAAGAAGAGCTGGAGGCCATGGTGCAACTGCAGAGCTATGATTTAGTTGCCATCACGGAAACATGGTGGGATGACTCACATGGCTGGAGCACTGTATTGGATGGCTACAAGCTGTTCCGAAGAGACAGGAAAGGAAGAAGAGGTGGAGGGGTGGCCCTTTATTATTATTATTTATTTATTTATTATTATTATTAAATATTAAGCAGAATTTTGATGCCATAGAAATTGAAACTAAGGAAGATGGAGTTGAATGTCTATGGGTAAGAATTAAGGGGAAGGCCAACAAGGCTGACACCCTACTGGGAGTCTGTTATCGTCCACCCAACCAGGAAGGAGAGGTAGATGAATTATTCTATAAGCAGCTAGGTAATGTTTCAGGATCATCAGCCCTTGTTCTTGTGGGTGACTTCAACCTACCAGACATCTGCTGGGAACTTAATACAGCAGTAAAGAGGCAGTCCAGAAAATTCTTAGAGTGTATGGAGGACAACATTTTGTCGCAACTGGTGGGTGAACCCACCAGGGGAGGGACTATGTTAGACCTGCTGTTTGCAAATGGAGATGGGCTGGTGGGAGATGTGGTGGTTGGAGGTCACTTGGGGCAGAGTGATCATGAAATCATAGAGTTCTCAATATTTGGTAAAATCAGGAAGTACTAGTAAGACACTTGCATTGGACTTCTGGAGGGCAGACTTTGGCCTGTTAGGAGACTTATTCAGAGTGTCCCTTGGGAGGCAGCCCTTAAAAACAAAGGAGTTCAGGAAGGGTGGGCATGCCTCAAAACAGAGATCTTGAGGGCACAGGAACAGACTGTCCCTGTGTGCCGAAAGATAAGTCAAGGTGGTAAACGTCCAGCCTGGCTGGGCAAAGAGGCTTTGGAGGAACTCAGAAATAAAAAGAGGATGTATCAGCTTTGGAAGAAGGGTCAGGTCTCTAAGGAAGTATTCAAGAGTGCTGGTAGAGCATGCAGGAAAAAAATTAGGGAGGCCAAAGCTCAGTTTGAACTTAGAATGGCGACTTCTGTAAAGGACAATAAAAAATGTTTTTACAAATACATTAATGGTAGAAGGAAGGGTAAGACAAGCCTTAGTTCTTTATTGGATAAGGGAGGGAACTTAGTATCTACAGATGAGGAGAAGGCAGAAGTGCTTAATGCCTACTTTGCCTCAGTTTTTAGTGGGAAGATGACTTGCCTTCAAGATACCTGTCTGTCTGGGTTGATTGATGGTGTCAGGGAGCAGAATGGTCCCCCCATTATCCAAGAGGAGACAGTCAAAGAACTATTGAAATGCTTGGATGTTCATAAATCTATGGGACCTGACGGGATCCACCCCAGGGTAATGAGAGAGCTGGCAGATGAGCTTGCAAAGCCACTCTCCATCATTTACCAACAGTCCTGGCTCACTGGTGAGGTTCTGGATGACTGGAAGCTGGCCCACGTGACACCCATTCACAAAAAGGGTGCAAAGGAGGATCCTGGTAATTATAGACCAGTCAGCTTGACCTCAGTACCTGGCAAGATAATGGAACAGTTTATATTAAGTGCCATCATGCAAAATTTACAGGATGGCCAGGGTATCAGACCCAGTCAACATGGGTTTAGGAGGGGTAGGTCATGTTTAACCAACCTGGTCACCTTTTATGACCAAGTAACCCGCCTAGTAGATGCAGGGAAGGCTGTAGATGTTGTTTATTTGGATTTCAGCAAGGCCTTTGACACTGTCTCCCACAGCATACTCCTAGATAAGCTGGCAGCCCGTGACTTGGATAGGAACACTCTGTCCTGGGTTAGGAACTGGCTGGATGGCCGGGCCCAGAGAGTGGTGGTGAATGGTGCTACATCCAGCTGGCGGCCAGTCACCAGTGGTGTCCCTCAAGGGTCTGTGCTGGGACCAGTTCTGTTTAATATTTTTATTGATGATATGGACAAGGGTTTAGAATCTTTCATTATGAAATTTGCAGACGACACTAAGCTGGGAGCATGTGTCGAACTGATAGAGGAACGGAGGGCTTTGCAGAGGGACTTGGAACGGTTGGATGGATGGGCAGAATCGAATGGGATGAAGTTCAATAAGTCCAAGTGCCGAGTCCTGCACTTTGGCCACAATAACCCCCTGCAACGTTATAGGCTGGGGACGGTGTGGCTGGACAGTGCTCAGGTGGAAAGGGACCTGGGGGTGCTGGTTGACAGTCAGCTGAACATGAGCCAACAGTGTGCCCAGGTGGCCAAGAAGGCCAATGGCATCCTGGCCAGTATCAGGAATAGTGTGGCCAGCAGGAGCAGGGAGGTCATTCTTCCCCTGTACTTGGCACCGGTGAGGCCACACCTTGAGTATTGCATCCAGTTCTGGGCCCTCAGTTTAGGAGGGACATTGAGACGCTTGAGCGTGTCCAAAGGAGAGCAACAAGGCTGGTGAGGGGCTTGGAACACAAGCCATATGAAGAGTGACTGAGAGAGCTGGGATTGTTTAGCCTGGAGAAAAGGAGACTCAGAGGTGACCTTATCACTCTCTTCAACTTCCTGAAGGGTGGCTGTGGTGAGCTGGGGGTCAGTGTCTTTCTCCGGGCAACAACAGAGAGAACAAGAGGACACAGTCTCAAACTGCACCAAGGGAGATACCGGCTGGAATTAAGGAGGAAGTTTTTAACAGAAAGAGTGATAAAATACTGGAATCATCTGCCCAGGGAGGTGGTGGAGTCACCATCCCTGGATGTGTTCAAAAAAAGACTGGATGTGGCACTTAGTGCCATGACCTAGTTGAGCTGTTAGAACATGGGTTGGACTCAATGATCTTAAATGTCCCTTCCAACCTAGAAATTCTGTGATTCTGTGATATGAGTTTTACATTACTCTTCCTGAGTAGGCTTACAGCTTTCACTGTTATGTCAGTCATAGCATTATAAGCTCTTCCAAAGCACAGAAGAGCTTTGTTTCATCATATTGCAAATGAGATGGTTATTTTTTTATTTTATGGGTTTTTTCTTTATAGAAAAAAGAATCACATTGTTTATTTTGTATTTCATTACTCTCTCTGTTAAATTCACTCTGTTTTACGTTCAGATTGTCAGACCTATAGAACAAGATGATTTTAGAAATTTATATGTAATTTTAAAGCTTATAACAAAGAATACATAACCCTTGATAAACCATGATTTTATATTAAATGTTATGCTTTTCTTCTGTTAATAACATTGAGGGATAAAATCATGTAGGTTATGATGAATATTCAGGAAACAATACAGCTTGGTTAACAGCGGTTAGAGTAGCTGTGAGATTCTGAATAAATACTCCCTGAGTACCCCTTCAGGGCATCCTAGTGGTTTATACAAGCTAATAAATAAATGATTATCTAACATCAAATTGTGATAATAAAACAGAACATTTTATATGGGCCATATAGAATTTTGCATGTTTTTTCCCCAAACAGAAAGGATTCCTGTTCATGTTTTTTTCCCAAACAGAAAGGATTCCCAAACAGAAAGGATTGCAAAGCTGGATATTTCTTTCTGTGCATGTGAGGCTAAAATGTTGTCACGAAAATATGTCAAATAATGTTCTAATTTAAAAAAAAAGAAATTAAAACATATTTCCACCTTCTTAGTGACTCAATCTTTACCGGAAACACACTTGAGCAAAAAAGGGAAAGGTAACTAAAATTTTGCTGGAATGGGCCTGGCATTAGGGGGAATAAATTCTTACATTTGTTTCTTCCAGAAAAAAACAACCAGACAAACAAAAAAGGAAATCATCATCATCAGATTTAAGGAAGGCAAGAGCACAGGATCAAAGTACATGATTACTTAACAGGATTATTATTCATAGAAGTTCTGTATACAGAAATATAGCTATTATATGTTTAATGACTTATGTGATTTTCTTGAAAAGGAAAAATCACTTTTAGGAGGTTCTTTTGCATTAACACCCCCTCTCTATTTTAACAAACCACCAAAATGGCTTCAAAGAAACTTCCTTTTGAAAACCCAAGGTGACCTACAGAAAAACTACGCAGAGTAGGGGTTCTGACAGCTGTTTTGTTTCTAAGCTATTTCCAAGGGTTGAAGACCCTGACATGCATGTAATTACATGGAAATTTAAGCAATTGGAGATTATGATTGCATATGCAATGAAGTGTTTTGAATATGCTAACACAAAGATGTCTTTAAGCATTTCACACCAAACCAGTTTTTCAATGATTATAACAGGTTGTTTTTCAGGAGTTAATAGATGTGAAGAACCCAATTTTACTATTTGTGCAAAATGGGTGCCTACCTAGAGTCACTGTTGCTACATGGTCTGTGTTAGATTTGTCTCACTGCAGCACAACACTGTGAACTTTAGCCCTTTTGATTAATTATTCTTAGTGAGAACTATGGTTTACATTTTCCTCACACATATTCCCCAATATATGTATATATATGAGTATAGATATAAATAAAATATTAAAGGTAAAAATTGGCAGGTGAAGTATGACCTTTGGAGGGTTTGAATGCAAAGCAGATAAAACAATGATTTATTTAGGCTTACCTTTCTTATCCTAAAGTTCCTCCAGTTGTATGACCAATAGGGTCAGAATTAAGCTGCACATCTCTCATGTTGACATTAGTTGATCTCACAATGACCATTCAAGATAAAAGTCTGATTTTAAACTTCAACCACAAATATATAAATTTCCTGGGTACAAATATATCTGTGTTACCAAAACTGTTCAGAATCTTGAATCAGTATGAATCACAATCTTGTAGTTGTGTGAACCATCACTATGTCAGTATATTGTGAACATGGGAAAACAAAATTCTCATAGACAGTGAAAAATAAAAAAAAAATTAAAATTAAATCAATATGAAATGAAATCAATATGACATTTATATTTGAATGTATCAAAGGCATCTGCAAGTCATATGTGAGAGAGTAGAAATTTTTAATACTGGAGTTTGAAATTCAATCTTTATTAATATACCCAAGCCTCAAAGAAAACTGTTGTTATATATTCTATCCAAGTTCTCTGTTAAAAAATCTTGCCACTCATTGAGAATTTTACTTCTCATTTAGAAACAATCGCAGAGAAAACTGGAAGCATCAGCTTCGCCTTTCTCAGCTATTAAGCTCATTCCAAAAAGGCTTCTGTCACAGGATGCATACATACATAGCTTATGATATATTTAGTGGGAGGTGAAAAGAACTCTGCCTTAAAAATGTCAAATGCCATCTATTCCTCAAGGTGAAAGGAGTTGAAAGAATATGAGCACAGGAACCATCTCCAGGTATAAACAAAAATGATAAGGTATCTGCTAGAATGGAGTTGGGATAGAGAAGAATGTAGAAGAATGTAGAGAAGAATGTAGACAATTGAAAATGAGAATTATTATAAATAGTTAGATGTCTCTAGTCCTAAAGACTGCTTTGTCTGCGAAGAGCATATTGATTATAAACAGTCCAGAGCTCTCTAAAAACTATTACATACAGCACTTCAGGTGGGGTCTCACGAGAGGAGACCAGAGCAGAGCAGAGAAGAGGAGGAGAATTCCCTACCAAATTCAACTGGCCACACGACTTTGAATGAAACCCAAGACACAATTGGCTTTCTGGGTTGTGAGTGCATATTGCCTAACCCTAAATCTAACCCTAACCCTGACACAAACTCAAAACCAAAACCTTAACCCAAACACCTAACTATAACCCAAACTCTAACCCTAACCCTTAACTTTAATCCTAACCCTAAACCTGGCCCAAACCCTAACTCCTGACCCACTCCTAACTCTAACCCTAGCCCCTAATCCTAAACCTAAACCTAAGCCTAACCAACCCTAGCCAAAAATTTAAAAAAAAAAAATCAAATCAAAATCATGATAATCACAGTTAAACTGTTTTTACCCATGCAATGAGGTCACAATATGATGTAATCTTTTTTAAAGGTTGGTTCATTTGGTTTATTCAACTTTAGTGACCATAACGATACATAGAAGAATGAATACTAGCTAAAGAAACAAATCAGAATCCCTCATCCAGTGATTCAGCATATATTTGCAGATGCAAATGGAGAACTAATGAGAAACCTATAGAAAAAGAACTTACAGCAAAAAGCCATAAAGAAAACTTGTACACAATAAGACCTGGCAAGAACTTAAGTTCTTATCAGTTTGACTAAATGTAATACCAAGGTAGTTCACATGAAAGAGTGTATCTGCATATAGGTGGCACATCAGTGTGCCTTATCCCCAAAACTGAAATCCGGAGACAAAAAAAAAAAAAAAAAAAAAAAAAGAATACACACACTTTGGAGATCATCTTCAATTCAGGGAATAATGCCATGTTGTGTTAAATTACATTTGCTTTAAAAAATACATTTGTGTTGACTCATTTATGTAACAAGCATTGCCAGAGGCTGGTGTTGCCCTGACTTTTACAGCTATCCAACCTAATTACCTAATGAATTGAGAAAAAAAACCTTCCAGGACACATAGAATTTTGATGGAATGATTGGCAAGGCAAAGAAATGTCAAGTTATTTATTTATATCATGCTGTTTAACCACATATAAACCTAGCTGGAGAATACATAACAAAATACAACGAGGTTACTGAAAAGTAAATTACTAAATCAGCCTACTGAAGGAGTCACTGTAGTGGTTGTGGTTTCTGCAGTGCAGAATTTATCTCGTGTTCCATGTGCTTCTGTCTCTCTTTTACAGCAGTTAAAGTGGAAGTATGAAAGGAGATTAATTGGAGTCAAGGTGATATAGGATTTTTAATGTGCTTTTACCCCACCTGAACCTGGATGGTAACCCAGCTCTTCCTTCTGTAATCTGGTAAATATTATCTGATCCTGCATTACAGGAAACAATTATGACTTTGATAGGTGTATCTAAGCAGGCATATTGTGCCCTATGAAGATGAAAATTTTGAATCTACTCCCAGCAGCTCTGCCTATATATATGACCACTGGAAAGTAAATTAGGGAGCTTCCTTAGTGAAAACCAAAACATTTACATGACTTTTTTTTTTTTTTTATTGTGAAAGAGTTATTTTTCCTGTAGTCTATGCAAGATATATTTTCTTGCTGGTGGAAAGAGATGGTTTTTTTGCTATTCATGTCAGTCATGACTGCAGCCTGCTCTTAAATCTTGATTTCAATTTGCATATTAGGTTGACTTTAAATTATTATTTTATAGGCACTGAAAGCAGTGAGGTAAACGTTTTTACATTTTAAAAAATTGCTTTAAAAATGCTAAATAGAAATTTACATTGTTGCAGCTATATTTTTTTTAATCTTAGAAGTCTATTTTTCATTAAATTTTTCATCTAAGAGACAGTTTCAAGACACTTGGGATTTCTCTCCTTTCATTCTTGTTTGAAACTTTGTAATAGTGAGCTACATATTTTGACAATAACTTCATCTATGTGAGGTGAGGAAGTTATTAACCTTCCCTCTGAGAGAGACTTGGAATTTACTTAATGAAGATTTATCAGCTTTTCATACTAACACAGACATTTGACGTTCAGACGTTTTATAAAACTTAGTAACTTGTTGAATAAAATGATGTCTCTCAAGAAGGTAATTGCTCAGAAATCATTCAAGAAGTTTATGTTTAATGACAGAAGAGATTTTTGAGAATATTTATTCTTATCAGGGTATGTTCTCATCACCATTTTGTATTAGAAACATTACAGAAGCACAAAGATGCTGTTACTAAATTGCTGAAAACATTTTATTGTAATCCTTGGTATCTAACAGTTTTTGTACCTTGATTTAAAAAATAGCACTTATTTTGCTATTCTACTTAAAAATATTTTTCTTTTTCCATTTATTCCCCATTTCTCTCTACCTTAATATTGTCTCAGTCCAGTAAGTAGCTCTTGATGAGTTTATTAAGCTTATGTCCAAACACAGTTGCTCTTTGAGGAATTTGCTTTATTTATATAAAATATATAGTATATATTCTGTATAATTTACTTACAGAAGATATCGTAGCTCTTTAAATTAAAATTATCTGATACTTCTTTATCAAGGTAAAAAAGATAACCATACAATCATATGAATGTAGAGGTATCTTCCTCAGTATAAGTCAACTTCCCCAAATATTATTTTTAGCAGATTGGGTCACTGACAACCTAAATCATATTTTGGGAGACTGTCTAGTCAAGGAGAATTTTCTGTCACTGAAAGGTTTTGTAAAAGGAATAGAAGGAAAGCCCAGATACACTGAGAGAGCTCAAATAACCTCGTTGCTTCTGAACACTGTCAATAACTCATGCAGGCATTCAGAGATGAACACTGTCAAGCAGAGAACATTGCAGCTTTTCAAGAAATATTTTTTATAACCCTTATGCAAGAGTTCTGAGCCTCTAATATCATCTTCAAACACTCTTCATGCTGATTGCTGATATATTATGGGTGGGTTTGGCTCTGTCTTCAATTTAATTTCTGTTTCAGAAAATACACATCCTTTTATATTTTATCTGAAAGAAAATATTATGTTAGAAATTCATAATGATAACTCCTTTAACTGAAATATCCAGATCCCACACATCCATACCACACACTTTGTTGATTTGATACTGCTGGATTTTTTTCTTCTGATTTATTTGTTAAGGTCAATGTACAGAGCTGTTTTTTTCTTTTTCCCCTAAGGCAGATGAATATCCTCCCCTTATGTAAGAGATCAGTGATATTTCTGGAATGTTAAATCTTGAGGTCTTTCAAAGAACCAGAAATATATTCAAATTTTTAAAAAATATTATTTTGTCTAAATCTTGATTTTCTCAGATTTGATTTGATTTGAGGATATTCTCATCAGAGACTATTCTGAATAAGGGTCAAGAGAAGGAGACTTCCCCCCATTCTCTTTTTAAGAGACTATTAAGCAGTGTGGAGCATTATGGAGAGTTTCCCTTGTATCTCAGTTCCTTTAGACTAAGTTCCTTCAAAAAAAAAAATAAAGTAGATATTTTGTAGAGAGGGAAATTACAGTGTTGCTACAGGCAAAGTTCTACATAGTATGCAAAACAGAGGGTTCAAATTCTCTAGCAAAGTTAAATTCCAGCTTCACCTCTCTAGCACAGTTAGTTGAAAATTTTCAGAGGGGTGATTTAAAGTGGAAAACAACTTTTTATTAATAACATTGTCAAATTTTTAGCATTAAGGCAGAGGCTTCAATGCTTAAGAACAGGGCATTCATGAGACAGCTATTTGTTGTAAAGTAGTTAAAACCTGAGTATCCACTTTTAGTTCTCCTTTATAGCCTTCTCCTGTCCTGACCAACTCCTGTCCAGACTTACTTAAAAGTATATTTATGTGCTCTCTTCTAAACTGGAAAATACACAGTTCACCTTTTTTTAAGTTTTAAGATTGTGGCTACAATCACTGTGAAACTGTAAATAGCAAATGTGACAAACCAATTACCAGGTAAAGAAGAACTGAGAAGTCCCGCCCATTTTTGCCAAAGTGGTCATTTTCTAATGACCAGGTATACCTTAAAAAAGCAAATATTAAAAACTGTTTATGAAGTAAAAGATTATTGCAACTATTTTTTACGTATTGAGAGGAGTAAAATAATTGTACAGGCACAAAAGAACAAGGAGGCTCTGAAATTTTCTCATAGCCTGGTTTCCTTGGCATTGTGTTCTCTCTGGCATATCCATTATTGACAATCAGCATCTTCAGGCTGCTCTAGACAGCGGTTTTCAAATGAACTGGCACGTCTGTCAATAAACTGAAAGGAAAAATAGACAAGAAAGAACAAATCTCAGAAGTTCCTGTTAATCTGTTTAAGACTCCTACTTCATTTTTCACAAGCAAAGAATGGGTAAAGCATAGTTTTGCAGCCTTGTAGCAGAAACGTGTCAGGGATTACACGACAGCTTTGTCAATTACCCAGTTTGCATTACTCACCAGTCCTTCTGTTTTTGCTGCCTGATCTAAGACCACAGCAAAGATTGGCTTGGGTTGATTTCTGAGCAGCCACAAAGTGAAGCTCAAGCTGCCTGCTGATATGTTGCAGTCATTCCAGTTCTCATGAGCTGAAATCTCAGGAATCATCTGACTCGATCAATAACTTGAGAAGAAAATTCATTATGATGTGCCTGGTATAGAGTACAAATGTGCCCACATGCAAATAGCAAGAAAGTTAAGAATGTCTGTTTATTTTCAACACAGTGCTAGTTGGGTCATATTTCTCAAAGCTGAAAGGTAAAATTTGAAATTTTCTGTTTTCTAAACACTGAGGCTTTATAATTTTTATAATATTTATTTATTAAATATTATAATTCAGAACTGTAAAAATTGAGGGGTTTTTTTAAGGGTCTACTGGTTATATCAAGTCTTATTGGGGATTTGCACATTCTCTAAGCTATTGGAAGGCAAAGGAAATTATGCACTCCTATATTTATATGGTCCTAATTATCAAAGTAACTTAATGTCTGGCCTTCTTTAATAGATTTAGCCTATAACTCTTCTCAAAATCCAGAAAACTACACTGTTTTTACTAGTAGGGTAATATATATGATTTGTGTTAAATCATGCAAGAAAGTTGTCACTGAACTGTTAACTGTATTTGACCAGACAACATCAGGCAAGCACATGAAAGCACTTCCTTTTGTCTCTGAAGCTAAAACTAGATGAGCATTTTTTCAGAGCATTTTCTAAGCTAAAAATATCTAATGTGTTTACTGTGACTCATATGAGACATTCTCTTAATAAATGTCTAAGGATGACGACACTGAAGAAATGTTAATTCATCTGAGAAAGTCAAAATGTAGGTTCTGTCAATTTGTCTTCACATTTGGTATACAGTTATGCCAATGTAAAACATTCATGTCATACATGGATATGGTGAGTGGAGAGTGCAAGGCTACAACATGACAGTGATCACTTAGAAGTCAGATTCTATAATCAGATTTTTTCACTGAACTGGTATTAGTGATAGATCTGCGCTCTGAAAGTAAGGCAAGTGTAGAAGTGAAAAAATACCCCCTTGTACTTAATGCATGACAGGCTTTGATCGCAGATACTATAGTAAGAAAATCAGTCACTTGTTGGGAACTGTATTACATATTCCTGACATCACATGCTCAAAATTAATGAAATAGTCCCCCCTGGTTTTAAAAATAAAAATAAAAAAAATACATTTACAGATGGGCTGCTGAGAAAACTTCTTTTCTGACTGTTGATGGAAAACTGGGATTAATGAAGTGTTTCTTACAAGGTAAAATTTCTGCTAAGATATCTATAGACACATTAAAATTCTTCTTTAAAGGAAAAAAAAAAGAGAAAGAAATTTTAAAAAAACTCAAAAAAAGCATTCATCTTCAAATATGTAGAGATTCTGCTAAAGTAATGATTCACAGGTGAGAGGGTTTTCTGATCCATGTCAGAAATGTAAAAAATCCCTCAGACATCTACTCACATATTCTGTAATTGAGCAAAGAACTGACAGTTCTGATTTTAGAGCTGCACAACATTCAAAACATTAATAAAACACCAAAACAGTCAATTAACACTCGCCTGGAAATTGAAGCTTTAATAAAAGTAAGTCCAATTGGTACAACTCCTTCAGCATAACCGTCTCTTTAGAAGATTCTCACTATAGACAGATATGGAAAATTACTTCAGAGCCATACATAATAGAAAACCAAGGGTCACAACCTGAAAGAAAAAAAATATAAGTTACAACATGCAATGGAAGCCATGAAATGAATGACAGTGCAATTAACATAACAGAGAGAAGATGGAAACTTGTCAGAAATTGCTGCATGGCTGCTCAGGTTTGATGGGAGTGTGGAATTGATTTCTTCACACAATCTCTCAGAAAAAAGATTTCAATCAAGAAGTTGGGGAATGGAACTTGTGTGTATATACACTTCTCTCTGCTTGTATATGTGTGAGTCAGACCTTGTATGTGAGTTGATAACAGAGCAAAGAGCTCAGCAAAGATCATGCAGGCAGTGGAAGAAAGGCCCACAGTCGAGACCATGAGAGGCAATAATTAAAGAAAAGCACTGATGAAATTTTTGGACTGGCTTTTGGCCACTGAAGAAAGACTTCATTGCTATTATAAAGAAGTCAGACAACTATTGCAAAGTAAACAGGATAAAGGGGTCTTTTTAGCTGAAACTAAAGCTGAACCTCATCAGCAGCAATTCATTCTGTGTCTGCTGTAAAGAAACCAGAACTAAGCAGTTCCCATAAGAATGGAGATGGGAAGTTGTTTTTGCCTGTGCTGTGAATCTGAATGGAGATGTTAGCCTCTCTGCTCAAAAGCTGGCTTGCAAAAGAAATTAAGTCTCTGCACTTTCCACCAAGAAAAGCACTATTTATAGTTCTCGAGAAATGACTACAGGAAGCCTTGGGGGAAATACACATCAAAAACTCTTAACTGAGCAATGGCAGACGTTTGCTAGAACACCTCTTCCAAAATTTCATCAGGCTTACCATGCATATTAAAAGAAAGGGGGGAAAATTGCTCAAAGAACATACCTTTATGAACTGAATTTCTATCGCCTTCAATCTTTATCAGTTCCAACAGAATATGTAAGGGGTAAAGTTTGTTGGAGTAAAAATCTCTCTCATTATCCAACATAGAAGAGAATTAATGACTGTTTTAGTTTGTGATTACTGGTAAGAGCAATTGTGTTGGCAACTATCAACTTTTTGTGACTGTCTAATCAGTATCAGGTTGGCTGTAGAATAGAAGAGAACATACTGTCTGAGAGTGTCTGGTCATTAAAAGAAAAGGACTGATCAATTGATCAGAAAATACTGATCCCAATGGTTCTTTGCTGAATCTGCTGTTTAATGCTTGGAATTAAAGAAAAGGGATAAAGGGAGAGAATTGAATGCATGATCTAATATGTATTTCTACTTTTAATTTTGGTTGAAGGATGTTCAACCAAAAAGCTGAAGGCATATGTACATGTTTGAAATTTTGAAAACTTCCCTAAATAAGATTGGAAATACAATGACCTAATATCAGGACAGCTGATGTTATCAGATCTCCATTTTGTCCTATGATCACATTGGACAAAACTTGCTTAAGAGATTCCATACATGACTAAGTGATTAAGCAAATTGTTTTTATTTAACAAAAAATGGAAACAAGAAAGAAAGAAGACCTTCCTCACATTAAGATGCAAATATAATGGTCAGGTATGAGAAAATTTTTGTTTAAGTTTGACTCAGTACTGCATTACCACCTGCTTAGTTGTTTTAGGTTTTCTTTCCACACTTGTTTCTAGTTCATTGTGGTTTTGGTTTTCATGGGATTTTTATGTAGCAGGAAATGCATGTCATGCTGCGTTATACTATATACTATTATAGTATATAATGTATAGTTATGTATATATATATATATAAATATATGTATAGTTCAACTCCACATAAATAGCATCAAGTTTCAACAAATTAAATAAATTGTTGTTTCTCCTGTTCTTTCCAGGAAGCCAGTAGGGAGCTACTGAATTTCTTGCTTATATGTTTTGAATCGGATGACATGTTCACAGTATGTTCCTGCACTTGGTTATTTAAAATTTTGTAGGAAAAGCACTTTTGCACTGGAAGGAATTTTAACAGAAGACAACAGCACATTTGCTGCTGGTTTTGAGCCATGTTTGCTGACATTTTTTATGAAATTTCATTTTTGAGATCCAGACTTTATAAGGCGCTGGACTGCCTCACTCTTTCTAACAGTCACCTTAAGTAATTAAATGTACATAAGAGGGACTGAATGATTACAGTAACTTCAATGTCTTCATATTGCCCAAGAAGAAATCTCTAATTTGTCAACAAAAGCCTATAAATACTATATAGTTATAACCATTAGATTTGTGATGCTTAATAACCATTTGAGATTTGTGTGCTTAATAACCATTTAAAATACAGCTAATTTAAAACGTTTTAACTTTTACTATTTTTAATTTATTTAATGGAGAGATATAATTGCCTGAATAATAATTTATTCTTAAAATTCTGAAAGGTCTGGTTGGCACAAATGTTGAAATTCCTAAAGGAGCATGCTGTCATTTGTTTAAATTCATGAGTGATTTAATGGATTCACCACTAAATGCTCAGAAAAAGTAATGTTTGAACAAAAAGTAAATGTCTAAATGGTAAATATTTTATAAATAGATGTCTGTGTTAAATAGACTTAAAATTCCACTATGAAGGGAAGGTTGGCTTTGGTTTGGTTTTGTTATCTTTGTAATATAAAGGACAGTCAAAGAAGCAACAGAAACCTGTTATAGGGCTATAAACCAACATTAACACACATCAATAGAGGTTAAATGATCTAAATATAGTAACAACAGAATATTTCTATTAGTGAGTGCAGACATTATTAAAAATGATGTACAGAAACCTGAAGTCCAAGCAGTGCTACACTGCTAAATACTCCTTCAAAGGCTCAAGCAATCATCTGTTTCCCTATAAATAGGGAAACAGCAGGACAGAAAGCTCCTGGTATACATATTGTAGTTTCTTAATCTAAAATGTAGAGCAAAAGTATTTTCCTGATCCATATTATGTCACTCCTAAGTCACAATGCTGACATATAAAAGTCTTCGAGCTATCATTTCTTCTATACCTGATATATATCCCAGGGGTTGATCCCTATTTGTCTCAAGAGAACCTTACCAAAAAAAAAAAAAAATCAGGTTTCCTTTAGCTTTATTGAGAGAAGCTAGGGAGTAAGGGTGTGCCAGTTTGTGAAATGCACATTTGCTCTAGCCATTTTTATGACTTACATTTTCATCAGGTGTAATTTTCAGTTGCTTTTTCTATATGGAATGTGAAAATGCTATATTTAGTTTGTTGGTTTGGGGTTATTATTTTTTGCCATGGTTTATGAAAAAGAAATATTATGATAATCCCTTGTTAAAAGTGAAGGTTGTATTATTTTATGCTTTGATTTTTGCAATGCAAAAAACTGTAGGACAAAATTGACAAATAATTAGGGGCAATGCAAATAACATTACAGTAATGGATACCTGCTAATTGTCTGATGTATTACAAAAATTGTCTTTCACGTTTGATATTTATGTAGGGGCTAAGAATTACAGGGTTCCTTTGGGCATTTGAAATTATGTTAGAGCAGAGACAGATTTAATTATCTGGCTTTGAAGAATATTGTGGATCACGTATTTTCTGGTAATACAAAAGAAGTTGTACCTTTCACATGCTGACTGTTCACATTTCCTGTGCACACTTCATTGTGCTTTGTAAGTTGTGTCTGCCTCCAAACTCAGAGTTTTCAAGGCTAAACTGCACCCTGCATTAGATGTTAGTGATGATCAGAGACAAACAAGCTGGTTTAGCCAGCTTATAAACTCAAAAACTCAATATATTTGTCCCAGCAATGCAAAAAACAGTTGATGCAGTTCCTGCACCACGGCTGTGCACCAAGTAACTGTGAACCATTATCTGAATGAAAATCTTGTGACACTTCAGTGAGAAAGGAAAAAAATTACACTCAACATCACTGCTGTCATTTGGAAAAAGATTTCTAAGTCAATGCTTCCAAATGTAAGGTTCAGCTTCCTCAGCAGACTCAGAGAAAACTCCAATATGAAGTGCAGGAGGAACATTGTCACCTCTCATTTTCATCATTGCAAAAAAAAAAAAAAAAAAAAAAAAAAAAAAAAAAAGGCTTTGTGAAGTCTTGCAAATTTTAACTGTGGTCTGAGATATATCAATCACTTATATTAAATTGTCTTCTTTTTTGGATCATCTGCTATTCAAATTGGGGTTAGGAATGATCTGAGCAGCAGGGTATTCAATGTAACCCTTGGCAGAGTACTCCCAAGTCCTCTGAAAAACTTTTACAAGCCTGAGGTGTGGCAATTCAGATGTCATATGTGAAAGTGTCGTGTGAAGACTAGGATTATTTTGCAACTTTTGAATGCAGGTCTCCAACTGACACCCAGTTGATAAAGTCTGGCCTTAAGACCACCTGTGCTGAAAAGGTAGATTTTATTAGCAACTGTAAATGTATTTTCGCAGTTAAGGCTTTGATAGTTTTTTTCAACTGAAATGTTGCATTCACATCAAGAGGGTTATGATCAGAAGCAAAAGCTTTGCAGCAAAGCTTATTTCAAACTACCTCCCCTTTCTCCACTAGATGTCATTAAAAATGTAAGCATTGATTAAACATCCCTTCTCTTAAGCAGCTGCTCATCTACTGCCTCAATGCATGCACCAAAGAGGCCAAGTCTTGCTTTTTGCCAGGGGCCATGTGGCACAGTGGGACTGACCAGCAGAACTGAACACCATCCTTTTTGCTTATCTATCAGATCTTGGCAGCCAATCCCACCATGGCTTCTCTCTTTAGATGACAGAAAAGGAAAGTTTAAGAGCAACAATCCACATCAGATCTGGCATGTGTTTTCCAAATGACTGAAGACAATCTCACTTTTGCATTTCTAGCACCTTGTAGAACCTTTTCAGGGTTTCAGGGTAACAACTTCAGGCCACTGCTCTGTGCCTTTTGAGGAATTCTTCATCACTGAGATAGTGTACCCTGCTCTCTCTGAGTCTTTTCTCTTCCATATATACTTTTGCAAATTTTTAAGGAAACATTTGACTTCCAAGATGTGAAGCTTTTTTGTAAGTAGTATATGATGAGTACAAGAGTTATTTGAGCAATAATGTGTGCAGGAAAGACTAGTCAGAAAAATTAAGTGCATGCCTCATCTTTTGGTCTACAATTCTGACTGTCTATCCTAAAGTCTTGTGGTCTTAGAGGTTGTAATGTGGTGGGGGATAGTAATTCAGTCTAAGGTTTAAACAAGAAATGAAACATCTATTGCTGAAGAATATAAACAAGATTTTTTTCATCAGATATATATGTGCTTTATTTTTGATAAAGAAACCAATTAAACAATTCCTTGCATTTTCTTTAAATGGAAACTTCTGGGGAGAAACTGATGGCTAAAAGAAAAGTCCTCTTCAGCCATACATTGATTTTAAGTGTCTGGATTCAAACTTGGTTCAACAACGTTTTGTGGAGAGTTGAGGCTAACATAACTTTTCAAAGAACAAATCTTGATAATTGTTCTTGACAATTAGCAAGAAATAAAGCCCTCAGTTTTATTGAAATAAAACAAACAAATCCAAACCAAACATTCTGAGTAGCTGAAATTTTCAAAATTACAAAAAGTCACATATGTTTATTTCTCTGCAAATTAAAATATTGTATCTCTTTTTCTGTTCTTTCAGAGTTGCTTAAGGCTGTATCTTGAGAAGAGAATAAGAGAGGTTAAAAATTGGTAATATAAATTTAAAATACAGATTAATTTTGATATGTTACTAGCAGAATTTTACCAATGAGAATTTAATTTCAGATTTTACCTGTAAAGCTGAGATTGGTGTTCATTGGAGCTTGATAATTGAAAACCTCCTGAGAAAACCCAGACCCAGCATTGTGGATATGCATGGCAATTTGCAGCAAATTGTTCTTTAAACATGAAAAATAAAGTGCATGCCAGATGTTTTAAAACAATTCATTTTTAATACTTTTTTTCTATAAGAACACTTTGGAGAGAAAAAGCAGCACTTCATACTTCCTTGTGTATCAAGGTGTCTGTATTTCACTTTAGATAAGAAGAAGTAATTTGAGGTCCCTAAATTCTCCTGAGTATTATTTGAATGTTACATGGTAGTTCATTATTTCATGTGAGTGAATTCTGTGTCTACATTGCATTTTTACTTTCCAACACAAGTAAATGTGAAGCAATAGAAAATCAATGCTTTAGAGGGGTAAATGGTAAAGGAATCAAACAGACCAATGTTGCTTTTTGACTTTTTTTCCTAGAAGCTCCAATCTGTGAGCTGATGCTTTACAGAACCTGAAAGCAGCTGTTTTGACTTTTTTTAGGACCATCTTCCTTAACTCACTGGATCCAAATCATAGGTTTAGTCTCAGGCAGAAACAGATGTCATCTCTTTCAGATGTAACTGTAATCAAACCTTTATCAGACCCATTTTAGATTCTTTATTTTGTAAATGAGCTTCTTAATCCATTAGGCTGATTATGGAAAGCATAATCCAGGGCCAGTCTTTCAAATTTCATTTTATAAATAGAACACGGCTATCTCACTTTTAAAGATTTCTGAAAAACTATTGGTAATTCCACACATTTGGGTACATCTCTGATGGGAAATGCAAATGGAGTTGATAATGATTACAGAATGTCAGGAAACTACATGAGGTTTTTATTAACTTAGACAAGATATATTATACTAGATGCAGATGAGGCTGTCTACTAGTTCCATCCTTTTTAATTTTGGGAAAAAATAAGAAGCTCTTTGACACAAGTCACATCTTTCCTTACCCATAAAAAACGCAATAAGTCAAAACAACTCCCACAAAAAACCCAAAACACCAACTCCCCAATGCTGAAACCCCGGATGCTGTGAATTTTAAACTTTCTGTGCTTGAAGGCACAGGCTCACAAGAGAACATTGTGTAGTTGGTTAGAAGTGTGTAATATCTCAGGGCAGAAAACTTAGAGTTTGGGGTTTTAGAATACAAAAATAATATGAAGCAAGGTTTTAGGGTGGGGGTAGGTTGTTCTTCTTTATCTTCTTCTTCCTTCTTCTTCATGGGTTTGGGTGTTATTTTGTTACTGGACAGAAAAGTCCTCATTGCAGGCTTCAAGGGATCAGTTATTGGACAAAAAGGGAAAAAATACTAGGTGTCATTTCTTAATTGGATAGTTTAGTTTAAGAAGACCTTGTAACAAGAGACAGTTAGTAATTTTGTGCCTTCTTAATGAAAAGCTGCAGAACTCATGGTTGTGAGGCTGTTTCACTGATAAGAAATAAGAAACACCTCAGTCTGAACATGACCTCAAGTGCCTTCAATCCTGACCTCAAAGACCACTCCCTAAAACTCTAACTTCTCTCATGTTTCCATTTGTGGTCTTTACAGATTTTCCCACTGTGAAGACAACTTTCAGAGAAGTGATGGTGACAGTAATCCTTCACCATATCAAATCTTCTGACTAGTACATTTGAAAGAGCTGGAATAAAATATACTCACATGCATTTATCAGAATCAAGTAATATTTTCCCTGAATACTGTGCAATTTATGAAGTCATGCAAATGGGGCAAATGCAGATGCTCAAGGTCATATGGCACTATTAGTGGAATACTGGGATAAAAATGCTTCCACTGCTCCCACTAATGTGTCTGCATGAAGCAGGATAACAGTTGACAGTGAGATGCCCAAGGAATTACCTATGTGACACCGGGTTTTCTGCTTTGCAGCAGAGTTAATATGTAGGTTATATAGGTGCTGTATCACACCAAATAAAGAAAGGAAACAATGCCTGTAAGAAAACTTTTTTGCTTACAGGCAAAACCAATCACAAGATAAAAATACTGGTTGTCCTTTATTCTGCCTGGGTACAAATTGGCATAGATTCACTGCAGTCAAAAAGGACTGAGCTCAGTTTACTACTATGAATATAGATCACTGAAAAACTCAGTCTATGCCATCTAATATTAAATTATTATTTTTCAATGAGCCCTTCAGCTTTTTAATTGAAGTAAAAATTCAGAGTAAAGTTTTTGCAGCTACAGTTTGAAAATTCAGTAGAATATGAAGTATCTTTTGAAAATAGCAAAAGATCATTTTTTCATGTTTCAATTTAGCAAACTTATGCTTTTAAACAGAAAATATTTATATTTATCTTATTTATACTAAAATATAATATTGTTTATATTTATATTATAATAATTTTCATTTTCTAATTCTATATATTTATATTTATATATGTTTGTATAAAATAACCTGTATTGCTACATGAAACCACTTTTTGATTAACTAGAAAGTGCTGCTTAACTTTCTCCTCCTACCATTGCATTTCAAATACATGGCACAAAATTAGGTAGAGAGTGAGTTCTATGAAGGTAACACAATTTGAAATGATCTCATAAAGAAATACAAACAGTTAAGTACATTTTTGTACTTAACTTTGTTTTCAGCTACCATTTCTCAGGTTTTGTTTCGAGCCAGATATCATAACACTAATACAAAAGTTTCCATGGAAGTGCACAGTTTAAAGGAATAGCAGGAAAGCAAACTGCAGTTATCAAATACTTTTTCCTTAAAACACCGATCAGTAGCCATAGATTTATGGCAATATATTTTAAAAAAATCACTGAGATCTTTTTAAAATAAAGTAAAAATTTGACAATATTAACTATATTGCTTTTATGCATTCTTCCTGTAAGAACAAATATGAAAATTTTGTATAACACTGGTATACAAAATCTGACTGTTAAATGGAGAAAAAAATCTCAGAAAATTAATGTCAAAAATAAGAGTAGGAAAAAATGTGTTGAAGTATTTGAAGAAAAATATTAATCTAGATCTTTGTTGCCAAACAGGAATAACTTACAATCTCTAAATTATAGGCACATTAAAAAACCACAACCAACCAACTTTTTAATTTACAATATACTAGAAAATTACTTTTTTAAAGGCCAACAGTTACAGAGTCATGACAGCAAACTCTATGAATTCATTTCACGTTTCTATACTCATGTATAAAAGCATATATGTTTTATATATATATATATATATATATATATATATATATATATATAGTGTATATTTGTATGAATCAGTTTCAAAGAAATTTCCTTTCTAAGGAAATTTGCACTGAACAACAAATAAAAAAAGCTCTGCATTTTCTATAGTATATCTATGAATACTTTTGTTTAGCATAAGTGCAACACATTGACCTAGATATAGGTCATTACACAAGGTGATATCTCTGCTAGGGTAATGAAAGTAAAATTTTTATTTTCCCCTTGATTAAAGTCTACTAAAATATTATTTTTAATAATTAAAAATATTTAAGCTAGCATCATCAAAAACAAAATTAAAAAAAAAAAAAAGGTCTACATTAATCACTTGAGTGGGCAGACTTTTGTGTGCATTTGGATGTGAAGGCAGACTAAAGCATTAGGCTGAAATAAAGCCAAGGGGGGAAAACAATCCTTTGTTACTGTACAGAATTTTTAGATTTTAGAAGTGTTAAGTTTTTCATTATCTGTTCTTCACTCTATCCCAAGCTAAAAATAAATTAAAAAAAAATACAAGACAATAATTATATTCTTTATATTTTGCCTTGATAATTCTCATGAAAAGATGAGTCAGGTCATACATTTAGATTAGAAGGGATACAATCAGAGAAATTTTGGGAGATCTTACATCTTTCCAAAACGCTAGGCCAGGTCATGCTATTTTTACTAGTCACATTGTACCTTATACAATTGTACTTTACCCCAGAATGAACAGTAGTATTGTCCACTTGTATGTATCACTCTCTTATGCTTTGCTCTACGCTTTTTATCTGCATGTTAAAAAGACTGAAGATCTAATAATCTGGACCACAGCTTTGTTAAGCCATCTAGTAATAATTTCACCCACTTGTAGAGGGTGATTTTGCAAGCCCAATGAGTTGCAGCTGGGTCAGTTGCTGAAGCTTGGAGGTGGGCCTGATCTTAACAGGCCACACCTGCAATCAATAAGAACTAGTGCTATATAAGAGTAAGGAAAGAAGAGTGAGGAGAGTCAGATTACTGCAAAGACCTAGAGAAGTCAGTGTGTAGAGGAGCTGCCTGTCAGCAACCTCAAGAAGGTATGAAGCTCAGATAATATGAAATCCTCGTACTATAATGATGATAGAACCTTTGCTATTTAAGACAACTAACTACTATGATGATGACAGAACCTTTGCTATCTAAAACAGCACCCCCTATGTAAAATTGTCTTGCTATTATTATTGCTGTTATTTTTATCTTATTATTCATCATTATTGTTATTGATGTCATTATTAGTTATTCAAATTTTGTCATCATCCCTCTATGCTTTGCCATTTTTTTGTTGGATGTCTGTCCTTTTAAATCTATCAGACTTGGCTGTTATGATGTATTATGAGTATTGTTTGTATTGTACAAACAAAACCACAGGTTTTATGTGGTTTTGTTTGTACTTCTAGGCTTGGACAAGACTGTTAGCCTGGGCTTCTGAAGAGTAAGAGTTTGGCTCTGCTAGCCATACAAGATGCCTTTCTTTTCTTTCTTCCTTTCAATCCCTCCTTTTACAGCTCAGGCTGATCTGACACACTGACAGAAGAAACTCCAAACATGTCCACAGTCCCTCCTACTGCGCTTCAAAAGCATTGGGAAAAAATAAACATCTAAGGAATATGGGGTCATAGGGTTATTTTATGTTCTAATTCTCTTGTAGTGTGGAAGTCAAGTTCTGTTGATTCAACTTTTATTACACTGTTGCTTTCTATGGATACTTGCAGCCCTACATTCCCAAGGCATGTAGCAAAAACCAATACAGTTACAAATGTGCCAAGAGACTAAAGGAAAGTAATAACCACTGTTTCATCCAATTCTAATTCTGCGACTGAACGTAAGCAAGAGTAGACAGCACAAAGGTTTCTTGGGTGAAACAGTGTTCTGCCTTTGTGATGAACTGCCTCTTTTTGCAATGTTTCCTGCAATATAAAGGATTAAGAGTTTCTAAATTAACTCTTTTCCAAATGGGAAATAATCTAGAGCAACATACTCAAATTGTCCTTGAAACTATTTTTAAATTTAATTTTTTTTTCCATTGTGTTACTGGGGCTGAAAGATCTTCAGCATTTTCTCAATATATTTGTTTGTTTGTTTGTGGGTGGGTTGTTGTTTGTTTGTGATTTTTTTTTCCCAAAAAAACCCTCTTCATCAGCCTCAGAAATATGGTTAGTGCAAGATCAAACAGTCCCATGTCTTTTTTGCCTTCCCATCATGAAGCTTCTGCTTCTTTCCTGGCCATTTTGATTACTATTGAATTTATTAGTTGAAAGTGCCAGAGGATGTGAATGACTTGCTATGCCTCCTATACTGTTTGTTGAGTTAGTTTGCTAGCCTTCAATATATATGACCTTCATAGTTTGTCTGGAAGAAAAATTTTGGAGATTGGGTACAGGATATACTTACAGACCAGGCCTTGACTACCCTTCTTATTGATATTTCTGAATCCTTTAATTCTATGCTAAAGACAAGTTTTCTCTGTGACAGTACATAAATTCCTAGTGAAGTGATACAATCCCATCATATAATCCCAGGGTCACTAACATCTGGGAATTTATGACAGCAGAAAATTTGGTTGACTAAAAACCTCCAGCTAGGAAAGAACTGAGCCTCAAACCTATGCCTTGTTAACCATTTGTTTCACTATTTCTTCATTGGAGAAGATATAGAAGCAACTCAATTTAACCATCTTGAAATTTGATTTTCTTAGAGAAATTATTCTTCTCTATATAGCACCAAGCTTCTCTTTTCCCTCAAACAATGAGCCTTTTTAACAGTGGTTAAAATGGTATTTTGCAAAGTTGGGCTTTGGAAGGGCAAGATATTTCACTGAAATATGCCAATTTAATGAAGACTCCAACAGCCCCATGACATAGCCCCATGACATAGCTCCATGTGTCTATTTTTGCAAACAGACAGCTCAACCACGATGCTTCTAATAGAGCCAATGGAGGTCATTCTTGACTGCACCCTCTGTTTCAACACACACTTCAAATTTTGGAGTCAATAGTTGGTTTGGGAGGTGTCCAGATCAGGGACCAATATAACAAGTGGTATGGCCAAGTTTTAACATTTGTATTCTTCTTCAATTTGTGTGTCACTCCATTGCTATTCCTTGATATATTTTTGAGATTCAAGCATACATTTTTTAATGTCCCAAGTCATGCAATGTGGATTAATGCTGCAAAACCCCAGACCTACTCCACTCTGGGGGCAGCAGTGCTGCTAGTATTATTTCATATAGTAATAGATTTAAAAAATAACCCCCCTTTCCCCATTACTTGTGCTCTAGTAGTAATCCACTGGCAAGAGTTAGGTAGCCTAAATGCAGTCAGCATGTGATCCTGTAGACTCAATGTTATGAAACATAAAGAGACGTTTTCTGCCTCTTTGTGTTTAAAAATGTTTATATGCATGTAATTAATCTCAGAGTTTAGGTTCTCAGATCAGAGGCCTGAGGAAGGACATGGCTGCTTTCAGGCTTTTCAACCTTTCCATTAAAGATCTGGAAAACAATAAAGGCTTTCTGGCATTCTGACCTCCATGTCACAAAGGAAATACAGACAAACTGAAATCTTTTTTTAAACTGAAATACCTTTTAAAATAGAATATTCTATTACTTCCTCTATTCAGTAAATTCTCACATTTTGCATTACATTCCAAAATAGGTCACTTTTTACCCCAAAAATTTCTTAATTCTATTGAGTTTGTATACCTTACTGCACAACTAAGTATACTAGGACTGGGCATTTTGTCTTTGCATTCTTATTCTTTTATCACTCTTGGTCTTTCCTTTTATGTTCCAACAGATATGTATTTATTTTTCTATACAACCTGAAATCAGTTTTAAATTGGTAACAACAAGGCATATTTCACTGTGTACTTATAATGCTATTCATTAATCTGCAGTGATCACCTCTATATTTCTATCTATTATGAGTTGTCAATATACTCCTAAGTGCTACCACCCAGAATCCTTGCAGCATGTACCACAGCATCATTTCCATTCCAATGCTCCCCCTGTTTTTCCATTGACTAAAAATGCAAACATTTCCCAATATTTCTTTGAGTCAAAAATAATTTATGTGAGACTTCAGCTCTGGTGACTAAACAAAGTAGTGCAGCTGTTCAAACTTCCATTGTGAATTTTTCAACTCAAGGAGATAAATGTGGGCTCTATCATCTTGCTTGCACATTATGCTGTTGCACTTCTATGGTGTTCATTGTGCAGCCCTTTGCAGCAATTTGTCAGCACAGGCCACTGTGGAGATGGTAGGCAAGTGCTCATTTGGAGAACAAGAGAGAGCATCTGCAAGGTTTAAATCATAGCACATCAGGGAATAGGAACACACAACACAAGGGGACAACAAACAAACAAAAATATCAACTGAGTAGTAACTCCTGAGTAGTAACTCCTGAGTAGTAACTCCTGAGTAGTAACTCCTGAGTAGTAACTCCTGAGTAGTAACTCCTGAGTAGTAACTCCTGAGTAGTAACTCCTGAGTAGTAACTCCTGAGCAGGTGTTGGTAACAGGTACCAAGCTATCTGAGATGTAATGATGGGACCTGGCCCTGATGGCTGGGAGGGACCTGGGTGGGAGCAGACTTCCCCCTGGCTCAGGGATGCTCAAGCACAGACCTTGGTCACATCCAGCACGGCTTGCCAGCCTCAGTGTAACAGGGCTGTATCCTGAGGCTTAGCACCTCACTTTATCCTTAAGAAATGAGAAGGTCATGAAAGAATGAGCATCACTAAGGAAATTATTTGGCCTTTTAAAATTCTTCATGTAGTGTCAGTGATTCTCTGATTCTATGATTCCTTAACATTTGCCAGCTAAGGTGTTAATGTGGCTCAAAAATGTAAATTTACCATAGTCCCGGAAACAGAAGAGAAAATATTTTTGCTCCCTTTATTCACATTCATGTTAAAAATTTTTCACTTACTCCTTGCATAGAACCTATATCATTTCAAAAATTACCCAGTCTACCCCTCTAGATTCATTCATATCTTCATTCAGATGAGGTTATGACTTCATATGTCTGTTGAACAGGGATAGATGCACCAGTAACTCCAGTTAAGTACCTGTGCAATAAAGGATAACGCAATATGGCACAGGACAGGCTGCAATACCCATAACTAGTCAGAGTCACTCCGAAATCCTAATGTGTGCACAACCTAGCATGACTTTTGTAATTTTCAGAGATAAATTTTTCATTGGTTCACTGCAATTATTCAGGGTAAGCACACTTTCTGTAATATTTTTTTAAAATTTATCAAGAAAATATCCAGAAATATTGTTTAACACATTACAAAAAGCAGGGATTTCTCCCAGAAATAATCTGACAAAATAGTTCTGTATGCTCAATTGTTTTGAGTATAATGTTGGAGAAACAGATACTCTTACCTGCAGGATTTAAAATATACCTTGATGATCTGACGTTTCTTACACTTGAAGAACCTTTTTTTTCCCTCTTTATTTCTCTCCTATCTCCCATAACTTGAAATACAATCTTTATTACTGAACTGGTATTTTGAATGTACCACTGGCATCAGCAAAATTCTAAATTTCTTCATCTTCAGCTATTGAGGTTTAGCCAGTTTGTTTGCCCAAATGCTGCATAGCAGAATTATGAGACAGTAACCAATGATCTCCAAATAGGAATCTAGTGGGAGGCAGACACTAGTTCCTTCTGATATTTCAAAGGCATTGCTGACTAGAACTGATTGAATTTTTTGCCAACATACTTATTACTCAGCACCCGTATCACTCTAGTTTTCATCAGTGTGCATGCTTATTAAATTTTTATCACTCGTTAGTCAACTCATCTTTAGAAGAATAGTCAATCAATAACTCTTCCAGTGATTAATGATTACAATTATTTGTGAGTTACTTTTAAAAGTAATATTCCTGTATGTTCGGTGACTGCTACAGTGTCCTGTTAGACTGTTTATACAACTTCCTATCTTTGATTACTTCATTTGAAAGAAGCCCCCAAAATGTCAAGAACAGATGTTTAGCAGACCTTTCAGAAGTCCCTATTGCATACATCTAATGCATATAGTAAGCTTCTAAACCAGAACCAGGGGGGTCACTATAGAACAGACGTCCTAGCTGCTGAAAACCTGAAACCACAGCTTGTGGGAATCACTGTAGCAGAGTGTAGAGTGAATTGTGACTGGTGGATTCACTGTACCTACAGTTTGCAGCACAAAGTACCAGGGAGAAGAACCAAGTCTGTATCTGGTAAAATGTACTTCTAAGCACACAGTGACAGACATAGCTTTGAATTGCTTAGGGAAACACACATGCACACTCCTCCAGGATCTGGCATTTTTAAGAGTGCAGAGAAAAAGAAGATTTGTTTAGTCTTACAGACCTAGTTTTGTGCTTCCCTTGCACATCTCACAACAAAAATTAGAAAGTCAAAAGAAACATGAAAGAAGGAAAGAATTTTGGCAAGCTGACCCCTTTCATCATGAAAGATAAAATGACAAGAACACATTCAATTGCTCTCACTGACAAGAGGGTTAAATACCCAGCCAGAACAAGCAAGGGCAAAAACTGCTGCTGGACCTGAGGAATCATCTGCCAATATATTGATTCCTAAGGGGACTGCAGAGCAGGAGGGAGAAAGCAAGTTACTAACTGTGACCAGACCTATCACCTTGCATTTCTAGATTCACACCTGGAAAAGGATTTGGAAATGATTCACCTGGTGTGTACAGATAAGCACTTTGTCCTTATAAGAAAAGAAAATTCACCTATGTTTAGAATAAGGTACAGAACTAAGTCTGGGGTTTTTTTCCTGCTTAAGATAGCAATCTGAGCCTTCATTTTAAATCATTAAAATAGATCAGTAAAGTTACTAGTACCGTTTACTGGATTAAAGGAATCTTAAAGATATTTATACCATTTTTAAGGATGTGTTGGTTATATACTCAAATAGAAAAATGCAGCTCCTCTGCCCTTGCAACCAGATGCACAAATCACCTCCCTAAAAATATTAACTGTATTGATGTGTGTGCTCAACTATCTTCATATAATGTTCCAAATGCTCTGATACTTAAAATAGTGTAAATTCTTCTGGTGTTATCAAAAGAAACTGCCAGGCACTACAAAACTAATTTCAGACAGCAAGAAAACTTGGAGAGTGGTGGATATATCCAGACCTGGAGCTGGACAAACCTGGTTTTAGGGATACTCATCTAAAATCAGCAATGATGTATAACCTAAGACACTGATAATTTATTGAAAACCACCACCCCACCTTCCCCTCCCCCTCCACCTTCCTCTTCAATCAGATGAAACCACTGGCCTCAGGAATCAAAGCAGGGGAAGGCTGGACACCATCCAAGGAAAGAAACAGAAACCAAAAGGTATGTACATAAAAAGTGTAACCATATTACTCTTATTGAGACTTTTCCTGTATGAAAGCATTCTAACTGTAGAATTATTTCCTTTACAGTAAGTAGTAGAAAATTAGATCCAGACCAATAACGATCAGAATTGGATTAGAATTTTAAGACTTCAATTATAGTGACATTACATTCTTGACTTAATATATGTGCGTATATTTATACCATAAATATATATATATAAAAGATGTGCTTCCTCTTTGCTCATAATCAAGACACTGACTGCAACACTGTAAGATAAGGATTGAATTTGGAGAGTTTTGCTGGAACATAAACTCTCAGACTCTAAAGTGGATTTTTTGAAGGAAAATACCTTATTTAAGAGAAACATCTAGGTTCTTTCCTGTTAACATGAAATGTGGGCACCCTACTAAGGCTAGCAATTTTTAACCCTGTGGGTGGTGGGTCTGTGACTCAGATCTTTTATTCCAAGCACTCTTCAGGAGTGTGCAGAAACACTGTCTCCAGATTTTACAAGGTCTTATTAAATATGCAAATGTAAATGGTGCCATGTCATTTCATCTCATATGTACTAACAAAAGGAATCATGAAACTCTCGTTTTGACAAATATTACAGAAGATCATTATTTCTTACAAACACCAAGAAGCAACGGCAAAACTGGAGGATGGGAATTTGATCAGATTGACATTAAATGCAGGAGGCCAAAACCATTTTTTTCAGGCTGAGGGAGGACATCTTCACCTAGTGATAAGGAATTCGAAGACCTGAAGACTTTTATTGCTTTGAATGTGCTTTGTTTTGTAACTTCAGACAGATAATTTCACCCCCTTGATAATCTGTTTCTCTCCTAGTTACTTAAATGTTTTGTTGACTGCAACTATAGTTTTTTAAGGCCATGATTTTCTCTCATTTTTTTGCATTTGATGCTAGTAAAGTATAAAGTTAATAAATTCCTAATCCGGATTGAGGTATCTTGTTGTGGCTATGTTACACAATAACAACAAAGATTGTGTGAAGAGGGAAAAAGGTTTTCAATGAGTAAGAGATACTTTATTTTTCCTTAGCAAGAAAAGTATCGGAAAAATGTAGGAAGCTTTATTTAATATTTAATATCTCTGCAGGCAAAATTATCAGCTCAAATACACATAATGCATTTAAGTTGCTGCTCTGGGGTGATGCTGATAGTCTGTAACTATTATATCTTCAGATAGAGAAGAGCAGTTTCAGATCAAGTTTAACACAGCTTTACCTAGTGACACTGAACAAATGCTGGATTGCTTGCTCTGCTGTGTCACTTGTAATGAGTGACTTTAATATCTATGCTAATAAAGCTTGCTCCATCTCCTGTGTAAGCTTGACACAGACCCCAGTGGCAAAGAAGGTACAGGTATCTAAATTAAACTGAATATGTCTTGATTGAAAATGAAGGAAATTATATTACCCAATCGCCTGTGGGTACATGTTACATGCTACCCTGTGCTGAGTTTGCTGGTATGAGTGTCTAGCATACTAATGCATGTCAAGCTTTGACAAAGCAGATAAGAAGCATCTCTGTCACTGAGAGGAGACAGACTGGCACTCCATCTTCGCAGTTCACTAAAATCTTTCGTTAGCTACTAGCAATTTGCTTTGCTGCAGCCTTTTTGTCCTGACATGTCTTGGGATGGGGCTCGTCCTATCGTTTTCTACAAGCAGCACTAAAGTTCATGACAGACATAATCCTCAGATAGCACATGAAGTTTATTCCAGCCACAGGCAGAGTACAGTATGGAAGGGGCTTAGAGGTGGCTCGAGTTAGGCAAACCCAGGTTTTACTAATTCAGAAAGCTTTATTTACATGTAGAGAAGTAATTAGGTTATAATACTGTAAGAATTCTATACCAGTGTCTTATATCTTCATAGTGCCACAATTGGGTTTTTTGAGAGTGCCCAGAAGCCTTTGTTGCACAGTAGAATAAAGGCATTGTTTTAGTTCTAAAATACAGCATAATAAGGTCAGCATATGCAGGTAGCCCAGGAGACAAGACACAGATAAGGATAAATACTCTAATTCTCTTTTCCAGCCATGGAATTCATCATCTGCCTAATATTTTTCCTGCCATAATTTCTGTATTTGTAAAGAACTGAATTTATTTTCCCAATACAGTCTTACAAAACCATAGGAAAAAATAAAGAAGGAATGGATTGGGCCACATATTATATCCCAAACTTTTCACAAGATGAAGCTCTGACCTCAACAGAGTGAAGCAGTTCAAATGGAAGTATCAGGCTGTGTAAACCTATTTTTTACTCTATATTCTTCAGGCTGTCTTCACTTAAGTGGCATTAGTTGGGCCTAAAGTGAATTTGGGAATTACATCTAGGAAGGGCAGCGATATGGAATGTTGCTGCATTGTAGGGCAGATGAGTGCCGAGATGAGTGAGAGGGATAGAAAAGACAGACATTAGAACCTACTTCAAACAGAAATTGCAAAAGGTTCTCAGGCAAAGCAAATCTAGTACACATTCATACTCTTATCAGTAGTTTAAAGAAAATTAGTATCTTCACTATGGCATAGAAAGAAATATTGATTTCTAGCTCCTTCTTTATGGTTATTCAGTCATAAACTTTAGAAAGAATGGGAAAAATCTTGCTCAGTCATATAGAAAAAGTGGTGATGCATTGCATTCTTATGGAACATCTTTAGTCCTCTGCTACCTTTATCCTATCTCTTGTGGCATAACTTCCACAACCCACAGCATATTCATTTTCTTTAGGAACATTGCTGCTTTACAAAATAGTAATAGGAAAAGAGTAAGGGAAGATTTATTTTTATTAGTTACCAGGGGATTGTTCTTGAGACATTCTGATCCTTCAAATCAGGACATTTTAGTGTTTATTATAATATAGTACGTAGTTCAATTTTTCTAGATTGAAATCTATAAACTACTATAATTGGCAAAAACAATTAATCATGGAATTTTTCCAAAAAACTTGGCTAGATTTGAATTCAGATACTAATGTTATAAAACCACATAAAAAATCTTACCAGGAAGGTGAAAGTCATAGGAAATGAATTAAGTTGAAAGTAAAGAACAAAAAGAACATTAAGATTTCTGGATGATCAGGGTGATGAAATATGCCCTCATGAAGAAACCAACATCCAATGCAAATTGTAAATATTCGCTTATCATAGGTACATTCTTTATTAAACTTCCAACTTATGGCTTTGGTTATTTCTTACAAATTATTGTTAAGACTTGCTTCTGAACAGGTGAAAGTCGTTTTTTAAATACTTTGAAGTGTTCTAAGTTGCATAAACAATTTGCAGTGTAAAATTATAAAGATATGACTCAGCATCAAAATAGATTTTTAAATGAGAATCAAGTTTAGAAATTATCTTTGTCCTGTGTTTATCTCTGTGTATTTTTGTCAGAACAAGAATTTTCAATTTTTTTATTCTGTGTGGCAAAAAGTGATTACAATTCTCTTCATATTTATTCAATTTCCTTATTTTCCAGGCTTCCAGGCTGAACTTTTTCTTACCCTGCTCACTTACACAGAATCCCAGAATCACTGAGGTTGGAAAAGACCTCCAAAGTCATCAAGTCCAACCTGTGACTGATCCCCACCTTGTTAACCAGACAAGAGCACCAAGTGCCATGTCCAGCCCTTCCTTGGACACCTCTGGGTATGGGAACTCTACGACTTTCCTGTGCTGCTTTTTCCATTTCCTGACCACCCTTTCCATGATGGAATTCTTCCTGATGTCCAACCTAACACAAAACAGAGAGGCACCCCCAGCCAGCTTTCAATGCAATTTTTTCTGAAGAAGCCTTCTAAAAAGTAGATTTTTCAGTAGATACTAGGTTTGCAACCAAATGGAGGCCCATGGGTTTTTTGTTAGACCAAGTGCTCATTAGAATTAGGATGTCTGCCAGGATATTTGCATTGGGTTAAACTGGCAATTAATGCAAGGAGGGTTCAGAGATTTAAAGAGTCTGAGCTCTGGCAATGGTCTGTGTCTTCTTGCTGAGTTTACTCATTTCTCAGTGACTGAAACTCCTCATTATTTCACTTAGAATAAGGTTGTATCCATAGGTTATCTTACCCCATGATAATTTAGTCCATACTAAATTATTCGTTTCTCAGTCAGTCTTATTTGACATAAATAAACAAGATATATATATAATAAAGAATCTTCAGACACAATTCAGCCCACAAAATACATGATATTGAGGCCACATTAATAACTACATTAAAAACTTGATTTTCTTCATCAAAATATGATTAACTTTTGTTTATATTTTTCCTAACATTAGGAACAAAACACTTCTCCAAAGTAGTTTGAATTTATCTTCATATGTTGTTATAGTCTGAACACGCTAACTCCTAAACAGGTTTATAAACATGTTCTGTAATTCATTAAATTACATTAGGCTAGAAATCCCTGGGGTCAGAATAAGGAAACTGAGTAGAGAGGACTGCCTGGCTGAAAAGCAGTGCAAGCAGGCACACTTGTATAATGCCTGTTTCTGTAATAAAATTTTCTTCTAAACTCTGTGGCTTACGTAGTGAAAATTCTTGGTTAAGGTCATGGGGGAAATGAATAGAGTTAGTACAAACACTGGGGTATTTTCTCTTTAATAAAACACATAGTAGAACATCAGTATTTCTCATACCTTTTCTCTCTTCCTTTGAGTACTTAGAGGTATTAACAACCATCCAGTCCATCATATTTACAATAGTACACTTTGCTGCAGTGATTGAATTTTTTCAATTTCCCTGTCTTTGTAATATATTTCAAGATGCACTTGTGTCTGCTTCACACTGAAAATAGCACATATATCACATGCAGCATCACAATGGAAAACAAGAGTACAGATTAAATTCTGGGAAGATACCAAACACAGGTCAGGAGTACTGACAAAACAGGAGAGCCAGATTTAATATTCTCTAGTGATTTACAAGTGTTTACAGAGCTTACCCAGTTTCCTGGCCCCATGTAGTCAGCTGCTATCATGATCAGAAAGACTTATTGGAATACAGTAGAACATGCTGGATGAATATTTGTTTTTCAGCATAGAAGAGGGACACCTGTTTGGAAGGGACTCTGACGACAGGATGCGGGAAGTGGTTCCCACAAATTGTTCTTGGCAGCTGAACTGTACTTCACTTCAGTAATAAAGAAAGATGGTCAATACTATCTGAAAAGCACTTGACAGTAAAGTAATTAGTAGGTGAGATTTGTATTCTCTTCTTGTTTCTGTTATCATTTAACACTGTAAGATAGTGATTTCAGAAATAGTTGTCTGAGTGATGCATCTTGTGAAACCTTTTCTTTTTTTTTCCTCTTGATGGAAAATTGAGTTGTAGTAATTTTAGCCCTGTTTTGTATTCAAACATAACCACATAAAAATAAAATTAATTTAAAATATAAAATATATAAACCAAAGAGTACAGTAACTACAAAATGTGGGGATTAAACAAGATATATGGTGTAAATTAAAGTAGGTTGAGTAACAGATGTTTCAAAGACTTTTGGTGTTGCCAGCAGTCTCGGCAGAGTATGTCAACAGAGAGACTGACAGCAAAGCTATATCAGATATGGTTTTAGTTTCCCTTTTTAAAGGAGAAGTGTTTTTTCCATTTCACTGCCAAAAGATGCAAAATATCCCTCCTGTAAATACAGGTTGTTTAGAGTAATTATTACCTATGTTCCTGCTGAATAACTGCTTTAGGATATTTGTGTGTCTGCTTCTTTTGGGTTGTTATACACCTGGAATTTTACTTTTTGTAGTTGCAGCCATAGTATTATCTCATGATTGTGCCTGTAATTGAATTGGGATCTGGAGCCAGCCTTGTGTGATGTATCATGAACAAGGTGCATTTAGTTTTTGTCCTGGCCTTGCATCAACTTTTCCATTCCCCATTCTGTGCTTCCATAGAAACATAGGAATTGTACCCATGTGTGTTGTACTCGATGACAGCAAATGTAATCTTGAGAATCATAATACATCTCTTAGAGCTGATCTGTCATTCACATACAACTGTTTTAAATCCCTAACTTCTGGTAGTCCAGGGACCAACCTTTTTCCTGGGCTTTCTATAGTTTATTAACACTGTTCAGAGAATGCTGTCTCTGCTGCTGGTGGATAGCACAATCAGATTTCTATCATCCATGCTTTTTAATGCAAGAAAGACCCTACTGACAGTTTCAACACCTGTTAGTTAAAACTATAGTACTTACTCCTTATTTCTTTTACTATCTCTTGTGCATAAGCTATACAGAGGACATTCAGGAAAGCAATAATTTTCCTATTGAGAGTATGAGTTGCACTAATCACATGGAGCACCCAGGACATGAATACCTTGCCCGCCAAAATGTAAAGTGGGTACTCTACACCAGTGCTGCATCTCATCAGTTGATTTGTGTGGTCCACACCAGTTGTCTCCTAACTTCTCAGTCATGTCACATGTGCTGTTTTGGATACGGTCTTTAAGTACCATCTTTGCAGTATACTCACTGCTGTCTATTTGCAAACCCACCCCTTTTGCAATGTTTTGATGAAAGGCATCTTACACCTTCAAGGAAATCAGGAATTTCTAGATCTTCTCTTTTGGGAGATATATTTTTTTGGATCTGTGACAGTCTCTGCTTTAGTTCTCCTATTAGAAACCTTTTTTATTATTTTTAAGTCTAAATCACTTTAAATTGAAAAAAAATTAGGATAAACAATCTCCGTCTCTGTGGATATCACATATAGCGACAGTCTACTGTTCCCACTAGGATTTATAAAATTTTGCAAAGGATATAGAGATTATTTCCCACTTCATTACAGTCACGTAATAGAGGATTGGGATAAAAAACACTGCTGGGGGAAGGGTTGGGAAACCTTTTAAAAGCATACTTTTTATCCATTTATTTTGCATAGGGTCCACTCCAACACTAACTAAGCATCAAAAAATTAAAAAAGGAAGGAATAAAGACTGGTGTGGGTGTTTTTATACTATATTTTTTTTCATAGTTTCTTAAATCATATGGTGAGGTACAAACTGGCTCACTCCTATGCTTCCAGTGGAAAAAGTAGAGATGGTATTTTAAAACAATCGGTGAGTAAAGGAACTATTTCTATCAAACCTTCCTCTCTAAAGTAATTTTTCTGTGGACTAAGAGCTAGACTGCTTTGGCAGAAAGCAGTTACCACAACAGTTATTTGTTACCACAACAACATCTCTTGCTCTATACAGTTTCAACAGAGCTTCTCTTCTATATTTTTTTTATAGACCATCATACTCTATGGCAGAGAAAACACCCCATCTTGGAACCTATGATCAGAAATTTCTATTTAAAGTAATTTTTTTCAATGGACTTCTTCTCAATATTCTGTTTTAAATATGGTTGTGTATTCAAACAAGTGAGAAGAAACAAGGATTGTGTGTGTTTATTTTTCTACCTATATGTGAAAAAATTATGTTCAATCTCCACATAAAAATTTTTTGTGCCACTGGTAATGTCAGTAATGTTTTCCCTAATAGAACACAGATATTTTCAAGCATTTGTTTTGAACTTTTAAATGCTGAGTATGTTATATGAGCATACATAGCAGTTTTTTTTTTTGTACGAATCAAAGCATTCAACAAAATCCCTAACTCACTTTCATGAGCTCAAGTGACTGCAAAAATGAAACAAAAGAAAAAAAAATTCTTTTTTTTTAAGACAGTAAAATTATAACAAAACTAATAAGTATGAGATTACAGAGAAAATAAGAACATAATTCTCAGGAGAAATAATTTGGATTTTCTTGTGTAATATTATGAATGTAAAAAAGTAAGAGATCAAGTGAGAAATAGCTGTGCAAAGCAATTGAAAACCTAATAGCCATTTTATATGTCTTATACAGATGGAAATAAGAGAAAGAATAAGAATTTAAAACTGCAGTTGTGATACTGAACGTACCAGTGTTAATTCTGGAGAGAGGTTTTCTGATATATTTAGGCTTTTTTACTCCCTTGGATTTTACATTTCCTTAAGGAATTTCCTTGTATTGTTTCTGCAGCACGGCTGAGGATCAGTTTAAGGTGACCTACAGAAAGTAGAAACTGCCCTTTGTTGTTTCTCTTTACCAGGGAACTGAGTAGCCAGCAAATGACAATAATGTTTCCTTGTGAATTTTCCTGCAGTGTCTGTATGGTTTTGATTTTGCTCCATTTCCTTCATTATATCACATTGCATTCATGCATTTAAACAACCTCCTGCAGAAGACTCTTTTTTTCAGGTGATTAGAAGCTGTTGACTTTCCTCAGAGGCAGCACAACTGACATATTCTGTATTAGACCATTCAATGACAGAAAAAGATAACATTTTCTGCATCTATAAAGAACTTGTTTTGCAAAGACTATTTTAGGCAAGTTGACTTTAAATACATACAGCTGGGAATAACAATAAGTAGGGAAATACTCAATGCAAAAACACTCTGTGTTGTGTCATATTTTCATTACAGCATCCTTAACTGGTTTTCATATGTGCAAAGCATATTTTTTCTACTGAATCAGGTGCTCAAGCAGGAAAATTGTACATAGTAGCTTTCTGTGTGCAATTTTTTTTTGCTTCAGTATGTTTGGTGCAAGATATATAAGTCTCAAATAAATTAATGAAAGATATATGTCTCAAATTTTACAGCCTAATGCAGTCTAAAATACAGTAGGGACATACCAATGCATTCTTTAATTATTACTTCTTAAACTATTTTCTTCTGAAGAAAACAAATAATTTCATTTTTTGGTATCATTAACAGCTTCAAAATGACCCCTCATTTACACAGAACAGTTTTGCTCTTCTAGAAATTTTGAATTGTTAAAATTAACAGCAACTTAACAGAACAAACAAAATAATTTAAATTTCTTAAAGCTGTTCTTGAGTATAAAATTCAGATTTAAAAAGATAATGATCTCAACATTTCTTGACCTTTTATCTCTTTCTGCTAAATATCATCAGTGAAGTCCATGCCCTAGCAGCAGGTGTCTCCTTTCAATGACCATTCAAAGGGTAGCCTAAATGAAGTATTTATCTGTCAAAATACTTTCTGTTCTACAGCTGTAGTTATTTTTCTAAAAAAAAAGTACTAGTAAAATATATAATGGCTAAGCATGGAAATTTTTTTCCCATTTTGAAAAGCATTTAATTTTATTTGGTACGTGACTGTATTGAATACTCTCTTTACATAACAGTGGTGAGGAGCAAAGATGAGGATTTTTTTTCCTTTTTGTTAGTGATAGTGTCAAACTGAAATTCTGAGAGAAAATAATCAGAGACACTATGAAATTCTTCACTGAACTTATCTGCTTCACTGGGCCTGATTCAAAATCTCTGAGCAATATTGTTAGTTGTGTGCAGCAACACCCAGGAATAATAAAACAAATCCTTAAAATTATTCCTGTACTGAATGGCTATAATAAAAATTCTACTTTCATACTGGAATGTAAATGCTCTGGAAAGTAGCCAGAATTGTTACCAGATTCAAGAGTTAATTACAGTTGGGTTTATAGTATGGTTTTTAAAAGGTAAAATAACATAGAATTATGTTTTTCATAAATTATGTGTGGTGGTTTTAACACCAGATGGAAATTTAACTCCAAATAAGCCACTTCTCTTCCCCTACCCCTTCCCATAAGGGGAAAGGTACAAAAGCATAGACTATGGGTTGAAATAATTATTTAGTAGGAGCACAAAGTAATGGAAGAAGACATGCATAGTAATAATAATAATAACCAAACTGTACAAAAAATGAAGGTGTTTTACCCACAGAAAGATGTTCACCATCTCAGCTTGAATAATTAAAAAAATAGAAAATTTCTCATGTCTTTCAGGTAGTAAGACGCTTCCCTTAATTTTGATAATTCATTGCAACTTGCATTTATATTGCAGATTTTAGTTTTTTAACCCCTCATCTCTCTAGTAATGAACAATTTCATTTTGGAAAATGCTCACAAGAGCACACTGGCTGTTTTTATATTGACACAGTCTTGCTTTCGGTTTTTATTTTTGAGATATGCCTCTCCTGAATATAGTTTCAAAAACAGTATAGCAAATCACATCAATAACGATAATAATAATTCATATGCAGCATACAGTTGACTTGGTTCATACAAGTAGTTGACTTGATTCACTCTTTGTCCAGTCACAAAGCATTTTCACAAAGGTTTGTGGCTTGCATTCTCAGCTTCTTACTCAGTACAGGTTTCAGGCTTTTCTTTTGGGTTTCCATAAGCTCTGTTTTAAGTCTCTTACTCACCGATTTGCATGAGCACTTTACTGCCTCACTGTCCATGATTATATATATTTTGTGAACAAGATAAAAATGGGCCCTAAACCTTCCATTGCTCTAGTTAACTTAGAGCATCTGCTCTAGTAATAAATGCCTGGTTGGGTAACTTTGACATCTGTGAATCTCTCAGTTGATAGACTTGCCCTTACTGAGTATGCCAGCAGTGATGATGAAAACATTATTAGACCTATTTCACATACTTTTTTTTGTAGTCCTATATACCTTTGGCAAAGTTGAGGTCTGCCAGTGTGGCTTCAACATACTTTTTTCCTTATTTTTACAGCTCTAAGTTTAACTTTGTAGGACCTACCAAAACCCACTGTATACCTCCGATGCTTTCATGAAAAGCTGTAAAGAATACATTTGCTAGTGTTATGTAGCTTTCAAGGAACTGGAATACAAGGAAACTTTGACAGGGAGTTGAACAGCATCTCTCTTTAATTATGTATTATGCTCCTGGTAAACGTGAGTGCCAAAAAGTGTGTAGCACCAGACTGACAAGTATCACTTGAAGGACTACATGTCTTTAATGAAAAAAAGCAGAATGGAAACTCATGAATTATCAAAACTCTGTTACAGGATTTAGGGACTGTTTCAGATAATCATGATTTTTGAAATATGCAGAAAAAAAACCAAACAGTGTAAGTAATAAAGCTTTATTCCCTGTCAGAACTCTTTGTTTGTTTTGATAATATCACCTCTCATTTCTCAACAAACATTTGCAAACCAGTCTGAAAAGATGAATAGAGGACAAGCTATATTACAGCTGTCACATCTGGGAATTTTAATTTTTCCCTGAGACAAAGATCTTAATCTAATTTTGAATCAGTGAAGTGTGCAGATATGTAATCTTTGATTACAGCTATAATTGAAATGTGTGTATGTGTACATGTGTTTTTGAATGAGTGTGTGAGACAGTTCTGTATGTTCCCACCTATACCTGTCTTCATAAGTTTATGTAGAAACATACAATGCCAACTTCCACATTGAACCAAATCAATACACAATATTTTGGTTTGTGATCTCCAGGTAAAATACCCATTCTCTGCAACTAATTTTTAATATTATTTTTCATCCTCTGGTTAGTTTCTCATTGAATTTTTTACCTTAAGGCAGAGGATTCAGCTCTCAGACTGATATGCTCTAAGCGTAATGCCAATGTAATCTTCTTTAATTCTGTGAGAATTAAAGTCCTTGTTCTACAATTAATTCAAGTTTTGCATGATCTTGCTGCTTGTCTTACAAGTTAAAGTCCAAGCATTTGCAAGTAGGATACCAATGAAATGGAAAATGCAGTCTGGTTTTTGTGAGTATCATCACATTGTA
Source organism: Serinus canaria (assembly GCF_022539315.1). Lineage (NCBI taxonomy): Eukaryota > Metazoa > Chordata > Aves > Passeriformes > Fringillidae > Serinus > Serinus canaria. The sequence continues at coordinate 83,585,156 of NC_066315.1, forward strand.
TGTTTTTACTCAGTTTTATCAAGCTGACTATTGTGATGACAGAGAGCAGATATCAAAATTTAGTGGATTTTGACAAGTTTAGATAGTCAGCTTACTTTGATTCTTCAATTAGATGGCTTATCTCAGGGAAGAATAATCCACCAGCTATTTTTTTAAAGGATATGATGTGAATTTAAAGAATGGAAAGGTTGTGATGGAACAAAGACCTCTGGGAGTGAAGTCAACATTTCTGACTTTGAAGTTGTATATACCAACATGTCCTAAGAGGAATTTCAAAGCAGCTGGGCTGTGGGGGCAGTGCCTCTCTTTTTCTTTTATCATTCCTGAATCTCTTTACCTGAGGCTTTCATATCTTGGGTTCTAATACGAAACTATTACATGAAAGGTCCTCTGACATGCTTTCAAGAAATTATCCTCCCGAATTTGTGGGCAGAGTTCAATTAAGTATGTTCAAGGGAGATGTTGAAGGATAGATTGCTTATTTTAATGGACTTGCTTCTGAAGATAAATATCAAAATAAGCATTCACTGTGTCTGTTATTCAAAAGCTGCCTAAAAGTTAAATTTTGGAGGCATCTAATTGTCTGACAAACTGCTACTAAAAGCTACTGAAGACAGTACAGAAAAACAGACCATGCAGAGTTGTACCTCCTCTCAGTCACAAGGAATTTTACAAGCAAAACCACAGAGTCACCCAATGGAAATAGGGTTTTTTTTCTCCATAACTCAAGACAACTGAAGCAGACTAGACAACACTGAATTTTTAGAGCAGACAAGATTAATTTCATCCATCCAGTAGTCATGTATACCGTGTAAGGATTTTCTTCTAAGTTTTTAATCACAGCAAGATTTTAATGTTCTCTCTGACATTTCCTGAGAAACACACACATACACTTTTAAACTGATATTTGCCATCATCTGTAACATGAAAATATATCCAAATCCAAGCAAACAAACCTACCCCACCTAAATTATTATTGTTATAAGTTCCAATAATTTATTGGCAGTAAATAAAAAATACCAGATTCAATTAAAGTGAGAAATGAAGATTGCCTGGAACCAAGCAGGTAAAAAAAAAAAAAAAAGAAATAAGGAAATCAATTACTGATTTCATGAACAAACACTGTCACACAAACTCACTTGTTGTTTTACTCAGAGGAAGTAAATGCCAATATACTAACTTTAATATTCTACATGGAAGGTTTAATTTTTTTTGTTTGTTTGTTTGTTTTTTGCACACTAGCCTAATATATTTCATGTAATGCAAAAAATCATACAAAATGTAGCAGTTAGAATGGAAGTATTATTACACAATATATGCATTTTTGCAAGTCATTTAAGAAAAGTAAATTTTTAGGAGAGACAATTGCTTATCATATAGTCAACTGACAGAGTTTACACTTATGAATTATCCCTTTAATTAAAGTTATTAATTCACCCATAAAGGAGCTTTCACATTCATTTACTATCAGGACTTCCAAAGCAATATTATCAATATAATTTTAAACTCTGTTCAAATGTTTCAGTTTAGCCTTTTCATGCATCACTAAAGGTGCCAATATTATATTTATGCATAATATACAATATATGGTGTAATTGATTAGGTTAAATGTATATATTCCTATACTTTGATCTATGCTGATTAAAGATCCTCCTAATCACACAAAAATTAAAAATGAAAAACAGTGAGTTTCATTCTAAAATACAGATTGATAGGGAAAAGCTTACTTCCTGGAGTTATAGCAGCCTAGTAGCAGCTGAATTTTAAGCAATAACATTAGAATTCTATTTTCATGTTTATTCGTACTATCTACAGAGAGCTAGAAACAACCAACCAAAAACAATATAGCTAAATCTAAAAAGCTAAGAAGAAAGAAATCACTGCAATCTAACTGTCAAATTATTCTGCAAGATGTGATCAGTGATACAGAATTGAAATTCTCTTGAACTGTTGAGAACTTGTACATATCACACTAAAGTATATTTGGGATTTCTCCTTCATTTTATATAACTGATTTCTCCTATTTAAGAGACTCTTAGTTCTAAACAATCTCATTCTCACAAGTGTCAGAAGAAAGTTAACTACAGATTGACATACAGTAGGAGGAATGCATTATGTATTCATTTTTCAGCATACAATTAGTTAGAAATACAGCTGTAGGCTAGAACCTACAGCTAAGTTTGCCTTACCAATGCCTTTATATTGCAGAAAGGTATGCTGAAACTCTTAAATAAGTGAAGAGTACTATACAACAAAATTCAAATAGAAGCATCAATACATGCGTATTAAATAAGCTTAAGCCAGCAGCATTCATTTTTGGGATCCTGTATCATGACAAGTTCAATGAAAGTTTAAATTAATGAAGCGTGTTGATCTGATGAACCTCACTGAAGGTGTGTACTACTGAGAGGTACTCAGACTGTCTGAATCAGACAGGGGAAAGGAGAAAAAATTTAAAAAAATGGAAAGAACATGAATATTTATATGTATGAGACAAAAGGTGAAGCCCTTTTTGTTATCCTGTATTATTACATTTATAAAGATAGTGATGATCAGAGAAATCTCTATCGGCTTCACTCATGTCCTGTTTTAATGACTGATTAATGCATTTTATGATAGTTCCATTTATTTTTTTCATGTGGAAAGAAATTATTTTAAAAATCCCCAGAAGATAAGTAAAAGAAAAACAAAAACACAAAGCATCACAAAATGTATAAATGTTCTGCCAATAAATTAGAATTAGGGTATTTTTCAGCAGGTACATTAGATGCCTTTTACAAATAACAGTTTGAAAAGAATTTGAGCATGACAATTGCATGAATATGTCTTGATAATAGTTTAGATTCTGTCTGTTAATAGCTGCTTTTACTTTGGCCCTACACACAACACTGAGCTAAAATACACCCTGAAATACTTCAGGCATCATGAAATAGTAATCTACTTAACCAGGACCTATGTGGAACAAGAACAGAATGCTACTTTTCAAACTGGCCTTCTCACATTATTTTTCCTTGAAATTGATTTTATTTGCATTATTTAATATATTCATGTTTACACCTTTTTCCAGTTTTCATTGTGGCACAGACCAAAAAAAGTCAGTAACTGCCAGATGTAAACACAGCAGACACCATGGGTAGTGTGAGTGTGCCATGTTAGCATTTGACCATTATTCATACAAAGCCAAGCAGGGGGGTACAAGTCAATTCTTGCTACATTTCAAAGCCTATATCTTGGGATAATGGCCTCTCCTCTAAACAATATCTCCAATTGTACTAGGCTCCTACAGGTGACACTAAAGTGAATGAGGATTATTTTGGGATATAACCATATTGACCAAATAATTATCTTGTGGAATCAGTGGATAATTACAGCAACTTTCCTTCTTAAATAACTAATTCAGCCTTTGAAACATGGTCACCCTTCAGTGTCTTGCCACAAATGGCCTCCAAGCTCTCTACAATTTTTTTTCATAGAACCACTTTTGCTTTTACATACGAAAAGCAAAATATGAAAAGCGTAAATTACAATTGTTATTTAAAGTGTAAATTGTAATTTTCCTACTGTTTTGCTACATTTTGAATGAATTTTCTTTTTAAATTGCTCACTAATTTTATACCAAAATTACCTTTTCAGTTGCATCTTCTTAAATTTGCTTTTTGGAGTCAGATTACTGAATCATAGAATCATTAGGGTTGGAAAGGACCTCTAAGATCATGAAGTCCAACTGTTGACCAGGACCAAAGCTATGGGAGAAATTCTACAAATTTATTATTCAATTTTTAGCCTCATTAAGATGAGGCTTATCTGAACTAATAACTAAGGTTTCACAATTAATCTTTTCAAAGAACCGTATCTAAATATTTTGCTCATTCATTTTCACTGCCGAGCTGTAAAACCAATGCATTTTTCTACTCACTGAAGTTACCAAGACCTGAAAATGTCTGATTCATCTGAAATGCAGGCTTCTGAAATTCTGAAATATAGTTTTAGGATCCTAAAGTAACCTTTTAAATTTTCCTATATTGATAGAGGCTCTACAAGAAGATGTACAACTTGAAAGAACAAATAAATTGGCTTTCTTTTTGGCTAATATACACAAGAAAAGAAAGCAACTAGAGCTGATCAACTACCAGCTGAAGCATGAATATTCTCACCCCACCAGGCCCAAAAAGTCTTTGTTGGTCAGACAGCCCTTAGGGATGAGAAATGTGATTTTTGTTGTGCCTTGAAGTTGACTCATCCTCAGTATTGCTGAGTTGTAACCTTCTGATTTTGGTTTTCTTGCGTCAGTATTTTTCCTCCAGAATCCTTAGCTGCCCTCTATGACAATCTCAACAATTACACTTATCTGTTATGAGTTTTGACAGCCTAACAAAATTGAACCAGCACCTGGCTCGCAGAAACACGAGGCTGAAGGTCACATTAATAACCTTAAGCTGGTTGGAAGATAAACTGAGTATCCATCCTAGCTACAGGCTTAAATTAAATGGCAATGTGGTTGTGGGAGGGTGTGGAGGAAGAGCAAATTGTGTCCTGCTAGGAGGAAGTCTAATTGCTCTTCAAGGCTTTTGGTTTCTGTGTGCATTTCCAGAAGTCTGCAGGGCTCCTAGGAGAATATGATAGCTGGGTGCTATCCCAGCTTCCCATTTGCACTGGACGTCTCTCTGTAACCATGTATATCTGTTCCTGCATAAACACAAATGCAGTAATGTAGGTTAAAAGCTTTGCAGGTTTTATTTTAAATATTTTATTTCTTTTTCTATATAGGTGCAATGTTTATTTTCATAAATTGATATTGTGCAAAAAAAAAAAATTTCTGAAATTTGGAAAAACAAATCCTGCTACTAAAATTCAAAACTATTTCTTGAGAAGAACCTACACCTTTCCCTACCAGAGTCTGAACTTACTTTATGCAATGATTTTAGCCAAGAATTATTAGCAAAAGGATCTCTGTTTGGTCTTAGAACCAAAAAGGGTTGGGTAGAGTCTTATAGCAAGGACTTGCTCAGTGGTTCAAGTAGAAAGTGGTTCAGCCTGAAAAGGGAGATCTGCTTCATCATATTTTGTGTTGTCTTGAGAAACTCCTCTGTAGACTTTATTTTAGAAAATTTCTTGTTTTGAGAGGAACTTCGAAATGCTCAAGTTTGTCATAAACTGAAACTGCATTCTCTAATATGCTCTGCTGATAACAGGTTCTGTATATGTATGCTGACAGATATGTTTTTTTACAATGTCTTCATAATAATTTTTATCATTATAAGCATAAAAAGGACACTGATGTAATGAGAGAGATGGAAAATTAAGTCAGGGATGAAACATACGAATTAAGGAAGATTAAATCTTAGATATTGATGCCATTTAAAGTTTAAAGTAACATTTTCATCCTTTCAGATAGAAATAGGTGATTTAAGATTTCCATGGAAAATCTAGCTTTCTGATTAAATGTTACAAGTAACGAGAAAGCAAACTAGCTCACATCAAGGAACACTTCAACCAAATATCCTAGTTTTTTCAATTACCAGAAACATAAAATAGTTTTTATAATCAGGTTCCAAGGGTTTTCTGATTAGTACCTGACAATAAGATCTTTGATCATAGTTTTAAGGAGACTACTTTAATTACATATATAGTTGTGTTTGATTGTTGTTTCTAAACTGTTATTTCTTTATCTTCATAATAGAGAAATACTTTATTTCTATTATGGCATCTTCCCACAGAATTTCCAAACACTGAAAAACTGAAATAGATAACAGAAATAAGATTCTGAAGCTTTAAAATGTCATTTAAATAGACAACTGTTTTAATAATCAAATAATTATTATTTTACATATATAGATGTAGATATATTAAAATATAATTAGATACAGGTAGACAGGTACATAAATTGAAAAAATCTATGTAAGTATGAGACAAAATCCCCTTTTGTCTCAAAGAAGTTTTGAAGATAATGGAAAAGTTACTTTCTTATTTCTTCCTTTACACATGTTTAATCTATTTCTTGACAATGTTCACCCTTCATCAACTTTTTTTCACCCATTTTCTAGCTGTTACACCTGGTGCTATTGCTGGGAAATGATGCAGTCAATGTTTCTTGTCAATGTAATCTAGAAGTGCCTGACATGCACTTGCAATTGCTGCTGGTGCCTATTAATGGCCTAATGTGTTCCACTAGTTTAAAAATTAGGGAGGGCAACTTGGCACTGCAAGATTCTGCAGACTAAATTGCTAAGAAATAAATGAATGTGATTAAATCCAACATCATCTGAATCTATATCTGGCCCCCAACATGCCAATAATTTGTCTGCCACAGTAAATTTTGTGGGGATCCTGGACTGTAGCAGTGGGTAAGGCATTATGGTATAACCCTTTGTTATTTTTTCATGGTGTCTGATATATCCATGTAATGTATTCAACTTATCTATTCTGTAATCTTTTACAAATTCATGAGTATCCACATACATTTATATGCTTTGATGCTACACAGCAGGGAGACAGGTAGCTTAGCTAATCAATCAGTTGGCCATGGGAAAAAAAGATATCTACATTCAAAAAGAATAAGAACTAATCCTCTGATGGGTGCTAAATTTCAGTGAGATACAAATATAAAAAGAAGAACCTGAGGATGTATCTCCTTCCTCATATGCAATGTGTTCTGTAATATGATACTGCATAAATCTGAAATGAGGAAGTAATGCTCAAATTGCAATCATTTATTAACAATTCAAAGAGGAAAAAAAAATCCAACAGTCAGACAAGTCTTGGTAGTACGTTATAAAAGTACTGTGAACTAATGAGTTGTAGTCCTTTCTGTGAATTGAACTGCTATTTCTAGGATATATTGGTCTTTCTGGAAATGGATGTAAATGATTTATAGTTGAATGACTTGGACATGTCATGCCTGGGTTGGCTGCTGCTGCTGTCTCTGGCATGGCTGAACCTGAGTCTGAGTAGCCTTGTGCAGTTTATCTAATTGTGTAGCAGATATTTTTGCTTTGTCATCTTTGAGAAATATCTTTGTAGAAGTATATTATTTTTGAGAAACTTTTCAAGGAGAATTTTGGACTAAGAAATGTGTTCATCTATTTTTGGTATTTGCAGTATCAGAAAAATAAATCATAACAGAAAATAGTGTTTACCCTTGCAATTAATCATATTTTCTGTTCTTTCTTTAAGGACTTAAAGAGCAGATGCCTGTCTCAAATCAAGACCACTGAAGGAATTTGCTGTAAGATAAGGAGAAATTTTTGAAAGGATGGTGCTAATTCCAGATGTGATGGAGATGAAATTTAATCGGCACATCCTGTTTAATGTATCCAGACAAAAATTTCCACTGTTGCAAACTCTGAAGAAGGAAGCAACTGCTGATACACACATCACTCCAAGGTACCAGAGTGCCACCAGTGACCACCCTGCTGATACCCAGAACTTGGATTATATAAAGGTGGTACTCCCAGAAGAATGAACTCAGGGACCCCACCCACCACTGAGAAGCCCAGGCTGAAGAAGGACCAATAGGATGCTGCTGACTCCAAAGGTGGTGACTGTCTTCTACTTGATCTCCCTCTCCTTCTGTCCCTTCTCTCCCTCTTTTCTATTTCTTTCTCTCTACCTCACATTTACTGTTAAATAAAATCCATACTATTGACTTTGGCATATGATCTTGTTTGCACTTTAATTCAAGAAGAGGCATCTCTTAAAATCAGATCTTAACAGCTTCTACTGGTAAAATTGCAACCTGTGGTGCTGGGAGGATTAGTTCATTGGCAAATGAGGTTGATGCTGTCACTATAGAGTTTCTTCTAAAAAATTCTTATCTTGGGAATCAGTTATTATTAAACTTGAACAAAGTAGCCACAAGATTCCCTTTACTTGTTATGTAGCCACTACATGAGCAGAAAGCATTAAAAAAAAAAAAAAAAACCTTCAAATTCTGCAGCCACTGTCAAGCAAAATAAAAGAGAATCCTTGTTTGCAGCCAAGTCCCAACACCTACAATCAATATGCACTGGTGTTTGGAACAAAAGGTCTGTCTTCCTAATTAGCTTTCTCTTTCAGCTGAGGTTAGCCATTCAAAGGATTCCTCATGCCATTATGGCATGCTATGCAAAGGATGAGAATTGCTCATTTTTGGCTCTGTGGCATCAGGAAGTCACTGTGGTGATAGTCCATCAAGAAAGTAGATGTAGTTTATGCATGAAGTTACCTCTGAATTTCGTCTCACTATTTGTTGTTAAAAATAATCTTATACAACTGAAGATTCTGGAGAGGCAAGCAACCTTAATGAACTATTAGACATACTGTCACACTAAAGTGGTCATAGGCTGCTAATTATCAATGGTTATTTCTATAGCTGTCTTCCTCCAGAACTTTTAATGCATCACGTCAGTTACTCCTCACCTTTTCCAAAAGCTCTTCAGAGACGATAAAGGGTTCAGCCTTTGGAGTTCAGTTTTCACAAAAGTGTCTGCCCCTAAGCAGCAGGTTTGAAAACATTGGCAAAGAGCTGCTCTTCAGTGTATTTTCTTGTTAAATAAATGTTCTTATTGGAAATAAATGTCTCATTTCCAGTCTCATTTTTCTGTCCCTTATCTTCAGTCTCAGAAATTATGAGAGAGTATATGGAGTGAGAAACTCCCAGAATACTTTTATAGCTACTACGGAAACACATGCTTTCATCTTGTTTTCCCTTAATTTTTTTTCTCAGAAAGTAATGAAATATTCTGCATCAAATTAGTAGTGTGATTTGAATCAATGAAAAGACTGCTCTGTCTATTGTTCAGGATTATTCTTTAGCCACTGACCCCCACCTGCAGCTCTTCCCTCATTACAGGCATGCATACTTTTTTCCCACATCCTCAGTAGTTTTAGGGCAAGCAGAGGATATCACTAGATATGTCTATCCACTGGGCACATACTGTAATCCCACAGAGAAATCCCACAGTCCTGATCAGTGAGTTGAGGTCCTGATCAGTCCTGATCAGTCCTGATCAGTTGAGGTCCAGTAGTTCATTTGCTTGTGCCTCATTCCTCAAGGTTTGAAGTGAGAAGAACTGAGCAGCTGATCAGTAGCTGCAGATGCGCAAATCTGTGGGAAACACAGACTGGAGTGTCTGCTTGCTGCCTTTCCAAATGTGGTCCTATGAGCAAAAGGATAAGTGAAATGCAGAGGAGTCCCTCTTCTGAGGTCAAAGCCAAAACTCCCAGTGTCTTCCCAGAACAATCTTCTTGAGACAGTGATGGATTATCCTACAGCAAAACACCCTACTCTGTTAGATTAAAAGAAAAAAGGAGCTTTGGAAGTTTCAGATCAAATGAAAGAACACCACACAAAGAACTTTCTGAATTGGAAGGGTCAGTGAAGCTATATTCTGTAGCTGTTCTTTAATTCTGTAATGTGAAAAGCTCTTTAGGTCATGCAAAACTGGTCACACAAAATCCCATGTTACACACAGAACGAGGAAAGAAGTATTTACAGATAGCTACAAACATCACTGTCATCTCTCAGTAGATGCTCTCTCTAAACTGGAAAATGTAGTCTGCGCTGGTGGATAAGCCAACGTTTAAAAGTTCTTTAAATTATTGTTGCAAACCACTGAAGCCCAACTTTCTTCTTTATAGGAAAGCACTCTTCCATGAATGATTTGTGATTCAGTACTGAGGAAGCTCAAATACAAAATTGTATCACTTAATTCACTACCACAATGTAGGAGAGGGGAGAAGACAAGAGAAAAATGTTTTTAAATCAGTGACAATAATAAAAAAATTATTTATTTGTGGATGCAACTCTTTATTGAATTTGTTGTTTATCCTTTGAGCAGTGCTGACAATTAAAACAAATGCATAATGAATATTAATGAAAATGAGGATCAAAATTGGGATAGTTCTAATGAAGTAAATGGTTCTGGGTCATTTTTATAAACTATAAAAAGTTTATATTAAATTTTCAAGCAATTTCACCACATTTTACAATTTTAAGTATAGAATACAATCTTTGTCTGTCAAACTGACCACATAATGGTTCAGATCCCAAGTATATTTTTTCCCTCTGTGCTGTAATATGTTTTATTGATTTAGAATCATAGAAATATTTAGTTTGGAAAAGACCTTTAAAATCATGAAGTTCAGCCAGATAACCAAGTTAACCCTTGGATATCTTCCTGCTGAATTAAGTTATTTATCATCAAATTCTGTTTAAAAATTTCAAAAATGTCATTTCAGGAGGAGCTGCATTTCTCTGATTCAGTTAAGCAGGATGGTGTGAATGTATAGTCACAAACTCACTTACATTAATTCTATGAGAAACTGCATTATTATCGTATCTGATATAATTCTCTCATTATCAAGACAAATTATTTAATTAAAGAGCACTTTTCAGGAGGCATCTTAGCCAGTGCAGGGTATTTTCTATAAACCATATAATTAAGTTGATTTTAATCGTCACTTAGGATAGATTAAATACATTTAAGCTTAAAGATTATTCTTCGTCAGACATTTTGTCCAACCCCTAGTTCACATCTGGGCCTTTTCTCTCTCTCTGGTGTCTCCAAATATTCACTTTGTTTAAAAGAGGAACAGCAAAACTGAAATGAGTCTTTCCACATAGTTTTCATCAGTGTTGTATTCAGAGACAACTTTTAACTTCACTTTTTTTCTATTTACTGCAGTGGGTTTGGAGTTGATTTTTAGTAAGTTCATGAATTCATGGATAACCTCTAAAGTGACTGCCCAAAGACCAATCTTTCAGACTCTGTGGCAAGCCCATGGGCCTAACCAAAGCTTAAGTAGCAAGATCTGACTTCCATTTTCCCCAAAACAAGAAGGACTTCTCCTTTGTGAATTGAAAGGACTCCAGCTTCTATTTAAATCACAACTTAGCAGTAGAATTTTTTTTTTCTTTTAAAGAGTGATTTCCAAACACTGTATCTCACTGAGCAAAATATTAGACAAACTTGCTCGCAGTGAGCAGGGCTGAAATTGTCACAAAACCAATACAATATTGCATGCAGCTAAGATACATGGATTTTCATAAAAGTAGTACCCTTTCCCCATAAAATCTACCTGCTCCTGTCAGCAAAATTTGATTAAGACAGGGTGTGGAAACCCTGTCTTTGAGAAATCAAGATAGCCCAGTGTCAGGTAAGGAGTGCAGATACTGAATTGAAACTAGTTCTAGTTTTGGACTTGAGGCCTGACTGCTTCTAGGTGGCACACAGACACTTTGCTATTCAGTCTGTAGGTTTGTAGGAATCAGATCTGGGAGCCTCTGTGCTGTCTAATCTGCATGCAGAGACAGAGTTTATTAAACTTGAATCCTTTCAAAGTATTCCCTGCTGTAGCCTCCTAATCTATCACAAAGGTCTGGTCTCCTTGTTTTCACATTTCTTTTGCAATTGCCTTTATTTGCCTCATTTTCATATGAACTGAATATGCTTTAAAATTGTTCATATTTTGTTTTCTTGTTTTGCCTTCATTATTACTATCCTTCTTCTAAACCATATATAATCCACACGCTTTATCAAGAGATACATATTTTAAAAAACAGATGCCTACACATAGTTTCCTAAATCTCCCTTATTTTCCAATCATTGTGCTTATTTTTGAAATGTTATAGACAGAAATATCTACCTAACAAATGTACACACAATACATATATATGCAGACATGCATACTTCATTTACTATATGCATATATGTGTATGTTATTTAAGTTGTAAAGTTAAAAGGCAAAAATGATATTTAGGTGTCTTAAATATTTAGTGAGAAAGGAAAAAAGCATTAGTTATAACAACATTGTACATAGTTCTAACCATAACAAATTTTTTGAGAAAAAATCCACATCAGCTTTGATGAGCATTTTATGCAAGAACTAATCTTTCAGATTTGTGTTTGCATTTGGCAAACATCAAGTGAGTCAAAACCAGAACCCCAAATTATAGTCGAATCAAAAACATTGTCAAATTTATGCAATCCTCCTAAAGATATATTGCTCAAGACAGGCAGGAAGATTTCTGTGTGGTATCACCTGCTTAGCAAATAGAAAAGCAGACGAACTAAAGGATAAATTAATTAAATTTTTCACTTTATTCCTAGAAAACATATTGTGATATTGTCAACAGTATCTGCAGGATCTGCTTTCCAAAGAGAAGACACCTAACACTGGCCCCAAAGGGATTTATGAGTTCAATTAACATTTTGATTTTTTTTTTCAAACAACCCCTGAGGTAATAGCCCCTGAACATAAGATGTAAAAGCCTTTTATAAACTCAATTAATAAAAGGAATGGTAAAACTCCATTCTGGAAATGCAACAGAAACAATCCCATGTCTAAGGTGAATTAATTCTTCCAAAAGAAGGACTGCAGACACCTTATCAGAAAAACAGCAGAGAGAGTAAGAACTCTTGAAGGTATAAAGGGGGAAGTAAAGAGGCAGGGCTAGGGCCAGCCAAGCATAAAGATAAAAACTAGGAATCTCCAGAAAACACCTATCCAGCAGTTAGAAAAATCAACACATTCACAGGTAGGGTGTCAGCAGCTATAACATGTACAGTAATGCTCTCAGCAACTTGAATCTATTGATTGTTGCCTCTGGTAGTAACTTTGTGACCATCTTGCACCCTCTTTGTGCTTGCCAGCACCTGACCCGGGTTATAAGGCAGAAAAAGAAAAGTTCGGTAGGTTTTATCTGCAGAAGCAGAGCCCTGTTAGGATTAAACTCAACAACAACAGTATTTTGCCAACTGTTTTATTCTGTGTTGAAGCCAAACCTAGTGTAATGCCTGCTATGAAGCATGCATATGTTACATATGCATATGCACTACATATGTTACAAGACAGAGGTCAGATCCAATTTCTGATCTATGAGTCAGGTTAGGTAATTCCTGCCCTATGTCTCAATATGTTTCAAATATTTTAAAATAGATGTGAGAGGAAATTGAGTTAACACTAATATTTTCAGCATCCAACAGCAAGCATAAGTTTATGAACTGGGTATTATGTTTAACAAAAGTTCACTTTCTGGTGAGCATGAAGGAAGGAAGGAGTATGTATTAATAGTTTCCATTTTATTTATTCCCTCTTTCTTGTCCATCTGTACCCAGCAATTCTATCTAGATAGAAGGATTTATCTTTGACTGCAGAGATAAGAGTCTGAGATGCAGGTCGTTGTGCAGGTTTAACATGACAGAGATATATTCCCAAAGTGTCCCATAAATTATATGGGCCACATGTTCTTTTTGTGCCTTAGCAGAATGAACACAATTGACTGCAGTGGAGCTCTCCTTTGCTTGTCAATTTGCTCATGATAATACATTTATGAAGGTACATTATGGCATGGAGGTAAAACTCTGTGAGAAAAAGTGTTGAAGTTTTTTTTTTAATCAGATGGTCCATTACAAAAACGTATATTTTGCATGTGATGTTGGAAATAGGTTTTCTGTCACAATCATATTTTCTGAAAATTCCCTTCACCAGGATTTCTTCTCCTGGGAAGATGAGAAGCCTCAGAGTAAAAGGAAAACAATAATTATCTCCTGTGTTTTGCTACTGGAATGTGGTTTGGACACTGTTTGCCAACTGGTCATTGTTTGATTGGTTTCATGTGAATTGTTTTAACTTAATGACCAATCAGTCCCAGCTGTGTTGAGCCTCTGGCGAGTCACCAGTTTTTCATTAGTATCTTGTTAAGCCTTGTGGTGTTACATTTTATTTAAATGGTATGCTCTGTCTCACCCCTTGAGAATGTATGGTTTATTCCAAGCCTGTGATCTTCCCCTGAAGTATGATGGATCTGTAATCCCATTGGCTCAAGTCTTATTCTGCTCCCACCTTGAACCTCCCTGTTCCACTGTGCGGGGGAGACCACCAGGCTCTCTTGGTCCTTCTCTCCCTAGGCTCTCCCTCTCACCCTCCCCCTCTTTTTCCCTTCCCCCCTTCTCCCCCAGAAACCATGCTGCTCCCAGGAGTGGGACCCCCAATAAACCCTCATCTAATGAGAACCCTCAAAAGCTGCGTGGAGTCTCCTTGCCTGCCTGCTGCTACCAGTGACATACAGCTTGGGGGACTTCCCGGGGACCCCCCAAAAGAACTGCTACAAAACCTTCTGTAAGTATCGGTTCTCTGTTCTTTAATACAGTTTTAGTATAGCATAATATAATATAATATAACATAATATAATATAATATAATAATAAATTAGCCTTCTAAGAATATGGAGTCAGATTCATCATTGCCTTCCTGCCACAGGGGACCCCAAAAATACCAGTTTTCCTCTTACAAGTATGGTACAAATTAAAGTTATCTTGTAAAAAAGCTCTAATAAATTCTCTCTGAAAATACTGTTCAATTTAAAAAAATACATTTTATATTTTTTTTTACTAAGAAAACAAAAGAAATACAAATAAACGGAAGTATAAATGAAGCAACTCTGTTATGCAAAAAGGACCAATTTTGCCTCCTTGTTATTTCTGCATCTATTTGAATAAAGGACAGTTATGATTATTTTTAGGCAAAAATTTTATTTGCTTGTAACCAAAACTCTCTAAACTGAAAATCAGGAAAGCTTTTTTGTAGCTTCAGGTAAATGAGATTATCCAGAGTACAATTCTAATAAATTGTAGATATAGGAAAGATTCCCTAAATTCAGCTTCCCGTATATTTTTCCTCTTTCTCTTGAAATGGATGTTGCTGAGTTCCTCAGTTGAGTTTGTGTGTGGCTATGTGTTCAACCATATAATTTTGTTATTTTAAAGGAGGGGAAACAGGGCTTTTTAGATTCAGGAGAAGTTGGATAAACATTACTTTTCTTGAGTGCAACATCTGAATTCATCTGCAGCCTCTTCAAAAACTAGTCACATATTGACTTAACAGCAATATTTGTACTACATGCTTCATACTGTGCCAAGTAAGTCACCAAGGCACTCAGTACAAGTTTTGCTGTCCACACATCTGCTGTTTGCTATAGCAAGTTTGACATTAACACATCCAGGAGTCCTCAGTGGAGCTGTGTAGCAGATTGTGCCATACTGAGAACACAAGGAATGTCAGGTGATTGGCAAGTCTTTAACACCTTTCTCAAAACACAGACTCTGTTGGGGTGTGTGTGTAAAAGTTCCCTAAGGATTTCTAGTTTAGAAATTGATTCTAATCATGATTACAGGGATTTCACATGGATATGGCTCCATTTGGTTTGAAGGAATGACTCATCACTGTGAGTGATGTAAAGAAAAGAGCTCAAAGAGAATCAAGTGATTATGGTGGAACAGTTCCAAAGGGATGAATTTAAAGAAGTTGTGCATATTAAACCATGTAAGAAATAAATGTCAAAGAAAAACCTGTAAAAGCTGGAACAAGTTTCCATCATTTGGGCTGATAGTGGTTTATTTAACCTCAGGACCTGCTGAGAACACAGCAGACATATCTGTATCCAGATTCTGGCTTAAGCTCAGCAGATGACACTGAGAAGATTATAGAAACACATTACAAAAAGACAGAGGCTAAATCCTCTTATACATATAAAACACATACCCATAAGCCTGATGTAGGGTAAAATTGACAAAAGATTATACTATTGTAACTGATCAGTCTCTGATTAAAATAAGATTAGGATAAATTTCAATTTTATATCTACTTTTTAAAAAATCCTTTCCAAACATTTTGTGAAAATGGGATAAAAAAAATTTAGGGCAAACATCCTTTTTGGTTTTCATCTGGCTAAACTTCTCTTTCCTCATACCTTGGCACCAGGTGTACATTAATTTTAGCAGAATACGATACTTCTCTAAAATAGTAGAAAAAGATATTTTAGTCATGATTTTTGATTTTGATAACATGATTTTCTGCTTGGAAACCATTTTCCTTTGTATCCTGTAGTTACTTTAAAAGAAAGATTTGCATCCTCTGACATCTTCTGCCCTTTCTGTCAG
Source organism: Serinus canaria (assembly GCF_022539315.1). NCBI lineage: Eukaryota > Metazoa > Chordata > Aves > Passeriformes > Fringillidae > Serinus > Serinus canaria. The sequence goes on from NC_066315.1 coordinate 83,601,075, forward strand.
TAGAGACATATTTTCATAAATTTCTGTAATGGTCACACAGAGGAAAAGATTTTGTAGGCAGATTACATAGTTTCAGGATAGCATTCACACACCTGAGTATTTGTGATGAAACAGTACATGAGGGCACTGGACCCCCAACAGTCATTTGCAAGTCTGTTCAAGCCTTTTGAATGGCCTGGTATGGAAACCCTCAGCAGAGGGTCCCTGGCAAGTCCTCAAGGCACAATTTCACTCTCTATTTTGATTATGATCTAGATGTTTAGTTCAAAACTGGAATAATCAGATAAAGAATTTCCCCTTAAAGCAGTCAGGATAGATGCCTGTTGTCCTAAGAAAATACTTCTGAGTCATTCTGCTTTTCATTTTGGTAATATTGTCTTTCCTGCTACTAAATAAATACTGAGTGCCTAGTATTTCCCTTAATGTGAGAAGACTTCTTGGTGTCTTGGGTTGTTATCTTTTATTGATTTTTAATCTGGAAAATAGATTGATCCTCCCTTAAAGTGGAGTGACCCCATCCAGCTGGGAAAAAAAGAGGGTTTTAAAATTATTAAATCACAAAAGCTACACATCTACTGGAATGTGAATCTATTCACATGTTCTTTGTGATTAATGACAACCTATAAGTAGAGTTTTAGAAACCATTTGCAGAACAGTAAAAAGAAAATGGGGTAATTTGTATTAGCATTCCAGATACAGTATGCTACAATGTGATATATAGGATTCTTAGGTAAGACTGAGAAATAGTGCTTATGTGCTAAAACAATGACTCTGTGAGATTAATAGCCAATTTTGAATGTTCAGAGAGCTATCTCTACTTTAACTATTGATTAAAAAAAAATTCCCATAATTCTTTGTAATATAAAGGTAGCTACACATCACAGGAAAAGCATCAGAAGTGCTCTACCTGCAGCAAGAGGAGCCCAGGTACAGAGCAGGATGGTGGGATTCCTGTTGTGCCTCACTACTTAACATGCACAAAATTTCTTCTACTGGTAGGAAGTGGAAGCTTTGCTTGCAAAGATGTTATGAGGTTGGTTTTAAAATAGATCCAAAAAAAAGTGTTTTTGGTGTGCATCCTGTGTATATATGCACTATTCCTGGATATTTTTGATGCCTCTTCTGGGCAGATGTGTCCAGATGGGAGTACTCGATTTCTGAGGTTTCAGGATCTGTCACACCAGCCTGCACGTATGGATCTACCTAGGCCTCTCTAGCTCCAATCAGCTTTACTTTCCAAAAGTTAGAACCACAATGCCATGTTTCGATCTCAATCAAGTAGTATATAATGTTGCAGTTAGTGGATGACATTATGGAGGGTTCCAATGGGGGCTAGGTAGGATAATAAAGTGCTATTTATTTTTCTCACTTACTTGCTTCCCATTATAGAAACTTGTTTTCTTCCAAATCTATATTATGAAGTCCAGGTTTGGCTTGTCTATGCCCCTAGAAATAGTTTTACAAATTTGAGTCTTTCAATTTTTCATTACTGCTTATATCCCTGACATGCAGGCTGTAGAGTTATTTTTTCATGATAAACTCTTGACACAATGTTTCTTGGACTCAAAATGATAACAAGAAATGTCATGAAGCACCTGGGGGTAAATATGCAAAAATTCTTACCAATAAAAATTGCAGTAAATTTATAGGTATCACTTCTAATAAGCTCCAGTTTCTAGTGTAAAAAGTCATAAATTCTTATTAACATAGATAATAAATGTATCAAGACATCAACAGATTGACAGAAAAACTGAAGACTGACATTTAAGAGTGATATGACTAAATGTCTTTTAATCTGTAATTTTATCAAGAATGGTCAATAAGGGAAATAAGAATATTATTTGAAAATACAGTGTAGCTATTATCTTCAATTGGAATATTGTATTGTCATAGAATTTGCATGTATATGTGTATAGATAAATATATATGTTGGAATGTGCAAAAGTGTCCTGTGTGATTTGTTAATATACGCAACGGTTACACATTGAACAGTGGGAGTGTTAGTCATACCAAATTAACAGTACTGTTTTAAAATTGATTAATTTCATTTTGTCATATTCTAACCCATATATTTAATAAGATTTTATAAAAGTGTTTCTCAGTGATCTGTTAGAGTGTGGAGTGATTGCAAAGATTATCTTATATTAGAAAGTTCCCAGTCTGATCAGGATCACTAAGCAAGCCATAATCAAGAGCTAATGGTATTCTGTAGGGATTTGAATTCAAAGAAAACTGAATATGAATAAAATTAAAATCTTAAGGTATTGAGTAAAATTCTATTACATAACTTCTTTGCCACCAAGAGCCCAACTCAGAACCCAAAGGCTCTAAAGGCAATACTTCTAAAGGTTTTATACACTATCAAAAAATGACCTTTAAAAAGATTTTTCAATCTAAAGTATCTGTGTCCTCACGGACTTAATTAAACACCACTATCCAGCATGATTTCACATAGTTTAACAATATGGAGGCATATAAAAATATTAATCACACGGAAGTAAAAATAAGAAAGAAGACTAAGTAGGTTATAGCATCAACTTGCATTTCAGAAAAACTCAGTCTCTCTTCTGTCATGTGTTTCCTTTAAAGGCTAGAACCATGACAGCACTTGAATTGAAATTTTTAACATTTACATGTCTGGTCCTCAGACTGGAAGGCACTTCAGTTTCTAGTCATCCCTTTCATACTATTTTTAAAAGTTCAGGAATAGTCTTAGGAATTTTTTTTTCAATAATAGAATTAAAAAGAGAAAATTAGGATTCTATTTAATTCCCTTCTATCCTTAAAAATGATACTCTTTCAAGAAAGATAAAAAGTAGTCCTTCCCTTCATAATTTAAAGGTCTTATTTATAAAGGTGAAATATCTCACATGAGAAGCTAATAGAGCTATTACAGTTGATATTGTTTACTCCAGTCACAAGATGTCCAAGTAAGATTAACCTCCCCCATCTAAGTAGTCACATCTCTGTCTCCTTCATCTTCAGTATAACACTGGCCACAAGAAGAGGCTGTACATATGGCTAAGGAAAGGGAATTTTTGTTGAAGAGGCATATAAACTCTAGCTTATATGGAGCAAAGGCAAGAGAAGGATGCAGTGCTTCCTGGGTGATGTTGCTTCTAAGTGTGCATTAGTGTTCAGGGAATTAAAGACAGAGCCTTGTCTTGAAGGCAACTATAAAATAGCTAGACAAAGCTATAGAGTAGTGTAGGTCTTCTAAAAAGAGATGCCATTGATTTTGAACTTCCCTTTCAAGTGCTGGGTGCTCTCTGAGTCCATATGAAAGAAGGCATGACTAAGCAAGTGTGATCATTTAAAAAAAGAAAAAAAAAAGAGGGCTATTTAGTTGCTATTCTTTATGTTATGCTTTGCTTTTGACAAGTGTACTAACAAAACTGAAAAAAATATGCTAAATCCAGATTTCCATTTATGTGGAAAACCCCCATTTCCTGACATGAGTTTTGCAGTTGCATTTTTTCCCAAACAAATTAGTATCTCTAAACTGGGATGACATTTATGAAAAAAATCAATTCACCATAAAAGAGAATTCTCAAAATTTCCCCACCCAGAATTTATGAGACAGCACAGCTGGGTTTCTCTCTCAGCAAGGCTATCAGGTTTTCATTCCATAAGAACATTGAAATAGTTGCTAATTTCCTGCATTATGTCTTCTTTATAAATTGGGAAGTGCTTCTAATTATGGTAGTCAAGAAGTATGAACATTTCTTGAAAGGAGATTACAGATAAAATGTTGTCCTTTTTTTCTCCTTTTTTTTTCTTTGTTTGTTTCAGATAATCAAAATTAAGTTGCTAAAAATTTTTGTTTAGAATTTAATATACTTTCACTATTCACTTCCACATACTTGAGGGAAAGCTGAGTGACAATTTAATGTGATTTGACTTTGCCTCATGAGAAATGTCCACAGTGATATCACCCCACAAAAGGGGAAGGAGGAAAGCGCAAAAGGTAAGGCTTAGAACTCATTCTCTGCTCCTTCAGCTACCAGTTCAGTGAAAAAACATAGGAATGATGATTATAGGAATAATGTACATGTTCTTTCTTTCTAAGTATGTTGCCTTGGCTAGTCAGTTTAGCCCAGACATTTTTACACTGAAGAACTTGTGTGTCCCCCTTGCTGCATATCATTAATAATCTCTTGATTCCTGTATAACTTCAGCAGTATATTCTAAATATCTTTACTCATGTCTATCCCATGGAAAAACAGAATCCTGTAATGTGTGGCTAATACATGCCACAAAAGTGATTAAATTCCTGTGAAGAAGCATAAAATGTAGTTCAAATCTGAAAGTTGAAATTCAGAAGGGAAATTGAATATTTTTTCATTGCCTAAATGTTTTGTATGGCTGTACTAATTCTGTAAAGTGCTCAGATAAAACCTGTAACTGTGATCTCTTAATAAAAGTTGAGCTTAGAATACTCAGATGACTTATCATTTCATTGAACTTTCTAACATATAAAGATCAAACTCTGAATTTCAGGATAAAATAAATGCAGAATAGATAATACTGGTTGTTTATTGATTGTCTTGCAGGTACAAGCAAGAACTGAGTACTTATGGCTTCTTATCTCTTGAAATGTTTTCAGTGTTTGTGGAACAGTCAAGTCAATAAGAAAAGGGGAACGAGTTTTTTTTTGACTGTTGCTTTGGACTAACCCCATAAACTTTTACTTAAGTACATTTGGGTGCCATGTTTATTAGGAGTCATTTACCTGTGACTGTTGTCCTCCAGTGACCCTTCCATAATGACAAATGCTTTGTTCCTAAAAGCCTTAGCCTTCCAGTTTACTTGCTTGGCTTTGATGGCTAAAGATGTCAGAATAAGATAATGGGAAACAATCAAATTTCACTGCTAGTGTTTTTGTGAAGATTTAAATATCTGCTAAATATATTAATATTATCCCAAATACTTTTTCAGTGTTCAGATGACCCTACCCTGAAATGAAAATGGAGGGTTTTTTCTTACCAAACTGGAACTGAAGATCTGTTAAAAAAAAAAAATCTTAGTGAGACTACATTTTGTCACAAAGAGGGCCATACACTGCTACTGTCTCTGTATGAATTGGTTTTCCATAGTGAAAAATGCCTCACATCCATCCATAAAACTTATTTCTCTACTTACTCAATGTCCAATTCTGTTTTAGTTCATTCACTTTGGAAGTGACGTAACGGCCCTCTGGCCATTCATTCTGCTCTGAGTCTCAGGCAGATTATTCCACTACAGGCAATCCCTCCCTGACTGTTCTGCCTTGAGCTGCTTCACATTTCATTCAGCCTGTCTGGGTACCTGCCTCTGCAGCTTTGCAGTCATCTTGATTACTTGATACTTTAAAGGCTCTAACAGGCAGGATCCCTTTGTATCTCCTTTTGTAGAAGATCACATACCTTTGAAAAAATAGCCATATTTAGTTCCATTTGTAGGCTGTAAAATTCCTTTCCCCTCTCAATATTTTTAACTCAGCTGTTTTAATTGTGACAATTTATCATTTCCTCTTTCCTCCTTAACCCTTCTTTTTAATCCCTTTTGTGAAGCTGGGATATATTCTTACATGTCCAGGAGCTGAATCTTTCAATTAAATATCAAGTACAACAGGACTCATGATAGAATCACAAGGGTGAAAAGCACCATGGAATGCAAGACAGTATGTACTTCAGTAATCAGAGCAAACTAGTCATGTTCACCTCAAGGTATTTAAGTAGATGCGCAATACGATGCATGGCCTAAAGAAACACTAAGAATTAATTAATCATTTGCAGGAAAATGTTGAATTTTACCAGGTCTTACGTACCTACCTTTTTGTATTTTTATATAATTAGCATGAATAACTACTTTCCTAAAATGAATGAAAGATCTGTATTCATTAAAACACAGTCAGGAAGATTGTCTCTCTTCTCTGTCTCTATTTTTCATTTACAGGTTATACGTGCAAAGATGTCACCGACATGTTTTATGAAAAATCCTTTCCTTAGGATTTTTCCCCTCCTGAGAAGCTGAGAGGCCTCAGGAACAAACTGTAAACAATTCTTATCCGCTGCTGTGGAATGCAACAGGGGGAATCTGTGATTGGCCTCATGCTGTTTCCAATTACGGGCCAATCATAGTTCACCTGTCCGGCTGGTCTCGGTCTGAGACAAGACTGTTATTCATTCCTTTTCTATTCTTAGCTTAGCCTTCTAGTGAAATCCTTTCCTCTATTCTTTTAGTATAGTTTTAATATATTATCTATCATATAATAATAAATCAAGCCTTCTGAAACATGGAGTCAACTTTCTCGTCTCTTCCCTCATCCTGTGACCCTTGTAGAAAATACCACACAAAGATATACTTTTTTCCCACTACATTTAATTTTCATATTCTGAAGATACCAATGAGAACAGATGAGCTTCTTTTAGAACTTCAGATGGACTTCAATGGAGACATTAACTTGGATGTCAAAAAGCACAATTTTTATTTTAATATTTTGAAATTCTTAAAAATATATGAGTATTTGCTCTCATTTTCCTGTATTCTTGGCTTTTTATGGCCCCATAAATTGAAAAAGATTACAAAAACATTTTATTTTGCTTTCAGCATATTTAGAAAAAAATGGCTAAACATGCATGGGTATGCAGATTTCTTAAAGGTTCCATACATTTTATGTGATTATATTTTTTAAATGCTTCATATACTTAGTGATATTTCTTCAGTGGTTATTGCTCTGAAGGGTGATTTACTGAACTATACTCTTTAATTGAAATACAGGGCATGGAGACACAGCTGTAAATAAAACCACAGACCACCAAAATTCTGTGGCAAAGACCTGTTTTGGGATTAGGGCAGCTATAAATTACTCAGCATCCTGTGCACTTCTCCAGTATAACTGGCTACTATCACTTGAAATGCTACATTTGTTGATTCATAAAAAATTATTCATAGTAAAAATTTAAGAAAATAATAAGAAATGTTTCCAGAGAAGAATTTTAAAACATTTTCATGGCAGGGTATAAAAAAAAAAATGAGTTGGCAACACATACTTTGATAGCTAATAAGACAAGAAAAATAAGCAGCCTTATCATTTGAAAAAAAAATAGGCCTCTTTAAAAAAAATTACCTGTAATAACAAAATCTTACTGGGAAGGGAAATGAAAACTTCAGATTTTAATAGGAATCAATTATGGCAAGCTTTGATCCATGTCTCTGCACTTCATGGGATCCCATGCCTTTTGATGGCATTCACGTGGCAAATTTTAATTTTTTTTTTAAGTATCCATGCCATGTCTCTCATATCTTCCCCTCCAAGTTGTGTCCTCGTTCTTGATATTTTTTCCCTGATTTTGAAGCATCTGTGAGGTCATTTCTGCCATGTTTTGGTCCTTTGCGCTGCACATCATGTAATCCGAGACTATTTTCTTCTAGTCATTAAAAGTTCAAATTTTCTGGTATTTTGGTTTTTTTTTCAATTTCATTTCAATTGATCCTATCTCCTTTTCAGAGTGTTTTTAAGCCTTTCTTTTCTCTTTCACAAGATTTTGTTCCTCTTGAAGAAAGGAAATTTCAATTCCTTTCGAGAACGGAAATGAAATCTTGCAATTTCAGTGCGGATAAACTGGACAGCATTGCTGTAAGTCTCTGCACTTGATGGCATCGTATGCCTTTTGATGGCTTTCACTTTGACAAAGCTTTTTATTTTTCGTCACTATCTATGCCATTTCTCTCATATCTTCCTCGCAAACTCGTGTCTTGCTTCTGGATTTATACCCCTGTTTTTGCAATATCATTCAGGACAATTTTGGCATGTTTTGACCCTTTGCACTGACCTGCATTTCCTCCCAGACCATTTTCTTGTAGTCACTAAAAGTCCCAGTCATCTGGATTTTGGGGTTTTTTTCAGTTGCAATCAAATTGATAATGTCTCCATTCAATAGCGTGTGTGAGTCTTCCTTTTCTGTTTCACAAGACCTTGTTTCTCTTCCGCAAATATAGAAGAGAATTGCAGGAGAGAAGAGAAATACAGTTACAAAAAAATTAGTCACTAAAAAACCAGTCTCTCTAGCTTAAACTGCCAAAATCTTACTTCGGGCATCTGCCTTAGATGAACAATTCCTTACTACCTTAAATTGTCCTGAGAACAAAAGATTCAAAATCACATCTTTATTACAAAAACTCTAGAAAGGAGATAGCATAAAAGGAAATTCACAGGAAAAAAAAGAAAAAAATGAGAAAATTGAGACATTAAGTGACTAAAAGAAAGTGGTCTGGGGGAAATCAGGTGAAGTGCAAAGGAATAAAAGACCCCAAAACTAACATCACAGATGTTGCAAAAGCAGGGGAAAAATCAAGGAGGAAGACACAACCTGGAGGGGAAGATATGAGGAGCATGGCATGGATAAATAAAACAAACAAAAAAAAAATATTCACCTAAGTGAAAGACATCAAAAGATATGGCATACCATCCAGTGCAGGGACATGCAACAAAGCATGCCGAAATTGATCCCCCTTGAAGGCAAAAACAGAAAAGAAAGACATACAAACACTCCAGAAAGGAGATGCCATCAAAGGAAATTAGATGAAAGGAAAAAAAAATTGGGAAATTTCGTGACTACAAGAAAAAGATCCGGGATTACATCAGGTGCAGTGCAAAGGACCAAATCAAGCCAAAACTAACCTCACAGATGTTGCAGGAGCAGCAGAAAAATCAAAAAGGAAGATAGAGCTTGGAGGAGAAGATATAAAGGACCTGGCATGGATACATAGAAAAAAAAAAAAAAATTAAATCTTGGCCAAAGCAAAAGCCATCAAAAGGCATGGCATGCCATCCAGTGAAGGGACTTGCACCAAAACTTGAAAAATTGGTCCCCATTGAAATCGGAAGATGTTGTTAGATTTCCTGAAAGGAAATTTCATTTTTTTTTTGGGAAGGGCAATGAAATCTTGCAGAACAGCAAAAAATGACTTAAAATGCACTGGAAAGGAGATATCATCAATTTTAATTTTTTTTTTAAGTATCCATTCCATGTCCCTCATATCTTCTCCTCCAAGTTGTGTCATCCTCCTTGATTTTTCACTGCTCCTGAAACATCAGGTTACTTTTGGCCTGATTTGGTCCTTCATACTGCACCTGACTTTCTCCCCAAACACTTTCTTGAAATGACTAAATCTCACAATTTTCATTTTTTTCGAATTTTTTTTCTAGAATCTCATTTCCTTTGAAGGAATATCAATTATTCCGGAGTGTTCGTAAGTGCTTCTTTTCAGTTTCGTCCTTCAAGGGGGATCTATTTTCACATGCTTTAGTGAATGTCCCTGAAGATGATGGCATGACATGAAGTTTAATGCCTTTCGGTTACGACAAGATTTTTCATTTTTTATTTTTTTCTATTTTAAGTATCCATGCCATATCCCTCATTTCTTCCCCTCCAAGAAGTGTCAGCTTCTTTGATTTATCCCCTGCTTTCCTCAATTCCGCCCAGACCACTTTCTTGTAGTCACTTATCTCCCCATTTTCCATTTTTTTGGCCTTTTGTTCAACTGCATTTCTTTTGATGATATCTCCTTTCTCAAGAGTTTGAAAGCCTTTCTTTGAACGGAATCTTGAAATTTCAATGGGGACCAACTGGGGAAGCTTTGGTGCATGTCCCTGCACTGGATGACATGCCATGCCTTTTGATGTCTTTTGCTTTGGCCAAGATTTTTTTTTTTTTTTTAATGTATCCACGGCTTGTCCCTCATTTCTTCCCCTCCAAGTTGTGCCTGCTTCTTTGATTTTTCCCCTGCTTTTGCAACAGCTGTAAGGTTACTTTTGGCCTCTTTTGGTCCTTTGCACTGCACCTCATTTCCACCCAGACCACTTTCTCCTAGTCACTATGTCTCCCCATTTTCCTGTTTTTTGGCCTGTTTTTCAAATGCATTACTTTTGATCATATCGCCTTTTTCAAGTATTTGAAAGCATTTCTTTGAACAGGTCGCAAGATTCCGTTTGCCTTCCCAAAGAGAAATTTCATTTCTTTCAGGAACGCAAACGGAAACTTGCGATTTCAATGGGGACAAATTGGGGAAGCTTTGGTGCAAGTCCCTGCTCTGGACGGCATGCAATACCTTTTGATGGCTTTTGCTTTGGCTAAGATTTTTTTTTTTTTCTTTATTTTTGAACTGTCCATGCCATGTCCTTCATTTCTTCGACTCAAAGTTGTGCAGGCTTCCTTGATATTTCCCCTGCTTTTGCAACAGCTCTGAGGTTACTTTTTGCCTTTTTTGGTCCTTTGCACAGCACCTCATTTCCGCCCAGACCACTTTCTCATAGTCACTAAATTTCCCAAATTTTTTTTTTTTTCCTTCAGCTTCAATTCCTTCGACCTTATCTACCTTTCAGAGTGCTCCATAGACCTTCTTATTTGTTTTGGCCTTCAGTGGGGATCAATTTTGCAAGCCTAGAGGTATGTCATGCGTTTCCCTGCACTGGATGGCATGCCATGCCTTATGACGGCTTTCATTTTGGCCGAGATTTTTTTTTTTTCTTCATTTTTTTAAGAATCCACGCCACAGCCCGCATATTTTCCCCTCCTATTTGTGTCTGCCTCTCGTGATTTTTCCCCTGCTTTTGCAACAGCTCTGAGGTTTGTTCCGGCCTCTTTTGGTCCTTGGCACTACACATCATTCCCGCCCGGACCACTTTCTCATAGTCACAAAATTTCCCAATTTTTTTTTTTTTCCTTCAGTTTCTATTCCTTTGATGGAATCTCCATTTCAGGGTGCTCCTTAGTCCTTATTATTTGTTTTGGTCTTCCGGGGGATGAATTTTGCAAGCCTAGAGGTAAGTCATGCGTTTCCCTGCACTGGATGGCATGCCATGCCTTTTGATGGCTTTCATTTTGGCCGAGATTTTTTTTTTCTTCATTTTTTTAAGAATCCACGCCACAACCCTCATATTTTCCCCTCCAATTGGTGTCTGCCCTCGTGATTTTTCCCCTGCTTTTGCAACAGCTCTGAGGTTTGTTCTGGCCTCTTTTGGTCCTTGGCAATACACATCATTTCCACCCAGACCACTTTCTCATAGTCACAAAATTTCCCAAATTTTTTTTTTTTCCTTCAGTTTCAATTCCTTTGATGGAATCTCCATTTCAAAGTTCTTCTTAGTCCTTCCTATTTGTTTTGGTCTTCCGGGGGATGAATTTTGCAAGCCTAGAGGTAAGTCATGCGTTTCCCTGCACTGGATGGCATGCCATGCCTTTTGATGGCTTTGATTTTGGCCGAGATTTTTTTTTTCTTCATTTTTTTAAGAATCCACGCCACAACCCTCATATTTTCCCCTCTAATTTGTGTCTGCCCTCGTGATTTTTCTCCTGCTTTTGCAACAGCTCTGAGGTTTGTTCAGGCCTCTTTTGGTCCTTGGCAATACACATCATTCCACCCAGACCACTTTCTCATAGTCACAAAATTTCCCAAATTTTTTTTTTTTTCCTTCAGTTTCAATTCCTTTGATGGAATCTCCATTTCAGAGTGCTCCTTAGTCCTTCTTATTTGTTTTGGCCTTCAGCGGGGATCAATTTTGCAAGCCTAGAGGTATGTCATGAATGTACCTACACTGGATGGCATGCCATGCCTTTTGATGGCTTTGACTTTGACCAAAATTTTTCTTTTTTTTCTTCATTTTTTAATGTATCCCTGCCATGTCCCTCATATCTTCCCCTCCATATTGTGTCTGCCTCCTTGATTTTTCCCCTGCTTTTGCAACAGCTCTGAGGTTTGTTCAGACCTCTTTTGGTCCTTGGCACTACACATCATTCCCGCCCAGACCACTTTCTCATAGTCATTACATCTAGCCATTTTCTGGATTTTTGGGGGTTTTTTTCACTTGCATTTCTTTAGATCATATCTTCTTTCTGGAGTGTTTCTGAGCCTTTCTTTGCAGGGTCGCAAGATTTCGTTTCCCGTCCCGAAAGGAAATGAAATTTCCTTTCGGGACGGGAAACGAAATCTTGCGAAATCAATAGGAACCAAGGGGTGAAGCTTTGGTGCAAATCCCTCCTCTGGATGGCATGCCATGCAGATTGATGGTTTTGACTTTGACCAAAATTTTTCTTTATTTTTTCTTCATTTTTTAATGTATCCCTGCCATGTCCCTCATATTTTCCCCTCCATATTGTTTCTGCGTCCTTGATTTTTCCCCTGCTTTTGCAACAGCTCTGAGGTTTGTTCTGGCCTCTTTTGGTCCTTGGCACTACACATCATTCCTGCCCAGACCACTTTCTCATAGTCACAAAATTTCCCAAATTTTTTTTTTTTTTTCCTTCAGTTTCAATTCCTTTGATGGAATCTCCATTTCAGAGTGCTCCTTAGTCCTTCTTATTTGTTTTGGCCTTCAGCGGGGATCAATTTTGCAAGCCTAGAGGTATGTCATGAATGTACCCACACTGGATGGCATGCCATGCCTTTTGATGGCTTTGAGTTTGGATGAGATTTTTTTTTTTTCTTCATTTTTTTAAGAATCCACGCCACAGCCCTCATATTTTCCCCTCCATATTGTGTCTGCCTCCGTGATTTTTCTCCTGCTTTTGCAACAGCTCTGAGGTTTGTTCTGGCCTCTTTTGGTCTTTGGCACTACACATCATTTCCACCCAGACCACTTTCTCATAGTCACAAAATTTCCCAAATTTTTTCTTTTTTTCCTTCAGTTTCTATTCCTTTGATGGAATCTCCATTTAAGGGTGCTCCTTAGTCCTTCTTATTTGTTTTGGCCTTCAGCGGGGATCAATTTTGCAAGCCTAGAGGTAAGTCATGCGTTTCCCTGCACTGGATGGCATGCCATGCCTTTTGATGGCTTTCATTTTGGCCGAGATTTTTTTTTTCTTCATTTTTTTAAGAATCCACGCCACAGCCCTCATATTTTCCCCTCCAATTTGTGTCTGCCTCCTTGATTTTTCCCCTGCTTTTGCAACAGCTCTGAGGTTTGTTCTGGCCTCTTTTGGTCCTTGACACTACACATCATTCCTGCCCAGACCACTTTCTCATAGTCACAAAATTTCCCAAATTTTTTTTTTTTTTTCCTTCAGTTTCAATTCCTTTGATGGAATCTCCATTTAAGAGTGCTCCTTAGTCCTTCTTATTTGTTTTGGCCTTCAGCGGGGATCAATTTTGCAAGCCTAGAGGTATGTCATGAATGTACCCACACTGGATGGCATGCCATGCCTTTTGATGGCTTTGATTTTGGACGAGATTTTTTTTTTTTCTTCATTTTTTTAAGAATCAACGCCACAGCCCTCATATTTTCCCCTCCAATTTGTGTCTGCCTCCGTGATTTTTCCCCTGCTTTTGCAACAGCTCTGAGGTTTGTTCTGGCCTCTTTTGGTCCTTGGCACTACACATCATTCCTGTCCAGACCGCTTTCTCATAGTCACAAAATTTCCCAAATTTTTTTTTTTTTTTCCTTCAGTTTCAATTCCTTTGATGGAAACTCCATTTCAGAGTGCTCCTTAGTCCTTCTTATTTGTTTTGGCCTTCAGCGGGGATCAATTTTGCAAGACTAGAGGTATGTCATGCGTTTCCCTGCACTGGATGGCATGCCATGCCTTTTGATGGTTTTGACTTTGACCAAAATTTTTATTTTTTTTTCTTCATTTTTTAATGTATCCCTGCCATGTCCCTCATATCTTCCCCTCCATATTGTGTCTGCCTCCTTGATTTTTCCCCTGCTTTTGCAACAGCTCTGAGGTTTGTTCAGGCCTCTTTTGGTCCTTGGCACTACACATCATTCCTGCCCAGACCACTTTCTCATAGTCATTACATCTCCCCATTTTCTGGATTTTTGGGGGTTTTTTTCAATTGCATTTCTTTAGATCATATCTTCTTTCTGGAGTGTTTCTGAGCCTTTCTTTGCAGGGTCGCAAGATTTCGTTTCCCGTCCCGAAAGGAAATGAAATTTCCTTTCGGGACGGGAAACGAAATCTTGCGAATTCAATAGGAACCAAGGGGTGAAGCTTTGGTGCAAATCCCTCCTCTGGATGGCATGCCATGCAGAATGATGATTTTGACTTTGACCAAAATTTTTCTTTTTTTTTGTTCATTTTTTAATGTATCCCTGCCATGTCCCTCATATCTTCCCCTCCATATTGTGTCTGCCTCCTTGATTTTTCCCCTGCTTTTGCAACAGCTCTGAGGTTTGTTCAGGCCTCTTTTGGTCCTTGACACTACACATCATTCCTGCCCAGACCACTTTCTCATAGTCACAAAATTTCCCAAATTTTTTTTTTTTTCCTTCAGTTTCAATTCCTTTGATGGAATCTCCATTTCAGAGTGCTCCTTAGTCCTTCTTATTTGTTTTGGCCTTCAAGGGGGATCAATTTTGCAAGCCTAGAGGTATGTCATGAATGTACCCACACTGGATGGCATGCCATGCCTTTTGATGGCTTTGATTTTGGCCGAGATTTTTTTTTTCTTCATTTTTTTAAGAATCCACGCCACAACCCTCATATTTTCCCCTCCAATTTGTGTCTGCCCTCGTGATTTTTTTCCTGCTTTTGCAACAGCTCTGAGGTTTGTTCTGGCCTCTTTTGGTCTTTGGCAATACACATCATTTCCACCCAGACCACTTTCTCATAGTCACAAAATTTCCCAAATTTTTTTTTTTTTTCCTTCAGTTTCAATTCCTTTGATGGAAACTCCATTTCAGAGTGCTCCTTAGTCCTTCTTATTTGTTTTGGCCTTCAGCGGGGATCAATTTTGCAAGACTAGAGGTATGTCATGCGTTTCCCTGCACTGGATGGCATGCCATGCCTTTTGATGGCTTTGATTTTGACCAAAATTTTTCTTTTTTTTTTCTTCATTTTTTAATGTATCTCTGCCATGTCCCTCATATCTTCCCCTCCATATTGTATCTGCCTCCTTGATTTTTCCCCTGCTTTTGCAACAGCTCTGAGGTTTGTTCAGGCCTCTTTTGGTCCTTGACACTACACATCATTCCTGCCCAGACCACTTTCTCGTAGTCATTACATCTCCCCATTTTCTGGATTTTTGGGGGTTTTTTTCAATTGCATTTCTTTAGATTATATCTTCTTTCTGGAGTGTTTCTGAGCCTTTCTTTGCAGGGTCGCAAGATTTCGGAAACGAAATCTTGCGAATTCAATAGGAACCAAGGGGTGAAGCTTTGGTGCAAATCCCTCTTCTGGATGGCACGCCATGCAGAATGATGGTTTTGACTTTGACCAAAATTTTTTTTTTTTTTCTTCATTTTTTAATGTATCCCTGCCATGTCCCTCATATCTTCCCCTCCATATTGTGTCTGCCTCCTTGATTTTTCCCCTGCTTTTGCAACAGCTCTGAGGTTTGTTCTGGCCTCTTTTGGTCCTTGACACTACACATCATTCCTGCCCAGACCACTTTCTCATAGTCACAAAATTTCCCAATTTTTTTTTTTTTCCTTCAGTTTCAATTCCTTTGATGGAAACTCCATTTCAGAGTGCTCCTTAGTCCTTATTTGTTTTGGCCTTCAGCGGGGATCAATTTTGCAAGCCTAGAGGTATGTCATGCGTTTCCCTGCACTGGATGGCATGCCATGCCTTTTGATGGCTTCATTTTGGCCGAGATTTTTTTTTTCTTCATTTTTTTAAGAATCCACACCACAGCCCTCATATTTTCCCCTCCAATTTGTGTCTGCCTCCTTGATTTTTCCCCTGCTTTTGCAACAGCTCTGAGGTTTGTTCTGGCCTCTTTTGGTCCTTGGCACTACACATCATTTCCTGCCCAGACCACTTTCTCATAGTCACAAAATTTCCCAAATTTTTTATTTTTTTCCTTCAGTTTCAATTCCTTTGATGGAAACTCCATTTCAGAGTGCTCCTTAGTCCTTCTTAATTTTTTTGGCCTTCAGCGGGGATCAATTTTGCAAGCCTAGAGGTATGTCATGAATGTACCTACACTGGATGGCATGCCATGCCTTTTGATGGTTTTGACTTTGACCAAATTTTTCTTTTTTTTCTTCATTTTTTAATGTATCCCTGCCATGTCCCTCATATCTTCCCCTCCATATTGTGTCTGCCTCCTTGATTTTTCCCCTGCTTTTGCAACAGCTCTGAGGTTTGTTCTGGCCTCTTTTGGTCCTTGGCACTACACATCATTCCTGCCCAGACCACTTTCTCATAGTCATTACATCTAGCTATTTTCTGGATTTTTGGGGGTTTTTTTCACTTGCATTTCTTTAGATCATATCTTCTTTCTGGAGTGTTTCTGAGCCTTTCTTTGCAGGGTCGCAAGATTTCGTTTCCCGTCCCGAAGGAAATGAAATTTCCTTTCGGGACGGGAAACGAAATCTTGCGAATTCAATAGGAACCAAGGGTGAAGCTTGGTGCAATCCCTCCTCTGGATGGCATGCCATGCAGAATGATGGTTTTGACTTTGACCAAAATTTTTTTCTTTTTTTCTTCATTTTTTAATGTATCCCTGCCATGTCCCTCATATCTTCCCCTCCATATTGTGTCTGCCTCCTTGATTTTTCCCCTGCTTTTGCAACAGCTCTGAGGTTTGTTCTGGCCTCTTTTGGTCCTTGGCACTACACATCATTCCTGCCCAGACCACTTTCTCATAGTCACAAAATTTCCCAAATTTTTTTTTTTTTTCCTTCAGTTTCAATTCCTTTGATGGAATCTCCATTTCAGAGTGCTCCTTAGTCCTTCTTATTTGTTTTGGCCTTCAGGGGGGATCAATTTTGCAAGACTAGAGGTATGTCATGAATGTACCTACACTGGATGGCATGCCATGCCTTTTGATGGCTTTCATTTTGGCCGAGATTTTTTTTTTCTTCATTTTTTTAAGAATCCACGCCACAACCCTCATATTTTCCCCTCCAATTTGTGTCTGCCCTCGTGATTTTTCTCCTGCTTTTGCAACAGCTCTGAGGTTTGTTCAGGCCTCTTTTGGTCCTTGACACTACATATCATTCCTGCCCAGACCACTTTCTCATAGTCACAAAATTTCCCAAATTTTTTTTTTTTTTCCTTCAGTTTCAATTCCTTTGATGGAAACTCCATTTCAGAGTGCTCCTTAGTCCTTCTTATTTGTTTTGGCCTTCAGGGGGGATCAATTTTGCAAGACTAGAGGTATGTCATGCGTTTCCCGGCACTGGATGGCATGCCATGCCTTTTGATGGCTTTCATTTTGACCAAAATTTTTCTTTTTTTTTCTTCATTTTTTAATGTATCCCTGCCATGTCCCTCATATCTTCCCCTCCATATTGTGTCTGCCTCCTTGATTTTTCCCCTGCTTTTGCAACAGCTCTGAGGTTTGTTCAGGCCTCTTTTGGTCCTTGGCACTACACATCATTCCTGCCCAGACCACTTTCTCGTAGTCATTACATCTCCCCATTTTCTGGATTTTTGGGGGTTTTTTTCAATTGCATTTCTTTAGATCATATCTTCTTTCTGGAGTGTTTCTGAGCCTTTCTTTGCAGGGTCGCAAGATTTCCTTTCGGGACGGGAAACGAAATCTTGCGAATTCAGTAGGAACCAAGGGGTGTAGCTTTGGTGCAAATCCCTCCTCTGGATGGCATGCCATGCAGAATGATGGTTTTGACTTTGACCAAAATTTTTCTTTTTTTTTCTTCATTTTTTAATGTATCCCTGCCATGTCCCTCATATCTTCCCCTCCATATTGTGTCTGCCTCCGTGTTTTTTACCCTGCTTTTGCAACAGCTCTGAGGTTTGTTCTGGCCTCTTTTGGTCCTTGACACTACACATCATTCCTGCCCAGACCACTTTCTCATAGTCACAAATCTTCCCAAATTTTTTTTTTTTTCCTTCAGTTTCAAATCCTTTGATGGAATCTCCATTTCAGAGTGCTCCTTAGTCCTTCTTATTTGTTTTGGCCTTCAGGGGGGATCAATTTTGCAAGCCTAGAGGTATGTCATGAATGTACCCACACTGGATGGCATGCCATGCCTTTTGATGGCTTTCATTTTAGCCGAGATTTTTTTTTTCTTCATTTTTTTAAGAATCCACGCCACAACCCTCATATTTTCCCCTCCAATTTGTGTCTGCCCTCGTGATTTTTTTCCTGCTTTTGCAACAGCTCTGAGGTTTGTTCTGGCCTCTTTTGGTCCTTGGCACTACACATCATTCCCGCCCGGACCACTTTCTCATAGTCACAAAATTTCCCAAATTTTTTTTTTTTTCCTTCAGTTTCAATTCCTTTGATGGAATCTCCATTTCAGAGTGCTCCTTAGTCCTTCTTATTTGTTTTGGCCTTCAGCGGGGATCAATTTTGCAAGACTAGAGGTATGTCATGCGTTTCCCTGCACTGGATGGCATGCCATGCCTTTTGATGGCTTTCATTTTGGCCGAGATTTTTTTTTTCTTCATTTTTTTAAGAATCCACGCCACAACCCTCATATTTTCCCCTCCAATTTGTGTCTGCCCTCGTGATTTTTTTCCTGCTTTTGCAACAGCTCTGAGGTTTGTTCTGGCCTCTTTTGGTCCTTGGAACTACACATCATTCCCGCCCGGACCACTTTCTCATAGTCACAAAATTTCCCAAATTTTTTTTTTTTTTCCTTCAGTTTCAATTCCTTTGATGAAATCTCCATTTCAGGGTGCTCCTTAGTCCTTCCTATTTGTTTTGGCCTTCAGCATGCATCAATTTTGCAAGCCTAGAGGTATGTCATGAATGTACCAACACTGGATGGCATGCCATGCCTTTTGATGGTGTTGACTTTGACCAAAATTTTTCTTTTTATTTCTTCATTTTTTTAAGAATCCACACCACAGCCCTCATATTTTCCCCTCCAATTTGTGTCTGCCTCCTTGATTTTTCCCCTGCTTTTGCAACAGCTCTGAGGTTTGTTCTGGCCTCTTTTGGTCCTTGGCACTACGCATCATTCCTGCCCAGACCACTTTCTCGTAGTCATTACATCTCCCCATTTTCTGGATTTTTGGGGGTTTTTTTCAATTGCATTTCTTTAGATCATATCTTCTTTCTGGAGTGTTTCTGAGCCTTTCTTTGCAGAGTCGCAAGAATTCGTTTCCCGTCCCGAAAAATTCATTTCCTTTCGGGACGGGAAACGAAATCTTGCGAATTCAATAGGAACGAAGGGGTGAAGCTTTGGTGCAAATCCCTCCTCTGGATGGCATGCCATGCAGATTGATGGTTTTGACTTTGACCAAAATTTTTCTTTTTTTTTCTTCATTTTTTAATGTATCTCTGCCATGTCCCTCATATCTTCCCCTCCATATTGTGTCTGCCTCCTTGATTTTTCCCCTGCTTTTGCAACAGCTCTGAGGTTTGTTCAGGCCTCTTTTGGTCATTGGCACTACACATCATTCCTGCCCAGACCACTTTCTCATAGTCACAAAATTTCCCAAATTTTTTTTTTTTTTCCTTCAGTTTCTATTCCTTTGATGAAATCTCCATTTCAGGGTGCTCCTTAGTCCTTCCTATTTGTTTTGGGCTTCAGCGGGGATCAATTTTGCAAGCCTAGAGGTATGTCATGCGTTTCCCTGCACTGGATGGCATGCCATGCCTTTTGATGGCTTTCATTTTGGCCGAGATTTTTTTTTTCTTCATTTTTTTAAGAATCCACACCACAGCCCTCATATTTTCCCCTCCAATTTGTGTCTGCCTCCTTGATTTTTCCCCTGCTTTTGCAACAGCTCTGAGGTTTGTTCTGGCCTCTTTTGGTCCTTGGCACTACACATCATTTCCACCCAGACCACTTTCTCATAGTCACAAAATTTCCCAAATTTTTTTTTTTTTCCTTCAGTTTCAATTCCTTTGATGGAATCTCCATTTCAGGGTGCTCCTTAGTCCTTCTTATTTGTTTTGGCCTTCAGCGGGGATCAATTTTGCAAGACTAGAGGTATGTCATGCGTTTCCCTGCAATGGATGGCATGCCATGCCTTTTGATGGCTTTCATTTTGACCAAAATTTTTCTTTTTTTTCTTCATTTTTTAATGTATCCCTGCCATGTCCCTCATATCTTCCCCTCCATATTGTGTCTGCCTCCTTGATTTTTCCCCTGCTTTTGCAACAGCTCTGAGGTTTGTTCTGGCCTCTTTTGGTCCTTGGCACTACACATCATTTCCACCCAGACCACTTTCTCATAGTCACAAAATTTCCCAATTTTTTTTTTTTTTCCTTCAGTTTCAATTCCTTTGATGGAAACTCCATTTCAGAGTGCTCCTTAGTCCTTCTTATTTGTTTTGGCCTTCAGCGGGGATCAATTTTGCAAGACTAGAGGTATGTCATGCGTTTCCCTGCACTGGATGGCATGCCATGCCTTTTGATGGTTTTGACTTTGACCAAAATTTTTCTTTTTTTTTCTTCATTTTTTAATGTATCCCTGCCATGTCCCTCATATCTTCCCCTCCATATTGTGTCTGCCTCCTTGATTTTTCCCCTGCTTTTGCAACAGCTCTGAGGTTTGTTCTGGCCTCTTTTGGTCCTTGGCACTACACATCATTCCTGCCCAGACCACTTTCTCGTAGTCATTACATCTCCCCATTTTCTGGATTATTGGGGGTTTTTTCAATTGCATTTCTTTAGATCATATCTTCTTTCTGGAGTGTTTCTGAGCCTTTCTTTGCAGGGTCGCAAGATTTCGTTTCCCGTCCCGAAAGGAAATGAAATTTCCTTTCGGGACGGGAAACGAAATCTTGCGAATTCAATAGGAACCAAGGGGTGAAGCTTTGGTGCAAATCCCTCCTCTGGATGGCATGCCATGCAGATTGATGGTTTTGACTTTGACCAAAATTTTCTTTATTTTTTCTTCATTTTTTAATGTATCCCTGCCATGTCCCTCATATCTTCCCCTCCATATTGTTTCTGCGTCCTTGATTTTTCCCCTGCTTTTGCAACAGCTCTGAGGTTTGTTCTGGCCTCTTGTGGTCCTTGGCACTACACATCATTCCTGCCCAGACCACTTTCTCATAGTCACAAAATTTCCCAAATTTTTTTTTTTTTTCCTTCAGTTTCAATTCTTTTGATGGAATCTCCATTTCAGACTGGTTCTTAGTCCTTCTTATTTGTTTTGGCCTTCAGCATGCATCAATTTTGCAAGCCTAGAGGTATGTCATGAACGTACCAACACTGGATGGCATGCCATGCCTTTTCATGGCTTTGATTTTGGCCGAGATTTTTTTTTTCTTCATTTTTTTAAGAATCCACGCCACAACCCTCATATTTTCCCCTCCAATTTGTGTCTGCCCTCGTGATTTTCCCCCTGCTTTTGCAACAGCTCTGAGGTTTGTTCTGGCCTCTTTTGGTCTTTGGCAATACACATCATTTCCACCCAGACCACTTTCTCATAGTCACAAAATTTCCCAAATTTTTTTTTTTTTTCCTTCAGTTTCAATTCCTTTGATGGAAACTCCATTTCAGAGTGCTCCTTAGTCCTTCTTATTTGTTTTGGCCTTCAGCATGCATCAATTTTGCAAGCCTAGAGGTATGTCATGAATGTACCCACACTGGATGGCATGCCATGCCTTTTGATGGCTTTGATTTTGGCCGAGATTTTTTTTTTTTCTTCATTTTTTTAAGAATCCACGCCACAGCCCCCATATTTTCTTCTGCAATTTGTGTCTGCCTCCTTGATTTTTCTCCTGCTTTTGCAACAGCTCTGAGGTTTGTTCTGGCCTCTTTTGGTCCTTGGCACTACACATCATTCCTGCACGGACCACTTTCTCATAGTCACAAAATTTCCCAAATTTTTTTTTTTTTTTCCTTCAGTTTCTATTCCTTTGATGAAATCTCCGTTTCAGGGTGCTCCTTAGTCCTTCCTATTTTTTTTGGCCTTCAGCGGGGATCAATTTTGCAAGCCTAGAGGTATGTCATGCGTTTCCCTGCACTGGATGGCATGCCATGCCTTTTGATGGCTTTGATTTTGACCAAAATTTTTCTTTTTTTTCCACATTTTTTAATGTATCTCTGCCATGTCCCTCATATCTTCCCCTCCATATTGTGTCTGCCTCCTTGATTTTTCCCCTGCTTTTGCAACAGCTCTGAGGTTTGTTCTGGCCTCTTTTGGTCACTGGCACTACACATCATTCCCGCCCGGACCACTTTCTCATAGTCATTACATCTCCCAATTTTCTGGATTTTGGGGTTTTTTTCAATTGCATTCTTTAGATCACATCTCTTTCTGGAGTGTTTCTGAGCCTTCTTTGCAGGGTCGCAAGATTTCGTTTCCCGTCCCGAAGGAAATGAATTTCCTTCGGGACGGGAACGAATCTGCGAATTCAATAGGAACCAAGGGGTGAAGCTTTGGTGCAAATCCCTCCTCTGGATGGCATGCCATGCAGAATGATGGTTTTCATTTTGACCAAAATTTCTCTTTTTTTTTCCACATTTTTTAATGTATCTCTGCCATGTCCCTCATATCTTCCCCTCCATATTGTGTCTGCGTCCTTGATTTTTCCCCTGCTTTTGCAACAGCTCTGAGGTTTGTTCTGGCCTCTTTTGGTCACTGGCACTACACATCATTCCTGCCCAGACCACTTTCTTGTAGTCATTACATCTCCCCATTTTCTGGATTTTTGGGGTTTTTTTTCAATTGCATTCTTTAGGTCATATCTTCTTTCTGGAGTGTTCTGAGCCTTTCTTGCAGGGTCGCAAGATTTCGTTTCCGTCCCGAAAGGAATTTCATTTCCTTTCGGGACGGGAAACGAATCTTGCGAATCAATAGGACCAAGGGTGAAGCTTTGATGCAAATCCCTCCTCTGGATGGCATGCCATGCAGATTGATGGTTTTGACTTTGACCAAAATTTTTCTTTATTTTTTCTTCATTTTTTAATGTATCCCTGCCATGTCCCTCATATCTTCCCCTCCATATTGTGTCTGCCTCCTTGATTTTTCCCCTGCTTTTGCAACAGCTCTGAGGTTTGTTCTGGCCTCTTGTGGTCCTTGGCACTACACATCATTCCTGCCCAGACCACTTTCTCGTAGTCACAAAATTTCCCAAATTTTTTTTTTTTTTCCTTCAGTTTCAATTCTTTTGATGGAATCTCCATTTCAGACTGGTCCTTAGTCCTTATTTGTTTTGGCCTTCAGCATGCATCAATTTTGCAAGCCTAGAGGTATGTCATGAACGTACCAACACTGGATGGCATGCCATGCCTTTTGATGGCTTTGATTTTGGCGGAGATTTTTTTTTTTTTCTTCATTTTTTTAAGAATCAACACCACAGCCCTCATATTTTCCCCTCCAATTTGTGTCTGCCTCCTTGATTTTTCCTATGCTTTTGCAAAAGCTCTCAGGTTTGTTCAGACCTTTTTTGTTCCTTGGCACTACACATCATTTCCACCCAGACCACTTTCTCATAGTCACAAAATTTCCCAATTTTTTTTTTTTTTTCCTTCAGTTTCAATTCCTTTGATGGAAACTCCATTTCAGAGTGCTCCTTAGTCCTTATTTGTTTTGGCCTTCAGCGGGGATCAATTTTGCAAGCCTAGAGGTATGTCATGAATGTACCTACACTGGATGGCATGCCATGCCTTTTGATGGTTTTGACTTTGACCAAAATTTTCTTTATTTTTTCTTCATTTTTTAATGTATCCCTGCCTTGTCCCTCATATCTTCCCCTCCATATTGTGTCTGCCTCCTTGATTTTTCTCCTGCTTTTGCAACAGCTCTGAGGTTTGTTCTGGCCTCTTGTGGTCCTTGGCACTACACATCATTCCTGTCCAGACCGCTTTCTCATAGTCACAAAATTTCCCAAATTTTTTTTTTTTTCCTTCAGTTTCAATTCCTTTGATGGAAACTCCATTTCAGAGTGCTCCTTAGTCCTTCTTATTTGTTTTGGTCTTCAGCGGGGATCAATTTTGCAAAACTAGAGGTATGTCGTGCGTTTCCCTGCACTGGATGGCATGCCATGCCTTTTGATGGCATTCATTTTGACCAAAATTTTTCTTTTTTTTTCTTCATTTTTTAATGTATCCCTGCCCTGTCCCTCATATTTTCCCCTCCAATTTTTGTCTGCCTCCGTGATTTTTCTCCTGCTTTTGCAACAGCTCTGAGGTTTGTTCTGGCCTCTTTTTATCCTTGGCACTACACATCATTTCCTCCCAGACCACTTTCTCATAGTCACGAAATTTCCCAAATTTTTTTTTTTCCTTCAGTTTTAATTCCTTTGATGGAATCTCCTGTTGAGAGTGCTGCTTTGTTGTGGTGTGGTTTCAGTTTCCATTTTTATTGTTTTCCCCGTTGGTGTTGTTCTCCCCACCTTATAATGTTCTCCCTATTTTGCATCCCTAAGCCTACACGCCCCTTTTCCCTCCTCCTTCCGAAGCTCCGCCTTTTGCACACGCCCCTCCGGCGGAGCCAACTCCATCAGCTCCACCTCCTACTCTGCCCTGGTTCCCACACCTGGCCCCTCCCCTGGGCTTCCGGGTTCCTATGCGCCGCCTCCCAGTTCCCACGCCCCGACTTCCGGGAGTGGAGATCAAGATGATTCGAATTTTACTGTGCCATCTTTAATAACTGCAGCTCCAGTCTCTTACCAGAGAGATCGTGATGGGCCCACCCGAGCGCAATGGACCTCATTCCCCCACTCCACCATCAAGGAGTTGTGCAAGGCTCAAAAGGAGTTTTCCCGAGAGAGCGAATACTTCCGGGGACTCCACCGGGCCTCTCTATTAGATACAAATGTAGTACCCACCGACTTGCGGACGCTTTTTTCATGTCTCCTTAACCCCACCGAATTTTTGGTTTGGGAAGAGGCATGGAAAAAGGGGATAAGAGATATTCTTCCACAATGTGGGAAAATACCCAGACTGCCACAACTCCTAGTGGTGAAGTTGTTTGTACCGACCTACTGGTCGGTCTTGGGAATTGGGCCGACGGAGCTGTTCAAGCCAGAGTCATCCCCCGTTTAGCGCTCCGGGAGAGTGCAACGGTGGCCGAGCGAGCTTTCCTAGCACTCCACCCTATCACCCAGGAGCCCACCTTTTCTAAAATTTTCCAGGGGCCTGGGGAACCATTCATTCTTTTTGTTGAGCGTCTCCGCAGGGCTATTGAACAACAAGTCCAGGCGGAGAGCGCTCGACTTGAAATCCTGGTGGAATTTAGCGAATGCTAACGCTAACCCACCCTGCAAAGCTGCAATCTTGAGTCTCCCGTTCAATCCACCACCAACCATCCAGAAGATGATTGAAGTCTGCCAACGAAAGGTCCCATCAATCCTCAGGGAGGACCCCGGAGCAAGACCCCCAGCCCATCAGGTGTCCTTTGCTGAGGCGGCAGACTTCAGCAGTGACGTGATGACAGCACAACAGACACCGACGCAGAGACGGAAGCCAAGCCAAGGACAATGCCACCTGTGTGGCGATCCAAGCCATTGGATGCCTGACTGCCCCCTGCGAAACCAATTTTACGAATTCAAGAGGAGGCAGGCAGCATCCACAGAGGGGAATGAACAACTGCCAAAAAACTGAATTATGAGCGCAACCCCTCCATGCGCAATGATACAAATATGGCGGGAAGTAACATCAATAAAGGGGGGAATTTAGGGAGGGGACCCCTATCCCGCACCTCTACTTTTCCATACTCACCGGACACGACATTTTCACCTGACAAGACTTTGCCAATTCTAACATCCGCATTGTGTGCCTTCCCTTTCAGGTTGTGCCTCGCTCACACCCTCACCATCGCAAACTCCTTGCACACGTCTGCCATGGTCGAGTTCGAGGCACCAAGTACCTGGTACCAGCGCAGATGTAAGTGTATCGTTGTGGGAGACACAAAATTCACTCGCCCGGAAATTTCCATCATTCCGGGGGTGCTGCCATCACTCACTAACAAATTTGCTATAACTGTTATTTGTGTGCATCCTCCAGTCATCTTGCCCAAGGGCCAAATCATTGCCCAAGCCATCCCAATTTTTCCACCTGAGTCACAACAGTGTGAGCCTGAGCTGAACACCTCACCCCCTTTGTTTGAAGCCTACTGGTCTCAAGTTTTGAGCCATGAAAAGCCTCGACTCACATGCAAACTCTCAAAAAATGGCCAAATGACCAAAATAAATGGGATGCTTGACACGGGGGCAGATGTGACGATCATCCCCGCGAGGGAATGGCCGTCACAATGGGAATTGCAAAGCACTGCTGGGCGAATCCAAGGCATAGGGGGCTTCCAATTAGCTAAACAATCCAAGAGCATGGTGCAAATTATGGGGCCAGGTGGGCAATTAGCTTCTGTTCGCCTATTCGTTTTAGATTATGCGGAACCCCTGTGGGGGAGAGATGTTTTAACCCAATGGGGAGCTACAATTAACCTCCCCAAAGCTCCTCAAATTTTTCAGTAGCGGCCACTGAAGAGCGCCCTACCCACAAATTGACTTGGAAATCAGACAAACCTATTTGGGTAGAGCAGTGGCCGCTCAATAAACAAAAACTAAAGGCGCTCACGGAGCTCGTGGAAGAGCAACTGAAAAAGGGTAACATCGTAGAGTCCATGTCACTGTGGAACTCCCCTGTCTTTGTCATCAAAAAACCAAACAAAGACAAATGGCGACTCCTCCACGACCTCCGCCATATTAACAACATTATTGAAGATATGGGCACTCTCCAACCAGGGATGCCATCCCCGACCATGCTCCCCCAAAATTGGAATTTGGCCGTTTTAGACATTAAAGATTGCTTCTTCCAAATTCTCCTTGACCCAGACGATGCTCAGCGCTTCGCCTTCACGGTTCCCACCATCAACTGTGAAGCCCCAGGGAAGAGGTACCACTGGAGAGTCTTGCCACAAGGCATGAAAAATTCGCCTGTGATTTGCCAGCGGTACGTCTCTTCCTTGCTGTCCCCCGTTCACGCGGCAGCAAAGAACACCATCATACTTCATTACATCGATGACATTCTAATTTGTGCTCCTGACGATGACACACTTACCCACCCTCTTGCCCTGACAACCGATGCGTTGACTTCTGCAGGATTCGAGCTTCAAGAAAGTAAAATTCAAAAGATGCCACCCTGGAAATACCTTGGTCTCGAAATCACTAAGCGGACCATTGTTCCGCAAAAATTGGCAATTAACACTAAAGTGTCCACTTTGGCAGATGCCCAACAGCTGTGTGGAGCTTTGAATTGGGTAAGACCTTGGCTAGGCATCCCTACAGAAGACCTAGCCCCCCTTTTCAATCTTTTGAAAGGGGGAGAAGAACTTAGTTCTCTAAGGACCCTTACCCCAGAAGCCGCCACAGCCTTAAAAAAGGTACAAAAAACCATCTCACAGAGACAAGCACACAGGTACAACCCAGATTTGCCTTTCAAATTCATCATTCTAGGAAATTTGCCACACCTCCATGGGTTGGTTTTTCAATGGGATGAGTCAGCAGAGACATCTCAAGACCCTGGCTTGAGGGACCCTCTCTTGATTATAGAGTGGGTGTTCCTCAGCCATCACAGGTCCAAGAGAATGACAAGGCCACAAGAGTTGGTAGCTGAGTTGATCCGGAAGGCTCGCTTCCGGATCCGGGAGTAGGCCGGAGTCTATTTCGCATGCATTCACATCCCTATCCAATTGAATTCTGGCAACCTAACAAAAGCCATGTTGGAACATCTCCTCATGGAGAACGAAGCTCTCCAATTTGCTCTGGATTCATTCACCAGACAAATCTCGATTCATAAACTGGCCCACAAATTGTTCAATCAAAATGGTCAATTTAAATTATCTTTAAAAATAATTCAGAGCCGGAAGCCCTTAAAGGCTTTGACTGTCTTTACTGACGCATCCGGAGCATCCCACAAGTCTGTGGCGACTTGGAGGAATCCTCAAACTCAGCAATGGGAGACCGATGTTGCTATAGTTGAAGAATCACCTCAAATTGCTGAGTTGGCTGCTGTAGTCAGAGCCTTTGAGAATTTTTCTGAGCCCTTCAATTTAATCACAGATTCAGCATATGTAGCCGGTGTTGTGTCCAGAGCGGAGAGCGCAGTTCTCCAGGAGGTTCCCAACATGGCCCTCTTCAAATTGCTCTCGAGATTGATAGATCTGGTCTCCCGTCGAGAGCAACCATTTTATGTAATGCATGTGAGGTCACACACCGACCTCCCGGGGTTCATTGCGGAAGGTAATCGGCGTGCCGATGCCTTGGACGCCCCTGTTGAGATGGCCCCGCTTCTCGACGCCTTTCAACAAGTGAAGCTTAGCCACCAGCGGTTCCATCAAAATGCGCCCGGCCTGGTCCGTCAATTCCACCTGATGAGAGATCAAGCAAAAGCGATTGTGGCCACATGCCCACAGTGCCAAGCCTTCCAACTTCCCGCCATCAATGCTGGCGCCAACCCAAGGGGGCTCAACAGTTGTGAAATCTGGCAAATGGACATCACACACATTCCCTGTTTTGGCAAGTTTAAATATGTGCATGTCTCTGTTGATAGCTTTTCTGGGGCCGTCTACACATCTGCACACACAGGAGAAAAGGCCGCAGATGTTAAAAAACATCTGTTGTTAGCCTTTTCTGTGTTGGGCATCCCCAGAGAAATCAAAACGGACAACGGGCCGGGGTACACCTCCAGGGAGTTCCGGAGCTTCCTGCAGGAGTGGGGAGTGAGTCTCAAGACCGGCGTCCCTTACTCCCCGACAGGGCAAGCCATGGTTGAGCGAGCCCACCAGAGCCTCAAATGGACTCTAGAACATCAAAAGGGGACTGTGAAGGTGGAGTCCCCTCAGATCCGACTCGCCAGGGCCTTGTTCACCATCAACTTCTTAAATTGCAGTTTTGAGTGCCTGAACCCGCCCATCGCGAGACATTTTGATTCCAACAAAGCAACCAAGTTTAAGGACAGACCGCCTGTTTTAATTAAAAAATTAAGGGTCTGATTTATAAGCAGAACATAAATCAACAAAATTCAGGGCTCTGCATTCCAAGGCTTGAGTTTGATATTCATTTATGTCTGTTTCTTTTATTTTTCCCCTGCTTTTGCAACAGCTGTGACGTTAGTACTGGCCTCTTTTAGATTGAAATGTAGTTTAAAAAACAACCGATAAGCACCGTAAATTGAGAGATTTAGGAACTAGAAAAAACTGGTCTTGGAGGAAATCAGTTGCATTGTAAATGACCAAAGGAGGCAAAAAGTAACCTCACCGATTTTTTTAAAGCAGGGGAAAAATCAACGTGGCAGACACAACTTGGAGGAGAAGATATGAGGGACGTGGCATGGATACTCAGAAGAAAAGTTTAAAAAATCTTCTCGTAAGTGGAAGCCATTTAAAGACATGGTATGCCAGGAACTGTAGGGACATGCACCAAAGCTTATCGAAATTGATTCTCCTTGAGGGCCAAAACAGAAAATAAGGACTCAGAAACACTCTGGAATGGAGATACCATCAAAGGATATGAGATTGGAGGAAAAAAATAAAACAACTGAAAAAAACAACTGACTACAGGACAATGGACCGGGATGATATCAGGTGCAGTTGAAAGGACCAAATCAGGCTAAAAGTAACCTAACAGATTTTGCAAGAGTAGGGGAAAAATCAAGGAAGCAGCCTCAAACTAGAGGAGAAAATATGAGGGACTCGGCATGGGTACTTTGCTATGCGAAAGCCATCAAAAGGCGTGGCATGACATCAGTTGCAGGGACTTGCACCAAAGCATGCCCTATTAATCCCCATAAAAACCTGGCGGAACAGCCAAAGAAAAACTTACAAATGCACTGGAAATGTTATATCTTCAAATGAAATGCAACTGAAATATAATCCAAAAAACCCCAAAAATCTGGGGATTTTGTGACAACAAGAAAGTGGTCTGGGAGGAAATTAGGTGCAATCTTCATGCTGAAGATCTAATCAAGCCAAAACAGACCTCACAGATATTGCAAAAGCAGGGATAAAATCAAGGGGGAAAAAAAATCTGGAGGATAAGATATGAGGGACATGCATGGATACTCAAAAAAAAAAAAAAAAAAAAAAAAAAAAAATATTAAAAAAAAAAAAATCTTCTCCTTGGGGATTGCCATCAAAAGGCATGGCATGCAATCTCGTGCAGGGACTTGCACCAAAGCTTGCCCAATTGGATTGGTCCCCATTGAAATTGCTAGATTCCGTTTCCCTCCCCGAAAGGAAATGAAATTTCCTTTCGGGAAGGGAAATAGAATCTTGTGGAAAAGCAAAAAAAGAGTTACATAGACTCTGGAAAGGAGATATCATCAAAGAATTGCAATTGAAAAAACCCCAACATCTGGAGATTTAGTGACTACAAGGAAGTGGTGTTGGAGGAAATTATGTGCAGTACAAAGTAACAAATCAGGCCACAACTAACCTCACAAATGTTGCAAAAAAAGGGGAAAAATCAAGGAGGAATTTGATTTGCTTTCGGGAAGGGAAACAAAATCTTGCGATGAAATGAATCTTGTGATGATATTAAATTTCCTTTCGGGAACAGAAATGAAATCTTGCGATTTCAATGGTGATCAACTGGGCATGTGTTGGTGTTAGCGCATGAACTTGATGGCATGCCATGCCTTTTGCTGGCTTTTACTGTGGCAAAGATTTTTTTTTTTTCCTCAAGTATCCATGTCATGTCCCTTATATCTTGTCCTCCAAATTGTGTCTGCCTCCTTGTTTTTTTCTTCTGCTTTTGTAACATCTGTAAGGTTTTTTTTGGTGTCTTTTGCCTCTTTTTCAGTGCACCAGATTTCCTCCCCAAGCATTTCCTTGTAATCACTCAATCTCCCGATTTTCCTTTTTTTCTTTTATTTTTTTTTTAAATTGCATTTCTTTTGATGGTATCTCTCTTCTACAGTGTTTGTAAGCGTTTCTTTTCTGTACCATAAGATATCACTTTTCTTCCAGAAATAATGGCTTAGCGTGTCAATAGAGTTGTAAGTGTTTATCTTGCTATTAGACATGCAACATGGCCATTAAAAGGCCAAGAGTGTAAATATATTTTTTGGTGTATTACTTACAGTTATACATGGTTTGAATTTTACTACTTCTTTTGAGATTGTATTAAAATTTTCATGACGGGTCAAAACCAATTAATCTACTTTTCAAAATAAAGGTGTTTTAGTTATACATATTTTTAATTTTACTAATTACAGGGTTTTTTGATAACTTTCTTCCAGAATTGTGAAAGTCCTTTTAAAATTTCTCTTTATAATCTGGAGGGCCACAAGGTTATTTTAAGTGGAAAGAAAATTTCATTTGTTTTATCAGGTGCCCAGAAATGAAAGTATTAAGTAGATATAAAGAAAAGAATAATGGGCAAATAAATATTAATGAAAACAATTTATACATCTTATCACTTTAAGTGGAGATGTACAGAAGGTCTTCATTGTAAGTCTATTTTTTTAATGAAATATTGATATTTATATTTATTTTTTATTTAACCCTCAAGAATTTGTGCTAATTCATTTTGCAAATATTTATCTATGGAACATACTATAATAATGTATTATATATCAAATCTTCTCATAAAATCATATGTAATATTTAAAATAGTCCTCATCCACCCAAAAAAATTATGACCAATTATTTATTGTTGGTTCTATTGTCTCAAAAGTAATCTTGGGTAAAAAATTAAAGTACTACTTCTAATTTTGTACTTTTGCTATATTTCAGGGGTTTTTTTGGTGTTTTTCTTTCTACACCTTTTTTTACTTTTGCTGTTTTCCATCATTCTTCTTCAAGACCCTTCTTCTTCCTCTATGTTTCATTATCTTTCCTTGGTTTGTCTGTTTTGCCTTCATCTCCCTTCATACCTTCAGCCCAATATACTTCCTTCTCAATGGAGTACTATTTGGTAGTTTCTGCTCTAAGTTTTTTTCCCCACCCTGCCCATCAGAGGATGATTTACTGAGGATCACCTTTGTTGCAGTTCCAGTTCTTATTTTGTTCCCACACCCAAGCACATATTCTGCCTGCAGTCACTGTATTTTCTGGCCAAACTACTTTACCATAGTTAGCAAACCCCTTATTCTCCTCCCAATATGAAGAAACAAAAGACCACCCAACAAGTTTATGGTCTCTGTTTTTTTGTTTCTTGGTGTGAGGTTTTTTTTGTTGTTGTTGCTGTTGCTTACTTTGTTTCCAAAGAAAATAAATTGGTTCCCAATACAATAGCTGTTCTAAGGATTTAAGAATTGCTGTCTGAAGTTTTGCATCCCTGTTCTGTTGAGTACTGAACATTCTGGCATAAACCAAATCTGAGAAACACAACTTCTGTTCATCTGTTTTGAACTACTTAATTCCAAACTCTCTATCTCCCCTCCAAACTGTAGAAGGTGGCATTTATCAGTACCAATTATCATTGGTTCTTTGGAGAAAATTGACAAGAAGTTTTCATTTGTGTTCATTATTTTGTTTCATGTTTTGTGATTTGGGGAACCTCACTCTTTTACTTTTATTGATAAGGTAATGGAAGTTGAAATAGAATGAGAAACATACG
Source organism: Serinus canaria (assembly GCF_022539315.1). Taxonomy (NCBI): domain Eukaryota; kingdom Metazoa; phylum Chordata; class Aves; order Passeriformes; family Fringillidae; genus Serinus; species Serinus canaria. The sequence continues at coordinate 83,633,438 of NC_066315.1, forward strand.
TCTAGTCACTCTTTCACTGTACCTTGTCATATTGAAGTCACATATTAGATATTAGAGCCTAATGCGATTGAAGCAGTTACATTAGGAGGATGGGAATGAAAAAAGGTTGCAAGCTTACCACAAGAAATATTAATTGATGTTGTCATCATATTTCAAAAGTCTCATACCTTCTCGGTGATTTCTCCTGGGCAGCTCCTCACAGCACTGACTCCTTCTTCAGAGCCAACAACTCCAACTCTCTTCACAGCACAGCCAACAAACCCCATCTCCCTCCTCAACCAGCTAACCCATTCTTTTGTAGCACTGTTCTTATTGGACACAGCTGTGGCCCATTAAGGGCAGGCCTGTTCCTAATCTTTGGTGATTAGTACAGCTGCAACTCCTCAGGTGTGAGACTACCCTCTGCACTATCTTTATTTTCTTACATTCTATCCTTCCACAATTCCCCCTTTTCTTTTAATTACAAAGTTGTAACATCTCTGGAAAGATATGTTTGAGTAAACTGATATTATAACATATTCACATATTTCAGTTATACAAATGTTTAGGCAACAGGTCACAGCAAGAACATACATTTCTAAGTTCTGATTTAGCTTTGCTTTTCACAATCTAGAACATCAACCTAAGGCTTTTCTTAAACTAATGTTGTGTTTACTGTGTTTTGCAGGGCCCTTTGCAAAAGATAGTAAACCCAGTGCAAACATCTTTTGTGTAATTTCTTTTCAACTTTGGAATGTGTCTGTCAGCTGACTTTGATTCATTACTCAAACTTACATTACATATTATCAGAAACTCTTATACTTATGCTTCTAATATTGACAATATCAATAGCTGTAAAACTTTATAAGACAACTCACAAGAATAAGTTAAAGGCTATTTATTAGGGTAGTAACAAATCAACAGTTACATAATTTATCAATAGCTCTATGACTTGAACAACATCGATCTAGTATCTGTAGAGTATACTTATGCTAATGGAATGTAAACATTCTACTTATGTTTAATCAAAGATTAATAGTTGCAATTCACAAACAGAATGCATGTTTCATCAGCAAATGAATACACTATACTGAATGATAGAGCTACTCTGTCTCTAGCTCTAACTGCTGTTTTAATAATTCCCTACTTCTTTTTACAGTCTGCAACTCCCCAGGTGTGAGACTACCTTCTGCACCATCTTTATTTTCTTACATTCTTTCCTTCCACAAATTGATACTAGTTTGGCCATGGATTTTTCATCCTGTACATGCAAAAAGGAAAAAAAAAATCTCCAAAACAGTTTAATCACCGAGAAAAAATATTTGTGAAGTCATGAGAAATTGCATGCTCTTTCGCTTGACCTTGAATTGCTTCATAAGCATGAAAAATTATTTCTATAGAAAAATAAAGGCAGTTACTTTTTTCAATGCCCAAGATCCATGCAGTAGCTACTCCATAGCATAATTCTCATTGATTAGACTAGAAACTGAAGAACAGGGATCGTAAGTTAAAGAATAGCAATAACGAATTTAAGATTTCTGTTCTTTCCTTACTAGCAAAGTTTGAAAACTATAAGTGCACTTGTATTACTCCATTCTCAATATGAAACATATTTATCACAGGGAAAAAAATGCATTCAGATTTTTCAAAAGAAATGCTCCATTTCATTATCAGCACATTTTTATCACTGTCATTTTACTGATTATTTTGCCAAGTCCTGTTTTCTCATTTCTGGAATTTCATTTATTTGTTTTAAGACACACATGAAATAATTGTTACCTCCTACACTTCCCTCCTCTTGGGCATGGAGCTCATTATTTGAATAATAAAATATCTTCTGTGAGAAGGCAGTTTGCTTTGGCTTTGTAAAATCTGAGTTCAAATTGCTTCCAATCTGCAATGAAGGTAAATAGGATAGAAAAGGGAAGAAAGGCTGAATCCTGGCTTCAGACAGTGGATGCTAGTAGTTCCGATTCTCACCTTTTAAAATTTTTTTTAAATTCCATTTTTATTCATCATGTGACCTCAATAATGATAATAATTACAAAACCTGTAACTGATTGCTTATCATACCTACTGATTGATCTTGCTGTGACTATGTGCATATAATTCTTTTACCAATAACTTTTACTTTGGTTATATTGTGGGCATGTCTAAACAAACTTCTTTACTTTAAATGAATTGAACTGCAAATGAGCCAATTAATTTCTGAGAAATTAGCTAGTAAAGGTCATTTAAAAGAAAATGAATATCAAACTCAAGCCTTGGAATGCAGAGCCCTGAATTTTGTTGATTTATGTTCTGCTTATAAATCAGACCCTTAATTTTTTATAGCGAAGAAAAGACAACCCCCAAAAACTGTCGCTTAAAATTCTGGACAGTTATATCTGTGAGTAAACCTCTGCACCAAGACAAAACAGGAATGAATAAATAAAACATAACTGAAAATGCCTTTATGATGACATCATCCAGGAATTGAAAAATGTGCTTGTTAAAACCCAGACTCTGAAAAGATCACTTTTTATATGCAACTTTCAGTCTGTAATAATTAAAAATCTTGTTATTTCACTGAAAAGATAGTGTGATCCATGCTTCTGTCTATAGCTCTGCACATACTATAATGTTCTGACATCTCTCACAGTACTTCTTCTGTCTAAGAAAAATAATGTACCTTAGCTGATACTAATCTCATGCGACAATGCAAATCAGTGAGGAGCATAGGTGTCTGAAGTACAGCAGAGAATGAAAATGCTGCATGTTAAGGATTCCAAAAAAGCTGCTTTCATTCAGTTCTATTCCTAGTCCCTTTCAGAATCATGGTATCTTCAAATCTTTGTACAACCAGACATACGACTTCAACAATAGCCTTTTGTGGCTCTACTTACGTGAAGCATTTTCATGTATTGAAGGATGTCTTTAAAATATAGAATGGAATAATAAACCTTTCTTTGCTTTGTTTTCCACTCTAACTTCTTAAAGTAATCCCAGCATACTAGGGCTTTTCCCAGCCCTAAATGGAAGTTGTCATATACACAGCCTAATACAGATAGCAGATGGCAAGTGAACATATAATTTAACATTTAGAAAAACACAAATATTTTCTCAACTGTTTAGCCCACAAATATTAGAAACAACAACAAACTTTTTGTGTTTTATGTCTTCATGGACCTATTGCTGGACATAGAAATCCAATTTTGAACTCAGTTATGTTCAAGTTCAAAAGGAACAAAACTCCACATATCGCTCTTATTTCTCCAGAGTTAAAGCACTGCCGTTAAAAAGTTAGTTTAGCTTGCAGCTGCTTTCTACCTTTGCTTTCTAAGTTTCTACCTTTGCTTTCTACCTTTGAAACTACTAATGATGTTTCTGTATGAATTACCTTTTTATTTACCCATGTAAGTTTAGTATATAGAATAATTATCAATGTGACACACAGTTTTCCCCAGTGAAGACGTATCTTTCCAGTCAGACTGTACCTGACTGTTTTTCATCACTTTACAATCTCTGCACTACAGCTACTCTCTTGCATTTAACAGAAGAAAGAGTGAATTTGTTTCTGATCCTCAAACATTTATTTCTTCATGCTAGTGTCTTCTAAATGATACTCTTGAAAACAGGGACAGGAACAGAGCAACAATCAGCCTGAAAAGCATGTACAATCACTTGAAGTGTCTGAACCCAGACCTAAAACGAAGGACTCAGACCCATTTCTTCAGCAAATATGCTGGTTTTTTTGTTTTTCTTTTTTCTTTTTGGAGTTGAAGCAACATATATAAAACATATTTGTATGAACCCTTATCAATGCAAACAGCATTGCATTGATAAATGCAATTTATCAACTGCCTACACGGAAAAAAATTGTTTTCCCTTTCACAAAGACAATGAAAATTTTTGGATGGGAAACTGAAAAGATTTGGCCACAGCAGTAACAGTGCTGAAGCACACCTATGTTACCAAGGTGACCACTCTTAGAGACTCATGTCCAAGCCAGCAGTAATCAGGAGTTTAACTAGAGAAGTCTCTAGAAACCACATCTGTTTCGGATAGAATAAAACTTTCATGAAGCTTCTCCTTCTTCACAGACTTTTGCCCAGAAATGTCCAGAACTGTATAGTGTAGTATCCCCTGAACTCTCTTGATCAATCCCCAAATCCCCAGGCCTGGAAACAGCAGTAAGTACTTACCATAGAGTCAGCCTTCCTGTGGGGAAAAACAGACTCCCAAACGGACCTTTTGTGTCACAACTTCCTCTGGCTTCTCCTTTCCCTGTCCCCTGACTGGCTGGGCATCCTTGGCGGCCACCCCCCTTCCCCTGGAGCCCAGTGCCCTCTGCCCAGCCCTTGGCTCCACCCCCTACCCCTTACCCTTCTTAAGCTGCCTGCAGATCTTCCATTCTCTTTTTCCTAGCTGGGTTTTGCTTCAGGGGCTGCGTTACTCCGCTGGAATAAAACCTTGCAAAAGAGCCTTTCTTGCCTCAATCACTGAGCCAGAAGTGGTGAGTGTTGAGTGGAGGTTTGACTGCATTGCTTGAATGTTAACTCAACTTACTTTTTGACAGGAGAGGTTTGTTGTGGACAAGAATTAGGCAGCAGCACCCACCATTCTAACACCTACATTTTTAATATAGCTGAAGTATAAAAATTCCTTCAATTAATTAGATCAATATTACAAGAACATTTTAATGAAGCTAATTCATATACCTGCACTGTTATATGATAATTTTCGCATCAGTGACACTGCTTATAATAACTTTCAGGAAAGGTTTTAATACATGGATCCCTATGATGTATTGTTATAATAACATAGGCAAAATATCAGAATGTATGCCCAGACTTCTGTAAGGAGCATGAAGGTTATGTGTATTCCAGCTCTCACATATTCCAGTTCCTATTCCTTACAGAAACCTTTCTGCATATTTCTTGTGAAGTGGGATTCTTCTGAATTGTGGTCAGACAAACAAGATGTGAAGGTCTATAATTTTCTAGGTCTCAATTTTCTACCTTAAGTGGAATATTTACCTTAAATGATGAAGATCTGCAGGACAATACCCTGCACAGCCAGCTGATCCTTCTTTGCTGTGCGGATGACTAACAGGAGTTTAGACCTGCCAGTGCTGCCAGATTTGAAAAGAATCAAACCTTTTTTTTGTTCAAGTGCAATAATTCTAGAGGTGACACAGCTCACATCTTTAGTTGTTAAGGAACATGCTACTTTTGTCCCTCGAGAGGGGCTGTGGACAGCTGCTGACTCCCTTCCTCCTGACAGACTGCCCAGGCTGACCCTGGCAGCAGCACAGGCTGTGTGCTTCCCCTGCTGTCCACACCAGGCATAATTCCCTCTTATTGCTCCACTGTTGGTCAAGCCAAGGTACAACACAGCTCTGATATTCTGTAGGCATTTGTGTGGTTGGCTGCTGCTTCCAGATGAGCCAGTGACCCTGCCACCCCACTGGGATCTTGACATCCCTTATAGTTCCATGTTTGCTCTGGGTGAGCAGGTTGTTACTCGTCTTTCTTGTTGTATTAATAAAGCTTTGTTTTATAATGTGCTGTCAAACTGCATTACACTTGAGACCACATTTGCTCAATCAGCCCAGTAAAAGCGCACCAGCACATACCATAAGGATCTCCAGTATCTTTGCATTCTCCTGTACCACTGCTGCTGCAGTCACAAATGTATTTGACAAATGATGTTTAAAAAGACAAATGGAGAGGTTTTTGTCGGCTAAGCAAAAAATTGCTGCAACAGTTGCATTGAATTTGTCAGAGCTGCTTCATGGAACTTCCTTTGTAGTGGATTTTGTTAGAAGCTAAGGCGTTAAGAGCATGCTTCAGAAGTCAAAGGAAAATCATTCTTGTACAGTGAAATCTCACCACAAAAAACCTAAGAAAAGTGAATGGATTCTTTAGGATATCACAGAATTTATTGGGTTTTTTTCAGATCAAATCTCTTCCTATCCAAATAGCTGTCTTATCTATTTCCAGACATACACTGAGAAATCAGTGTTTGTTTTCCTTTTGTTAAGTAGATTGCATGTATTAAAAAGAAAGTGTTTGGAAATTGCTTAGTTAGCACAAAGAAATTTGCCCCTGTGATATCATAGAACAAAAACCAGCCACAGTTTGGGTTTGTTTTTTGTTTAGCTTTCATTGTGGGATATTTTCCCCCTTTTTTTTTTTTTAATTTTTGTTTTCATCTGCTGGTGTTCAGAAATATCTACAGTAGCTTGTCACACAAAAATTCAGCTTTGAGGAATTGAAGGTACTTCAGGGCATATTTTCAGACTGGATGTAATTACATTTTTATTAATTCATCTTTCCTTGACAGAAAGATTTAGATGTACTTGATTTTTGATTGTGCTGTAGACTGTGGTATAAATTCATGGGATATTAATAAACCAGCTGAGAGACAAACCTCACGGAAAAGATCAGTCAAAGTAAATTGAAATGTAGAAAGAGAAGGGTAAGAAAAAATCATGCAAAAAATCTGGTGATTGGGAGAGAGAACTCATTTTGTTGTTAACCCTGAATGATCCTATGCAACTGTATCCTATACAACTTCGGAAGATAAGGCATTAATTCCATCCGATATAGAATTTTCCCCTTTCTTTTCTCCAAAATCTCAGAGATACACTATTCATTTGTGTATCTGAGTTTTTCAGCTTTGGGCTAGCTGAACAAACCACAAGAGACCGAAAAGAAATCAGTTTTACTTAATGATACAGAATGTCTGGCAATAACTGGAATATCAGATTCATGGAGCAAGTAGTGCAAAAAAATTGAAACAGAGTATTGGTTTTGGTTCACTGGTGAAGCTCCACATTAAAATTAGGTTGGTTGCAATTCTTTTGGGACAAACAGAAATGACATTCCAGCTTTCCCACTGGAAGAAAAAAATTGAAAGAAATTTGCTCTTGACCATGTAAAAGCAAACTAAACTAAAAGATTTTAATTCATTTTTGAGGAATCTTTTATTTTCAGATAGAAAAAAAGTAAAATAAGCTATGTTTTCAATCTATATTTAGTTAACTAAATAAAACAACTAAATAAACATATTGCAAATAATAAAGCTAAATAATAACAATCAAGCTTTTTTTGTTTTGCAAATATAATGTAACTTACTTCCATTTTTTCTCAGGATTATCTTAAGTGAAATAGTCTTACTAATTAATTTAAAAGTCCATTACCAGTCTTTATTGCCTAAAAATGCATTTTATAGCCAAAAAATGTGCCACTTGGTAATTACTATTCATTGTCTTCAAAAAAGTTCCTTTAAAATGTACTTATCCATCAATAAATAAAATTAATTGCACGACCAAGCACATGGCAGCTTGTAATTGATACTCCTGATTCGCTAAATTTGATTCTATCCAAGTCTCTTCATCAACTAATTGGTCCTTTGCAGCCTGTATTTGTCTCCTCTCTTTCTTTTGCCTTTGGATGATACACTCCCTGAGAATGCTTGTCCAGTGCCTAACACAACCTGGCCTTTCCTGGCAGAAGAATCTACCACATTTCTGCTTATGACTGTTTAAAGAGTCAATAATGGAACAATAGCAGTGGCAATGTTCTATGAAGCAAAGGATTCTTCATGTTTTTAAATAATTTCTTTTAACTAACAGAAAAGAGGAACTTGCTACAGTCATGTAACTGCTTTATGTAAAAAGAGAGTTTGGAACTTTCCTTGCATTTGTGAATGTTGCTTTTATTGGTGGATTGGAAACTAGTGTCCTCTGCCTGTCTAAACATCTTCAATTGCTTTACTTTCAATTATGGTCATGGTAGAAGAAAACACCTTCAGCAACTGACAGCATCCTAAATGTCCTGTTTGAAGGACAGGAGCATAATGAAATTCTGAATGTTGATTGAAAATCTTAACAATATAGATGAAAGCCTAGAAGATCCAAATAAGTAGTCTGGATTTATATGTTTTAGTGTTTAATATGAGATGAATTCTTGCCCTTGCCAGAGAATGAGTTTACAGAGAGAATCCTAACAGTTAAAGCAATTCCAATAGAAAACAAACATTTAATTGGATCCTAAATGTTATTCAAAATGCTTGTTATTATTACTAGAAGAATGCTGATCTGCGGATAGGGTTTAGAATCCCTAATGCTGAAGACCTTATACACTGGCCAAGGGTAAAAGAGAAGGAGAAAGGACCTTAATTTTACATAGTATAATTTTTGAATACTAATAGTTTTTGTGATGATTGCCTAGTTGGGATTCACTTGAAACTCCTCAGCATTTTTCTAATGCCTTATTAACCCTGTTTGCTGAGGTTGTGTGGTTGGCCAAATTAGATATGATGGTAAAAAATTCTTTGGGGACTGTGGATGTGCTAGTATAGGTATATTTACTGCAGTTTAATAAAAATAATTAATATCCTCTTCTTATAAACAACATCTTTAGATGAGAGCTCCTGGAGACTGTCAGGAAAATGAGCTCTTTCAAACGATTTCTGTATTTTATGCCTCCTGGTACAAATATAAATCTCCTTGAGAATGAAACATCTAACATTCCTGGTACTACCAAATTTCTGACTCTAAGAAACTGAGGATTTTTAGTTTTGTTTTTAATGATCAGTTCCATTTTGCTCCTCATGAAAGATACAATTCAAATTTTGATTTAGTCTGAGTGTCAATAGTTAGCATTAAAATTTTATCATATATAAATTTTAGAATTGTGTAAATTCTACATTTTTAGAATTTAGATTGTGAGATCTTCGGATCTCACAGCAATTAAGTAACAAAAGATCAAACTATCACAGTTTGTAGCTCAAAAGTAGCATCTCATCCAGCAGGAGCTTCCACAGAAAAAAATGTGTTAAAGTATAACCTTTGTCTTTGATAGGTGTATCTTGTGACAACACTTAAAGGGCGTGATTTGCTGCAATATCATCTCAGTAACTGATTTTTTTTTTATTAGAAATATCTGCCTTTGTCTTTTTCTTTTTTTTTTCCTAGAAAGGGACTTAAGTACTCCTGCCATCTATTCATCATAATGTGTGTTTAAATGGGGAGAGGGAAAGAAGTCTTTGAAAAAAGATGATGTTACTGTAATGCATTTTTCAAAAAGGCTGCCTTGTAAAGCGGACACACATTAATTTTAGCCAAAATGCTATCTTTTTAACTTTTAACACATTGGATAGCTTATCATTGCCTGAGATTGGTGCTAAAAATTCAACAGTGACTACTGGAATTCACAGAAAGTACCTGGAGACAATATCTATAAGGAAGATTATTGGTATAAGTGACTAATTGCAATCACTAACAGAGATGGAATTCTGACACGGAATTCTGACACAGAATTCTGTAAGTGTGCCTAGACAAGATTTTTCAGCAAGAACAGCTTTGCAGAGTTTTCCATCTCTTCAAATTTTCCATGCAAAATTGCATTGGCACTAAGTCTCCAGCCACAGGCAGCAAGCATTCACTAGAGTTGATTTAAGAGGACTGTAAAGGTGACTTTTAGACCCTGCTGGATCTCTCCTGCAGGTCTGCCCTGTCTGGCAGCTTTTACCCATGCTTATTGCCAGTGTTGTAAAAATCAGGGATCACAGTGCATCAAGAAAGTCTATGTCCTGCCTGTTCTGAGGATCTGGACAATACAGAAACAAGTGTTTCTAAAACACATTTACAGCAAAAGGTTTTCTTAGACAGCCACTAATGAAATTTAGGGGTTGACTCTTCTGTCATCCCACACCTGCAGAGCATTTGCTTGCTTGCACAGGATGACCTAAGTTGTGTGTTAATTCTACCTATCAGTTAATATCACTTAATTTTCTTTCATTTCTAGAAATGCATTAGAATTACAGCTTAGGCTTCCCTGTTTGTCTAGACAGAGTTTTGCACCTAGATTTCACAGCTGGTCCTCAAAGGAAGATAACTGCACCAGTCCAGTGAAGCAGCACAGCTACAATACAGCTCTGTAGTAACACCTCCCTGAAGTATTGGTGGAATATAAAACATCAAGGGCCAATTCTGCCACTTGATTAGGATTCAGAGGGACACTTCTGCTGATCAGTGAGATTTGTTACAGTCTTACATACTCAATCTAGAGTCAGTCTCACCAGTGCTGCCAGATATTGTCAACTTTGATGATTCCACATAGAAAAATTTAGGGGTCTCTAAACAAGTTTAACTGCTTTTCCAACAGTTTTGTCTTTTTTAATTACTGTTTGAAAATACAGCAATTCAGTAGACTATGTGTGAATGTATACCTTTGCTAACTGTCCATTTTCTGAAGTAGATGTTTTCAGATCTTGACAAAATGTGTTTTGGTATCCAATGTTTGAATCATACATCAGGTTATTTCTTTTTTTTTCAGAAGAAAATTTATAATATTAGGAAACATAGTGGGGTACTTAAACTGACTTGCTTGTTTTCAGCCTACAGAAGAGTAGTAAATGATTTATCATGAAAACCTAAAAAAAATTCTATGAAACCAGGGTGTTTGAAATCTTTTCCCTAAAACAAAAGATGGGGTAGAAAAGACTGAAAATATTCTCCTTGCTCAGGATCTTGACAGTATATTCAATTCATTAACAGCCGCCTGGCCAAACAACATGAAGAATGTAAAAATTTTAAACAGGCATGAAGAATCTAAAAATTTTATATTCCACATTGGGAATGTATAGACAATGTCTAGATCACATGTGATACCTGCAGCTCGGCATACAGCTCTATTGCTGGACCTCAGTGTCTCTGCTGGCTTCATCTCTTTTTCTCTGGGTATGAATCCCCAGTATACACAAATATTTGTGCTAACCCAAAAGAAAATATAGGTGAGTGGAGGGCAGGACCATTTCTATTTGTTCATGTTTCCATAGTTCCTGCAGTATCATATAGTTCTTGCTACTGAACAAACATAGAGTAACAGAGACCTTGCCCCAAAGAGATGGCAAGTGGATGCATCATTGTCACACAATGCTAAAAAATTAACATTGTCACTCATGTTAAAGAATGAGCATATGCTCCAAATGTGCAAAGCAAAACCAAAAAAGAGCAAAAAAAAAAAACAGCAAAGGATAAATGTTTTTCAGATTACTGTAGAGTACACTCACTCCATTCCTTACATTACATGGTGCTAAAAATGCAGTTTTGCATTTGAAAAAAAGGTTTAAGTGCCCTCTTCTTTGATGCCTGCTGGTAGTACCGAACTCTTTTATCTTAGAAATAAAGTATCAAATCACTTCAATTAACATTTAGCCTTAGAAAATGCAACGATCAGTTTGAGGTCCTTTGATATTTCTGAACTAGACACATAGACTTTATTTCTCATTAATAATCTCATTTGTGTGTTCCCCTTCTATTTATTCCATCCCATTATTTTCTCCACTACTCTCAGTAAAACTAGAGCCTCCCTAACTTTCTGTACTCACATGGATTTAAAAAGTAGTACTTCAGTCATAACACCGACACCTCTTTTGTTTCAGTTCAACCAAATCACGTTGCACTTGAGAACTGTAAAGTAAGATAATATTATTTTGTATGGACGTAGCTTTGACATATTTGAAAAATAGGTTGGAATAAAATATACTCTGCTGTTGGTTTGTGTGTATATGTGGTGTAAATCTGGATATTCATTGCAATGTTTTACTGAGGAGAGGATGTTTTCTTCTTTATGACTGATTTTTAAACTTATCACTTCTTCTTTTTTGGTGAAATCTATCTGTGCTGACAATATATTTATTATGAACTAGGTTTTTCTTGTCCTATTATTACATGACACCTAGGAATAACAAGTGGTCAATTATCTTTTACTGAGCACCATCAGAAAGGAAATTCAATTTGCCTGCATCTTCTCTCATCTCAGTACAAAGAACATTTCCTAACCTCAATGACACTTTAATTAGCATGATGGTGGTAAGAGGTATTTTCCATCATTATGTAGTTTGGAGGTTTTAGTGTGTAAATCATAGTTTTCTATTACAGTTTGAATGGGTTAGATAATATTCTTCCCATGATGCAATGAAGCAGACAATTTCAATCTCTCACAAGTTTGAATCCTATAGCTGAAATGTGCACTAGAAAAGACATATTTGCCCATGTAATTTCAATTTAATTCTATTTAAAACTGTTTAATTTAGTGGTATTTAGAGTCTCAGAATGCAGATATTCAATAGAGACTGTATCATGTTTCAAATGTGGAGAAAGCAGTGATGTGGAGTCTATTCAAAACACTGGTTGTTACTGGCTTTACTTTGTGGCATCCTCTTCGGCATCTTCCTTTTTAATTGTCAAAAGTGTTTATGCCCTGTGGTCAGTCTTTTGTGATGTACATCTCATTCAAAATACATAGAAGAGGAAAATAAACTGTTTTGACTTGTTTGGCTTTATCGTGCAGGTAAAGCAGACTTAGACCTACTTTGCAGACAAGACATAGAAGAAGAAAGTTCAAGACAGAAAATGAGCTGGGAAAACCAACTCAAAATGTGAATCAATGCACAAACAGTGCATTGGTGGAGTTGTTATTTCTTATGCAGCCTCATTACTTTCACTTACAGGAACATTTCAAGCCAGATATTTTTAGGAAATTTTTGGCAAGCGTGCTTAAAATGTGATAGATGATGCCTGTTTCAAGCCTCATAACCACTTTACTGTACCAATATTCAGTAAGAATACACATTGACAGTTGCTACCAATTATTATCACTACCTACCCAAACAATTTGTTCTTAGCAAATCCATCCTAAATTAGCAGTTAGTACACATTCACAGAACTCTGTTCTAGTTAGCATCGATGTGTATGATCCATGGTGGTCTTTAGTTGATGAGATCAACTAAAGGGCATTGGGCTTGCAAGCTCATGAAACAGGGAAATCAGGGTCTAAGCAGGCTGTGACCTTTCTTCTTCTGTCCTCACTTATTGTTGGTGTTTTGTGCTGCTCTGAACAAAGTGCTAATAGTAATATTTCAGTGTTAAAAAGGGTTAGGTGGTATTTGGTAGTGCAAAATTAGGCATCTGACTATATTTTATTTCATGGAGGGGCAGGCATTCTAAGAAGTCATGTTAAACTTTTAATGAAGGACATACATGATTCCAAAAGGTTTCAGTCTAGCAGTCTTTCCATCCCTCTTGCCTCAGGTAATGATTGATAGTGTCTGAAACCATGTGGAAGACCTTTTCCATTGCCTGCTAAAAATACCTGTATGAAATACCTGTATGAAATACCTGTATGCTTTCTGCGAAACTCTGTTACAGCTCTGAATTAGCTGCTAGACTGGGTAGTTCATGAATGCCCCCATTCCTTCTGTCTGAATTTTTTCTCAGTGGTTCAGAGTTTTATATATAAATACAGCAATCATACTAAGTAGACACATGAGACAGCTATAAATCTTCATGTCCACTTCATGTTAGAATCAGGAGATGTGATGTATTGGCATTGGTTGGCTCTGGTGGCACTAAAAATCCATGTTAGAGTCAATTTAAATATGATTTTGTTAATAAGTAGACTATTTCTAAATATATTTCCCCTTTCTACTCCATCTTTTTTAGACACCCATGAAACAGTGGAATGCTGTGCTATCTTGTAAGGACAGAGCACAGAAAGGGAAGAAAGGACAGAAAAAATCAGCCTTGGAAAATCTCAGGTCTCTGTATAGTTCTGATCAATCAACATGGACATGTGTGCAGAGTCTCCAAATCCAGGCTGTGGAAGCTACCCAGAAACACAATCAGTATGCATCAGACAACAATAAAAAGGCAGCAGTACTACATTTTTTTCTTCTTTCTTCTCTTGATGACATGCAGAAGATAGTTTCTTTAAAGAAAATGGGTAACTGAGGTGGGAGATAAGTTCAGTGATTTGCACATGAGCACATTCAAAGGTTATAATTAAAGAGGGAAGTTAGTCTGGAGCTCTAAATTTCCAGCTTAGAGCTTTTAAGACCTTACAGTGGACCCATTTGCTTGTTTGGTCATTACTCCTACTGTAATTACACTTTCAGTTGCAAATTAAAAACTCTACAAGAATGCCCACGCTGTTCAGATCATAATTAACCATAGTGGACACACAGAGAATAATGAGAACAGTACAACAGTATTTCCTCCCTACAAAACCCACAAACTACTTTCTTCATGGTTTCTGATCAAGATGCCTTGATTCAGGTATGGCCTGTCTGCTTAGCAATCCTTAGCAGGTGTTTCTTCTAAGTACTTGCCCAGCCTTCTCTTGAAAAAGATGACTTTCTATTGTTCATCTAGCTCCCTGGAAAGGAAGCTACAAGCCATTATGAGGAGAAATGCCTCCTGTAGTTTTCATCCTTAGGCTAAAGGCAACTAGGAACAAGGCATCATCTAAGCCATGACTTTGCTGATAGTCAAAGGAGAATTAGACAAGCTAATTTAAAATTGGGTTTTGTCTCCCCTAACATCACCTCTTTTTTTTTTTTTTTTGAATTCAGTAACTATTTTTCATTGATTCAACTGTTTTCTCAAGGTCTAAGATACCTGGCACATAATATTGAGTTGAGTTGGTTTTCCCTCTGATTTCTAATGGTCTTTTATTTCCCACTTTTTGAACATCACCAGATAGAAAAATATCAGTTAAGGATGGAAACAAAACTTGTAAACATAAAATGGCCTTCAAACCTTATTTCATATTACAAACTTAGAGATTAATCTCTATCTGGGATAAACTGATGAAGGTCCTTAGAAAGAAATGAAACAGACAATTTAATATTCACTGACAATCTCACTCTATAGCTATAGATAACAGATAAATTTTCTCATCCTGCGTTGTTTTATTCAGCACCATCCCAGAGTCTGGTTGAACAAGAAATTTCACTCCATTAAGATAAATGTATGCATTTTTCCTCTGTCTTGGTGAAAACTAATGCATAAGAACTATGGGAGTTCTGATCAGTTCTTAGAGCTCTTTAACATTCTCATTTTGCTAGTTGTTGAATTTAAATAATGCCTTTTAAAATAATTTTATGACTTACATTAATGGGAATGCTAAGGTTTGAGCACATGATGATTTTCATCTTTGAAATGGCAATTTTTTGATCTTCTTTTTAAAAACAAGCAGGCATATATTTCAGTTCAGTTAATTGATATATAGCCTTCACTTAACACTTTAGATGAGTAGTGGCTTCTACCTATAGTGAAAAGTTGGGATCTATTTCATCAGGCAGTTTATCACCAAAAATAGAGCTGTAGCCCAATAAATAAACTGTGGAGTCTGCAGAAACCAATATAATATTTGAATGTACTAGCAACACCCCAGAAAGGTCTGAAAATTAAATGTTTTAAATGGAACAGAATTCAAAGCTGATACCTCACCATCCTACAGACCAATTAAAAGAACAGAGAAACCCAGCTGAAATAGGATTCACACATGAGGGTCACATGATGACCTCAAACTGCTAACAGCCCAGTGTTCATCCACACTGGATATCACAGGTGATTCCAAAAAATCATACCAGAAAACTTTAACCTTCAGACAGATGTCTAAGATTAAGGAACAATTTGATATCTGGAGTTTTTATGTCCCTCTGGATAAGGAGGGGTCTTTGTATCTAAGGTAGATTAATTACAAATTTTTGAATTATTCATGGAGGAATAGGCTATTTCACACAGTTTTCTTCAGTTTTTGTGGACTAGAATGGGAAATGTGAAAGAGCTGGCATGCTACACAAAGACCTTCACTTCCACAGATTAATGAAACTGCAGCCAAATTCTTGAAGAAGGAAAATGATGCAATGATGTGTTGTAAGTAGCAGAAATGAAGGCAGTGGCTGAAGAATTGCAGAAGAACCTTTCAAGACTATCACTTCGGCAGGTAAATGGTAGGTGAAACTCGCTGTGGGTGAAAGTAAAGAAATAAAAGTAAGAAAAGAATTGTGCAGGAAGTGGTGAATCTTTAAGTGGTGACTGCCATTCTGGAATTATATCTTTGTGTTAGCACAGTCTGAAAATATCTGCAATAAGACTTATCAGGCTTAGCAAGCACTTCAGGTGATAAAAAGTATTAAAACCCAAACCAAACAGAAAATAAAATAGAGTAATTATTCTATTGAATAAATCCATGGCAAATCATCCAAACCTACTCCTTTGATACTCTGTGTCTGTAGTCCTCTGATCTAATAGAAAGAACATACCAGGCATTGGAAAGATTCAGGGGAAAAGAAAGATTGTGAAGCTTAAAATTGCTTCCATGTGAACAACAATTGCATGTGAGAGGACTCTTTCACTCAGGGGAGAAAAAAAAAATCACACCAGTGTCATGTTCCATATACAGGGAATTATGAGGCCTTGATGGACATTGATCAGCTATTAAAACTTATAACCAAAACTAAGGATTTGCCTAAGAATGTCATTATCAATTTATAATATTAGTCTTCTTTTTTTTTTCAAGCAAAATTCAAATAAGGTAAGAGTTTTCTTTCTAAAATAAGAAATAGCTATTCACAGTCATATTTCTTTGGGTGAAATAGTGATTGAAAAGCTGAGGACATATGAACCGAAATACTATTATTTCTTCTTTGCCTTCTGGGGAGTCAGAATTGATTTTCAATGAAAAGTCAGGCAGACACAAGGTGTGCTTTGAGTGTCCATACTATTACATATTTAATTAAAATGATATTGTGTTTTAATTGCTTTGGCTTAAACAACCTTAGCAAATGCCTTAATACTATCATAAACAGATCCACTCTCTTGCATAGGTTTTGGTTTGTGCAAAATCACGAAAGCAGAATTTACTGATATCTATTTAAACTAATAACATCAAAATTAAAACAGGCATAAAATGGCATAAAATTAAAACAGGCATAAAATCCCAAAAGCGATTTTCTCTGCATTTTTCAAATTACATTTTAATAGGACATAAATCAATAAATAAATGAGACAATTTCTGTTTTCTTTAGTGCAGTAGTAACCATAGAAACAAAACCCAGGGGTTATTTTCATTCACAAACCATTTTTGTATCAAAGGTAGGAATTCTCTGAAGAAATTGATAGGTTTGATCCTGCAAAGTGCAGCTGCAGTTCAGCTTATGCTTGTTCTAGATGCAGTGACCAGGGCACCTGCCAGTGCTGCATTGCTATCAAACAGCCATTGGAGGAGAAAAAAGAGGAGGAAAGGAGTCTCCAGGTTATCCAGAGATGAAGTAGATGGCACTCTGGGTATGGTGGAGCTTCTCAGACCTGGGTTCAGTGCCAGCCAAGATCCTGCCCCTGCTGAGGACAGCTCCAGCTTGCAGCTGACACCAGTCTAAAGGGAGCTGCTGTTTGCCCCGTTTCAAAAACATGCATTGCCTCCAGGGGTAGCAGAAGCAGGTGGCCATGGTCACCACTATCAAAGAGAGAGCTGATGTCAGGCTCTGTCTTTGGTGCAACAAAGCCGTGCCTTCCCAAACAACATGGATTTCTTGACTACAGTCCCTTATGCAGCTGGAAGCAAATGACTACTTCTAGAAGGTTGCAGCAAGGTGGGGGTCAGACTTTTCTCCCAGGCAACTGTTCCTCTTGTCCTGACATTGGGACAAGAGGAAAGGGCTTCAAGCTGTGCCAGGGGAGGTTCTGGTTGAACATAAGGAAGAATTTTTCCACTGAAAGAGTGGTTAAGTATGGGAATGGGTTGTCCAAGGAGTTGGTGGAGTCATCATCTCTGGAATTATTCTAAAAATATGAATATGGCATTTGTTACTATGATTTAGTTGTCAAGGTGATGTTCCTTTAAAGGTTGGACTCAATGATCTTGGATGTTTTATTCAACTTTAATGATTCTATGATTCTAAAAATTAAACAGCCCCAGAACTGTCTAGAAAGTGATGGCCTTTTTTAAAGGTTGCTTGGCATGGAGGAGGACCTAAATTACTCTGAAATCATGAAATATAGAGCTGATTTATAATGACCTACTCACAATGTAGGGAAAATATTACTGCAATTAAACCCTGGATTAGAAACCAAGAAATCAAATATTTGTGTTTGGAATTGATTTTCTTTTTATTTCTTTGGGAAGAAATTTCAAAGTTTACAATTTTCAGATTGATGTTTATGGAAAATAATTATGGTTCTTCTCATTATGCTTTTAAACAAAATAAGTGTTATGGTTTACCAGGAACTGATAAACTACTAGGCTAAGTACATTTGTGGAGTTTTTGTCTCTTTTGCAACGCACATACTAAACAATATTTAAAATATTTAACATGTCTTAAAATAGCATGCTAAATGCCAGTTTTTTTCCTTCATTAGCTGAAACAAAATGTTCATGTGTACATAGTCATGCTGTACCAAAATACATTGCAGGAGATTAAAATCAATCATGGTCCAGTGGACTGAAAATGCCATGATTTTTGCTTTTTCCCTTTCCAGTTCCTAAGACTTCAACTGGCTGGGGTATTAATAGGATAATGAGATATTACACACTTATTCAATTTATGTGGGTAATGCTGATTACCAGAAAGGGCAGAATTGCCACAGAATCCAAAAATCACTAAAAGCTGGTCTTCCATGTCACAGGAACATGCAATTTATTCCCTGTTGCATACTCACTTTTTCCTTTTTACTGTAGTTGTGTATGCATCAATTACATCTCTCTCATCACAGATTCTTGAGAATACAAATCCATTTTATGCCTATGCCTACAGTTGAGGCTTAGACAGAAAATATATGGAAAACTATGGGTTTGACTATGAACTATGGTCATGCAATTCTTTAGTTAGAATTGCTTGAGTTGGCCTTGAATTTAATTAGGTTATGCAGTGCCAACTAATTTTAGCAATCTAGAAATTCATAATTAATTAGCTGCAAGTCTTTTATGAAACATAAAGCCCCTCCAATTCTGGTTTATGCTTTGAATTAAACACTGTTCCATCAATTTCTGTTCGGATCTCTTGAAAGATGAAAAATTGTTCATTATATCATAAAATATATTGATGATTTTTTTGTCCTAAAATCTACAAACCACATCATTATTGACTGAGGCATTAACTAATACTTTCATTACATTCCTTTAAAATTATATTCAGAACTGCAGTCCTATACTCATTGATTTATTATATCTTCTTTGACTATTTGAAAAATATTTCTTTCAATCAGCCACTGAATGTCACTACTTGTTAATTACTAGTTTTGATGACTAAATATATTCTAACAATAAGGAATTCTATGCATATAATATTAGAGGGGAATAAAAATAAATATAGTTTATTAATTACTTTATAAATTATTTCACAAAACTTTAGGCTACTTAATAGAAAAGGTAGGAAGTTATAGTATAACAAGCTTATACCTAATGAAATTATACTTTACTCTCAGGAATAAAGAAGAAAATTTTTTCTCTAGGAATTGATCATTTTTGGAGTTTATTTCAGATCCATTTTACTGATATTACTACACATATTTTATTACCACCTCTTAGTAATCAATCTATTTTTTTCTGCTAAAGGTCACAGAAAATAATTTATTTGAGCTGAATATCCTATAAACTCACACATTGAATACTTGTGATTAAATATTTAGAGGAATTGTATAGTGGAAAGTATTTTGGCACTATTTTGGCAGTCAAAGTATTCTGCAGTGTTAATGGAAGGAAAATGAAAGCAAATATGTTATAATCCTATGGACATCTAGAAAAATTAGAAATAAAAATTTAAAGGACTCAAAACCCGAAGCATACACCTGAACAACTTTGATGGAAACCACCACTACCTTTCCAAGGTAGTCTGTGACTATGGCTTGAAAAAATGATAAATTCTCTATTTAGGACACATGGTAGCATATGGATCCAGCAGTCCAACAGTCACATGACATTGGATGAAATCCATCTGAACTATTTTTTTCAGCTTTGAATTAAGTCAAAATTTTTTAG
The DNA here is from genome assembly GCF_022539315.1 of Serinus canaria. Lineage (NCBI taxonomy): Eukaryota > Metazoa > Chordata > Aves > Passeriformes > Fringillidae > Serinus > Serinus canaria. The sequence continues at coordinate 83,653,234 of NC_066315.1, forward strand.
ATGGTAAAAATCTCTCTTATCATCTTTATGTGTCTGTCTTGACTCAGTAAGTGATCACATACTTCAAGACACCCTGAGGGCCTTAAACACCCTGAATTCTATGTGTTTTACCTAAACTAACATATATAATGCTGACTTATGTCAGGTTTGGATTTAGGGTGAGACTCAGTGGGGTCCTGTACCCCAGAGATCTGACAAGAAAAATTATGGAATCAGAGAGAACCAATTAGAGTGTGACAACATACTTCAGTGACCCTAGCTAAGCTAGCCAAGCTCCAGTGAAGACAGCTACCTGCCAGATATCATAGAATACACATTGGATGATAAGACAAGGGAGTAAGTGATGTAAAACACACAAATTATTAACACTCAGGTGATTTATAGCCAGTGTGATGTTAGAATAAAAACATAATTGTACAAATTGATGGGACACTTCAAGCCTTAAATGCCACTCAAGTCATTACAGGAATTTTTTTTTTGTTGGATGCAGCTGAGTTTGAGACAAAACAGCTAAATTCTAAATGAAATGCTAAGTTTTATTTGAATATATGTAAATTTTACACCTTTACCATGCCACACTGAAATGCAGAATTTCAGACAATTTTTGTTTATAAAATACATCCTGTTGTTTCTGTTGAGCTCATAGGCAAAATGCCAACACACTTCATCAGAATGAAGATTTCATTCACAATTTACCCCTTAGCTTTGTACATTACTGAAATCTTTAAGGGCAAGTTCTTAGGAAATATAATGACAAAACTCACATAAACTTAAATAAATATAAGACTAAATCCTAAAAGTTCGAGCAGACAGCACTGGGTGATGCATCAGTGAATGTCAGAGCAAATACAGGCTTGGGCAGATATGTTTCTTGTTACTCTTGGTTGACTATTGACAAGTAGAGGCTATAGGAAAAAAAAACCAAAACCAAATTCAAGTATAATCAGCTCGAACAGCATATACTTACACAGCAGACCAGTGGAAAAAGTATGTTCTATTTTTCCCCTGGAATGGCACTCTCAGAAGAGTATACTTTCAACTCTCCAGTTGTTCTGTATTCAGCTGTGGGAGGAAACGTGTACTTAGAACAGTATATCCAGTGCATTTTCATTTGGTAAGTGTAATGTTGCAAATAAGTGTCTATCTGCTTTTCAAGGTTTATATTTGGAAGGGAGCTGCTAAGCAGATTTCTTATCATCATATAGCTATAGTAGCCCAGACTTCTGCAGGAAGTGGCTGATGGGTTTATCAAGTCACTTGTTAAAAAAAAAAAAAAATTAAAACAAAAAAAAGAAAAAGAAAGATGAGAAACAGGTAGAAAAACAATGGTGCATACTGGGAACTGAAATAAGTAAATTAAATATTGAACAAAACCTGTGATATGAGAGAGGTAGCTCAGGCAGGATTGCTGTAAGCCCTGGTCCTGCAGAAATGTCAAAAAACCCCATTATTTTTTTTTAAGTGACGGTTTCACATCAGATTTTATCAATAAAGCAGGGCAAGAATAAAGTTCTGCCATTCAAAATAACCCAAGGGAGTGAGACACAAATAGAACCTGGACCTTGCACCCAATCTGCTAAATTCACATGAGCTGTGAGGAAAGGGTCAGTGTTCTGGTCATGAGCATATATTTGCTGTTGCAGAGACAATATTTTTGGGTTTGAACAACCCTGTAAAAGAGTTAAGCAAATATGTATACTTTCAGAAGCTTTTTGTTTGCTTGATTTTACATTGCATCTGCAGTTAACTAGGGCTGCCCTCAATGTCAGTCCAGAACATACTGCCCTGTGCAATGTCTTTGGTGTTATCTTTGACTTGAACTCAGGCATAATGTAGTGCATGCTCAAGGTGCTAAGGTAACAAATAACCTTTTCAGGTGCTACACACTTAGATTTGTAGTTGGTATTATTCAAGTTTATTGCTTTCAATTAATGCTGTATATTCCAGCAGATTTACTAGGATTATTTTTTTAACTCTGTTTTCATTTCTCTGTTTCCCCTTTCTCCATTCATTTTATGTTGACTTGCACTACAACACAGGAATAAATGACTCAGATTTAAATCCCAGCAATTTTAATATTAAATAGTTATTGTTCTCATTCATTACACTTTTTTGTTTTACACTTAACTGGGGAACTCTTACTTGTCTTAGTTCCCAGGCAGACATTTAACAAAATCCTGTTATTTATAAGGTTTAAAGTGCAAATAGATGAGTGGAGCCCCATATTGTTAAAGCTAACTGTTTAATTGAAAAACAAAACAAAACAAAGTAAATGAAATCCTTTACGCCAGTTCTGAAAAAACACAGAATTGATCGTGTCACTTGTTATTAAATATGGTAAGATATCCCCTAGTGATATTAAACTTTGTAATCCTACAACTTGCATTACTTATAAAACAGATGTTTAAACTTCTTGATGCGCACAAGTGTGTGTAGAGTCACACCATTTTAAATCTAATTAGTGTTTAATAAGCCATTGGAAATATTGTCATTCAGCTCTTACAAATTAATCCTGATCTCTTAACGCATGCTGGTATTTTGAACCAGTAATTATTCCAAAACAAAAAAGAGGCCTGGGTTAGTCTGAATTAACATAAACAGCTCCCATGATTATTTTAAGTGCTTCCAGCAGAGAGGTGTTAATAGTCTCCTCATGGTTTGACAGGGAAAACGCTGTAACAGTGGAATTGAAAATTGTTCTGCATGATGGTCAGCATAACTAATAGAGAACAGACCAGAAGAAAGAACTACAGAGCTTTCAGCATGACAGTCTGAGCTACAGGGATGAACCTTCTTTGCTAGTAAATTATATGCAAAATGAACCTGGAATCTGCTAATAAACCTGGGTTCTTTCCAGCTCACATATTGGCAATTAAGATTCCATGCTGGAAATAATTGACAATTCTGTCAGTAATGCTTGTGTGAGAAGGGAATTCAGTCAGTTTTCCAGATTTGGGCACTGTATGTACTACTAAGAAGAGTAATAAATATTCACACACTGAGATGTATACGCATAGATACTCACACACTAAAAAAACATTTATATATATGTATATATATGTGTATTCATATAAAAATTCATGTAGTAGCAATCTAGAAAGAAGTTGGAATACAACTGATATGTAGCTATGTGTCTAGTTTTTAGAACAATTAGCTGCAAACAGAACATAAAACTTGCTCTTGTACAACAGCCTTGTTCTCACCAAAGGCTTTGAAAGTGCAAGGATTTCACAGTTGTGCTTTCTCAGACTTGATTTGCTTTAAATCAGTAAGGGGAATGACTAGAATGAGGACAATAAATTAAACTCAATACTCACCATCAAACAATAAAACCAATATTTTTCAATATTACTTCACTGACATCAGCAATCTCAATGGATGCTATCATTTTCTCTTTTTTTAATGTTGTATAAATGAATATATTTTTTGGAATTAAAATTTTCAAGACTGAAATTTCTAATTCATAGAGCTGATTAAAATATAAAACCAGGAATTTGCACTACAAAAATTTAAATTTTTATAAATTATAATTTTTTCTTTTATTCTTTGCATGGTTCTGGAAAAAGATGAGGAAAATACAGTATTGATATTTGATGTCTAATTTTGAATAATAAACAAAGTTTCTTCAAATTCATAAGAAGCAAAATTCATCTATACATGGCAGATGACTTAAACAGCTCACAAGAAAGAAAAATTGTGAGGCTCAAAGGATTGGAAAACTCTTAGAAAAATCTGTGACCCACAAAGCTTTGGGTCAAATATATAGTTTGAGTAAAATTTTGGTTTTTGAGTAAAATTTGATTGCTGACTAATATCTGAATATTAGTTTGTCCTCTTTCATTGCCTTCCCAATAAGGTGGAACACAGGGTAAAACATGTGGAACACACAAGCTGGAGCAACAAAACTAAACTTCCAGGCCAGAAGATCAGAAACAGATGGTAAGAGACTTTGTGAGTGCAGATTCAGAGGAGGCCTGGTTATACAGAACATATGAACACTAGAAAACAAGCAGCTGATCCAAACTGTCTTGAATACTGAGTTTTAAGTGACAGACAGATTCAACCAGGGCGTGTCTACAGCTGCCAGTACTGCTTGGTTTTCTCATCACTTTTGAATGATCTTACAAACCAATCTATTTTATAATAAGATTTTGGAAGTTAAGTAATTCTAGAATGTACAGCTGTTGTAATCTATGGGCTAGTGGAGAAAATGTGTCAGAACCTGTTTTTAATTTTTCCCAACATAGTTTCCATCAGTGTCACCTTAATGGACTTGTATCTACCAAGTAGCTCAGTTTCCAGCCAAGGGAATTTTCCAGAAGAAAAAATCACTTTGGATTTCTAAGTGATGATACAAAAAGTACTTACAGCAGAAAAAGGATTGAGGCACGATTGAAACAAGATCTGCTTAGCCTTTTGTTCACACATGCCAGAACTGCACATCAAAAAGTATGAGCAGATGCTGCCACACTTGACTGGAATCAGAGCACATCCATACAAATCCTGACTGGTAGAGACCAAGAGCTCTAGATTGGAGCTGCCAATCCGTTGTCTTCAATTCAGATGAGCAAAGGAAGCCAAAAGATCTATATTAAAGGAAATAAAAAATTATCCTGTGGTTGATCCAGGAGCAACTTTCTACACTGTTTTCTTTACACTTTTTATACTTTGACGAAGACATAATACTGATCTCACTGCTTCGTTGCATTAAAACTCATCTGTCTGACCACTGTGTAAGCTCCAGGGTAACAGAAAGAGTAAATACAGTTCATGAAAAAAGGGCATGCATCATAAAGCTCATATCCCTCTTTCTGTTGAACGTCTTCAGTGGCCTCTTCTGAAAGGTAAGTCTCTGAAATATGCAGCTTATTTTTCTCTATTCCCTCATTTCTTGAAATAAGATGTTATTACATCAAGAAACAGATGTGAAGGGTTACAAAAGGAAAACACTTTTCAAATGTTTGGCAGTAGAGAAAGAAGCTAACAGTATGAACTACCTATTTGAGGCATGTTAGAGGAGCTCTAACATCTAAATATTTGCAGAGAATTAAAGTGATACTTGAACAGACCGAACAGCTGAGAAATTAAGAGAAGAGTTGAGATGAATGATCCAAATCCACTTGTATCAGTCCTGAGCAGGAATTATTGAAGCTCCCTGACATCTGTGAAATGAGTAATGGTTTCATTTCATTTTCCAGAAGACCAGAATAATAGTTTTCAACCAATAAAGAAAAAAAAAAATAATCTGTGTGCAGAGCCATCCTAAACCCCATAGCAGTTGGTTTGGGTTTTCTTTTGTGTAGTTTAAGCATGCAGTGCAATGTCAAGTTTAAGCCACCGTTGGCCTGAGATAAAATGAAGTCAAAGAGAAGGTTATCACTCAATATGCATGAGGACTACTCATGAGATTAATTAATAAAGGTCTTGTGGCTGTTGCCTGGGATTTCAGAATCCTTTAATTATCTTTAAATTAAGATTAATGACTACAATATATAATCTTTTCTGATCAATTAAATTTATTTTAAATGCATGTAAATATCAGCATCTATTCTCATTACAATTGTCATTGCATTCATTCATCCATGGCAGCACTGCTTAAAACATTTTTGACAACATTACATTCTATTTTAAGTGAGCACTCGGAGTAGCACTGTATCAAACAGTGCTGGAAGGAATTCAACTTTCTGCTTGCATCTATTGCTGAACCAAACAAGCTTTTGAGCTCTCCATTCAGCAAATAATACTGACTGGGAACTCCAGGTGAGAAAAGACTATTTTTGATTGTAGACTGTGAACTGGAAGTTCAGCAAGTAACTGGAAGTAACAGTAAGAGTGCACCATGTATGTAGATGCTGATAGAATCCTGCTGTAACATCCAGAGTTATCTTAGCCCAGCATTCAAGTTCAGAATTGGTGTAGAGGAGAGTACCTTAGTAAGAAGTGTATCAACAATGTTAAATAAACCTTTTGCAAAACAAAACCCCCAGTGTATTACTCAGAAAAATGTGATTTTGCATGTCTTTTTAGTGAAGGATAGGCATCAGAGGGTAGCTTAATCATGGCATTCCTCAAGTTTCAGTCCTGGAAATAGTCTGATTTAATATTTTCTTCTAAGAGAGAAGTAAAAAAGAATTTTTAATACTGATTTGAGAAGATTTGTGAAGCATCATCCATAGCATGAAAAATACGGATATTTATACAGATTAACCAGGTAATTGCAATGGTTGTAATAACAGAAGCAGGAAAACTTTGTCAGGTCAAAGTTCAATAACATGAGGTTGAAAGTTAAAAAAAGTAATTTCTCATGCAATTTGGGGATACATAGCTAGGAGTAGCAGCAAAGAAAACTGTGCATGCACTAGCTGATCAGAGGACGAAATCCATCCCCATGTAATCCACTAACAGGAAGATAAATCAGAGGAAAAAAAAGACATTGTGTTTGTTACTGATATTTTTAAAATTTAAATATTCCACATAATTCTTATAATTCCTGTAGAATGAATTCAAAACTAAATAAAGTCATCCTTGCTTACAGAAAAGACTGTCAGTAGGTTATTCCTGTACTCTGCTTACTGGATTTAGCCACACTTGTGAAAAAAAAGCATAACTTTTCTTATTTAACAGTTTAACAGGATTGAAGAGTCAGAATGGACAAATGTGTTTCATTTGGAAAGAAGATAACGGAAATAAAATATCCTCTAAATCTTGTGCAAACAGTGTGTGTCTGTTGAAGCATATAAATCTCTTTCTGTGATAGTGGAGGCCAGAGTTAGGTTTTTGTTTAAAAACTCTGCTAGCAATATCAAGTATTAACCTCTTAAGAATCTTTTATTTTTTAGGTGTAACCCTTATCTGAAGGATATATCCACCTTCATCTATTATATTCATCTGCTTACTTTTCTTTCTGCAGATAAGAACTGCGAGTGAGGTTTTAAGCTTCTTGAACTCGTAATTGTCTGCTTCCCTTTGGGAATCTTGCCTTAAACTCTGGCCTTGACAGTCTGAAAGGTGCACAGTGTACTGAGATTTGATAAGCATTTCAAAAGTGAACATTGATCCAGTATTTTAAGCAGTTTTCCCGTTTATTTAGAATGACCTACATTTACCTATGGGTGCACTGGTTTGACTGTTAATTGGTTTAGGGAAGAAAAATTACTCCTTAGAGGAAACTAAAAACAGATAATATGAATAGTGATTAGGTACTACATGGATTCCCAGTCTACTGCTAATTGAAAAAGAAAAAATCTAACGGAAAGACTTTTCCTTGGTATTTTATTGGATTTTGAATTCTTGCAGTGCTCAATACATGGAATAATTAACAGCATCTCTCAGTTGATGAGAGAATGAGAAAACACTTCTTCAGTTCAATCCCAGGACATTTAACTCACAAGCAGGATTCCCTAGTTGTCCCCTCACATATAATTCTGTTCTGTAATTAACCTACTGCTTAATTAACAGAGCTTAGCAAATAGCTGCTGATGAATAATTTATTTGATGAATTTAGTCTTTTTATGTTCCTTTTCATAAACTGAATCAGAAGAGAATGGACATTTTACAAGATTGATTTTATTAGTTAATGTTTACAGACAACCTTGTTAAATAATTCTTGGTTTGTGGTTAATATTACTTAAGTAAGTTCTAGTATTTCTAATAACTTAGGTATCTGATTTAACAAGTTTATAATTTTTAATACATGACCATGACATATATAGCTAAAACCAACAGACTGATAGTTTGATGGTTTTTCTGTTGTAATATTCATATTTCACAATACAAGTTGTATTGTGATTATTTCAACTAAGTGAGGAGCAGCAAAATATTAAATAACAATCATAGTAACTAGGCAAAAATTCTGAGTAAATAACTGTCAATTAGTTTGAAATATATGATGTAGCACACGCTATTTATAGTGTGCACTGGCTTACTCTTTGAAAGCATATGTGGGACCATCAACATGATAGAAAAGAAATCTTTAAAATTCTTTTAATTGGTCTATGATCTGAAGAGGTTTTTACCCTTGAGCTCAGTATTGCATACTATCACTGCATCTAAAGCCTGCTGAAGTGTTTGGAGAAACCTCCAATGACTTCAGTATTGTTCAGCTTACACCATTAAATTGGAAGTATCATCTTCCTGATTTAGAGGCTGTGGAAAGACATATTCTCATAATATGGAACTCAATAAAAGTGAACAGATATGTGACTTCAACAGAAATGCACTTTGGTCCTGTTTTAATGACTCACTTCCTACTTCCTCTCTGAGCTGTTCATGAAGACTCACTCTCTCTCCAAGTGGTGAGCCAGTTCCCAATGTTCAGACTACATGGGACAGTTTATGCCTGAAGGTATCACTGAAGTGTTCCCAAACCACATGTTCAGCAGAAGTGAAGATTGTCAAACCTCTGAACAATTACAGGAGAAACACCAAGTTTGTCCTACAGCAAGGTAGATGAGAAAGTAAGAGGGAGGGAGGGAGGGAGGGAGGGAGGGAGGAAGGAAGGAAGGAAGGGAAGGAAGGAGGAAGGAAGGAAGGAAGGAAGGAAGGAAGGAAGGAAGGAAGGAAGGAAGGAAGGAAGGAAGGAAGGAAGGAAGGAAGGAAGGAAGGAAGGAAGGAAGGAAGGAAGGAAGGAAGGAAGGACGGAAGGAAGGAAGGAGGAAGGAAGGAAGGAAGGAAGGAAGGAAGGAAGGAAGGAAGGAAGGAAGGAAGGAAGGAAGGAAGGAAGGAAGCGAGGAGGAAGGCAGGAAGGAAGGAAGGAAGGAAGATGAGAAAAAAAGTACAAACTTTGGGATACTGGAGAAGTCATCAGATAGGTACTTCTGTAGCCATGGGGAGCTGATATGCTAAGTTAGAAATATGTCTGTGGTCTGAGTTTTAAGGAAAAATCTTGCTTTAATCTGAATTTTTGAGTCATAATTAATTTTTCCCGAGTTGTCTTATGACTCACCCATCTTAGTTGGAGATGGATATTATGTGAAGTATGAGTCACAGAAATTTCTATTCTACAGTTTCTGTCAGATCTTTTAGCTGCGATGGATTTGCTCTGGAAAAACAATTAAACCTTTTAAATCCATAACTGATGTGATTCTTAATTATACAGCTCTGTGATAGAGCTACATCTATTTGGGTTTGCCTGTCAGATTTTTTTCCTTGAAGAAGAAGAGGTACTTGATATTTTGTCTGCTCTAATATTCTGTGTTCCAGGAGAAAGACCAGCCTGTACATGCAGAACAACTTAAAAGCCTGTGTTGTGGGAACCTGACTCTTCCATATACATTACATTATAAGTCAAATGTATCAGAATATATGATCAATGACACAGAACCTTTTTTCTCATATCTACAGCTCTAATTTCATCAACATTTTATGTACAAGTTCCCCAGAAATATTTTGTCAGTTGTTTAGCCACTGATATATCTAAAATCTAGAGACACCAAAGCATTTGCTTATAGCTTTCCCCGTGCATCCTACCATGCACCGGGTCATGCTCTGGTAAGAGAATCCTTCTTTCCCTTGGAAGAATCCTTTTTTCCATTTGTATCTGATCCAAGTGCTACAAACAAAGCCTGGCTTTATACTGTAGCTGTTTTCTAACAAAGAAATGAGGATATCTGCAAATTTCTTATGCAATCCCTTAAATATAGCTGCATGTCCCTGCTACTGTTACAGTAGAGATCTGATAGATGCATTTATTCCCCATTCCTCTATGCAGATAGGTATCCTCTTGCTTTAAGTTAAATGCTGGGAATCTTTTCCACTAACCTAAAGATATTTTCACCTTCATGCCCAGAAACAGTGGGGTTTTTCACCTAAATGATTATTTCTTCCTCAAACATGACTGAGATTCACACAGTAAGGTTACCAAGACTCCAAACCCTGTGTGCCTTCTCACTGCTGACTCTCTTGAGCTTGGCTTTGCCTGTGATAAATGATAGTGCTGTTTCATCCAACACTGTGGTTTGAGAACTCATTAGCAGGAGGGAATCCAATTCACTTCTTTCTACTTTAGCTATTTTTCTACCTTCCTGAGAAATATTCTCCCTGTCTGTCTGTAAACAACCCTAGGGAGATCCCTTAGTCTTGTGCTATGTTCCTGAATTAAGATGATATCATTTATATAATTAAAAAATTAATGTTAAACTTTAATAGGTTCAAATACCCTAAAGAAGAAGAAGAAGAAGATTTGACCTCAGATCTGTTACTGGCAGATGCTTACTGTTAACTTTGTGTTAATTATAAAGCTGCTTAGGAAATTATCTAATTTCCCATCTGTATCTAGAGTGTACAGAAGGGGCATACATTGAGACCTAAGAGCTCAGAATCATGAAATCTCATCTTAGGTAAGGGCCTTTTTGCAACCTAAGGTAATGTTCTTACACTTTTGAACACATTCTGCATATTTCTCAAGCCAGTTTTTCCTCTAGGCATTTAGTTCCTTGATCCTGTTTGACACCCACAAATATTCCTCTCTGTTTTGCAGAGAATCACATTGCAGACCCAGAGGCTGGACTCACAGCTCAGTGTTTTAAATATGCAATATTTTGTATTGAACCCCTCAGCTTTTGACAGAACTAGCCCAGCAGCTCTGTTTTGTGTCTGTATCATTACTCCACAGCAGTTGTTCGGCACAGTATTTTCCAGTGCTGGAATTTCATACTACATTAGAAATGCACTTTGCAGTAAGTGCCAAGTAGCAGGGAGTCCTAAATGCACATACCTAGTCCAAACTCACTTCCTTAAATGTCCAAAAGCTCTCCCAGGACACTTAGATGACCCCAGGGAGTGCTGCACTCCTTTCTTCATCTCAGAACCCTAACCTGTAGTATTCTGCATATTGCCATTCATGGTGTCTGTCACATTTAAAAAGAGAAGGGGGTGGGCTTTTTTTAGTGCTGGCTAGTCAATATCACCCTCATCACTGCTAGATGAATCATTTTTCATCAGGAAAAGCTGGAGTGCCCAACCAGAAGTGCACAATTTCTTTTTGCCCTGCTTGCTCCAGCAGAGGGATGAGTGGATCCTATCCCCTCCTCCCTACCAGACCCTGCTCCTGTTCCTTCAGCACCCTCCACACCCCAGCACAGTGGAAAGGTAGTAACTGAACTCAGCAGAGACCAATCCATTCTCTCTTTTGTACAATCTTTCTTTTTTTAATAATATTGTTGTGTTTATTGCAATTTCTTCAAACTGTGATTCCAATCTATGATCTCTCTCAGTGTTTTTTTCCTCCACTGTCAAGAGGGGGAGGCTTGAGTCTTAATTTCCCTGCTGAATTTAAAACCAATGTATTGTCTTAAAACACTTGCAGTCATTTCCTATATCCGACATGTAGCCACAAGCCAGAGGAGCAACTGAAATAAGAGACAGACAGAGACTGAGGAAAAGGGGACAAAAAGGTGACAAAGGTGACAATTTGAAATCTGAAGTAAAGAAATCAGATGCATTTTATTATTTTTGCCAAGAAAGGGTCCTCTGAATTTAACAGCAAAATCTTACTAGACTTTTGAATTGTTGAGATCCTTTGGAAGCTACATGTAGAGTCAAGTGTATTGAAATTAATTTAAAATGGGGATGCAAATGTAGGAGAAATTAATGTTGTGATAATTAGTATTATTGACATTAATGTAATTGTTAGCATCCCTTTCTGCAAGGGAAATAAATATATATAAACAAGTCTTTTCCTTTCATTAACACTTTAAAAAAAAAGACAGAAGAACTTAGGGAAAGATGATAATAGTGGTGGAACATTCCTGGTAGGGGTTTTATATTCAAAAGCATTTAAAAGGAAAATTCTCTAAAGCAGACAGCAGCCTTGAGACACAAAGAACTATATTTTTTGAAATCTGCACATAGTGTAAAGATTATCAGAAAACAAGCATGAAGTAGAAGGTTTTTTTTCACAACTCCAAATGAAGAATAGACCCTTCTGTAAACCTTTATGAAAGAAGAAAATGATAATTTTGTCACAAGTACTTGTAAAAACATCCATATAGATGTTTTGGTCTGGCAATCAGTGTTCTCTTACTTTTCCTTGCAGAGACATCACTAATCAAAAGAGCATGCACACCCAATGACAGTGTTTAGGGGACCATTTATATATGTAAAAAATGGAGCTGGGCACAGTAGCACATTTAATAACAATCTTAAAATTAATATTTTCATCTAGATCTCATTAAAAAGCACTTCTACAAATTTCAAATATTTTATTTTATGAGCATTTTTATTGTCCTGTACTCTTGGTTACCTCTGTGTTTTGAAGCAAACATGGAGCTCTATTCAATGTATGTACCATATTTTACCTGCATTCCTCTTATGGTTCAAGATGTACAAACACCTTCTGAAATATTTATCTTTGTAAGGAGAGATAAGAGCAATGGATGGGGCTGAAATTATCCTTGCAGTACTTGAAAATCCCAGTGTTTCAGCCATTGTCGCCTCAATCTTCATTTGTAATTGATGTTTATATCTGCTATTCTGCCCCAAAGAACCATTGGCCAGTGGTGGCGACACTGAGATTGGGGAATGCTTGGATAGCTGATAAAAATCAGTGTAATTCAGGATGTACTGGAGGATACTGAAGTTAGGTATCTCATTGATAGTTTTAGTGGCAAGAATGGATAAGAGGGTGGGATGTATTCCCAAGGGAGTCCAGAATGATGATCCTCGTGATGGGCTTAACTCTGTAGGCTATGGTTAGTGGTAGGGACAAGGAATTAAAGGAAGCTGGAGAGATAACACTAGTTAGGTCAATTCTTTGTATGATCTTATACTGTAAATGTGGGTGAGGCTTCACAGCCTGAGTGGATACTGGTCTAGAGAAGTTCCTAAAAACCTGTGACCTTGACCTGGAAAATCTCTTAGCTATATTCCTGGCCTTGGAGAGCATGATGTGTAGCAAAGAAAATGGGTTTTCATGCATGTTCCCTGATTTCATTAATAATGATTTTACTTCTTTTCGAAAGGTAAGTTGGTTTTCTCTTGTTGTAGGGACGTTCTTAAGTTATAAGCAACTGCATTTAATTAACAGCCCACAAAATTTTATTAATCATTTAATGATACTATTTGACCCCAAACTAGGAAACATAATAGGGAAAGTTAATTTTGCTTTCTTCTGGCTTTCCAAATCAAGAACAGTTTTCTTTAAAAGCTTCCTAAAAGAGTGACTGAGTAATCTTGGTCTATTACACAATTTCTACATATAATACATTTTATTTGATAGGAAGTTCAAGGTTAACTGTTTCATGTATAATCAACTGGACCATAAGTCACATCTTACTGATGGCAATGTTATTTTTTCATTCAGAGATAATTTCTTATGAGTGTGACAAGCTCTCTGAAACAAAACAGTGTTATAATATAGCTAAAAAAAAAAAAATTAAAAATTGGGGATGCACTCTTATGCCTAAATACTGTCATTAGGACCAGCTGCACTTCAATTTAAATTTTTCAGGAAAACTCACTAAATGTGTTGACTAATTAAATAGCACTAGAAAATTTTATGACTGCATTCAACAACTATATCTGGTTGACAAAAGAAAAAAGAAGTTTTAAAATGTGGAATTTACACCTCTAATACAGAAAACTCCAATCCACAAAATTCAGTAGACACCATCTGGAGGATTCATTGTCTTTAGATTTAAAGCAGTGGGTTTTCAGAGACCTATTGACAGCTTGTGAAAGAGCTGAAAATTCAGCTTGGAGGGGTACACTGGGATCAAGCACATAGTTGTTGAGGGCTTTTTCCTTCCACAATTTCATCCATAAACTTTACCTGCTGTTCAGTTATATAAGCACCAGGGGTTTTGAAAGACTATCTGTATATAAATATTGGTGGGAGAATTGGACAGGTATCTTAAAAGTAAGTTCTTGTTTTGAAAATGGGTAAAAGTTTAAGCAAAGTGTTCATAGAATCCAGTGGGAAATTCTTTTGGTACTTTATAAAAAGAAGAGAAATAGTTTTCTTAAATATCATGGCAATGACCTAAAGTGCTGGCAAAGACTTGGTAGAAACCTCCTCTTCACTAGAAATGTATTTAATGTTGTAAATTGGATTATGTCCATTTTGAGAGACAAAAACTGTTAAAAAAGGTCACAAAACATGGAAAAGCCTTTTAGATATTTCATTCTGTTTTGAAACTCTGATAACCTTTCTTAGTTTTTTCTGCAACATAAAAACATGTAAGTGCCTCCTATTCTTGCCAAGTTTCTCAAAACCTTTTCCAATTGAATAAACCATATGGTTTATCAGAAAACAAAGTTTTTTAATGTAGACTTTACTTGGCTCGTAGAATATGGTTTTTGACTGAAACAAAAAAGTTATAATGACACTGTGTTCTGGTGATAATAATGAAGATGGAGAATGGGATAGATGATAATTTCACTTTAGCTTTTGCTGACAACTGTAAATTTCCTTAGTTTCAGGTAGGCTTCCAAACCTCATTCACTGAATCTCAAAATAACTAGTTGAATTGATGCATTTAAAAGGAATTCAAAGCCTTTCAAGGTCCTAGGTCCAAAAAAAGTGGTCTGGATATGATGAATAGAACTGAATTCTTCCCCTTACAGGTGTGATTTTAGGTACTGTCTCCATGACCCTCCTGAGCTGTGCATTTGGATTTTGATGTATGACTCACATTGGGATATAGGTGATATTGGCTGGACTCTTGCTGTCCCTATGAAGTCACACTGTAAGGATTTCACCTTCCTCTGCTATTTATCAGCTCATTCTTTATGCTGAAAAAGCTGATACAAGACTCCATGAGTTTCACCTTCAGTACTCTGCCCTGTCTCTCTTCCCTAGGCTGCCTCCAGGTCTGGGTGGCTTGGGATACTGATGGTGTTGAGCCTCCCTAGATGTAAAGCAATTCTTAGAGAAAAAGCCTGTCCCTTATGGCCTGTTTTCTGGCCATTGTCAATCTTCATGCTCTGTCTTTTTAAAGTGTGGGGAGGTAAGTAAGAATACAGGCTTCTCTGTAGCTGTGTGCAATAGCTAGGAAGGTGATAAGAACACAGACATTAATTTTCTGTCCATAGATAGCAATCAAAATTCCATCTTTTCCTGAAAATAGCTAACAAAAACATTCTTTCAGAGACCCATTTAAATCTAAACAATTCCTGCCTCAGAAATAAATCAAGAACAATTCTTCTCCTATCATTCTGTCCAAAAATCGCCCTCAGTTTGCTGTGACTTGATGCTGCTACTCTCTATATACCCTGAAAGCAGGTAGAACACAACAATTCGTTATCTGCTTATGTTAACTTGCAATAACACCACTTTCTGGGATGTTAACCATCCAATTTCCATTTTGTTTCTTAGCTTATTAATAACAGCTATTTGCTGGGTCTCAGAAAAAGTACATATTTTTCCAAGAACCACAATGAGAGCAGCAGTGTGAATGTCAAACAGATGTAATAGATCTTTGTTTAAAACTCCCACTAGAAATGTTAGAGAACTTAAATTATTTGGGTTATTAATTTAGTTAATGGGTTTGCTATTCTAATCTTGGGTCAACAAATATTTATGTTTTGCAGGAAATCTCAGAGAAGGATAATTGTTTTCAACATTTGAATTTTAATTAATCTTATCTTACACGCAAAACAAATCTCTATTTTATTGCATAAAAACCTCTGTTTTAAAAGTGTTGTTGTTCCAATTCAGTCTATTGATTACTGAAAGAGAGTTCTCTTCAAGGACTTATTCAATGCACCTATTTGTGTATTTAGGGCATTTTTTAACCTGTTTCACTGATACACCAACAATGATTTATATAGTCTGTTTCAGAGTATTTATAAATAATGGCATGAGATGGGAGACTGAAAAGGAGCAGGTGTTCAAGCTCTTAAAGCTGTTAGAATGGATATGCACATAGATCTTTCTTGGAAAAAGGGACTCTGGGAGTTATAAAACTAGAGCTGCGTAAGCTTGGGACTACCTGCTCTTCTATCAGATTCAGCAAACTGACGAGGAATCTGCCAAACTTGTCAAGTGTGCTATGACTCAAAGGAAGTTAGAAAGTATTTTTTAATTGCCCACAAGGGTATTTAGGGAGTTGAATACATTAGGAAGGCGAGTTTTCTTATTATACCATAAAATGACACAAAAAATACATGCTGTCTCATACCAGTATTGCTTGCTTGCTTGCTCATTCTCCTGGATACACACACACACATGAGAGTATAAATATCATATTCAAACTATAGGAAATAGTGGTATGAAAGGGAATGTGCCTGAGAAGTATGAAAGCACATTGGAACAAACTTGGAAAATTGCAAAATTTATTTTTTTTAGTACAGATTATTTTGTGCTGGCAGTGTATGTTTAGTTAGATATTTGAGTCAAAGGCTGAACTGGTTGCCATTCCTTGGCTTACACAGCAGGAGATGTGGCTGACAGCTCTGCTTTAGAAACCACCACCCTGGTGACAGAGCCTCAGGCCATTGCCTACACAAATGACACTACAATGACAAACTCTTGCATTTCTGTAGGTGGGGAAAATAGATGGTTGACACTGAGTATTACAATACCCAATGCTCCAACTCTGTAAATTTTACCTACTGGGGGACATTGAATATTTTTCTCTATTTATCAAAATAATATATTTTTATTAATTTGATGAATTATTAATAAACTTTATTAATCCAGTACTAGTTTGTTTTGAATACTTATAGTAGTTAAGAATTTATGCATACACCTGATGCTGTAGGTGTTTTATTTTATGGAGATATATTTATTACTGTGGGGGGTTCTCAGGGTCTCTCCAACCCCTGCTACCGTAGGTGTCCAGATAGCAAAGTCTTGCTGACTCCACCTATCTGGGTCCCTCAGGCAGGCTCCCAGCTGCAGGCAATCTTAGCAAGCAGCTCAGCTCTTCAATGAGATCAACTCTGGCGAATTCAGCTCTTTGGTGATTTCAGCTCTTTGCTTGCTAAGTGCCTCTGCAGACGCAGGAGAGAGAGGAGAAGGCTGTATGAGGTTCCACAGAGCTGTGTTTATTGGCAGCTTCTGCGAAGGTGACAGTGACAGCTCTTCTGCTGAACAGTGCAGAAATGGGGTTTATAGAAGTTATGGGGTTTTGGGAAACAGTCCAATAGTAAGGGTCGAGGCAAAAGGGACCTTTCGTCTTGCAGAGAGATAATAAGGGTCGGAAGGTGGAAGAGGGGCTTCTTTTGGTCCAGTCATCATGACCAGGCATTTCTTATCTTAGGCAAATGACCACCAGGGAGGTCTTGCAGGCTCTGTGGCTGCTACAAAGATACAGAAGGTTAATTAAGTAGTTTAAAGAAGCAAGATAATTTATTTGAACATAACATTAGCACAGATAAATATTTTTTTCCTAAAACTTCCCAGATTCAGCAGTTGTTAACAAAATTCAGCTACCTTAGACATGGGTTTCTAAGCAATTTCATGAAAACTTGAACTTGAGAATCAAAATTAATCCTTCAAGGTACAGAATTAAAGTTCTAGTTGTTGTTTGTTGTTTAACTGCTAGTTTGTTCAAAAAATTACATCAGAGGAAAAAAAAAGAAGAAAAGATTAAACTCTTTTAGACATACCTCAGCAACAACTTAACACCACTTCAGTGGTAACACATAAGGAAGGTGCTATTAGCATTTCTATATGGATTACAAAAATGCTTTTGAAAGAGTGATTGAATTTACTCTGGAGGAGTCCTTTCACAGTTAGTAAGAGGTTATTGAGAATTGTTTCTATAAAAAGCTGCCTGAAGTCATAAGTCCTTTAAGTCCATTGAGACCCGGAGCTATCATGGGCAAATAATGTAACTTTCAGGAAGTACAGCACCAAAAGAAAGTAAATTAGAGACCAAGAGCTTGGGGACTCTGAAAGGGAACTGTATTTTTTTTTTTTTGTCTTAGTGCATTGAGTTGATAAAAAGAATTCACTTGGCACTGGATATACCCTTGCTCTGCTTCAAGTCTGAAGAAAAATCCTTCTTTTGGCTTAAAAATGAAAAGCCAGGGTACTCTATGAAAGTCAATGACAGTTTTGTCTCTAGCTTTATTGTACCGTTTTTCACCACAGAGATTTTGTCAGGTAAAGGTGGAAAAATCACTATAAATTTTTGTTGTGGATCTATAGGCAATAAAATGAAACACAGTTGTCTACTACAGATGCATATTGTTGAGGTAATATGCCACATGAAAAGCGAGCTCTTGACAGATGTACCTTGAATAAAACTTTTCCCAGGTGTCATGCCAATGATTTCTCTGATAATAATTCACTGTGTAACATAAATAAAAATATTGATTAGAATAGTGGCATATAGAACTAACATGTAAATAACTGTAAATTTGCCCTTTCCCTAATTTCCCTTCCTCATTAGTGCAGAAATATTTTTCATGTTGCTGTCATTGCCAGAAGCTATTTCTTATAATACACCATCTCTCTCTCACCAGAAACTACAGCTGAAAAAATCTTGCATATTGCTCCACTGCTTTGAAATTTGTATATTTTTCTCTAGAGAAAAGGACTTTGTGAGGTTGTAACAATCAGTGATTCAACAATATAAGAGGAGAATTACATAAATGTTCCATGAAACTTGAAGTCTCTCCTTTTATTTCATATAATTGGAAAAGGATGGAAAGCTGAGTTTCATGTAGAAATATACTGGGCTAAAACTGTTAAAGGTCACTGGAATTATAAAAGCAGAATTGATTTATTTATGACATGATCACGCTTAAAGAGCTTGTCTGTTTGTATCTACATGTAAACACGTGGTTGTAAGATGTATGTGTTGTACAGCTGTAAGAAATTAGATTGAAAATTTTCCTAAATCAACTTCATTGACTTATCTATATGTGTTATACTTTCATAAGGTTTTATAATGTCATGCCTTATAAACAATTTTTTAATAAATTATTCTGTAATGTATGAAAGTGGAAAAGCAACTTCGTAATACCAGGACTTTCAGCAAATATCACACAACAGATTTATTTCAACATTATACTTTCAAATAGGTCACAAAAAAGTAAAAGTTGGAATATAGATTGAGCTTCAAGATCAGGAGAATGTAAAATTTTCTTCAGGAAATTACCTGGTGGGGACCTTGGTATACTTTGCAAAAAGGCCTGCTTTAGAAGAAAAAGGAACACCATTATTTTTCCTTAAAAAAATTATGGAAACATAGAAAACTCTCTTTCCTCATCAAAGCAAGTTATTGTTCAGGCATCAGAGACTTTGAATTCCTTGTATGCCTGTGAAAATAACTCATTCTTAACCCCAGTGAAAGTAACAAGGATTTTTTCTGGGCTGGTGTGATCTTGGATGGCCAGGATTTATTTAACCTAATATGAAGTATATTTTTGAAGCTGCAGAAGCTTTAGAGTTTTGACTCTTATGCAAAAAGAGAAAGTGTTAGTGACAGTAAAAGCAAAATAACAATGAAACATTAAAAAGCAAGCCTTTTAACTTTAATGTATTTTGTAAAAAATGACATTAAAATCTATCAATGATGTTATTCTTTAATTTTAGTTATAATTTCACTAATCTGATTTTCATTTTACATCCCTTCATAATTTTTTACAAGGATAATGCATGTTCTTTTCTTGATATGGAAGGATATAGAAACACAGCTTGCATTTGTCAGTTACTCTTCTGAAATGGAATGACTGGAAATAATTTTGTAATATGCCACAGGTACATTTCTAAGGACTTTCCCCCTTTCTTTAAGCCTAGTAAAACTTGGAACCAAGTGAGGGATTGTTGTACCCTGGTACCCTTGTACCCTAGTGAGGGATGGTTTTTCTACTGATTGAAGTTCAAAATGCCTGAATACAAAATATCTGACATATCACAGCTTGAGCAAAAAAGTTTTCATCCTGCATCACTTTTTCCTAAGCATGTTATTTGTCTTTCAAAGGATGGGCCAGAAGAAGCAAGAATTAAAGGCCCAAAAGCAACAGAAAGCAGGAGGAAACAAATATAAACACTAATACAATATGAGAGAGAAAAGTGTTCCACAAAATATTCTTTTACACTCTGGGCTCTTCTACCTTCCTTGATCCTAGCCAAAAAATAGTCAACATTTGTTCAACAATTTCCATATCAGCTATTGACATTTTTTGTGTGTTTCTGTAGAATATTTCAGCATGCATGTTGGTTTGTCTGCAGGGTAATTTTACAGCAGTAATTTTAATTTCCAAATATTTTGTATCTGCTGCTTCTTCAGTTGAATTGTATGTGGTTACACTGAGTTTTTCATGCACCAGTTTAGTCTCACAAGAACAATAAGTACTGAGCCTTAGGAATTTTGAAAATATCCTCCCTGGAACCTACAGAGATTTCAAAGAAAAAAACTGCCTTAGGATCACAAGCTCCACTCATTTTCTGCAGGTCTATATTTCTAGTTGCTTCTGCATTTTCAAAGATCAAATTTTCAGCATAAAATATCACAGCTACCTGACATGCTAAAAGAATTTATTGTAAAGAACTATAAGCTTCAGGAAGAAGAATTGTGAATAAGCATTGTGTTTTCTTGAACTTCTTTTGTTAATATTTATCATGTTTGAAACCCATTGTCCTGTATTGCTAGCACGTCTCATTACAACACAGTATGTCTTGGAAAGAAGGGACTAGTCAGAAAAAAGTGTATTAATTGACAGCCATTTCAGATTTATTTTGTTACAAATGACGTATCAAAGCTATATCAAATAACTTTAATAAACCTATGTGTTTTCTATAAAAGTGTATTCTTTTCATACATAAACTCCAGGGACATATGACCCAATTTTATATATCTGAGAAGGAAGATCGTGTCCTTCCCCCAAATTTAATATATTTTGCACTATAACAGAATTAACCAGGCATTTTTCTCTAAAATTTTAAGCAGTCATCTATGTTAGTTATGTAGTTAGAAAGGTCTCTGAAATCAGTAAACTTTGTGTAAATTTATCCTCTACTAAAGTTGTTTCTCTAAATAAATAATTTCTGAAGTACGACAATATATTAAAATTCCAATTTTATAAATGTTTTGTTTTGGCCAATAAGTATGATGAAAAAAGGAGGGGTCAAAACATGACAGTTAAAAGGAAAGAACTGGGCCATCATCTGAATAAGGTTTTTTGTTCCCTGTTGTGATGACAGATTTAAGTGAAAACTACTTTATCGGTGGAAACGATATTTTTAATAGTTAAACAAATGGATAATCTTTTACAAAGTTTTCTTGGTGTTATTAAAAAAAGTATTTTTTTATATTTTTTGGTTTTTACATCTCAACTACAAAGCCTTCTTATCTTTCTCATATATTGGATGCTGCCACTACACCAAAGAGGGCTTTTTTAACATAGAAGTCTTGTTATTTTTTGCAACAGAGAAACCAAAATGCATGGGGGAATAGCTTTTATTTCTAAAGTTTCAGGGTAGTTTTGTAAGAATCTTAGACTTATTACAGTATTTGATACAACATTTTGAAAGTGATTTAAAAAAACTTCAGCTAATAACTCTTAGAGGGGTAGTAACCTAGAGTGAGCATTTAATGGACTATTGTGTTGTTCTCACAAGAACACCGTTTCAAGAGGATAACTTTGATATGCCAAATGCCTTTTTGCATTTTTTGTTTGTAATACACTTTTCAAACCAAACAAAAGGCACTTCTCTAATAGGCCTACTTTTTCTAAAAATAGTTCCATTTGGATTAAAATGAGAGCATGCTCATACAAAAAACCCCCATGTGCTCATGTTGTGGTGCTGAAATGAAGCTCCTTTTCTCATCATGGAAAACCATCATCTAGCTTTATTTTCTGCAATAACATCAAATCTCTTTCATGTGTCCTTCTTAGCATAGAACAAGGCTGGGAAGCTTTCATGAAATCAGCTCGCTTTGCCCTGTTGTTCACTCAGCACTAATGTGACTCCAGCCATTAGCTCAAACTCTATCATTGATGTTCCCAATATACTGTATGACAAAGTAATTTTGGGGAACCTTACTGGTTCTGAAGCTTATGCAAATCCTTTGGGCTAACAGAGCTTTAAAAATCATTTATGTGTATATGCCTAAGTGTGAGTATGTAAAAAAATACTACTGAAAGTCACATATATTATTCAAGAAGTATTTAAGCTTTGTCTTCAGAAGCCAGTAATAAGGCTCTTACCTTTCTTAGTTAAAAAAGCTTCTCATGTTCTGGGACTTTCAAGTTCTGGCATATGAGTGAGATCCAACCACTCAAGAGCTCATGCACATATAAAATCTTTACATAACAAACCAATAGTGAACAATTAAATCTGATTTCTTCTACTATTGTCCAAGTGATATGATACAGTCTGATAACTTTTAGATATCCAAGGTGATAAATCTTTCATGTTGCAGGATATCCATTTCCTTGACCTTGTAAACACCTCTATTTGCAATGCTCTGGTGTGTGCTCTTGTAGGACTTGCTTGAGGAAAAAATACCGGTCTGGTTTCCATTTTGACCCTGACATTACTCTATTTTGACTCAATTTATGAAGTGGGAGCAGCTTTCTGGATGAAGTCTCTTTCTTCTTCATCTCATTACACTGTTTCTATGCCAGAAATTAAAAGTTCTTTAGGTAATGTACTCTTACATCTTGAGGCTTATCCATAGAAATAAATACTTTTATTACACTAAAGGGACTCTTTGTACTTGTCAAGATGATGCCAAAGGCTCATTAGCCAAGAACTTTAAAGAGAGGACTGGAGAGTAATTTCTAATATTGATGTCTTCTTTTCATTTTCTAGTGTCTACAGAATTTCTATTTTTGAACACATTTGGAGTTCTCCAAGTTTTTTTTTCCTAAGAAAGCTCAGGTAGAAATGAAATGAGCTATAAGATAGGCTGCAATAAAGTTTTGTCTATCTAGCACCAGATTTTCCCCATTTGTAATACTGCTGAAGGCTGGTTTTGCACATTCCCTGATTTTGCGCTCTCATCGGATTACCAGAGTCTTTAGTTTTATATTCTGCACCAATGTTCATCATTAACCCTCCTCACATATTGGGCAGTAAGTTGTGAAAGATATACAACAAAGGGTAAGTGAGAAATAAGAGTTCCATATTTCAGAATTTTATCTGAATATATTAAAAACATCATTCTTTGTACTGTAGAAAAACCCTGTTTAAGTTTCAATTAATACTAATTACATTGCATCTAATTTGTTAAAAGTTAATTTTCCTTGTTCAGTAATCTTGCTATTTATTATCATAAAGATTGAAGCTGAAGTATTTATCTACAAAATTTTAGGTTAAATATCATTATTAAACAGGAACAAAAAGGATACAATAGTTATTAAATAAGATCACTGATTCAACATGCATTTGTTTCAAGGCTTAAATATAATATGTGTTTAAATGCCATCCCTCCACATCATCTTTAGCTTTTAAATGGATTTTTCATAATGGGTGCTAAGATTCAGGAGGAAATATTGTACCTCAAAATTCAGTGATTCATTTTTAAGTGTTAGTTCAAACACATCATGGCATAATATCAGATGCCATACCAAACACCTAACATGAAAGTTACCTAATAGCCAGAAAGGGGTGAAGAGTGTGTTATGACCTGCCCCTGAGGGTGAGGCTAACTCAGGTTCTTGTTAATAGATCCGTTGGGACAGGTTAGAGGGAAATGAACTTGAATGGTTAGTTGTTTGGTTATTATATATAGTAATATAAGAATATAAAGGCATAAAGAATAAAACTGAAGAAAATGTATAAGGAGAAGAAAGAACAACAAAGGATAAGAGTAGAAAGATATCACCATGTGCGGATCTCATAGCAAGACTTGCTTCTTGCAATTCAGATATCCATTGGTCAAAATAGTGGTTATCTTCTTGATCTCTTGGGAGTGTGGAAAAGCTTGGAAAACACAGAGTTCTATGGGTTAATATACACTTAAGTTTACATGGAAACACCCAGGTACCTCCCCTGGGGTGAGATTTTATGCCGTCTGTTGCAACACTGTGGATCCTGCACAGTCCTCCTGTGGAAGGCCCCAAAAATCAGTGTGGGAACCCTTCAGTGTCTTTGCTGTTTCATGACACGTTTTAATGATGTGACAGCTGCTTCTCACATCAGCATAGCTGAACCAGTTATGCCCCCTCAGAAAGGAATAACACACTCAGTCCTGTGAGTGGATGTCTCAGTATCTGCCCAGAGGGGTGTTTTACAACTGAGCCAGCTGTGTAGTGGAGTACTGTCGTGATAAAATCACTGTCCTTTCAAGACCCACCCATCTGGTTCAAAACCCAGCTTGTAGTCTCTGGTGGTGGTGGGCGTTCGCTCCCTCTGCCCTATGCCGATCAGACATTTTGCCAGCGCATACCCAAAACCTCCCGTCCTCCCCTTTGGCCAGGAGGTTTAAACCTGCCCCCAGCCAAGCTTGCTGCTGTCTCTGCAAATGGGCAATTGTTTTGTGTCATTTACCATCAACATGTCAGTCCCACACAGAGCGTTAAAGAAGCTTCCCTGTCTGGTCCTCCAGGAGCCACTCTGGCAGTCACACCCACACTACCTGAGCTGGAACATGGAATAAGATGTAAATTGGAGTTGAGAAATATCAGTTTTTTCAAGAATTACAAAATAGATAAAAGTTTGGCTGCAGGGGTTCAGTACAGATACTACTCATGATGCAGTATGTTTTAGTTGAAATTTTCATTGATGATCTTGTACAAAAATAGGAGTGTTTCTTTCTCTGATGTTTTAAGGTATCATTATTATAAAGAGAGGTGTAAGAATAAGCAGTAGAATAGGGTGCTTTGAAAGCTATAAAGTTGTCTCATAAATGATTTTTTGTAGAAGGACATGTATTTATTGACCAATAACAATATTATTTCACTACAAATTTTAAGATCAGAAGTTAAAATTATAGAATTATAAATAATTTAAAAATAAATAAACACATCAAATATAATAATATATTAAATTAAAAAATATTTGTATTAAAAATATATCTATGTACAGCAGCTGTCATTACATTAAGGGGACAGCTCTGCATTCCAAAATGGGAAAGAAGAAAAAAAAAGGGTGCTGACACAAGGAAGAAAAAAAGGCTCTATACAGCTACACAGCAAGTCACAAGCTTTTAATCATCACAACAGTGAAGGTTTAGAACAGCTTTCCAGTAGTATTTGTGCAAGTAAGAGTTTATTAACATTTTGATGGTCCTGATGCTGTTTATGATAAAAAGTTTATGACTGATTGACTGTGATTAAATTCTTCCAGCTTATACTTTTTATCCTGCCTTTTGGGATCTGGAGTCTGTTGGCATAAAAATATGCTGTTAAAGATGTAAAAGTTATACTTTCAAAAGTCACCTTCTCAAAACCAGTTTATTTCCACAGACACTATAAAATACTTATTTGGCAGGAAAGATCAGAGTAAATAAAAAGGGCTTTGCCAAATTAAAGTGCAACAGAGTTAACATTCAAAAGGATATGGCCTATACACACATCCTTGCAGTTTCTGGGGTAGTAGCTAGGATGCTGGTTCCAGCTAAAAAGAGAGGAAGACAGTTTCTGAATGATGGGCTCAGAAATCCCTAGAGGTGTTCATTTGGATTATATTTTGGATTATATTTGGATTATAGTTTAGTTATATTTTATTTCCAAGGTTCCATTATCCCAGACTTTCACTGTAAACTTCTGAGGGAATTAAACCTTTGTATGACAAATCCCCTTATGCCTGTAAAGACAGGTGTCAAATTTCAAATACCATTAAAAAGATCAGATGATTTTCCTGAACCACTGTGATATCACAATTCATATACAAGTGAATTTTAAATTTATTAATTTCCTAATGCAAATTACATAATTGAAAGGGGCCAACTCCATTCTGGTTTGTATGGTTTTATACAAGTGAGTGACTTCTTTGTTCAACCCAAGCTGCTATAGATTTGTTTCAGTGGAGGAAACAAATGACATATCTCATATACTAGTTTACTTTCTGTGCACAGAATTGGAGTGCTGTTTAAGAAGACAAAAAATACAGTTTATGTGTTTGTTTTTTTTTTTCCTGGCTCCAGGATCCACCAAGGGCCTGCAATTCTAGTATGAGCTCTGGTTCCTCTTAGCCAAAAATTCTTTTCTCATGTGTGAATTAAACAGAGATTACGTTTTGCTCTGAGTTACAATTAATTCCTTCTAATGTCAACATCTTCTGTTCATAATTACACTCGTATAAAATGAGTAAAAATTCACTTAAGTGAATATAATTCTGTGCTGCATTGCTCAAAGGAATGATAAGTGACTGTTTTGACTGTCTGTTGTAGTTCTGTTTTAGTTCAGACAAAAATGATTAATCACTAAAAAAATTGATACTGAGGCTCCCAAGACTGATAAAATTTTCATTAAGAATAGAATTCACTTTGGGTTTTCAGTCCTCCTCATTTAACTATTTAGTGCTATACGAGATGTCTGTAGTATTTCAGCTGGAATCTAACCAGTGGTTAGGAATTCCAAAGGTGCGATGTCATGTGTTGCAGTTTCTTAAGTTGAATGTGAATGTCTTAAGTTGACTTATTATCTTTTTTTCCATTTGTGTTAAACAGTATCAAGCCATGTATTTGTAAAGGTGATATTCTACATTAGGAAAGAAGAAATGTCAAAGGAAAATATGTTGTGGGCTGAATACAGTAGTGCAGCAAAAATAAGCTGCAGCTCAGAGAGCATTTAATATTTTTATTAAAAGCGTGTGTGGTGGGAAATAGCTATAGAAAGACTTGAAGAAGATTTAAAATGGTCACTTAAGATACATAGATGGAGATGGACTGCAAATAGTATGGGTAACAGCACTGCACAGAAGTTCTTTTTAATAATTTTCATTGCTAATATATTCTTTATTCAGGCACTAAAAAATATCTTGAACTCGTGTCTGCTTGCCACTGCATGTCTGTAACTAACTCTGTTTAAGTAATTTGGGATTCTACTAGCATAAAACTGATGTAAAAATTTAATCAGGACTATTACATCCTCTGGCTGTAAACCAAATATGCATTTGGATGTTCTTGTGGGAATTCCAGTAACACTATTATTAAAAACAAACAAACAAACAAAATCCCAGAACCATCCCCCCCCCAAAAAAAAAAAACCCCTCCAGATCCAGACACACCCCCACACATAATGATCTATGGAGATTAATCAAAATCCTGTGGCATCTTTTCATTCTCTCTTTATTCAGTCTCCTTTCAGATATAAAAACTCAATAATAAAATAATTTCTTTCTGTTTAGTCAGTTGAATGTATTCTTGCATTTCTGAATTAACACCAGTAGTCAAGCTGCTCAAAGACTTGAAGTTTTAGATAGCTTACACACAAAAGAGAACTTATAAAACAATCTGCAAAGATAAGAGTAGAAATAAATAATCAGATTCAGTCTTAAATGTACTTAATAAGGAAAAGTTTGGGTAGATCACT
The DNA here is from genome assembly GCF_022539315.1 of Serinus canaria. Classification (NCBI taxonomy): domain Eukaryota; kingdom Metazoa; phylum Chordata; class Aves; order Passeriformes; family Fringillidae; genus Serinus; species Serinus canaria. The sequence goes on from NC_066315.1 coordinate 83,680,612, forward strand.
GTTGTATGCCTAAAATCCACAGCTATTTTAGAGGGAAACTGCTAGGAATTTTCTTTTTTATTTCTATTGGTCTTAGAACTTTCCAGAGCCAACTGGAACTTTATGTAAGTTTACAGCAGGATTTTATGCTATGTAAAAATGAATATGTTAGTCATTTATTCTATTGAAGGAGCACTGTGCTGTGCATTGCCAAAACACAGTGGGGTGCAAACCTTACCTCTAAACACCTTTTGGGCTATACAGGCAAGAAAAAGGCAAAGTGTAAGATAAACAAGGGTGTTTGTCCCAGAATAGTGCTGCCCTATCTCTGCATGGCCCCTCTTTTCCAGCCATACCTTGTTCTTTCTTACATCATGTTAGTATCAACAGTCTTTTCTTATTGCTAACAATTCTTGTCTGTTATTAACAAGAGTCTTTGTTGACTCTACCATCATCTGGCTATGAGTGTTTGAGACATTTAAATTAGCCTCCCATCTTCTGGGATTCTACACAGAGTGAGAAGGGCATCCTCCTGAAGTAATTAATCCTGACAAAAGACGGTTTTCCAAGCTAGGTGGGATGAATCACACCCAGAACTTCTGTTATCATATCATTGATTTCAAAAGGAGTCCAAGTTACTAGTTTTGGCCAAAAATTTACCTTCTTTGGAGTTGGGGGAAGGGTGTTAGAGGTGTGATTACATACTATGTAATCAAAAAGATTTTGTTGCAGTTATGAAGTAATGGAAATTCAGCAAACTGAAAACAGCTGCATTTCTACCTCTGATAATTTGAAAAAGAATAATTTATGAAAGACATTTAATGAAATAAACCAAGAAACCAGCTTTCAATTTATTCTGAATACTTTTTTTCCCTGCTTTCTCTTATGTCTACAGGTCTGCTTTTTAAAAGACTGTTCAAAAAAAATGAAATCAAATATTTTACTTAATTTATGCTCATTTATATGAAGTTTAGGAAAGCACAGGCCAATAATTTTTCTGAATATAAAAGTGGATGACAAAGAGAGGATGATAAGTGACTAATTAGATCAACAGATTGAAAAGGGTTTGGATGCCATCTCATTTAGTACAAAGATCTAATTGAATAAAAATAAAATCTCTATACAAGAATATTTATGAAGTTGATCAATAGAGTTTGTTTAAAATCAAGGATTAATTATTTGAACTGTATTAGAAAGAGTCCTTTGAAAATGGATAACATTCACCTCTCAAAATTGGATTTATTTGCAGGTGATGACTAATTAAAAGTAAAGAATGTCTCTTTGCATTGCAGGCCAAAAAAACCCCACTCCTCTAATACGTATTGAAAGCCAAAGTACTCCTGACAACAACACAGAGTTGAACGACTGTGTGATAGTGCTGCAATATGCCCTGTCCTGTAGAGCACTGAGTTCCTGATCAAACGGGAATTCTGCTTTGTAGACTGATGGAGGCTGGGAGGCTCTGGAGATGTAATGAAAAGATTTGCCTCTGGGAGGTTTCTGTTCGTGTGTAGATGTCTATCACCCACTGTGAGGTAATTGAGAGTGACATGAAGCAGTAACTTCACATCATAGAGACTTTCTGCTACTTGGTGGGCACTGGTGGCAGAACATTGTAAAAGAGGTATCACTTCACTATGTTATGGGATGCAAAAAAGACTTCTCCTAAGAAGGGGCATAATTGCATATAACTGTAATCTAAAGAAAAACTACTACAAGAAAAGCAACTAGACATGGAAAAAAAAATCCCCATTCAGTACATACTCTAATACACATTTCTCATATTTCTAATATGAATAAATCACCTATATTTTGCAACATAGCAATCTGTAAATAATGTTTCCATAGAAAAAATGCTGAAATTTTACTCAAAGGAAAGAAAAAGCTACAAGTCTTGTAGTGTGGTATAGCATGCTAGTCACAGTATCTATTCAATATTACTCCTTAAAGATAATAACCACCTTGGAACAGTTAAATTTTGATCCAATCAAATTGCCTAGCTCTACATCAGATCCCAAAAATTCTGGCACTGTAAGCTACCTATGTGTTATGAGGATTTTTACTATAGGTAGGATTAACAGAGCACCAATATACCATTAAAGAGCTGGTCTAACATACTTTTCAATACCTTTGAGCCTGGTGAAATTTGTTACTACTGACTGTAAATCCTACTGACTGTATTCAGTCAAAAGGAGACAGATTAAGAGGTGTTTGTTGACTAACATTACTAAAGTTACATTCCTGACCAAAACATGCTAGTAGCCTTTGTGAAGGTTTTAAGGAAATTATAAATTATACTGGCCTTGTAACAGAAGAAAGGTTCATAGGTAAGTGACATCCCATTTTCCTGTCTAGCATTTTTCCTCTCCTTAAGCATGGAGCTGCTCCTACCTCCCTGAATAGACAGTGTGGCAATGTCAATATCCCAATACCTGGTTGACACACTGGAAAACAGATATACAACCCATTTTATTTCCTTGCTCTAGGATGCTTTATATTTATCTGTTTTAGACAAGTGAAATGTTGATTGGGATATCTTAGCTCACTTTTCCTATTGTGTTCTCCCCTTTTCCCCCATTCTCTTATCAGCTCTTCACTTAGAGCACAGCAGAATCAACCCCATCCTTTCCAAGGCAGATGTTTCAAATACTGTGTCCAAATGGGCTACAAAGACATAACCCTTTGTTCTGACCTTGCCTACTATTTTCAATTCATTCTCTAAAATGATTTAGCTTTAAAAAGAACAGCTGGCCTACTCATCAAATTGTTGCTGTGCATGGTTCCAGTTAGCACCTCAATTATATCTCAAGAAAGAGCTCTCCCAGAAATTCCATGCTTTTGCACTTTCTGTACATAATCCATTTTGTCAGCCATCTTACTCCCAGCCCGTTCTTCTTTTCTTCCCACATCTCAGTTGGACAAGTGTCATTCTCCAGCAGTCAGACCAGGCTGGGAATGGTGTCTGGGATGGGAAGGAAAGTCTCAAAGCTAATTATGGTTCAAAAAATGAACTCTTTCATCCAGTGAACACTAGCCCAATTATGTATTTTCAGATTTTTGAAATGCAATAAAATTACTTCAGAGGTTTTGCCTTCACCAACCTCTCATCTGTATGGCAAGTGGTATGATAAAATCTTTCTAAAACATTTATCTGAGAAATTAGTTAAGGTTTGAATAGAAGTATTGCTAACCCCAGCTGGCTGGCCTGATTTGCTGGTTGTGACCCACCCACTACTACTAATGATAACACCTTCTGCCAAAAGGGCGAAAAATATTCAGTCTTTTTAGGCTTCTCTTCATCTACTTCCAGAGTTCACTCTGTAATGGGAAATTCAGGTATCTCTTTTCAGAGCTTAAGTGTTTCTGCAGACCTTTCCCAACTTTTACATTATGCCCTCTTTTTTAAAGCAGCTGAACTGTAAGGTGATACAGGAGACTCGTTTAGCTCTTTAAATAGATATTAAATTTTATAACACCCTAGTTTCCTGAGGTTACTGTGCACAACAGCTAAGAAGGATCTTGGACTTTGGATGATTTTCCTTTAAAAAGTCCCTGTCTATTACAGTATAAAATGTTTAGAAATTATGGAAAGAGCATATTTTTGTATCTCTTTTATGTATTTCCCTGCTCATTTCCATGACACTCATGAGAAATACATACTGAGATCCACATTATGTGGTGGGGAAATTTCATTTCTCCTGGGTTTCTTAGAAGAACTGGACTCCCTTTCCAGATTTTATTTCATATCTATGATTTAAATGTTATGTTTTCTATCACACGTATTGCTATGGGCATGAATCTGTAAAAGTCATTTAGAAACTTGGATTTTGGCAAGCACTCACTTAGGTTTCAGGAGACCACGCTTCAGTTCCCAGTTCTGTTGCTGGTTTTTTGGATAACATGTCATCTCTTCTGTGCCCTAATTCCACATGTGTGAAATGAAGATGGTCACTCTGAACCACAACTGTAGAGAAGGCTGAGACAACAGAAGGTAAATATGTTTATTAAGATTAACATATCTTAATATTTGATGAGATATAGCTTTGGGCTAGATAAAACATGGGGGGGCTCAGCTTTTTCTGTGTTTTGTCTGTGATTCAAAGACCTCATTGGGCACAAAGAATGGTTGGGTGTGCACTGTGAAGCAGAAAAAACAAAACCAAAAGCCATGAAGCCTGTGTCACAAATGAGTATTTTCCACTGCTTAAAGAATCATCAAAGCTTTTGTCAAAAAAAAGGTTTGGGTATGAATTTAGTGTGGATTTGTGACTATAACAAAGTTATCCTTCTCTGCCAGCGTGTTCTCAATCAATTCATCCCCTTGTCTGAGCTGATACTGGGTGTGGCTCTGATCCAGGTGCAGCAGCTTTGCATAGTGTCATTTGCGAATTTTCTAAGAATGCTTTGAATTTTAATAAAAATGCCATTATTGAAGAATTTATATAATATTCATTCCAATATGGACCCTTGAAGGATACTACTTGCTACTGGCTTCCATTTGAACTTTGAGAAATTGTCTGAAACGTTTTGAATATGGCCATTCTAACCAATTCCTTATCCATCTAACAGTCCATCCACCTAATCCATGTCTTCCCTACTTAGAGGTAAAAATGTTGTAGAGATCCATATTAAAGTTCTTACAGAAGATTAGGTAGATGATAACCAAACCTCTTCACTTGTTGCCTGATGCAGTCACTCCATCCTGAAAGGCCACTGTTAGATAAGTCAGGCGGAATTCGACCTTGGTTTTCTCTACTCCCTTGTCCCTGTGTTCTGTGTGCTTCATCATAACTTCCAGGATAATCTGTTCCATAATCTCGCCAGGCACAGAGATGAAGCTGGTAGTTCCCAGGGTCTTTCTTATTACCTTTTTTGAAAGTGGTTGTAATATTCTCTTTTCTCCCAGTCACCAGGGACTTCACCCGGACTGCCATGAATTTTCAAATGCAATAAAGTATTTTAATGACTATATCTGTCAATTTTCCTGAGACCCTGGGATTCGTCAAGTCCTGTAGACTTGTGCATGTTCAGGTTTCTCAGGTTATCTTGAAACTGCTAACTGCTCTTCTTCTATTACCAGAGGTTTAGAGTCATGGGAAGAGTGATTGCCAGTAAAATCTGAGGCAAAACATTGAATACTCATGTTGCATAACTGATAGACCAGATTTCACTGAATCCTCTGTCACATAATGCAGTAGAAATCTGAAATTAGAAGCAAGTTGATGTCTTAGTGCATGAAGTACACAATAATGAAAGAAAACTAACTAGAGTGTTTGTTGAGAGTATATTTCAAGTATATTTCAAAACATACATGACCCAAGTGGTATAATATTTCTGAAGTGCAGAAAAAGAATTTCCCCATCCCCTGAATGAGAGATCCATTTATTGAAATTTTGAATGTTCAGTAAATCAATTATTCAAAATAATCCTCTTGATTTCATCATTAACAGAATAAAATTATGATTATCATATGTTAATACAAGTCTCAGTTAGATCCAGCTCTTTCCAGTTTCTATATATTAAAGGTGCAACCATCCTGTAGTCAGAGATCTGGGTTTTTCAATAAGGGCACTCAGCCTTCTGAGAATTAATTGACTTCTCCTATGTTCTAATTAACTCCAGGTGACAACCAAGCCCCATGCAGCTGCTCACTCACTCTCCCACGAGTGGAATGGGAGAGAGAATCAGAAGAGTAAAAGTGAGAAAACTTGGGGGTTGAGATAAAGGTCCTTTTTAATGGGGAAAGCAAAAGCTGAACATGCAAGCAAAGTAAAACAAGGAATTCATTCACCACTTCTAACAGGCAGGAAAGTTTTCTGCCATTGCTAGGAACCCAGGGGTCCATTATGCATAACAAAGTCACATGCCATCACTCTAAACATCTTCCTCACTCTTGCCCTATCTTTTATTTGCTGAAGATAATGCCATATGACATGGAACATTCCTTAGGTCAGTTGGAGCGTTCTGTGTTCCCTCCCAACTGCTTGTGCACACACAGCTTGGTCTCTGCTGGGGTGGTGTCAGATGCAGAAAAGGCCTCAAGTCTCTGTAAGCACTGCTCAGATGCAACAGGAAAATCTCTGTGTTACCAACTGTGTTTCCAGAACATGCCCAAAACATGACTCCGTATCAGCTACTATGAAGAAATATTATGTCTACCCTGACCAAAACCATCACATCTTGAAAGTCTGTGTTTGCTGGATTTAAAATGCAAATAGGACCCAGCAAATAACCAAACTTCAGTTGAAATAACACTCTGTAAACCACAAAACAAAAACAAATACCTTTGAGATATCTAAGCATCTTCACTTCTCTCAGCAGAGGGCTGATTTGGGAAAATATGTATGTCTGTTCAAGCTTTTCACTGGTCAGCACAGCATTGCTTCTCAGAGATTGGGTATATCCTCAGCTATTTATCATTTTCCTCCAGGTACACAAAAGACTGCAAATGGTCCTTAGCTGAAATAAATAAATAAATAAATAAATCTTTCTTCTTTGCCCTGGCATATTCTGCAGTGCAATTATATAGTGCTTCAACCAAATATGGGAAATGTAAGCAGCCTGTGTCCTTGGCACTGTGTAAATCAAAACAGGAAAAAAAAAAAAAAAGCCCAAACCAAAGCAATAATATTAAGCTTCCTCATTTGGATAGAAAAGACAAAAGGGAGATAATAATCAAAGCAAGAAGCTTGGATTGCTTTTTATTTTGAGGTAATAGTTGTCTTACAACCACACGTGTAGCTTGGAAGATTTGAATGCCTACTATTTCTTCTTTGTAAATTTCTGACCCACTGAAGAAAAGCAGAGTTTTATTCTAGATCCAAACCTCTGTTTTGATGAAATCTTAAAAATCTTTTCACTTTGGGGTTTTCTCTCACCAGCTTTGTCTGAATTTTCTGGTAACTTTGTGTAAAAGAGTTTCTGGGCTTTTATAAGATACATCAGCATTATTTGGCAGAGGGTCAGCATCCTACCCTTAACATAAAGAAGACATTGTGACCAGGTATAGAGGACAGGCATTTGGTCTACTGGTACCAGCTCTGCTAATGGATGGCTGAGGGAAAATGTGCTAGAACCAGGTTCCATGTACACTCTCAGTGTATTTTACCTGAAGTTTTCAGAGTCAAGCCCTCAACCTTGTTATCTTCTATATTACAAAAGTATTCCTACTGAAGTCAATGAAACTAGAAAAAAAAAAATCAAGAAAATAATGAAATTAAGTATAAAACTGTACTGGGAGAAAAGTGTTGTCTAAGAAGTTCTTGGAAAAATAAATTTCTTTATAACTGTACCTTTGGATATCAGGACAGCGGTTCATCATGATCAGTTTAGTAGTGCAAATGCATATAGGACACTCATGATAGAAGAAATGGAATTGAAAGAGAGAAAGAATGATTGCTTGCAACTACAAGTTCTTCATGACCTTGAAAATGGAAGATCACAAAGAATTCAAATATATGATGCAACATAGAAAAGATTTAAAATACTCTTAAAAGAAACAGCTGTAGCAAGATGAGAAGAAAACAGATAATTGACACCAGATGTCCCTCTCAGAGAGTGATGAAAGAGTAATTACAGAGGGAGAGATAGCATCCTGCAGAGAGCAGATGAGCTCTACCAGCAGCTCTACAAGAATGCATAGAGACAAACATGACAAGTTTCACCACTTCCTACGACATAAAGAGACATGAGGAAAAAATCTTATATTCTGCCCTCAAAAAGAAGATAGAGAAAGTTGTGAAACCTTTAAGAGGAAAAATACCTGGAACAGATGGCATGACTAGTAATATCATAAAAGTTGGAGGGAAACCAGTAACCCAGCCAGAAAAGCTAATCAACTTGAACTATAGTGAATGAAGTGTCAAAGGACTGGAATTATACTATAATCACTCTTCTGCACTGTAAAAATGCCAAAGGTGCTAAGAGACATGCAGCCTTCTTATAGGCTTCCAGCCATTTCTTATATTGTTGAGCACATTAGCTGAACAATTGACTTTTGTAACAGCTACAGTTCAACTACCCTAAAATAGATATAAATACTTAATAAAGCATGTTTCCTATTCATCTAGTAAACTACTAAATACACATCATTTCATAAGATAAAGACTCTGTCAGACTGTCTACACACCTAAATAATAATATAGCAATGTATAAAAAATAAATTCCTCCAAATCAAACTCTAGCAAAATGACTCAGTGCTCTACACACACTCCCTAGGGAGAGGATGAGAGGTATCATGAACTATATGTGACAGATGTTATCAGAGTGCTTAAAACTCTACTGAAAAGCAATTTCATTATAGTGTTGATAGTGACTTGCAAATCAACAGAGAGAATTATGAGCAAAAACTAACCTCTGAATATGTCTACATATCCCTTCTGCATAAATTTTAATATTCATATGAATATTTTCAATACATACCAGACACATATTTTGCAAAATTTAAACCTAGTAGTTTATAAAGAATTTTTAAAGTTACTTTGGAAAAAGTGCTCAGAATCAATCTGATTAGATTTGTTCAGTACCTGAGCCTATATAAAGATGCTCAATTTTTAGACTTAAAAATATACATTTTTAATAAACTCCCCTGTATTTCATAGGTGCTGAATAATACTGTTACCCTATTATATGTCTTTGTCTTGTATTACTTTTTGGATACTGAAGAAAACAGCTTTTAAATGACCTTTTACTTTTTTTTTCCTAATTTGATTCTAATTTGCTAATGCTTTCTTAGTCCAAAAACCCAACAAATTGTTATGTTGTTCTAAAAACCAGAATTGGTTTCAAATAATATGTTCATGAAAAATATACTCTTCTATTTCCTTTGAACTTTTTGGATAATTCTTTTCTAATCAGCTATTGTAGGCTGGAACACAGAAAGGTGAAAGCATTCTAGAACTTTTTTGTTACACTGCCAAAATGCTTCCTGAGGAGGTCTAATTAAATAGCTCAATGTTAACACTGTATTTCTAAGATACTCTGGGAAGAATATTGACAGGATAGTGAGTGAAGAATTTAAATGTGACTTCAGGTTAATTTTGTCATAGATTAGAAATATGGGATATTTTCCCTCACGGGAGAGTGGAAACATTATAAAATTACATAAAGGAATGATTTGGTCATCACTAAGAGTGCATTTATGCTTTAATATTAAAATGTTGTGTTCAGAAATAAATCTTAATCGGACGGAGATAGTATCTTTGTTGATAGATCAAGGCATAATCACATCTATTCAATGAGCTTTGGATTAGAGCCATGGTGAAGTATGTTTGTTTTATTTTCTCTTTTTTTAAAAAGCACTGGTAAAATAATTTGGATGTCAGTCTAACAATTAGGCTTTCTTGAACACTTGAATTGATATGCACAAAAAGACGTTTCTGCACTCTAGCTCAATGCTATTGGTGTATTTATGGTTTCCAGTGGAAATTTCAGAGGGAAAATTAAAAGCCTACGAAATACGTTTTCAGTGAAGGCATGAATGTTCCACATAGGAATCTTATGGTCTTGAATAACACCATTGAGGGTACTCCATCAGGACAGCTGACAGTCCAAATAAAGAACATTACCAAACACATATGAAATGATAATTATGCAACTGTCATTAGACAAATCAGTAGGTAGTAGAAGAAAACTCTAAGTGACAGATGGAAACATTCTTTTTCTTTTCCTTCCTCCATTTCCTTTTTCTTCCCTTTCTCTGCCTAGATGAGACATTTTTTACTCTGGAATTTCCTGGGAAAGTAGGGCATTAAAAATAAAGATGAATCACTTTCTCTTAACTTGAGTTCTGCAATGCTTTGTGAATTTAACCATAACAGGTAAATAATGAACAACGTTGTCCTGTGATGGACTCTCTTTTCCTCTCTTGAGAGTAAATATACATGTAATCATTCTATGTCTGGCTGTGCACAGAGAAAGACAAAAGTAATTGTAGAAATAGAACCAAACAACATTTTCTGGAGAGATTTACATGGTTTTATGAAAGGGACTAATGTCTTTCTGAAGTAAAAATCTCTGCTGAGATGACTTCCTAGCTAGTTTACAATGTGTATTTCCTTTTATTCCTCTTGAGACACCAAGCCATTGTCCAATACCTTCTGCTTGTTACTGTCCAATCAATATACAACCAAATAGGGTGAGGCATCTGGATTACCTCTGTAGATGGCTTTGGCCCCTTTCCAGGATTACTTATCCTGATTCAGTGAATTGAGTCAACAGTCCTCAAGGAAGATCATGGAAATTTTTTTATTGATTCCAATATGTTCTTCACACCATTCAGTTCTTCACAGTACTCAGAAAACCTGACTTGAAGTCTGAGTGTGAGAACAGTAAGTGTTAATGAGGTTTTGATCAAATCCCTTTCTAAGCTTTTTCCCTAATTGAGGAATACTTTTTAATATCCAACACATGTTGCAGTGCAAAAACAAGGCAAAAACTCTCTCAGAATAGGTAATGAAATATGTCTCCTATTTGCTTCATACATTTTTGGAAAAGATATGAGCCTCACAGAGAAGAAATGAATTGTGTGAGAAAGATAACATATTCAGTTCCCTATGCTAGTAAGCTCTAGAAATATTTAAAAAAGGACCATTTTCAAGGGGCTCCCTATAAATTTTCCTTTTATTTTGGTCAAGTTTTATAGATATATCCTTCTCAAAATTTAGATTTTTGGTATAATACTTTTTTTCATAGGAACTCATCACAAATTCACTGTATAGCTGAAGTTTTCTATCTGTCTTCTGTGGGTAGACACATGAGCACAAATACAAATTTATATGGTTAATATGAAAGAGAAAATATAATTTTGATTGTTTCATATATGTAGTATTATAGAAATAATAGCTATATATCTATTTTCCACCTCTTCCTTACCACTAAAAAAAGCATACATGTGCATACAGGCAGACACATTAGTACTAGAGAACAAAAACTTAGTTTTCCTTTTTCAATGTCTACATATATTTGAGACATTAATATATTGATACATAACTAATTTTTTAGTTATTTTTAAACATACTGTTTCTTATTCACTCTTAAGTTTTGTGGAAAAGTAATGTGAATGTTTATTTATTGCAATTTAAAAATACCCATAGCATGCAATTTTTTCCGATTGCAATAATTCCTTTTGAATGCTTCTTTTATATGGCTAGCTGATATCTAGAACCTATATTCATTTTTAGGATCAAAATTCATCTAATGGATGATGAAGATTAATTCATCATCTTCATATCTCCATGAAATGGAGAGGTGACACTATTTTTGATACAAAAATAATTTAATGATGACTCAATTTTTAAAATGGTCTTTACAAGCTATTCTTTAAGACAAGAAAATATTAGTAAATTACTCGACTTTAGGCATAAAAAGGGAATATATTACTTTTTAATGCTATAATTGCTGCTTCATATTTTTCTAGATATATAAATGTACCTGTAGCAAGTAGTAAACATATTTTCCAAGATGTCCCTGAGGATTAGATCAAATCATGATCTGTGTTTCAGGAAACATAACTGATCACAGTATTACAGCAGCATGCTGATATCATCCTATTTTTTAAGTCATGTTCACAAACTAATGAAGTAGGAGTAGAATTAATGGATGACGTGCCTAAATATTTGCCTGAATTGATCTGTGGCTGTTTGGAAAGGTAGATTTATTGATCTTTTTCATCATTTCAGCCTCAGAGAACTGCTCAAGATAACATCAGATCTCAGATTGTCAGGACAGAAACTAGGGCTGACAAAGTGATCTGTCTCCTGCCCTCTTTTACCTACTCAAATTTTCAAATAGATTGAAAACTATATTAAAAAAAATTTGAAATTTTCATTTGTATTATTTCAGTTAGCTTCTTAAATGGTTAGCTAGAATTTTAGTATTATTTAATTATTAGTTTATTGCCACATATTTTTTACAAACCTAAGTATAAAATGGCAGTAAATCCCTTCATGAATGTATAGGTGTCTGGTCAGTGAATAAACTCAATATTTCATTTCTACATTATAAACCTATATTCCAAATTATATTATATCTTCCCTTTTATGAGTTTATTTTGGAGTCAAATCAGTTTCTTATACAGCAACAACACTTTATTTTAAGTTTATATATAGTTCCTTTGATAGCTGAGGTGTAGAATGCCTCCTAAACGTAACACTTGATGTGTGGTTTAGGTCATGGTCTTGTAAAAAATACTCTTTGAATCATTTTTGACAGTTTTATAAGCCTTCTTATATCAAAGCCATCAATGAAGCATGCCTCATTAATTGTGTGAACATCTATTGCCCTTCATGTATAAGTTTCAAAGTTAGAATTCAGGTTTTTCCTTTCTGCAGTGGCATGAAGGTACTTGTCTTTCTACCAAGTGTTGCTCCACGAGAAAATGATTCATAGCTTTTCCACAGCTTTATGAGAAGTTACTTACATGTCTTTTAAAAAAATGCAATTGACTTATGCAGTTAAAAAGGAAAATTGTGAAAAATATTGCCTATCCGTCATTGGTTGAGAAAGAAAAGCTGAAGTGCATCCCAGAGTGTGGGCCTAACTTTGGAATGTCAGCCCAAACCTCATCCTCCTGTGGGGATAAAACAACATGGTTGTGTCAGGGTCTCTCTCTCTAGCTGGTCAGAGTGACCTCGAGAAAGGTTCAAAAGTTTCTTTTCCCAGCCCGGTGCTTGAAGAAGGAGTCAGGGCTCTTCATTTTTCGGTCTCAAGGTTGTTTATTACATCTTATCTATAAAATTCTTTCTCCCTGTCCAGCCGAGATCCGTTCAGCAGGACAGTCAGAGGCACTCCGCCCTCCCCCAGGGCGGTGTTATCTTTATATACTACAAACTACGTGTACAATATTTACAGTTGTTCTCCAATACCTATCATCTACGCTAGACAGTGAGTTTCTACTCTAGACCAATCTAAAAGTGCCAACATCACCAGACAAGATGGAGGTAGAGAAGAAGAAGAAAGGCTAGACACGCCCAAATCCCTCCATCTTGTCACCAGAAACCCCTATACCAAAAATCCTAAAACCTACATTTACACTCTGTGAATACTTATCCCTATACCATCTAAACTGCCATGGCCTCTATCTCCTCATGCAAAGGTGCCAAGCTGTTCCATGGCCTGCACTCGAACCCGCTGGTGTTCTGGGCTGTGTGCCAGGGTCTCTGAGCCCCCTGGCAAGGGTCCCAGGAAACTCCAGACTCCCAGAGGTAGGTCCTGAGTTCCGACATGGTTGTAGATCCCAAAGCTGAGAAGACCTGTTAGATACCACAGTCAAGGCTGGGAAGACAGCAGGAGCAGAGTCATTCTACACAGAGTCTTCATTCTGTGAATGAAGAATCCCCTCCACTAAGTATCTGAAAGACCAATATAGCTAGAAAATCAAAGAGCATGTTGTCTCAGCAGCGCTTGCCAATTATGTTCTTTCTTAAGAAATATCTAAGAATAGGTAAAAATATAGTCCCATATAATGCAACGTAATCTAGTATAAATATAGGTGGGATGAGAAATTTGGGAAGAAGATACTATCAGTTTAATCAGGCACTTTAAAAAATATGTGAAATAGATAACATGATAGATTCATAATTACTTTAAAAAATATATACAACAGCTTAAACCCAGAGGAATACTTAGTAAACATCTATCACTTTCTAAATGCAACCAAAACCTCAAATTCTTTTAAATTAAAGCAAATTGCATAGAAAGAGCAAATAGTGACAGCAATAATTATAAATTTCTATATTCATAGAAAACTGGGGATTCATAATATCAAATAATTTCCTAAAACATGTACAGTGTATGCTAGTTTTCAATAGCTATAAATTCAAAAATTATATCCACTTATCCTTTGTTTACCAATCTTTGTCATTATAAATAAACAGAAAAGCTGCAAACATATATTAGAGTTGAAAAAATACTGAAACCCCACCACTTAATTATAAATAAAATATAAACTTCATTATAATGAAGGAGTTTAATGGACTATCCTGCAGCCTTTGCTTCTTCAGATAGACACCTCAATTTTTTTCCCCATATATTTGAGATAGGACATAACAAAAAAATTTTTGCCTTTAGTGAAACTGTATGTACTACATTTCACAATTCTTTTGACATCTCAGGATGGTTTAATTGAAACAAACCTTCATATGAAAGCATAAGATAGTCTGTCTTCTGTGGAAGAAAAAATTATTCAAGTCTGGTTCAAAACAGAAATGCTGTTGGTATTTCTGAATAAGTATAAGAAAATGTATAAGTTATTTAATGTTAGAGTTAATGACATAAAACAGAATCCTAAAACTGTGGGAAACAAAACATAGGTTAACATGAGATTCAGGGCAAATGTTGTCACTACTGTAAGTTGCTTATTGGGTGGTTTTAATTTGTGTAATTTTTTACCATGAAAAATGAAATATAAGGCTTGAAGGCTTTTCCTAATCTTTTAAAAAATGAGACACGAGGCTGTGGACTTTAATAGCTATTTCAAAACTAAATAACCAATAGGAATAATTTTGCACTGAACTTTGAATGGATGGAAGATCTGTCTTCCTCCATGCTTCCAAAAATTTACCACCAACTCAGACACCCAGGTGACATGCTGAGGATGGACCCAAAGCCTGCCCTGCAATGTTCTGTTCTGATAATTTGGATACATTGACATTCCCTTTTGGAGAGTTGACTCGAGTAAAAGACCTTGCCTAAAGATGCTACAGGTTTGAATAGTCAAAACTGGGAGGAATGACACTGAGTGCTGAGACCTTTGATATAATTTTCTTGGCATGGAAGGGCCATTCTCTGTCTCTGGCTTCACTTTGGGAGAGGAAGTTTCTTAGAAGCCAGTATAACTGGGGCTTGTTCTTCTTGCAGTAATGGAGGCTAATTTCTTCTTTAAAAAAGCCTTGAGAAATTGTTAGTCTGCATCTAGTAAGCAAATTATTAACTTAATTATTTATATTTTTGTTTGGTTGACTTGTTTTTGTTTTGGTTTTAGGGTTTGTTTGTTTTGGTTTGGTTTTGGTTTTTTTGTTTGTTCTTGGTTTTGTCATTAATATTTATTCAATTAAATTACTTTTCCATTTTGTTTGCGCTTAGAGAAAATGGTCACTTGGCAGAAAACAAGCCTACTGACTCACCAGCAGAGTGGAGAAAGGATTTATGGTATCTAATTCACACACTCTCAATCAAAAGGGTCAAAAAGGTATGAATAGAATGCAGGTTGTAAAAGATCAAGTGGAACTTGGGAAGTAAATGCATATTGAAGACTAGTGGAGCCAAAGGCTAGCACTCTTAAAACAGATGTTTTGAACTGATTTTTTTTTTAAGATTTGAGTAGTGTAAATATTTTTTATACCTGTAAAGAATATGGTTGTAGTGTCTTACTATTCAAAGGAAGGACTGACAGACGTAATAAAACACAGTAAGTCAGGAAATCTTTCTGTTAGCACTGTGGAAGCATACTTTAGAAAATCAAAAGCAGTTGGTCGTGTTGCATTTTGCTTGACCTCTGGTAGCTTCACCACTCTTACAGAGTGCTCCCTCAGTCTATGAAAAGAGGATTTCTATCTATGAAAAAAAGCATTCTTTTCCCCCACAGACAACTGCAAGTCAATTCTGTTTTAATGGCAAAAAGAAGTGAGTGAACAATTTTGCACTCAGTGTATGCTGGCTTGACATTGCCCCAGGGTTTTGTTTCAGGCTAAAAAGCAGTATGCAAGCAAGGAATGCTTTTTATAAAATGCCCCCGTCTTTTACAACAATGACTCAAACTAGGAAAACAAGAAGATATGTGAATGAACATTGCTCTGAACACTGATCTTTTTCTATCATATTCTTTTTCTGATACTTCTGAATTTCCAGCTATTGAACAATGTCCAATTTCCAGTTTTCCTGGCTTTGCTTGTTTAGTGCATAGAATGAGAGTCTAGAGTTGTATTAAACTTGATGGAAGAAACAGGTGCTTTAGAGAGAAAATAGTTTTATCTCCTTCATGAGAAACAGGAAAAACAGAGATGTTCTTACTTTAAATCAATGGCTCAATTTGTGTATTTTCAACCTCTGGGTATATTTTAAACACCTAATGGGGTTGGACTGTCTAACGGAAAGGCAGGTTAAGTTTATGAACCTAAGAAAGTCCTTGAATTTGGTCCTTCAGGTGCTTCACAATCTATTGGCCCATTGAATTAATAATAAAAAAAACAAGGCAGTATTAGGTGAGAAAGGGATATTCTACATTTAATTAGAAACCTGAGTTTTCTGAAGATGGATTAGTAGAAAAATGGGAGACAGAGTTATTTATCAGCCAGCAGGTAAGTGCTCCCATGACCACGTTATGAACACATCAAAGCCCTAAGACTGGTCTCTTAAAGTCTTCAAGAGTATCTGCAGGTCTGCTTGCAATGACATTCAAAGTGAAGGTGTTCAGTTGCATATGGATATATTAAAATGTATTCAGATGAAAAATGCATCTGAATGACAGGGATATGGACGTGTTGCAGAAGGGAAAGAAACTAACTCAGAGGAATACTATATTATTTTTAAATTATTCACTCAACTGTGGTCAATATGAAATAGCATTGCAACAGCCCATGTGCCAATATCCCACAAGTCATGGAAGAAATATTTGACTTGAGGTCGGTAGTGGCAAGTGAATACTTGATTTTGACTGCTTGCAGTTACTGAAAAAAAAGAAGGTATTGATCAAAGATAGCTAGTTTAGTAAATTTTAGGAAAGGAAAACAGTTTTCTTTGTGTTTACCTAAAAAAAAAAAAAAAAGCTTTGTATTTCTTCTGCAATCTTTAAATGGTATCTTGTTATTGAACAGAAAATCAGAAATACCAAAACTGAAGTGGACTATTGAAAAAGGATTTGACAAAACAATTACATTTTTAGCTTTTCTCCTCCAGGAAATTATGCATTACACAAATTTGTTGAAGTCCCATAAAACTTCTTAAAGAGATTAAGCTTTCCTGTAGTTTCCACTACACTAAAAATAACTACACTGATAATAATATGCCTAATGCTCCAGCAGATAAGATTGGGATTGTTATTACTCATATGACATCCTACACATTCCAGAAGAGTTGCTTTTCATAACCATTCTATCATGTACTCTCCCTAATTTATTTGGAGGAAATATCTTTCTACCATTAAAATGAAATTCACTACTTGACTGAAAATCTACATTTTGAGCTAAAACAGATGGAGCCTGTTCTACCACCCACGAGCGTCTTTCTCCCCATCTAGAATAGCATGCAAAGCTTATGTGATGCTCATAAGATCATTTGAATGGCTGCATTGATCCTTCTCGCTTGGTAAAGACACTTACAAGAAAACATTATCTTTTCTAGTTTCAGTCCTGAAACTAACAGCTCTCCATTTCTTCAGGGCCTATAAAAAGCCAGGCTCAGAAATCAGTAAAATATTTTTTCCAGTCTATTATCCCTTCTGCAGTTACATACAGGCTCATAAATGCAACAGAAGTGACAGAAGCAATTAGTAGATCTCAAAACAGTCATCATTCTTTAATATGGTATGGATCTTTAGAGCTGGTTTTTTGGTTTTTTTTTTGATAAATCAATATTTGAAAACATATAAATCTGTCTTGGACATGTAGGCATGCTTTTTAAAGATTTCAAGTCTCAAAAGAGGCAGATTGTACAGCTGCCTATTTAGGCAATCTGATGGAGGAAGATCCACCTTGGTGCTGAATTCAGCCTCAGGTTTGGCGAGGTTCAGGAGCACAGCATGAAAACATATAATGGACTGGCAACCACTGATGTAAGCAGAGACTGTTTTCTGGTCATGGTGGAATCAAGGGAATTTGAGGTTTTCATTACTTTGCAGTACCAAGATATTGATTTGGAGATAATGGCAACAGAAGAAATATAGCAATTTATTTCGCAATGACTTGATTCCTGGCTTTATTAAAAAATGGTTATATTATATCAGATCTCAGCAGAAGTTAGATGGCTAATCTATTGTGTGTTTTGTTCTCTGCATTTTCTTACTGCTCTTTTATTGCTATATGTGCTTAGGATATGTAATACTTGCAGTTCTCTAGAACTATTTCACTTTTGACTTCCAGTTGCTGGAATTTTATCTTCAGCTTTTAATATTTTAATAAGGCAGACTGATTTTAAAATATCTGTCCTAATAATATCTATCTAGTCTGTGAGAACAATGACCTTGACCAACAATGGCAGGTTGGATATTAAAAATCTGAGTTGAAATCTGATGTAATTGTATTTAAATCTGAGGATTTTTTCAGTTTTCTTTTGCTTTAGCTCAATACTATCCTTCCTGTATCTGTGATTATGTCTAGTTGATTCAAATTTACTTCAAAGTTGTTTTATTTTATCTACAATAGTTTTATGGAAGAGACAAATAATATTTAAGACTGAGCATGTTATATAAAATGTAGGTAGAAACAACGTAGTTTAATCACAAAAATATGAAACTAGTTTGGGTGTGTCATTGGTATGGGCACATCAGCTTCTTCTACCTACCTGGCCAACTTAACGATATATATCCTCTTTCAATGCAAATTTACAATCAGAAAGACACTGAAAATAAGGCAACATTAAGGATGGCATGCTTTATCTAATTATCGTCTAAAAAAGCTGCTTCTGCAACATCAAGATATTTTTAGACATTCCTCTAAATTCCTGAATTTCTGCTGTGCTCTTTTAAAGACACCAGCCTGTTAGAGCATGCAGCAAGTATATTTTCATGGTATTCTCGCAGTGTGGACACTGAGGATAGTTCTGAGTCAGTAAAGGGATTTAGACTTTCTGAAGGATCTTATATAAGCATAAGATTTACAGTTTAGAGATGCAAACAATATTCAGCCCAAAGCCAGGCTACCCTACACTGAAAAAATGTTCCTGTGTAATTGGTTGAAACTTCTCAGTCTCTGAGTTAACCTAACCTCAATTAAACCTTCCAGTTCCCTGCAGTGTATTCTCTTGTGAATAAAATTAATATTAGTCTTAATCTTCATAGAAGGAGCTCCCATAACATTAACATCTAAAAAGTTCACTTCAAAGTCCAGTGTTTATGGGGAAAGGAAAGGATTGAAATGAAAATCTCTGCAGAAGGATATGGGGCTAAAAGAGATCTTGAGTCTTCTACACGGGCAAGTCCTTCCTAGCTACTCTCTGTCAGTGAAATGAATCAAACAAGAAGAGTGAGCGTTGCCATAGAAAGCACAGACCACTCCAGCTCAGCTTGATAAAATACAAAGTTAGTCTATACACAGGTGAGGGATGGTGCAGACTGCTGCATCAGAGTGTGTGAAAAAGTAAGGCTCATCCTGAGAGTATCTTGTGAGCAAAGTATAAAGTCTTGCTCTGTTGTACAGTGACATGAGATTTCAGTTTCATTTCGTGGCAAAATCAGTGATACAAAGTTTTCTGTAAATGCATCAAATTATCTTTTTTTTTTTTGTGTGTGTGTTTGGTTTGCTTCTATTGAGATAGAATTGTCAGAATCTTGCTAATATACCTACACTGAAGGAACACAGAAACCATCAATGTACAGGATGAAAATCTTCAGGACAGAATTTTAAATACTTTAGTAATCACATCATATGTCACATAATATTAATGCACAAAAAGGGGGCAATTTCCACCTGTGCTACATTCTGAAAAAGTCCACAGATTTTGAGGTGAACACAACACTGAACCTATCAGACTTTCTAAATTGAGTACAAGTCTGTTAATACACAATTATGGAAGTTATCTACTTATTCACGGGAAAAAAAAAACAACTTCAGTCAGAAAAAATTTACCAAAGGATTAAGACATCCAAAAGAGTTGATCACAGAATCACAGGATCAGTGATGAAATTCTCATGACTGCCATAATTTTTAGTTTTGACATAAGAAATTAAAAACTGCTTCATAAATCTAGGTGCTGCAAGTCATTTGTGGTGTGATGTGTACTATATACAGAACAAATCCTCTACACATAGAAAGATTAAAAAATTCCTCACAACTCAAAGATAACTTCACATCATATTGGCTGGTTTATATGCCATGGGGGGCCTCCAGTCCATTAGCTCATAAATTGTAGAGACTTTTAAATTTTTAGCTCTTGTTTATGAATGAAATCATATTGGCTTCATAACTTGAATGCAAAAGCTGTTCCTCACCTGATACTTTGTAATTCCCTTCTCTTTCCTTCTGTAGATTTTTATGATTAAAAAAATGAACAATTTTATTTACTAAATTTACTCTGGAATTTATGCTGGCATTATTTCAGAAACTTTTCTGAATTTAGTCCTCTAGCAAGTGAAACACCATGTGTTATCAGGGTTAGTTGAAAACAGAGAACAAAAGAGAAACAAGCAAATGGTTCCTAAAACAAAGAAGAATACAGATGTTGTGTCATGGAAAATGAAAATGTTTGCATTAATTGTTTAACTAACCTATATAAGAATCAAACACTTGCTTTGGGCTGATGGAAAACAACCCCTGTCAGAAAAGTATTGAATACAAGAAAGGAGAAAAAGTAACCATTAATGTGTACTTATATACTCTCCAAACTGTAAATTGAACACTGAAATTAAATACGTTCTTCTCTAGAAACAGGTGAGGAAAAGTGGTTGAAAATGTTCCAGATACTTTCTGTCAATGATGACCTATGCCTTTTTTGCTAACCTGCCTTGCCCCTGTACTTAACTCTGCTCTACCTCAATTTCCAACATATAAACTTGAAGAAAATAAATATACCAAGGTTGTGGTCTGAAAGGCTCTCTCTTGGCTACTTGATTGTCTTGTTTTAGGAATGGTAACACTGTTTCCTCCTTCAATCCCATTTTACTCTTTCACTCAGTTCTTGCTTTACTTTTTAGCCTCAGTGGTATTGAGAGTTAAAACTGCAGGATCGACATTGCAAACATCAAACATTGAAAACTATGATATGAACAACAGTCTTAAAAGCACATAACAAGGGAATTAATTTGAGTTATTTTAGTTGACCTCTGGTGTTTGGATTCTCAGGATAGACCTGGGTTATTTTTATCTACAGAAAGAGGTGGTTCAGAAAATAGCTTTGTACAGTATTTATGAATTACACTGTGATGTTAGCTGTTTTTTTTTTTTTTTTGTGTGTGTGTGTGTGTGTGTGTGTGTGTGTTTGTGTGTGTGTGTGTGTGTGTAAACCCTTCTGATGTTCTTGTTATTACAAAGCTTGAGTTGAACTGTAAATTGAAATATTTATGCAAAAATCCCATTAAAATATGCTAAGTCATCTTCAGGGTCGGAGCTCCCATGGCTGTCCTGGTGTCATTGAGCTGCAACATCACCTCCTCAAAGACAATGAGAGAAACTCCCAGGCACTCTTGCACACATTCACCCACACAACATAAGGATGAAGTGGGTGTGGAAAGTGCCACTCTTCATACTTCTTACAAGTGGCCCATATACTGCACTGGAAAAATCCTGTCCATGACTGTAGGAAAACAGGAAAGATGAAGCTCATTAAAATGAAAGAGCTATCACAGATGCATGTAAGAGGATCAGAAAACAAATACTAGGCACACATACCTCACTGTGATTCAATTCTCTCATTTTCCTCTTCACAAAATACACTGCTCTTCTTTTTAATTTTTTTTCTTTGTCCCTTTAGAGAGCACCTGGAAAGCAAAAATGAGACATTCTTCTAGTGATTAACTGGCAACTAGACAAAATTGCTGACAAAAGTTTTTGAAAATATCTTCTGATTTCATACATCTCTGTTCTTGAGATCCAATTTAATATTCCTCAGAACACCATGTTTTCATAATCTTGAATATTTCTTCTCATAAAGAGCCCTTAATATGCCTCTTAGATCACCTCAAGGTGCTTTTACTTGCGCATGAGAAAATTAAAGCATCCAAAATCAAAGAGAGAGCAAAGACTAAGCTGTGATGCTCAAAGCTTGCAGCATGATTGCTACTTCTCTGTGCTCAAGAAAAGAAGGCAGCACTGGCAGTGATTTTTCTAATACAGGATTTTTTCACCCTGTGCATCTCTTTCAAATGTGTCGTTCAGATGTGTTGTTCAGATGCAGATGCAGAATCTGTTTGCCCTTACTATTCACTTCATGGGAATTTATTGTGTAGTGTGATTGATTTTCACCACTTTGTATCTATTGTCAATAACCCTCCCAGGTTTGCTGTGGAGTAATATACTCCAGGCCAGATGTAACCTGTTGTATACTGAGCTGATGTAATACTTGAGTACATACTATTGTCACTGTGCAGTCATTTAAATTGTGGGTGAGTCATGAAATCACTTTTTTCTTGGAAAAAACAGGTATATTTCCCACAATTACTTTATTCAGTAATTTGCTGTTCTGCACTAATAAGCACTTAAATATTCTGAAACAGGAGAAATAAAATTTGCAGTTTATGAACAACCATGCCTTTCAGGACAAAAAGCTAATAATTAAGGGGCTAGATTATGAATATTTTCTTAATACTGAAAAGTACCTATTTATGGAAGCGACTATGTCTCAGCTGAGCGTGTGCACACAGGGGTAAAATCTATGTTGTTTAAGTGATGTCAGTCTGCCCCTGCAATTTTAAAGGTTATTATACAGCTAATGAGGACTAGCAAGTCATGATGTGACAGAAGTCTTTTGCTCTGCAGCTGACACTAACTTGCCAAAAGGTACTTGATTAATTATAACATTGTAAGATAATGCCTTGTGAGCCCATACCAGGCAAATTACTCTTCACGGAGCACTGACAGAGCATCTCTCTTCCACCTATGTAATTTATTCTAAGTGCAACAGTCACAGGAAACACACAGCCTCCTAAAATTATAGCTGTGAAATGACAAACACAAAGCCAACTAGATTGCAAGCTTGAAACCATTTCTCATGGGGTGTAATTATAATCACACATCAATCCCCCAGAAGGAATAACATGCTATGGAAAAGCCAATGCAAAACTTCATTATCTGTCACCTACGCTAAAACATACTTCACCCTTTCTGATTACCATTTTTTCTTTTCTCATATATTTGAAAAAAAATAAAAACCCACAACAGTTCATACCTTGCAGCAATGTTTCTATGTTGTGACCTGAGTTATGCCTGCACTGGTTTCCAACAGGCTTCAAGTTTTAAATAATATGTAATGGCAGTTCTGTATTTTCAGAGGTAAGAACATATAAAGTTTCTGTCATTCAGCATTTTAAAAAAATGACCCCTCCCAAAACAAAACCAGAAAAGAACCCGGGAAAGATATTGTTATGACATTGCAATGTAATTTTTTAGCAGGTCAGAATGACCTGCCCAATTCAAAAGGGAAAAGAAAAACCTGGAGTATTCAGAGCTGCTAAAATAAAATTTAAAGCCTCTAGAAATGAAAAGCATTAGACATCCTTATGTCACTATTATTAGGAAACAATTTTTCTTAGATGGCCTAAGAAGGAGTAGACCCTTGGGGTGAAGCTGAAGTCACAAGTCTTTTTAGTAATTAATAACTTCCCTTCATGAAGTACATCTGGATAGAAAGAATCATATTGTTTCTCATCATAAGTATTAATTTTCACAGTGTGAGATGTCTGCAATGTGGCAATTGAGCAGGAGAAAATTTTGTCTAAGATCACAAAACAGCTGTCATCATCACTAGGCATCCAGAGACTTTTCACCATTAAACTCTTTCATGTTGAAGAGGTCCAAAGCATTCTATAAAAGAAGGGAGAAGAAGAGTAAACCACTAGAAAAAATGCTAGATATGCTTTGCAAATTAAAGATTGTTTTGTTAGATAACAGCACTCAGAAAATGTATAAAGGACCTTGCAAAAGAAAACATAATAACACGAAAAACCCTATCAGAAATCCAAACAAGTAGAGAGAGAAATGAGATTTGACGCTAAGCTTATTTAGTGTATCAGTGAGTTTATTGAAATGGACTTATCTCAGATCTTAGGTAATGGAAAAAATTTTAATATGAACATTAAAGAACTACAATGCTATTAAGAATCTTTCTGAATCTGGCTGAATTCATGCGCCACACAGACTATTTTGTGCTCCAGTGACAACAGACATTGTTCTAACAATGAGTACCTGCCTTACTAGGAGGTGTAATTGTCCATAGTGCCACTCAGAAAGAGAATCTAATGGAAATATTTGAGTGGATTAAATAGTTTCTCTTGGTATTAAAATACAGCAAGCAGCCAGTGAAGGTAAACATGTGAGAAAGGTTAAATAAAATGGAGGCCTAAGCAGTGCATAGTAATTAAATTCACAAGCCACTCAATTCTTGCAGAGAAAAGTAAAATAATTTCTAGAGTTTATGACGCGGTAGTGGAATTATACTCCTGTGTTCATTATTTTCAGGTTAGTCTCCAGTTAATACATCATTGGTGATAAAGTGTCATGTAACATTCTCACTTGTAGATCACATTAACAAGATCAATCTTTTGCTAATGTAGAAGTACTCTCAGAAATAGAGATAAATTATCCCTGGAAAAACACAGGGCTTATGTGGTAGATATGTATATTCCATGGGTTTTTCTTAAGTGCCATAGGAGTATTGATGAAATTTGTCACTAAAACCCGCCTCAGTTACTTTTAACCTTGTAGAGGACTTCAGACAATGTGGCTGATATTTCCTACATTTTGTTTTCTTTGGGAATTTCAGCATATACGATTCATTATAGAAACGGATAAGTAACAAAAACATATCAATATTTAAAACTATGCATTATTTCCTGGAATTGCCTTGGTCTGGCAGTTGAAATTTGTCACAGACATAGGCCACACTAAACAATTTACAGCCTTGTTTTAGGAAGAAAATATGTTTGTCAAGATCTGGGGATCTGAGAACTGTTGTACATGCATATTATAGACTGTGCTTTAAGTGAAAAAGATTGACCCAGAAGTTATGTTATCCTAGGAGTACAATTGGAAAGAGAGCTAGTGAAAAGTTTCCACACACCAAAATTGAAAATATTTCATTTTTAGCTGCTAAATGTGTATTTGGAGCAAGTATGGATGCCCTATTTTGCAGAATGTCTTGCAGAATGTGTACTTGCAGACTAGTTTTACCAAGTTGCACACAAAATTGCACATGTGGCCATGTACCTCTCTCACCCACAAGAAGAAATTATTTCCTTTTTTTTGACCTTCTTTTTAGGCAGGTCTCTGACAATAAGACATTTCTGTGACTATATAATCAGGTCATACAAGAATGTGATACTTAAATGTTAAAAGCTTTTGTTAAATTTCAGCTCATATGCTTATTTCTCCGTGTTTCTCTTATCTGCATCATCTCAGGGAGTATGGCACTCCATTTGGCAAATTAAAAGAAAGCGTTTAAAGGGATAGGATACCTGATGGGAGATCCAGGTACCATCTTAGACAGAATATCCTAGCTATCCACATGTAGAAGATGTGGAAATTGACATCTACTTACATAGCTGTGCATGCTTTCTCAGAAGGGACTTGTATTTGCAAATTGCACAAAAAAGCCCACTTGATGGTACCTTCAACTCATGTTATTTTAAAAAGAGAAAGTCAAAAAGAGATTTAGCATGACTTCAATAAAACAGGAAGGGCTTGGTGAAAAAGAGAAAGAAAGAGGTCACAGAAATCACAGTTTATTCACTGAGATGCTATGAATCTCAGGGAAAAAATGTTCAGCTTACATCCTTTGACTCCAGTCAACATCAAAACTTGATTTCTGCATCTATGAATAACACATTATTAGCAAGCAGTGAACAACAGTTTCAAAATCAATTTCTGCAATTCTATGGATAAACTGGACCATAAGACTCTTACAAAATGCTAGTAAACCCACTTTTTAAGTATTCTTCTAGGAGTAATCTACCCAGGCTCTGATCCAACAGATGCACTCAGAGCTCTGCACTCTCTCTGCTCACACACTGCCTCACTGCAGGCATGGCTCACAGATGCCAGTTCCTTCTCCAGAGAGGATGGATTGCCCCATTTATCCTGTTTCCTCTCCATGCTAGCATATGGCCCTGCAGCTGCCCAGAACTCACCAACATGCTGGTGGGAAAGCTCCTGCTCCCCCAAACACTGTGGGGTGGAGGTCCCCCATGTTGCTGCACACTGCCATCAGCTGATTGTCAGCTTCCTCATTGATAACTTCTTCAGAGAATAGTTGACTTTGGTGCAAGTATCCCCGTCAGTGGGAACTTGGGGTGCTGGAGCCAGGGGCTGCCCTCCCACTCCTTCCAGGCCACTTGCTGCTCCCACTCCCTGCCACACAGATGAGGTGTTATGTATGGTGCCCACTGCCACACAGGGCTCCCAGGCTGCTCACACAGCTCTCAAGAAATTGTGGGCTTTAGAGAAAGGTGGAATGAAATGGATAGAGGGCAGCTCATTTTGAGAGAGAGGGAAAATACTAACTCCCAAAGCAGACCAAAAACAGCAGTGGGAACAGTGTGAGTTAGGAGTCTCCAAATTTTCATTCACCAAGCAGGCTTTTCAGCTGCTGCAGTTTTTCAACATCATCTGCATCCTTGCCATGAGGCATCACTTCATAATAAGGTGACTCCTTTTGCATAAATGTGCTGTGCAGGGTGAGTAAAGCTGGTAGGAGCTCAAGTGAAAAGCTGCCTTTTGGGACAGGATGTGCTTGCCATGTGCATTTAGTGAGAGATATATGTTGTCAACATTTCAGTGGTAAATAAGTAAAGGAATAATAATAATAATCACATTACCAATACTTCATGACTGTCCCAAATTACAGCAACATTAATTAAAATTACTCTGTAAGATATGAAATTTTAAAATCTGCCTCTTGTGCGCTCCCATGAAGTAAACTCAGAAGGTTTACAGAGGGAACATACTCTGAGCTGGCAGCTTCATTCTAAATACAAAAGGGAGATGAAAGCAGTAGCTATAAAGAATTTTCAGAGCCTCATTTTATAATTATTTTGAAATCTTAGATAACAGTAAAAACAAAAGCGAGATACAGAAGCTGTCCACATGCATTACAAGGATGGGTTAATTCTGTTCCTATGATGTACCTTATCAGAGTTTTACAAAAATACCTTTCTATACAGAAATGTCACTCCTCAAAAAAAAAAAAAAAAAAAAAACAAAGGTCAGCTGACAAGCTCTGGCTTTTTTATACAGGATCTTTAAATTTTTTTAATCCTTTGATTTTATTTAATTAAAGTGATATATATAATTGTCAGTCCTCTTCTTTTCTTGGTACTCTTCTGCCTTGAATTGAATAGTCACACCAATCAATTACTAAAAGAATTTGAATAGTCTTTTTAGAAAGTGTGGCTGTACTTTGTACTCTAAAGCCCAACAGAAAGTCCATTTAATTGCTGAAATGGAGAAAACAAGGGTCTGGTAATTTCACCATAAATACAGAAAGTTTTAAAGGTTGTAGGTACACTTCAATAGCCATCATTAACCTGATTTAAGGAAAAAAACCCACAACTTTTCAGTTATATATATAGGATAAGTTTGAGCAGTATTTCCTCACTTATCCATTTGTATCTTTATCTCTACATTCTTATTTACAGCTCAGATTGTAAGTAATATGCTTCAAGTCCTTCTATGCCGTGTAAAACTAAAAGATAAAAATATATTGGGAAAAAAAATTTCTTGCAAAATGTCAGAACTTACATTTTTAGACAGCCTGAAAATCATCTGAACAAATGATTTACAAGAAATAATTTACTTGATTTTTTTTTTGTCGTTCTGAAGATTAACACAAAACTGTAGAATATGCTCAATAATGTACATAATTCACTGAGTACTTCGCAAAAATGTTTTTCATTGCAGGGAACATTCACATCAAATTGCAGTCATTACTACTGTATGTGCAATTAAGACTGTTTAAATTTATATTACTTATGTTATAAAAAATGTGTATTGCATTTTATTTCCATATTCTCAGTTTGCAATCCTCATTGCCTACTGTAAGAGAAATATAATCCAGAATGAGATGCAAAGCTATCTGATCTTTGAGATGGGTCAAATTGTCAGTATCACAATTCAACATTAAAAGCTGAATTTATCATAGAAGCAATGTATGTTCATACTGTTTGTTATTCTTGATAGCCATATTTCTGTTTCAGATGCCATGTTACTCATGGAACTGTGAGTTCATAGGAGGAAAAATAATCCTGAAAATTCAAAGGGTTTTTTTTTCAGTTTAAAATAAATTATTTTTTTCTCCTGAATATATGTAATATTTATTACACTTACTACACAAGTGGATGAGGCAAAACAAAGACCTCTTTCTCAAGGTCACAGAAATCCATAACATTGCTGGAAAGACAAATTCCGGGTTTATCTTGTTTCTGTCTAGACATATGAAAGAAATATACTAAGTGAAAATACAAATTATGCATTAGATTATCAAAAATATTAAGGAAACCATAGGTAAGCTAGCTATAGGTATAGCAAGCACATAAGTATAACAAAATTTGAAAGCAAAGCTTGGCTGCAGAGTCCCACAAAATGTCCATTCCTCTGTAGATGTGAAAAGCTGTGATGTTTTACACATCATGCTATTAGGAGAATTAACAGGGTCATTCTACAGCCAAGTTGACTGTCATGGGTGTAATGCAGATCTAACAGTGCTTCAGAATACTTATGAATTATTTTTTGCTGGATTAACTGCACTAACTACATTTTTAAATGTCATTAGAAGAGTTAAACAAAAATAAATGTTTTAAAAACTCATCCTTCACTGAGCCAAGTCACCATCCTAAACCAACGTTCCTCTGTGAATTGCATGCAAATATAACATGTATACTGAACATGCATTGTTATATTACTGGATATTACTTATCCATTTCCTTATTATGCACTAAGTCAGAATTTGGAACTATTTTAAAAACATAGGGTTATAACCAGAGTTTATTCTTAGATAAGTTGAGGCCCACTCTACATCATCTGACAAAACCCTTGTTCCTTCCCTAATGAAGACTTTCACCTTGAATGACGCAGCAGGACTCCCTTTACTGGGGAAAAAATCAACTGTCTACAAGTCAAATTAAAAGTCATCATTTGAGAGGAGGAAGGGGCTATAAACAGTGAGAATGCCATGGAGAGGGACAAGATAGTGTTTAATCTAATGCATAGAGGTACCTTTCTGATTTGACATTTCAGTTTGAAATTCTCAATCTCAGCCAGATTTCTGCTGTCTCACAAGCCACTGCTACAAAGAGCAGGATATTTGACTGAAATCCTTAGGGAAAAAACCAAAACTCTCATGAAATTATTGGATAGTCTTTGTGCTTTCTGTAGCCTTTCATGCTGTATCTGTATTACAGAGCTCAGAATATTGTCTCCCTCAACTTCAGCAAGGCTTTTGGTGCTGTCACCCATAATATCCCAATAGGTAAGCTCAGGAAATGCAATTAGAGGAAAGGAAAGTGAGGTGGATCAAGAACTGGCTGAACGGCAGACCTCAGAGTGTCACGATCAGCAAAGCAATACCCAGTTGGAGGTGTAATTGGAGGTGTAGTCAGTGGTGTTTCAGTACTGACTCCAGTCTTATTCAAGTTGTT
Organism: Serinus canaria; assembly: GCF_022539315.1. Lineage (NCBI taxonomy): Eukaryota > Metazoa > Chordata > Aves > Passeriformes > Fringillidae > Serinus > Serinus canaria. The sequence continues at coordinate 83,710,082 of NC_066315.1, forward strand.
TATTGATGGCCAGGACAAAGAGATAGAACCTGAGCATGTTTGCTGATGGTACAAAACTGGGGGAGGGGCTCATACACTTGAAGGCTGTGCTGCCCTTCAGCAGGACCTAGATAGGCTGAATCGTTGGGCAAAGAGAAACCCAGTGAGATTCAACAAGGGCCAGTGCAGGGTCCTGCACCTGGGGAGAAATAACCCCAAGCACCAGCACAGATTGGGGCTCAACCTACTGGAGAGGAGCTCTGCAGAGAAGGACCTGGGAGTCTTGGTGGGTTGGAAGCTGACCATGAACCAGCAGTGCCCTTGTGGCTGGGAGGACCGCTGTTACCTTGGGGTGCAGCAGGAAGCAGGCAGTCAGCGGATGGAGGGAGTTGATCTTACTTCTCTGCTTGGCCTGAATAAGGCCACATTTGAAATGTGTGCAGTTCTGGGCCCCTCAGTAAAAGACTTAAAGAGAGAGGGTCCAGTGGATGGTCACAAATACAGTGAAGGATCTGGAGCATCCCTCATTTGAGAAGAGATGGAGAGACATGGGCCTGTTTAGTCTAGAGAAGAGAGAGAAAAGTCTTATTAGTTTAAATAAATATCTTGAAGGTGAGTGTTAAGAGAATGGTGCAAGTCTTCTCAGCGGTGTGCAGTGAGTGGATGAGGAGCAATGACCATAAACTAAAACACAAGTGGTTCTGTCTTAACATGAGGAGGAATTTCTTTACCTTACCTTGGCGTAGGGGTTGAATTAGATGATCTCTAAGGTCCATTAGATGAGGCCCCCTGTCAACCCTGATGATTCTGGGATTCTGTGATATGCACTACTCTCAGAGTATTTCCTGCACCCCAGTCTTCACAGGAGGAAAACAGCCCACTCCTGTTCTGAGTAGCAGCCACAGTGTACTGCTTTAATACATGCCCATGAAGGATAAACAGGAGACCACAATCCGCTTCTATGACAGGACCCACTTTAGCAGATAAATGATGGCTTGGAGGGTCCTCTCTACTGACAAATTTGTTCCCAAAAACATGTTTGGGTTTGACCACATAAAGTGGGAACAAATTTGGCAGTAGAGAGGACCCTCCAAGCCATCATTTATAATCTAGCTCTACTGTCTGGTACAACAGCTGTAATAAGAAAGAAATTTATGAGATAGTAAACAATCACAGAGAATGGAAAAAAGTGTTTCTCTTTTACACATTGGAGAAAAATAGCTAGAACATGAGGAAAAATCAAAGTGAAAAAGAATTTAGAGTTATTATTCTTTCACTGGAGATGTCCAAACTCTGCTAATCAAGAAGTCACATCACTAAAGCCTGGGATACGGGATACAGGTAGCTACCAGCTGCTGCCTCACTGCTGATGACCACTTCACATCCCTTCTTGTGGCTCAGCCTGTGCACTGCAGGTTGGGAGAGGTCAAAAGCCTCTTCCTTGGGCAAATAAGAAGAATCAGGCTCAATTTGAACTTGTAATTTTTCCTAATCTTCAGTAAGTTATTAGAAAAACAAGCATACAGTATCAAGTAAAACTTATTTTACGTTTCCTTACTGAACAATACAAAAAGAATTTTTATTCTAACTTATCTGAGACCCCACTGGTAACAGAGCTGTTAAGCAGAGCTATCTGGAACTCATTTACAGTCCTCACAGGGGGTCTGTCCACAGACTTAATTTCAGATCTTTAACATGTTGTATCAGTCTATGCCTTTTAAATTATCATCTGATAAACTCAACAAAAAGAATCTTTTGTACAAAGAATAAGCCGTAACATATCTTTGGGAATGATTGTTTTTGCAAAGGTTTGTGTTCTAGGGAGCTTAGTGGGAAACAACTGTTATTACATTCCAGCAGTTACAGGTTGTGCAAGTAAAACCTGACTGAAAAATTAAATCGTATTTGAATGTATTTTAAAGTTGTTTTATGTGTTTTTCTCACACCATCTGTCTGAGGACAAAAATCTAACAAAAGAAATAAATTTATCCACAAAAAAGCTTTTGCACAATTGAAAATTCTCTATTTGTGAGATCATTTTTCACCCCAAAATATTACTTTCTTCTTTTAAACTAACTTTTCTATGGAGAAAAAAAGATACACATTGTTCTGTTCAGCCTTTCTTTAATAGTAAAGACATAATGTATATTATGGTGTTGTTATTAGTATTATGTTGATACTTCAGCACCAATTGATACAGGTTTGGATCCAAAATAGCTAATTGTTCTTCTTTAAAGTGCTTACAAAGCAAAAAAGCTGAAATAAAAAGGAAGAAATGAGTATAACCATCCAGAATGTGCCTACAAACAGGTTGACGATGATTTTTAATGGTATACAGTATATCCATCAACATATTTAGCAGATACATGGGAACCTAACAAACAGAAAAAAAGGCAAATGAGACACACATGATTGTAGGTAAAGCTGTAATGGGAACGAATAGTGTTTTTTCCTGGTAATAAAGCAGTACAAAAAACCAATTCTGAACCTGAATAAAATTTATTTGGTAATAAAACAGAACAAAAAACCAAAACCTGAACCAATTCTTTGAGAGAAGTCAAGACACAGATATGCCAAGAAATACATTTCTGGTATGCTAATGTCTTCTTTCTCTACTTTTTCCTCTTTATTTGACCCATGAGTCTGTAGGTGAGTATCTCTAGAAGGATTCTAGATTTTCTCATTGTGGGTGGTGGTGTTTCATGTCTGAATACAAAGCTACATGTATATATATATATTTGAAATGATAATGGTAATCTTAAACCCCCAGCCAGATATGATTAGAGAGTGGAAAGTAGAATTAATGTGATTTATGCATATATAGATATGTATAGTAACATTGAAAGAACTGCTATACTTTCTAATCAATGGAAACATTAACATATTTTTTCTAATTTTGGGTCAAAACAATTATGCAAGACTTAAAATTGCCCTGATAAATCAGAAGATGACACAGGACTAAAACATATTCTCTTCAAGAGTGATGCTTCAAAACAATTTTCCCTAAGGAACACTAATGTTAAAAATTATAATTTCTCTATTAAGGTGACAGGTGATTATAAAAGTTCATTATGCATAAAAGGTGTTTTTTTAAAATCCTGCATAAGTGGAAAAGAAATCTCTGACGAATTTACACATTAAAACAAAGGACTTAAGGAGATTGCCTGGCATTAATTAGAAGAAAAATAGTAAATTATAAGGCAAAAAAGGGTTTTAGGAATGGAAACTGTGAATGAAGTTTTTAAGTGGAATTAGAGTTGTTCAGAACTTTCAAACTTCATGGATGCTTTGTATTGACATTTCTGAAGAAACTGTGGACTCAAAGTTGAAGCAAGAAAGATGAAGTTTGGAACAGTTATTAATTTATACCCTAAGTTCAGTGCTGTTAGGAAAAAGAGAAAGCTTTATATTTTATAAAGCTTTATTTTATAAAATTTTAATTTTACAGACATTATACACTGTATCAAATCCTATGTTTTTCTATACCCTTCTTGTATATACTGCTGTAACATTTATTCATCATCATCATCTGGAAATAAAAAAAACCCCTTCACGTTGCTTACTTAACAAAATTGTAGAATCACAGAATAAGCTGAGTGGGAAAGGGCCCACAAGGATCATGGAAGTCCAGCTCCTGGCCCTGCACAGCACCATCCCCAAAATCATGCCATGTGACTGAGAGCATGGTCCAAATGCTTCTTGAAGTCTCTCAAGCTGGTTCTGTGGCCACTTCCCAACAGGGGAGCCTGTTCCAGTGCCCAATCACACGTTGGGAGAAGAATATTTTCCTAATATCCAACCTAAACCTCCCATGACACAGCTTCAGGCCATTCTCTCAGGTCCTGTCACTGGTCACCACAGAGGTGAGATCAGTGTCTGCCCCTCCTCTTCCCCTCATGAGGAAGTTGTGACTGCAGTGAGGTCTCCCCTCAGTCTCCTCCAGGCTGAACAGACTAAGTGACCTCAGCTGCTCCTCAAAGATCTTCCCCTCAAGGCCCTTCACCATCTTTGCTGTCCTTTGGACACTCTCTAATACTTTAATGCCATTTTTATTCTGCGGCACCCAAAGCTGCACACAGCACTCAAGGGGAGGCTGTCCCAGTGCAGAGCAGAGCGGGACAATCCCCTCCCTTGCCTGGCTGTAACGCTGTGCCTGATGCACCCCAGGACAGGGATGACCCTCCTGGCTGCCAGGGCACTGCTGACTTATGGGCAACTTTCCCTCAACCAGGACCCCCAGGTCATTATGTGCCACACTGCTCTCCAGCATGCATCCAGGGTTTTTCCATCCCAGGTACAAGATCTGATAATTTTCCTTGTTAAACTTCACATGGCTGGTGATTGCCCAGCCCTCTAATTTGTCCAGGTCTCTCTGCAGGGTCTCCCTGCCCTCAAGAGAGTCAGCAGCTCTTCCCAGCTTTCATCACCTGCACACTTGCTTGGTATCCATTCCAGTCTTACATCCATGTCATTTATGAAGTTGTTGAAAAGTGCAGGGCTGAAGATGGAGCTCTGCTGAACCCCGCTAGTGACAGGTTGCCATTGTGATGTCAGCCCATTCACTAGAACCCCTCGACTTGACCTGTGAGCCAGTCACCCACCCATTACCTGATGTGTTTATCCAGCTGTGAGCTGGACATTCTCTCTAGATGGATACTGTGGGAGACAGTACTGAAATTCAAAATCATTAGATCAACTGGCTGCCCTTGAAGGGGGTTACCTCATCATATAAAGAAATCAGGTTTGACAAGCAGGACTTTCCTCTCACAAAGCTGCGCTGGCTGTGACCAATGACTGCATTGTCTTTCAGGTGTTTTTCCATACCTCCCAGAATAATCTTCCCCATAAGTTTTCCAGCCGCTGTAGTGAGCCTAACAGGCCTGTAGTTTCTCGAGTCCTCCTCCATGCCCTTCTTGAAAATCAGGACAATGTTTTCCATCTTCCAGTTATCTGGAACTGCTCTGGATTCCCAAGTCTTCAAAGCGTTCCTTGGTTCCTTAAAGAATAATTTGTCAGGATCAGTGTCCTGGCCACGAGGTCTATACTAGAGTCCCACGATGACATCTGGATTATTTGTGCCTTCATTCTTATCCAGGCACTGTCAACAGTGCCATTGCCAGCTTGGAGCTTCATACATTCTACCCAATCTATCACATACAAAGCCAACTTTCTGCCTCTTCTGCTCTGCCTATCCCTCCTGAAGAACCTGTAACCATCCAATAGGGCACTCCAGACACAGGACTCATCCCACCAGGTGTCACTTATGCCAGTGATGTCTTGTCTCTGGGACCAGACCAAAGCCTCGAGCTTCTCTTATTTGTTCCTCAAGCTGCACGAATTGGTGTAGAAACATTTCAGGTGTAGTACTTTGTAGTCAACATAGCCAACACTTTGTGAAACAGATTGAGGGATCCATCAGTTCTTGTTTCCTCAAATTTTGGCACATCATGCAATCACTCATAACTGGCAAGCCTGGTTTTGTCCCTTCTCCCCTTCCAAGCTAGTTTACAGCTCTGTCAATGAGCTAGAACTCTTTTCTCCTCTGAGAAAGGTGCATCCTTTCAGATATCAGTCAAGCAGATATTAAATAGATCGTTCCATGGTCAACAAACCCAAACTTTTTCCATTGACATCAACCTCAGAGCCATGAATTGACTGGATAGGTCTGCCTGTTCCTATCAATATTATTCCTTGTTCATAGAAGAACCAAGAAAATCATTACTTGTGGTCCTGATCCCTCTGCCAATCATTATATGGCCCTGAAGTCTCTTTTGATTGCCCCTGAACTTGTCTTTGTTATTTCATTGTTGCCAGTTGGAACAACTAATAGTGGATAGTTATCTGAGGGCCTTGGTAGACTGGAGAGTTTTCCAGTGTTCCTTATCCATGCTCCTAGGAGATAGCAGACTTCCCTGTCAGTTGTGTCCAACCTTCATAGAGGGCCCTTTGTTCCCCTGGAAGGGAGTCTTGTTTTACAACTACCCTTCTTTTCCTGTTAACAGTTGAGGTCTTGATGCTGAGTATTCGCTAATTTAATGAAAATGTACCTTGTACTAATTAAAAGCATTTCCAATTAGCATACAAGAATTTTGGGAATGTAACTCACCATAAAAAATATCCAAGATTTCTCTTTTATTACATATATAAACAATTCAACATGCCAGTGGGACATATATGTTGTCCAAAGCTTTCCCAGCTTTTTCTTCGTATTTCTTCCTATTTCAACAACCCTCCTGTACTTGTTGATCTTGACTGCCCTGAAAGGTTTTCGGGTGTAATGCTGGGGGGAGGGGGGGAATTTTTTTTGGTTTTAGTTTTGCATTCTAAGTTTTAACATTACAGCGATGCTTTGAATGTGTGAACTTCTCACACTGCCATAGCACCTCCCACAGTCTGTTATGCTTGGCTTGTTTTCTGTAAGGGAAAATTTCCAGGTTGATTGATCTGATCCATTACAAAACCAGATGTTTTTAAATTATAAGTGTTTCGAGTTTTTTCATATAATTTCTATTTGTCCCATGCCAATGTAGAGTTGTAAAAAAAAAAAAAAAAGCTCTGGATTTCATAATTTTGAGTCTGACATTTGATAAAGTTCTTGAATTTTCATTTTTGTTCCTCTTCCTGTCCCAGGACTACAATTTGGTAAGTCTATATTTCCCAGTGGATAAATAAATAGATAGCTACCATCCATCATTGTTACAGTGCAGTACCACTGTCAGACAGGAGTGTAATAAAGTGGCAAATATTTATCTAAACTGCAAGGAAAGTATCAGTCTTACCTAATATTTTCCAGAATTTAGATGATTACTTTCCTAGGTATTTTTCAAACATATCTTTGGACAGGTAACCTTAAAAAAAAATAATTTTACTTTTCTTTTTACTTGCTTCTGTGAACAATAGATTAGAAAGCCATCAACAAACAGTGTTGGGTTAATCACTATTATTTTACTGAGAAGGATTAAATGATTTATGTTACTTCCTAAAGCCAATAAAGGTAAGTTTAATCAGATTAGCCTAATGCTTCTCACCAAATGCTATTATCTTTTTACTAGTGACATGTATCTTTTTCCAAATTGCAGACTACTGCAGTGCAACCTTTCATTTAGCTTTTAAAATGAAATTCATATCTGTGATTGCATAATTCCATTTTGGCCTTGTGTAATGAAATAGTATTGGAAATGGTGTAGACTCTGGAATATAAGCCTATGTATAACATCTTTGGGAGAGATCCAGAAATAGTTTAATATCTGTTTAGATTAGCTATTTGGAAAAGTTTCTTCAACAAAAGGGCTTTCCAGCCTGATGAAGTTGATGAGTCACCATCCCTGGTGGTATTTGGGTACGTGGGGCACTGAGTTAACATGGTTAAGTGGTGAACTTGGCAGTGTTGAGTTAACAGTTGGACTGGGTAAACCTAAAGTTCTTTTCCAACTTAAACAATGCTATGATTCTCTGATTCTATATATTTTGTCAGGCTTTTTTGGTACATCTGACATCTAGTGGGGAGGAAGTGAAAGCATGAGTAGCATATGGGCTTTACTACTGTGTCTCCAGGTTTTAGAATCACTTAAGATTTCCCCTATAAATCTGTTTTCTCCAGAACATGCATGGGTGAGAAGTACAGAGTTCTGATGCAGGAACTTGAAGGATTTGAATAAAAGGATGCCACTCTCTGGCACATCTGCTGATTCTGTCTTTGCCCCCAAAAACTTTATAACTAGGGGGTAGTGATTTAGTAACAAATTTGTTTTAAAAATTGGCAGTTTAAATCACATATAGAGATGTCCTTTCAGAGCCCAGAGTAACTTCTCAGCCTCCCCTTCCTTTACAGCATCCTTTGAAGAATCAGAGATGCTTCAGTGGATCTGGAGAGTGAGGGGTGTTTTACAAGCCCTTAAATGTGCAGTCAGGGAATTACTCATCGGGGAAAGGAGAGCCTGGGAGGAGTCAGAGTTTGCTTTTATTGAATGCTTAATTTTCACTCAGTTGATAGTAGCAGAGACCAGAGAGGCTCTTCACCTTCAGAGCAGTCCTACAGTCACAGCTTGTGTTACTCCTTCTATATCCATATCTATTCTATAACATTTTGTTGCTATCTATATCTATTCGAGCATTTGGAAATTTGCAGGAGTAATTACATCAGGCTGCCTCATATCCTGAGTGAGTGAATTTAACAGTTTCTGTCATTGTGCAGGGAAAAAAACCCAAAAACCCCAGACAGATTGTCTTCATGTTTTAAATAAAGGCTGTTAAAAAAAAAAAAATAAAAAATCTGCCAGAGCCCTTCTGTGAGGGCTGGAAAAAGGACTCGTAGGGAAGTCTTGCCTGCTGCATTCTCAGTCCAGGCAGGTTCAAGAACAATAGGATTGAACAATAAAAGCTCAAGAACAATAAGATTGAAAGTAATCAGCAGTTCTCTCTGCTGAATACTTGTTTCATCCCTGTTGGCAAGAAGCAGTTAAAAGTAGAAGAGTGGTGAGGAGGAAGGTAGATTTGCTCAAGTGACCTTGCAGCTGAGAATGCCAAAGCCTGGAGAATAACAGTGTGGAAAAGCTCATATAGTATGCCTAGTTCAGTTTATCCTCTGTCTGTTTTGAGAAGTAAAATCTTTGTGTAAAGATAACATGGATGTTTGGAGAGATTTGGAGACACTCTCATGGACATGCTTGAGCTCCCTCTCTTAGGAGAGAGAAGATCAAAGCTCAGAGATCATAAAAAGGCTCAGAGGATAAATATCTACACATGTGGGCCTTTGATGAATTTGTGCAAGCAGCAGGCCCACCTCCCCATCAGGATCGACTGAACCTGATGGTGCCTGTGTTGCCATTTATGTGTCACCTCTGGGATCCTCTGGTTAGCAGGGTAGTGAAACAAATTTGCTCTTTAAATTTCAGCTGTGGTTTTGTGGTTGTTCCAACTGCCTGCCTGTGTCCCAACACTTCCAACACTCTGGCTCTGTGTATCTCTTTTGGAGGTGACTAAATTTGTTGCCCATAGTGTCCTTTGGACAAAGGACACAAAGTCTCTGGCTTCCAGGACAGGGGTCAGTAAAGCTGCAGTTGAGGATTGTGGCACTTTCTGGTTAAGACTTTCAGCACAGAAAAATAACTTTTACCTGTAGCAGTCCTACTAGATTGAATCCCAAGATATAGGATTTTTGCCTTGACGGGCTTGCAGTGGGTTAAAAATTAACACTAGAGACTGCTTTCAAATTCTTGTTGAACTTATTGATCAAGGGTACACGGTGAGGCTCAGCTATTGCTTTCCATGGCTTTGATACAAGTCAGGCAATGGCAACAAGAAAACAAGCTTGATCTTGAAGCATGAGTTTTTGAACCCTACTTATAGTAAGGATAAAAAGGGTATAGTATAAGAGGGTTTTTTTGGCACAATTTTTTCATAGGATGTTTCATTAAAAACCTCATTAGGGAGAGGGATGATCAAAGCTGCTTCTACCTTGGCCTTGATAATTCGCTGTCTTTCTTCTCCCCAGGAGTTTAGAAAATATAGTGGAATCTTAATACCCTGGGCCTCACTTACATGAGTCTCAGGCAGCTGAAAACTACTGCTGCTGTCTCTACTGCTCCTGCTACTGTTTGCTGATTCCAGAAGTTGTCCTGTGTAGTATATACACTTCATGAGTTCTGTTAAAATGCTCATTTTTAAATAAAAAAAGGAAAGCTGTCACATGATTTATTTGTGGAATATAGACCTGTATGAAGAGTTACTTCACTGGGACTATGTAAGCTGTGACAGGCTACCACACAGATGCAATAGGAGATGAATGTTGTCAGTAGCTGGTATGTTCCAATCTTTCATGTATAGCCTCAGCAGCAACAGATGGTAGGACAGGAACAGGATCTTACATTTCCATCTAACCTTGTAGAACTGTCTATATATGGTGGAGTATGCCTCAAAGCTGACAATGCTGAAGAGGAAGACAACCCTCAGGATCAAACAGTTCCAAGGGGATTACCAAGGTGGAAGAGCCTGTTCCCACAGTTGCTGTGAGTGTGTTTATGCAATCATAACTTTTGGGAATTATTTACAATAAATGTTCACAAACTTGCATGGGGTTGCCAATGGTATTTAAGTGTTCTGTAGCATTGGTTATCAGTATTTTGCAGATACTAATCTTGAAATTCCTGTGTATAAGCTGCTTGTCAATCATGTGCTGCTAATAATTCAAGAAACTACTTTCACAGCACCACAGGATTACATAATGATGAAACCTGTAAGGAAACTCTGGAGGTCACTGGGTTGAACCTCTTGCTCAGGCAAAACCATCTAGAGCAGATTGCCTAGGACCACATTCAAATAGGTTTTGAATGTCCCTGAAGATGGAGATTCCACCTCTCTGGGGAACCTGTGCTGGACTTTTACCACTGCCAAAGTGAAAATGTGTTTCCTGTGTTGAGAAGGAACCTTTTGTGTTTAGTTTGTGCCTGTTGCTTTTGGGCACCTCTGAAAAGAGGTCTGTCTTCCTTGCACTGTTCACTTAAGAATTTACCTAAGATATTTATATTGATGATATTTAAGATATTTACATCTATGAGATTCACCCTCCTAAAACTTCTCTTCTCCAGCGTAAACCATCCCAGCTCTCTCTTCCTGTCCTCATATTCCAGATCCTTCAGGTCCCCTAATGATCCTGGTAGCCCTTTGTTGGATTCTTTCCAGTATGCCCATATCTCTTTTGTACTGAGGTTTCCCAGAAGTGCCACTGATCACCACCTTCAGGCTCTAGCTGATTAGATGGTTTTCAATTAACCTCATTGTTCATCCTGCCAATATTTTATCATCTTCTCTAAGTGGATCTTACCAGACTGGGTCACAGGCCTGACTGAAGTCCAAGTAAAGAGTATCCACTTTTTTGCCCTCCCCTATCAGAAAAGTAATTTTTTCATAGAAGGTTATCAAGTATCCTGTACTAGGGTCACAACAACCCCAAGCAACAATATAGGTTTGGGGAAGAGTGGTTGAAAAACTGCTGAGATGAAAATGGTCCTGATCCACAGCTTGCTGAATGTGAGCCAGTGTGTGCCCAGGTGGCCAAGAAGGACAGTGCCATCCTGGTTTGTATCAAAATTAGTGCAGCCATCATATATAGCACCTCAGTACTCAGCCCTGGTAGGATCATACCTTAAACCCTGTGTTCAGCTTTGAGCCCTTCAGTACAAGAAGATTAAGGTGTTGAAGTGTTTCAAGAGAGGGTCAACAGAGCTGGTGAAGGGTCTGGAGCACAGATTTTATGAGGAACATCTCTGGGAACTGAAGTTGCTTAGCCTGCATAAAAGGATACTCAGGGAGATTTTATCACTCTCTACAATTACTTGAAAGTAAGTTTCAGTGAGGTGGGGGTTGGTCTCTTTTCACAAGTAACAATGTATAGGTAAAGAGGAAACAGATCCAAGCTGTACTCCAAGATGTCTGTGTTGAAGATAAGGAAAATTTTCTTCATTGGAAAGGTTATCAAGCATTAGAACAGGCTGCCCAGGGAAGTGGGGAGTCAGCATCCTTGGAGATATTTAAAAGATGTGTAGAAGTGATGCTTAAGGAAATGATTTTGTGGTGGGCTTGGTAGTGTTAGTTTAACAGTTGGACTCATTGTCCCTTCCCAATCTAAATGATTCTATGATTCATGGATTCGATGATTCTATGATTAACTTGGTGAAGCATAACTTCCCCTGGTAAAGCCAGGCAGACTATTCCTCATCACCTGCTTGTCCTTCATCTGTCTAGGAATGGATTCCAGGACTAGCTGCTCTGTCACCTACCCAGGAAACAAGATGAATGTGACTGGCTTGTATTTTCCTGTTAGATCCTCCTTTTTGCCTTTCTTGAAGATAGGAGTGACATTTTCTTTTTTCTAGTCCTCACACATCTCTCCAGGTGCCTTCAAAAATAATTGAGAGTTTCCTTACAATGACATCAGCCAGCTCCCTCAAAACTGTGGTTGTGCCTCATCAGGGTTCATGAACTACTACCCTTAAGTCAAATTTGCTTGCTTGGTTTAGGCTGTGTGAACTTAGCAGTTTTTCCCTATAGCACACAGTTCTTTGTGCAATTATAACTTGGAAATGCAAGTCAGTCAGTCTTCAAGAAAGAATGGAAGACATCTCTGATTTTTCCCAGAAAACTGTGAATAATCTGTTTATTTGTTAAGAGATTTAAGTTTAAAAGAAAAGTACATATGGCTGTCTTTTAAAAATGTAATTCAGTATTAAATGATAGATACTCCTGGGCTGTTACCTTAGTTATTACATTAAGGAATTTCATTGTGAACATTTTTGTTCCAGGAACTGCATATTGTAACATTAATTAAATAAAAAACCCTCCACCAATTATTTAATTTAAGACCCTGGATTAAAAAGGAAAAAAAAAAAGGAAAAAAAAAGAAACAACAAAAAAGAAACACTCCTCCCCCCCAACGTTATTTTACATTATAGCTTTCCAACACAATTTTGGAAATGCACATAAGTTTTGACGTAATATTCAGTAAATTGAATCAGAAAGTACTTAGCTGTATGACTGTTCTCTAAACAATTTGAATTCTGCTGCCACTAATTTTAAGAAATATTGATTTGTTTTTCATTATGTCTATGGCTTTTGAGAAGATATGTCCAGTTAATATTCTATAAACTGGGTGAGATGGATTGATAGTGAGCAGTGTTCATCTGTATAAACATAGTCACAGTGACTCAGGGTTAAGAATTAGAGAAGTGGTAAATATTAATTTTCTGTCCTTTAAAGTAGTTTTTGTTTTGTCTTTATTGTGTGTGCACGTTTCTTCTTTCCACCTTTGCTGTTCAGATCCTTTGCATGCTAAGTAGACAACCATCACATTTAGCTATTTTCCTACTAGTCATGTTTTTCTATATGTGGAAACACTAGGTGAAATCTCAACCATGGAAACAACTGGAAAGAGAGGTTCCAACACTGATAATTAGTAAGAATAAATCATCCAGAAATCCCCAGTAGACTTGCACCAGTATTGATTTTTCAGTTTAAGAGTGGAGAGCTTTTACGTTCCCAGCAGGTCCTTCCTAAATCACTAATATCATCTGCCAGAATTGCAGCATCACAACATAAATCTTCTAGATAAGCCCTGTTCATGTCAAGAACAAGACAGAAAAAGGCCACCCAGCATATTGCAATATGGAGAAACTTTCTTCCAAAATCTAGTGCAGTGATCCATTGAACTCCTTGTGAAGATCCAGTATGCCTGATTTATTTATGCCAAGAGCTGACAGACAGACCCAGGAATGAATGTCTCACCTTTAGAAGGTGCCTACATTCATCATGCATATTACAGGAACAGGAATCAGTCATGGAAAGCAATGGGTATTTCCTCACCTTGCCCTTAGCCTCTGGTATGGACACATCTGTGACTGCTAAAAAAGCTTGGGTCTTACCCATAAATGCCATTCATCATTACTCAGAGAAACAGCAGAAGCCCCAGGAAGTGCAAGCTAAACTTATTTTTCTTTCTTCTTCCTTTCTTCTTTCCAATATATTTTTCCAAGGTCTCCACATTCAGGGAAGTTCATTTTAAGATGACTAATCAAGCATTTCTCTTGGGACATTTTTCTACCAGATTTAGATGAAGTTAGTGGTCAGTTCTTATTCTTATGATATCTGTGTCTTGAAAGAAGAATGATGAAAATAATCCCAAAGAGATCATTTAGATTTATATACTTTTCTTTAAGATATCACTTACAAAGTATACTTAATATTCATTTTCTGGTGAACTTTGAGCTCTTACAAGCACTATAGTATGGTGATGAGTAGCATCTCTGATGTTGTAGTGTTCTTTCACACATTAAATTTCTGATAAATTTGCTGGTTTAATTCATACCAGAAATAAAGGAAGACCAGATTCCTTCTCTCTCTTGAAGTTCCTTTTCCTTCTGGAAAAAGAATAATTTCAGGAAGAGACCAATAAGTTTCTCAAGGTTGCAATATCTACTCACTGGAGCTGTAATGGAAGTTAGCAAGGCCTTAAGCTGTGCTGATACTACATTCAATGGTAAACCACAAACTGAAAATGCACAATATGTCGTGTTACTCGAAAGACACAGAGTTGTCAAATTTATGAGCTACTATATATCTGAAAGTGGAAACCTTTTGCAAAATTCAGGGGAATTTACAGAAGAAATACATTTTACTCAGGAATGCAATACGTGTGCCTTTTCCCTTCCATATCATGATTCTGAAAAAGTTTTCACTTCCCATTAAGTTGTCTGAGAAAGAAAAAGTGTGTGTCCACCCCATCTATTATTAGGTATGGAATAGCTTACAAATATGAAGGTTGTTTGTTTTTTGTTTTTTTTTTTTTTTGTTTGTTTTTTTTTTTGTTTGTTTTTTTTTTGTTTTTTTTTTTTGTTTTTTTTTTTTTTTGTTTTTTTGTTGTTGTTTTTTTGTTTTTGGTCTTTATTACCTTATTGCTTGCTTCAAGCCGCCAGGGGAGTAAGTTAAATCTGCTCATCTTGTGCTTCTGGTTTACATGTCTTCTCAAATAAACCCCAATATATTGTGTTTTATAGACATTAATTTTCTTTTCCTACAGATTAGTATGCATCTGGCTTTTGAACAGTTATGTAGTTAGAAGAGAAAAGTAAAACAAGAGAACAAAATACAAACTATAACCTCTTCATGTAAGTGGAATTCCAAAGAGGAACTGTAAGCTTGAAATCAGAAAATCTTTCTCCCTATGCATATTTAATTCAAAGAGATTGACACTTTCCCCACAAAGAAGAGTATTTTCTTACGCCAAATTGGATCTGATGAATAATCCATACTCACATACAGAAAGAGTCACACAATAAAGTAGAGCAGAAGTGATATCTAGGGCATCAGCATTTCAGAAAGCTGAGTACTAAAAAAGCTGAATCTCAGTACTGCATTCATTGTTTTATTACATGTGGAATTTAGGATACCCAGGGATGATTCTGCATGTCTGTTTTTTTCTTTTTGAAGCAGAACTAAATAAAGATAGAAGATTGCAGGAGTTACTCTGTGTCATATGATTCTATAATGTTCATTTGGCTGTGGAATTCCTGGAAATAATTGCAAGATAGTTCCAGAAATAAGTTTATTATCATAAAATATCTGACATAGTTCAGGGATTCATCAGACTTAGGTAAAGAATGAGACTGTATTCTTTTGGAAAACAAGAACATAAAGAGGAATGCCCACGACACAAGGAAAATCCTTTTTTTTTCTTAAGTCTTGCCGAGTAGTTTCAAATATATCTCTTCGTCTTTGATACTGAAGATGGATATCCTGAAATTTTGTTCTCTCTGAATTGCAACAGACAAAATATCTTCTGAAAGATATGGATTGATTTAGAGATGGTTCAAACAGCTAGACCCCCCCATTTGATGTGATAGTCCTGATATTTTTTTAAAAGCAGAGACATTCCTCCCATTTTGCTTTTGTTTTGCAATCAGTTCTGAATTTCAATTTCCTTTTCTTCTCCTTGTAAATCTTTAATGTGTAAATCTTCTGGCCCCAGTATGCTCCTCATGCAACTGGCTTTGTTAGCCTCTCTGAGCATCCTTTCACTCATTCCAGGTTATCAGTCCTCTATTCTACTGCATATCCCCATCAAGATTCTTTTTAATTTCAAAAAAATCTGAGTTTTGTATGGTTGCCTTGGCAATAAACAGTAATTTCCAATAGAAAAATCCTACTTCCTTTTTTTATCTTTCAGAGTAGTTGCTGTTCTCATTCCTATTCTGGGAAGAAAATCTATAGGGAAGAGAGTAACTTCAGTGCAGTTGCAGGTAGTACAGGGTAGTACCAGAGTGCTGGAGCAAGTATTGTAAGACTCCTTGCTCCCCCCCATCCAGGAAAATGAACCTTCATTATTCTAGTTTTCTTTAAAATTATATAGAGTCCTTCCCTTAAATTTCCTAAACTTAAGTTTCTGGAAGGTTGATATTTAATGGGCATAAACCAGAAACTCATAATATCAGTGAGAAAAATTATACAGTAATTGCATTTAAAACTGTTACTGTGCTTATTTCTTTATGACCTGATTCTCAGGGAAATAAGGCCTTTCAGTGCCACAATTCCCTAAATGGAAATAATTATTTTAATATGAATTAAGCTTTCCTGATGCATTGCATCAAGAAATTTTGCAGCAATTCCTGCTTTTCATTGATTTATTCTCTCTAAGATAGTTTCTTTCTTCCCAAACTTAGTATGAAATCTAACTCTTTTTCTTCCAACTTTACCTTTCCTATTATCAGTTGTATAGTATAGAATCGGGAATGGGATTTAAGGGGGGGGTGTTTTCATGGCTCGACAACCTCGGCTTTGGGGCATGGCTTAAACACTTAGAAAGGTATGGCATAGTTATCTTTGGCATGTTCTTAATCATTGTTGGATGTATCTCATGTATTTTATCTCATGTGCAATGAATGAACAACAGTAATCTTGATTAGATAATGTCTTTACCAGTGCAGACAGTTTTAGCAGTGGAATGCATAAACAAAGAAGGGGGAATTGTTCCCAACATGTAAGGCTTTAAAAGGGAAGGCCTTGTAACATGCCTCCAGCCTTTAACTTAGGCTAAGTAGAGGGGACCTATGGGAGAGTGACTCGGCTTGAATGGGGTAGAGAGATGTGAGAGACATGAGATACCTGCTGTGTGACTGCCACATGTCCACATCATGATGTTTGGTGCTTGGTTGACTTGGGCTTGTTGTGCCTTAAAACTATGTAAACTGGTGAACTGCTTGAAACTATAAACAGGCTAACTGCTTAGAAAGGCCTGGGTTTTGGCAATTAAGAGCACTCTTTTGCGCCTGCCTGTGGTCCCTGCATCACTCATTGCAACAATGCACCATCCCGGTTTCATTTTGTCTCTTTAAGCAAAATCCATAAATCATTGATTGCATTTGCTTTTTGGGTTTAAATTTTGGGTAATTTGTCATGTACTATTGAGAGCAGCTTTCCCCAGGAAAAATGCTTTTCAGGCTTTCAGTAACCACAGTATAGAAAGCAGACCCATAGAACAAGACATGATAATTTTTAGGGAGATCTAAAGTCTAATCTCTGACTTTTTTATCACACATAATGTGGGTGCACAACACACAATACCCATGAGAAGAATAAGTCTTAGATACTTTCAAAAGTACTTTCATTTACCTGATTAAATGTATTAAAACTCCTGTGATATGTGTGTTGATTGCTTTGTTTATTATAGGGAGCTATAACTTAATTATGTTGCTTTTCTTATCTTAGAAATTAGAAAAATATGCAAAGCTAATATTACATAATTAGAAATGAAATTACAGAAAATAACTATATAAAAATGGAACAGAACTTAGTACAATGTAGAAACCAAATGAGACAAGTTAAAATAATGTGGCATATTTTTGATATGCTACATTAATTCTAATTCAAAGTAATCCAATCAACAAAATACTTCTATGAATGTAAACTCACTTTTTTGTGCCAAAGCCTTTTCCAAACAACCTGTATCTAGACTATGCAAAGCCTGTCTCTCCCTTCTTTGTTACCAGGTCACAAAATGGGAGTGATGCCAAGGAAGACATAAAGGAGCCTGCTGCATCCAGTGCTACTGAAAAGGTTTGCCAATGTCCTCAGCTCAAGCTGTGCATCAGGGACTGATTGAGTATCATCCAGCCTGTCTGATCAGTTCATATCATTGCAGTCAACCATCAAAATATAAATTTGATTGAGAAACTCCTGGCTTCCATTACTGCTCTGTAGTTTTCTACATTTATTAAGGATTAAGGAACCAGACAACCTTTCATGTAAGGAAAGGGAAAGAGACCGGAGGCTGTTTAGCCTAGTGTCAGAGCCCTCTAACCAGGCTGTTTTAGGTATTTCAGAAATGCAGAGTATGATGTTTGATATGAGATTTACCTATCTGAAGAATGTTGATGTCACCCAGGTTTCTGTTTTATCACTTGTGAAAATGCAATGTAAATTTAAGTTACCCGTAGAAAATTACAGCAATTGCAATACAGAGTTCAACCACAATGCAAATGTGCCTCTCACTAGTGTATCAGAGAATATACTCAATGCCACAATGCTGAATGTCTTCTTTCACCAGAAAGGAATATATTCTTCCTCTCATGCTGGTCTTGGCAACTCAGGGAGATAGTCACACTGTTTTAATGAACTCAGGGATAAATATTTGTACCAGCTGTTGATCCACTCAATAGTTGTAGCTGTTTTGGTCTCCTTTGTATTGGGAAAACATTGTCTCCTTTGTATTAGCTGTGGTCAGTTGTCACTGTTGAGTCAGGGATGGGAAGAAAGACTCCAGTCTTCAGGTGGATCAGAAGGCTCAAGAAGAATTTATTAGCAAGAAGTTGTGAGATTTATAGTCTCACTTGCTACGTGGGAACTGATTGGTCTCAAAGTTGAAACATCACACATTATTGGTGGCTATGAATAGCACACGTGGAGATCCATAACTATAAACAATGGTTACAGAAAGAGAGATAGTAACTCTTTGAATTCTTTTGTCTGAGATTCCCAGGCTTAGCCTGGGAGAAATTGTCTCTGTTCTTTCTTCAACTGAACTGAGAATATCCACGGTCAGTCACACATTTCCTGATCTTCATGGGATCATCAACCTTTCCCACCTCCTCTGAGCTTTCTTTCTTTCTTTATTTTCACACCTAAAGAAAAGGACTCAAGGATTTCTATGAATGCTTATAAATACCTGAAAAGATGGTGCAAAGAAGATAGAGAAGACTCCTTTCAGGGATGCCTAGCGACAGAATCATTTTCAAAGGTCTTGAACCAGAAACAAGAGGATGTCTCTGAGCACAAGGAAACACTTTTTCACTGTGATGGTGACAGAGCACCAGCACAAGCTGACCAGAGGGGATGTAGACTTTCCACCTTTAGTTATCTACAAAAACCATCTGGGCATGGTTCTGCTCTGCATAGTCCTACTTGAACAAGGGGTTCAACCAGCTGACCTTTGAAGCTGGAAATCAAGGCTGTACTCTTAGATGTGGAGACACTTTCCATTGCATTAACTTCCTTCCAAGTTCAGCCATCACTTGATTATAATTCCTCTGCAATACTATGTCTGTGTTGAGTGCTGGTACTGATGCAGTGTGATGATGTCTCCTATCAACAGCAAATGACAGGGTTATAGGAAGAGCTAGAGAAACATGTCGGTTGGTGGATTTTTGAGCACTAATTCTGGCATAAAATCTCTCTCTGTGTTAGTCCCTTTGTTAGTCCCTCATGTGAGTACAGATTCTTTTGTGTCAGAAGACTTCAGAAAGAAAAGCCATTTCATGACACATTTGGCTTCTCGGTATGGATGTCGCCACTCAGTCTGTTCCTTTGTGATCCCAAATAGCTATTCAGACAGCTCCACAGAAAGACTTTCATAATTTAAATCCAATTTCATAATATCATAATTTCAAACACTGGAAGGTTAGGCATCTACTCTAAAATGCCATCTAATCACAATCCTCTTCAGTCAATGAGTGAGTAAGATCTCTGGAATTTAAGTTACCTGTCCAGTTTCCAAACCTTGCCTAAAAGCAGGTAAATCTCTCATCTCTGATGATTAAAGAACCCTTAATGACTGACTTGCTTTAAATATTAAGCTTCAGAGGCTTTTAGGCATTTTAGGGAAGATAAATCTCACCCTTAGGATGAGAAAACCTTCTCTCCACCCACTAAAACCACAGAGAAATCCTCTCTTCACCAACATACTTAAAGATCTTTAGAACAAAAGGCCAAACACATAAAAACATTATAAATATGCCACCAGAAGGGACCAGAGGAGATCAGACACAGATAATCTTATAAAACTTAGACATGTCTCTGCTAAACACACTTACCTGATCCTAAAGAGTCATGGAGATTATGCTGCATAATCCAATTGAAGGTTTGTTTTTTTCCACAGATTAATTAGCTCTTGCTGATCAACAAGTGTTTATCCTGTTAGTGATAGTGTTAGGACTGGTTTCCTAAAAATTTTCTTTCAGTCCATTCTTTTAGTAGTCCACTATTACATTTCCAGCTATATGGACATTTTCCTTTTTTACCATCTTGCCTTGTGATTTCACTTATTGTTGGGGAGAAGACAGTTTTGCTCTAAGAGTTCCTTAAACAAAAATTATCTTCTCTGTATTGTGAACTCTGATTCATTAAGTATTTGACTGTAGGTCATATCTACTGTTTTGTGGCTTTTTAGTGCCACAAATACACAGAAGACATATTCTATGTATTCAGAAATCATCTATCTAAATACTTAATAACTTTACTTAAAGATTTACAGAATAGTTAAATTTATAGATTTTTTTTCAGTTAGAGGAGAGCGATTTGAATAAACAGCATTCAGGCATTCAAGTATTTCCATGAGTGCTATCATAGGTAGTACTTTCACACCTCTTGTAAAAAGGCTTTAATGTCTGCTCTTCACAGGTGAGAAAAAACTAAGGTATAAAGAGAAGAAGATGTTTGCAATTTGCCATACTTAATTTAGTTAGGATACCAAGTGGCAAAATCTGTTGAGTATGAAGCTCTAAAGTTATTCTTGATTCTCAGCAGACATAAACACTGGCAGATATTTCTTTGTAAAAAATATATAAAGATTGGAAAATGTTTTAGAAAGGTACATTTTGTCTCAGAAGGAATGTGAACACTTGTTTGGATTCTGTCTGAGAACCACAGATAACCTGTACCACAAGCTATCTACAATAAAGAAGTATTAAAACATATTTCTTGATTGTGTTTTAAATAAATTAGTCAATGTAATTAATCAGTATGAATAATCAACTGTGCACTCTCATGACACGAGTCAGAATAAATTGTTTTTAAAGCCCAAAAGCTATCTGATCTTTAAACATCAGTTTCTTCAGATAACCCAGGGTCAAAAGTACTAAAAGCCCCACTCCTGAATTTATGCTTATTGCATGCCATGCCTGGAGAATATGGGGGTTTTTAATCCTTATTAAATATACAGCATCTCAACCATCTTTCCTTCATTTCCTTCGAGCAATGCATAAAGTTAATTTAAAAAGTGGAATGTTTCTGTGAGTTATGAGGAAGAAAAACCCCATTTTAACATGAAAATGCTTTTGCAACCTTTCCATGACACATGGTAGCATTTTCTAGCTAAACACATTGTACTAAGAGTATAAAGTCACAGTTCAAATCAAAAGATTTTGTAATAAATTGTATCTAAGTTTGTTTCTAAAATTGTATGCAAGTATTTTCCATATGTTTATGTATAGCATAGGAAATATAATATATGTGCTTAACTTAAACCTCTGCTAGGTTCCTTGGATGACATTCATACCTAGAAAAAAGTACACTTGCAAGTATTTGTATCTGCAAAGGCAGAATTCAGCTTTATGGGTGATAGTCCTGTAAAATTAATGGTGAAGTATATAATAACTCTGCAATTCAATTTATTTCAGGAAGTAGTAATGATAAAATTATGCAAAGACAATCCTACCCCATTACCCTCCCAAAAAACCCCACAAACAAAGATAAAAACACCCCAAATAAAATCAACAAAGAAACAAACAAAAAAACATAGAAAAAAACAATCCAAGAAAAACCACCAGCCTCAGAACAAGAGTAATTTTAGATGTAGCTGTAAAAAGATCTTAATAATAGAAAGAAATCCCTAAAATTTTTTATGATTGGATACTATTTATATTCAAAGTGGAAGGAGTAATTAGTGTGCCTGATCTCTGAGAGAGGCAAAGGTTGTAAACACAACAAAATGTGGAAAGGAAACCTCTCAATACAGCCAATTTTTAAACTTTTACTATATTAGGGATTTATTTCAGACAGCAGATTTATTTCAGCAAGCAGAAGCTGTTAATGAGATTAATAATTAATAATTAAAACAATAGCTTTAATACTGTGATAATATAGGAATGATTCAGTAGCATGATGTGGTGTATGATGTACTCAAACACCATTCTATTGCTTTTCATCATCTAACTTAGTCAAAGACAGTTTGTAAATGTCTAATTGGAAGCAATAATATTACTATGAGGAATGTAGGTTTCAAATTCTGCATATAGAAATAGATCACAAATCTTAGACACAGATTAATCATCCTTTTATACCATTACTGTACATTTGATTGGTTCTCACTTGCCTATATCACTGCAATAAGGTATGATATTGTTCCTAAGAGGGACTTTAACAACTGAGAGGGTCATACTATCAAGCTCACATAAGAAAGCTCTTGTTCAGCTAAGTTTTGACATTTACT
Organism: Serinus canaria; assembly: GCF_022539315.1. Taxonomy (NCBI): domain Eukaryota; kingdom Metazoa; phylum Chordata; class Aves; order Passeriformes; family Fringillidae; genus Serinus; species Serinus canaria. The sequence goes on from NC_066315.1 coordinate 83,732,310, forward strand.
CCAATGTATTTTATATTCTCTTCTTAGTAAGTCAAACTGTTTTAAAAGGCTAATTCCCTATTACTTATAATTTTTCCCCTTCATTCAAATCTATCCCTTGCTTTGAAATGTCAGTTGCTTATCTCATCTTCCAGAGGTCTTTGCTATACTGTCTCTATAGGAATATAAATTATACTTCTGGAAAGAAGTATAATTTATATTCCCCCCCTCAAGTCTCCTGAAACATAAAGAGCTATTTTAAAACAAAGTATTTTTAACATGATTTTGTTTTTCTCTGTTTCTGTTTAGGGGCAGTTTTGAGAACACTAGTTTTCAGCTGTACTTAGACAAAGCTCTGACTCACAGCTTCTATGTATCTATTTGTGCTTTTTTAATCCAAAAGCTAGTGACTGGGCAAGGAGGAAGAGAAAAAAAACCACCCATCAAAGCACAATACAGATATATAGCATATAAATTTACCAAACTCCAGTGTGTAACTCCAGTGTGGGTCTGAAGGGAAGAGAAGACAAAAAATAAGAAAAGTTTGTAGCAGCAGGCTTTATACTTAGTTTCCTACAAAACTTAAATCAATTTGCTTTCAAAGTAATCCTTTGTATTTTAGTATAAAATGGGGTTCTCTATATGTAAGAAATGTGAAAATGTGAAATATGTGAGAAATGTGAAATACGTGGTGTACTGCCTGAAAAAGCATTATTCTAGTCAAGTGTCCCTTGAAGATTTCAGGTAGGTGCTACAAATCTCACTTTCTAAAAGCAGTTTGAAGCAGTGTTCCTTAATCTAAGGAACACTGCAAAGATTGCTCAGTTGGTGCAAATAGTTGCATTTTTTCTGCTAACACCACAGAAGAGACCTATTTTGTCATAGGAGGGAAGTGGAATAAATGAAATCTCATAGCTGAAATGTTTATGTGTTTCTCCAAAGATCCTAAATCTCTTTCTATTCTAGAATTGTCTTGGAAGATATAGTGACTGCAGGACAACTCTTCTTTACTTTCAGATAATCAGGTGAATATCCCTGGACCTATTCCCTAATTACTTCAAAGTTGCAATTGAAAAACCAAAGCCATACCAACCAAACACAACCCAGCCAATATACCTTTGCAGCTATATGAGAAGGAAGTATCTAAAATTATTGTCAGACAGGTTTCTTCAAGGCCTAGTAAAACACTGAGGTTTTAGCAGAAAGAGAATTTCTATCTTGCAGTGACATTTACACTGTCAAAGTAGTTTAAAACCTCAGTTCACTTATCAGACCCATTTCTTTTGCAGCTATCTGGATAGTGATATTAAGTATAAATCACCTTTCTGTTTACATTGAGTCTGGCATATGTCCATTGTGTCATCCTCTTGCCTCTCAGTCTTGACCTTAGCTATTTACTGCTTTTAAGATGAATTTCTGCAGAACAGCCACAAATGAGACTGACTCCCCAAAAAGCTGAGAAAAGTGCCAGCACCAGAATTTAGAGTTCAATGACAGTATGCCACTCTCCCAAATTTTATGCAGGCTCCACAGATAATTGCAGAAAGCCCTTTCCCTCTGCAAAGGAAGCTCTTGTTAGGGTTAAACCCTTTAAAATCATGACAGCATTATCATGTTATTATTAGTATCAAAATGTAAGTCATTACAATTTGGAAATTCTGTTTACAGGAAAAAAAAAAAAAACTACAGGAAGCTTGCACAGTGCTGAAAGGAAGGATTTCATGATAACCCTTTATCATTCTGAGGCTGAATGAGTTTTGATGCTGAGCATGTAGTTAATACATTGAAAAATTCTGTTCCACTTAAAATGATTCAGTGTTTGGAAAGAGCAAAGAGCAGGTGAACATTTTCCTAGAGAACAGAATAAAAAAGCTTGGAAGAGAGGCCTTAATTACTTTTCTCTTTCCCTTACCTTCTTGCTTCCAAATCCATGTGTGAATATGTGTGTGTCAACACATACGCACTTCCACACACTCACAAACTCATGTATGTCCTACCACTCAATGACAAAGTACAATTGATGACATATTAGGTGAAAGCCCTCTTAAATTTCTACTTTGAGTGTGGAGGTGATTAATATGAGCCATCACTTTGCACACAAAAATACTTAGCAAACCAGTTATCTTTCTTTTACAGAAGTGGAAAACCATTTGCCATTCCTTTCTCCCCGGCTGCCGTAGCATCTATAAAAAGCAATGCGTCTTTGAGATCATGGGATATAAATCTTTTTGTGATAAGAAACTGCAGTTTACAGGACACTGCAAGTGTAATACATCTCTTGTGTCTTCAAACATATTTTTTTTTCCTTTTTAAAATTAAAAGTAAGTTTTTGTGCTTACAAAGATTCAGGATGAGGATATCAGGAAAATCTTTATTGCTATAAATCCCTTTATCTGTTCCAGATACATAGTGCGAGCACTGTAGCTTAAACTTCCTTAAACTGAGCTGCCAAGGTTGCTTGAGAATCTTCAGTCGGTCAATGTGGTGAAGCTAACAATGCTCATCTAAAGGGATTACCTTAAAAAAAAAAAAAAAAAAAAGTCAGCTTGAGGACTATTTAGCCTAATGTGGGAGTCAGGAGACAAAGACATCGTATATTCTAGGTATGGCTTTATTTTTCATAAATAGGGCTTCTAGAACAAAGACAAAACCAGGTGAGACTTTGTAGTCTAGCATTTATTATACACAAATATTTTCTGTTCTGATCCATTCAACCCACGCCTGCGTTGATAGTGGGGATTGCCTTGACCCAGGTGTGGCACCTTGCACTTGGTCTTGTTAAACCACATGAAATTCCCTTTCAACCCATTTCTTGATTTTGTCCAGATCCCTCTGGTTGACATCCCATCACTTAGATGTGTCAACTGCCCCACTTAGTTTGGAGTCATCAGACGAATTGCTAAGTATGCACTTGATTCCATTATCTTTGTCATTGATGAAGACATTAAACTGTACTTGTCCCAGTACTGATCTTTTAATCTTATGGAGAAAAATTTGAGTTCTTAGGAGAAAAAAAAACTGCAAACAGAACTTGTGTCAAATGAATCATATTAGGTAATAGACCTAAATTAATCTGACACCTTTTTCAACCTATTCCCTGCACTCAAAGAAGGAAATCAAAGCAACTGTCTAGACTGCATGGCCCAATTAGAAAAATATCTGAAGATTATGTATCTTTTGTTTTTAATAAAAAACCATTTCATTATATGAAAAGCTAGGGAGACCATTTGCCTCCATAAAAGTTGGAGACTGTCACCTAAATTATCTTCTAGGTTTTGTATTTCATATTTTGAGGAAGTCTTTTTCACAGCTCTTTTAAAGAATAGTCTTCAACAGCAGCACTAATTCAGACATCATCCTTCACCTTCACTCTTTACTGCTGGTACAAAGAACATAGGAGGAAAAGATTTTGAAAAGACAAGAAAAATAAATGGTCACCCAGAGAACACACATAGGGGACAGAATAGTTGAAGAAGTTTCAATAGTTTCTTTTGGAGGCACATACAAGGTTCTCAGAAATAATTTGAGAATCCTGTAATTTGCCTTGTGTACAATCTGTTTAAAAATGTAGTCAGTCTGCAGTCAGGTTGCCTGCACATTCCAGTTGTTCAGGGTTGGCCATTAATCCTGCTAAGTGGGGGGATAGCACAGCTGTGTTACATTTGTGCAGTGCCCACACTGATGAATGATGTGTGTTTAGGACAGAAAAAGCCTACATTGCTGGCTAATCCCACATCCCACATACAGAAAAACAAGGAGTATAATGTTGTGAACAATAGAAAAATATTCCATTCTCTGTGTTCCATTGGACCTTGGCGTGTTTGTGGTGCTCATTATCACTGAGACCAGAGTTAGTAAGTGGCAGAGATGCTTCAGCTTCAAAGAATGCAAAGTTGTTTCCGTGGTACACACTGGACAGGCCTTTTCCCCCCCCCCATTCTTTTCCTTTCATAAGGATGGATGTTTTAACTTAACTCAATGATGCCTTACAGCTCTGATTTCTCTAGCAGCAGTCACAAAGGTTTCAAAAATATAATAGTGGTTCTCTAGCATGGTTCATTGGCAACACTGAAGTACACCCTCCCTGGGAAGATTTTGTTCAATGTTTTCAGTGATTGCTCATTTATGATCAAGAACACATTGTGTAGTAGGACAGGAAGAAATCTTTCTGATTGAATGAGCTTGTGCATGTAAAAGTTAGCTGGGTCTGAACCAAAAAATCCGTATGACATTCTGCAGAATTATTATTAGCATACAAAATTTTGTCTTTCTCCGGTGTGAATTGAGAGATTGAAAACTGGGATCATGAGAACAGTTAGTGCTTTAAACAGAGCTTTCTTCCTTGTTTGTACAGACAGGAACTATCTGCTATACATGTCTCAGACTGAATAAAAGTGCCTTGCAGGAGATGGTTTAGCTCTTTGGTTTCCTGTACTATGAATAACAGGCCAAAGAAAAAAGGACTTGTTTTTTGTTTTTTTTTTTTTTCCCATGACCATGGACTCAGGCAAAGAAAAACCCCAAATCCTTTGTGATTATTTGATTTGCATGCAGTCTTTGAATTTACAACTCCTCTACATTATGACAAACATATGTGGAATCAAGTTCATGCCTCCACCACTCCCTCTTCCTTGTTTTAAAGTACTATCATCATAAAGTAAAAAAATGTATTTCTAGAGTGCTAAACATTTCAGAATTATTTTGCTCACAGAAGTGAGAAATCACTTTGACTTTTGAGTGCTAGAAGCTTTACATTATTTTCCAAGGTGAGTATTTTTTCCCTATTTGATTTAGTCAGGAGAATAAGAAATTGCATACCAATTCTGTGTAATGTACAGTGTGTGTTCTTGTTATTTATGATGTTGTAAATGAAAATTTATAATAGAAATGTTATTGAGGAGATCTATTTTATACAAAAGTAGTCTTGGGTTGCTATTTCTGTCAATTTCCTTGGCTATGGAAGATTAAGTAAAGAAAAAGTGCACAGTAGAGTCTTCAGAGAATTCATTAGGGTTTTTTAATCTCTGCATTTTCTCCTAAAACCAATATTCAAAATCTGTAATTCCTACTGTTTCTTATTGCTTCTTCCTCAAACAAATAAGTTCAATGATGCACAGGAGAGTGCTTTTATGAACTCAGTAGAGAATAATTAGGTAGAAATCACAGAATGTTACTCAGAAGTTGTTTTTTTTTTTCTTTTCCACTTACTCCTCTCAGAATGCTTAGTGCAATTACCTCACCTATAAAGACAGGATGAGAGTATTGGGGCTGTTTGGCCTGAAGAAGAGAAGGCTCCAGGGAGACCTTAGAGCACCTTCTAGTTCCTAAAGAAGAGCTACAAAAAAGCTGAGAGGGACTTTTTACAAGGTCATGTAGTGATAGGACAAGTGATGAAGGCTTTGAACCAAAAGAGGTTTATGTAAGTTATCAGGAGGAAATTTTTACTGTGATGGTGGCAAGGACCTGGAACAGGTTGCCCAGAGAAACTGTGAATGTCCCATTCCTGGAAGTTTTTAAGGCCAGGTTGGATTGGGCCCTGCATCACCTACCTGATCTAGTTTAAGATACCCCTGCCCATGGAAGAGGGATTTGAACTAAAAGATTTTTAAGATCCCTTCCAGTATAAGACATTCTGCAATCAATTGATTCTATGAATTATTCACATTCTGTTATTTACATTCTGCATTCAAAAAATGGTCAAATCAGGACACAAGAAGTCAAAAGTTTAATATTTTAAAACATTGTTGCCTTAAGTTATTCTGGTCAATTATGATCATTTTTGTGCAACAACAAATGCAAGTGACTTGTAAACTAGTTCTCTGTTATCTATTACTGTGCATTGTGTTTTGGTTTGTTTTTTTTTTTTCTGCAAAAAAGAAACACCAATACAGATATATATGCACATAAAACATTGTAGTTGTATTTTTTTTATTTTATAAAAAAATAAAGTTTAGAATGTCCTCAGGTTTTCTACTATGCTAGTAAATGCCTTTCTTTTGTAGTCATCTCTCTATTAACTGAGGTATAAGGTATTTTCTTGAAATTTCTTAGAGTTCTTTAAAGTAAGCGTCCAGTACCAAAATGAAAAAAGGGGATTCAGGAACAGATTCATCTCAGTCACATTGTCAGGAGTACTGATTTTAATCAGTTTGGGTATAAATAATATGTGTTGATATTCAAAAGTACATGGAACTAGTTGCCTGGAGAGATTTTAGTCTTATGTTCAATAATATTTAAAGCAGAACTTAACATGGTTCTGGGCAATCTGCTCTAGCTGACCTTGAGCAGAGGGGTTCGATGAGACTTCCCAGCCTCATTTATTCGGCAATTAAAGTATTAGTATTGTAAATTATCCTGGTGAACACTGCATGAAAAATATTAACATAGTAACGTACTCAAACACATTATTTTATTGAATAACTATAGGCTCTTACATTTAAAGAAAGAGCAATAAATTTATATACTGTCCTCTGATAGAACATGAAAAATTATTTCTAATGCTAAAAAATTATCAAAAAACAATATTTCCAGAACCTGAAAGATTATTTCTAATGCTAAAAAATTACCACAAAACAATATTTCCTTGTTCCCATATAGTCCTGACAAGAATTGGATTGGGACTACATGAGATTTCGTATTTAATATCAACTTTTCCTTTCTCCATCTTTCCATCATGGAGGGTGTCATCCCATAGGCTTGAGCTATGTAAATTCATATCTCTGCAGCAAATTAAACATAAAGACAAACATGACCCGCAAAACTCAGCAACCTCCCCCTTAAAATCCCAAACCATTTATTCACTTTTTTAACCTCTTTGCCAAGTGCGTTAAAACAAAACTTCACCATTTCACCTTTATTAATAAATTATTTGCACCGCTTTGCTATTTTTAATTACTCAGCCTTGATATTGCTCAAATGTGTGATGATTGCAGCAGATAATTCTATAATCAGACGTCATTGATTTGACAGAAGGATGAATAAATTTCCAGCAAATTATAAAAAAATAAAGCTCCATTTAATTTTGTTGTTAATATCACCTACAAAATCTCTGTATCGGTGAAGATTTCACTGAAAGTTACATACCCTGATTGACTGCAGAAGTTCTGTAGATGAAATGGTCAGTGCTCTCTGACCTTGCCTGTGTCAAATACTGAAACAGATGTACATTAGTAATAATAACTGTCTATTTGTTTCACCTTGACAAATGTCACTTGAATTATTGCTCTGGTCCTCAAAGTAAAGAATTTTAACTTTGTGTTTCCTAAGGGAAAAAGAATGTTCTATTCTTTGTTCGGCCTCCACAAATAGAAGCATGGCATTTGTCTTTTCATTGGTAACATTAAGGTTGTCTGATCTGAGTGATAAAAAGCAGAGATTATCTATTCCTGTCTGTCATTTTTGGCAAACTTGTGAACTTTTCATAAAAACAGAAAGATAAATCACAGCAGCTATTATTGTCTTTGTCTTAATCTTTCTAATGGATCAGTGTAATTTTTGGTTTCCTCTAGTAGGTCAGGGAGGTCATCACTGTAGGAGAACAGCCTTTTCTACTTACTGAATGCTAAATAGTGGTGTCTCACACAAATCCAGATAAAGATGTTGTCCAGGGGATCAAGCTACTGGCAAAGCAGAGGAGTCCTGTGGATCTGCTCACCTGTTGTTACCAGACTTCTCTGACATTTAGCCGTCCCTCCAAGGTGGGGGCTGGAGCCATATAGCCTAGGGAGAGCATTCCTGATCCCAATTTAAAAGTATTCAGTATGAATTTACAAATGCTTAATTACAAAACTGACATGCAAATGAGAACATTAAAACATCTCACCATCATACTGCCCATAGGGAAGGGGAGGGGAGGGGAGGGGAGGGGAGGAAAAGAAATTACAGGAAAAGGTAGAAATTGATGTGGGTGTAGCAATGAGCCATGACAAAAATGACAAATGCAGAAAGAAACCCCATGGAAAGATACTGACATTTACTCTGAACAAAAGGCGGGGGGGGAAATATCTTTCCTGTCCTTAATGATCAAACCATTATTCCTAGCAGGTAAATTACTAGGTTAATACTCAGTGCTAAATCAAAATATGTTTCCAATATTAATGATCAAAGAAAAGTTCAAGATGTTCAAGACCCTCAAGGACTTCAGTTTCCAGGAACTCCTTGTTTAGGCAAGAAAAATAAGGTACATATATTAGACTAGACTCTTTCTCTCGAAATGACATAGCTTTTGACAAAAGGGCATGAAAAATGGACAAGCAAACAACAAAAACAAAAAAAAAAAACAGTGGGGGAAATGGTGGAATATTTATGAAGACAGAAATAAAGAAAAACAAATTATTTCAAATAAAAAGAAACAAAATAAAAAAGATAAAATGCTGGCACATTGCAAATAACTGGTCTGACCAGCTGTCTATCCCTCTTTTTCCATTTTGTTCTTTTCTTCCCACACCCTCCCATGAGTATCTCAGCTTTTTTTCTCCCTTTCACTTGCTTTGCTTATCTTGAAAAACAAAATCTTACTCCAACCCCCTTTCTTTGCATTTCCTCATAAAAGCAAATCTACCACCCTTTTCATTCCATATGCATGTCATTCTGTCTAAGGAAAATTCATCTCAGATGGATTTAACCTAAGAGATTATAAACATCAGATGGAGAAATAGGAAGCTATTTTAGCCTTGACCTTTCAGACCAAATTTGATCACACTACAGCCTGATTGAATAGGTTTTAATCAGCTTCGTCAGTGTTGAAATTTAAGTTCTTGTGTAACTGAATATCATTTCAGCTGATTTAACAACAAAAAAGAATATGCACATGTAGACAATAAATGCTCTTTAAATTTTTGCAAGTCCACAAAAACTTAAAAGAAAAAATCCAACATTGTAGGCTCTTTGTACTATTTAAGCAGAAAAATTAAAAAAATAATTCTGTTCACCTGAAAAATATTTATTAGATATTTTAGATATTAGTTATTTTATTAGATACTGTCATCTCAAGGACAACTTAAACTTCAGAGTACTTATATCTAAACTTTCAAACATACAGCTTCCCTTTTCCAAAATTGCCAAAAGAGTGGACATTTACATTATAAGAGTGGTTATTTACATTATTTCTACATTTATACAACGATGAAGGAATACATAACAAACTTGCAGTTGGTTTGAGCATTGTTGTACAGATCAGTCTGACAGATAAGGTGCTCATCAAAATGGATTTTAAAAGTGTAAAAATAGTTCTTCAGGCATAATTGTACACAAGCAAACAAAAAACCCAAATCAACTATAACTTATCTCAAGGGTCCAATACCATTAGGATGCTTTTTTCCCTAAGATCCTTCTGGTATTTCCAGACTACATTTCCTTCATTGTGTAATGTACATACATTCAAATAGTTTGAGGCAATGAGAACTTTGTTGAAGATTTCTGTGCAGGAAGGATTTAATTCCAAGAACAAAAAAGAAGTCTTTAAGGTCTGAAGCCATGGAAATTATAATACTGGGAATATGTTCAAGGGCTGAAAGAGATTTCCATTCCCTAGGATAGAATAATAATGTAAACCTGTTATTTAATACATACACACAGACATCCTCCATGTAAGTAAAATAGGTTGGCTTATCTATCTTTTATTATTCTTTATACACTTTGTACTTCAAGAAAGTTCAACTCAGTGCATTTTCTTGACATAGATTATAGCAACATCTTATTCTTATTTACTCTCATAATTTTTTTTTTCTTTACTTTTGAGACAATTAGCTTGGAGTGATATTACTGTGAAAAGACCTTGGAAAATGAGCTATTTTTTTTCATATTTTCCTATTGTTTAATATACTTTTTAAGGCACCTTCAGCTTTATTTCTAGAAAATGATAAAAAAAGAAAACAATTCCATTGCTTGATTTAGCAATTATGTCCTTCACCTAAAGTTTTTTAATTAAAAAGGCTGAAATCAGCCACTGATTTTCCTTAGAAATTGACTACTGAAGAAAAAAAATATTCCAGGATAATTACTAAATAGCTTGGGAAAAGGATGCAACTTTTTTTTTTCTCCAAATAAACTAAGTTCATTCAGAACATTTCTGTTCCTGCTTATATTTATTAGTTCCACATAACCCCATCCATGTAATATTTAAAATTGCCCCTTGTGATGTAATTGTTAAGTCCTTCCTTTTGGAATACAAAACTCAAAAGTCAACAATGAGATAGGCAGTAAGAGAAAGTTTCCTTACCTCACTGCAGTATGTCTAGTGCTTTACCCTCCCTATTTCTGAATGCTGCCTACTTGGCAAAGATCTGAAGGAGCTTTTTGCCTGTTCTAAAGAACAAAACCTGTCTTTGGTGCCATTGACCAAAGCACACTGGACAAGATAAAAGACTGAAATGGGCATGATAATTATCAAGTCTCAATTCCTGCAATTGCAGGCTAGCCTGTTAGACCCAGGGCTCTAAATCATCAAAGATGTGATGTTTTCAGATGTGTAGCAGCAGAAATTTTTGTATATTCCTTTCTCCTTGTAGGGTTTTAGCTATTAGAGCCCTTATACCTAGTTTTGTGGATTTGGATATTTCAGCTGGAGGCAGGATTGTGACTTAGCAAGGATACAAAAACTGAAGAGAATGTGGATATGAAAACTGAGAAGAACTAGAAGGATGTCCTTGTACCTTTGTATCTAAAGTAGTGAGCAAGTGCATGTAAGCCTTGTACTCTTTAATGCAGTGAACAGCACTTCAAAATCTAGTGACCTTAATGGACTGACAGGCTGGGATTGAGTAATCCACTGATGTGCCCTTTTGCACTGGTCAGCAGGGTAATGTTTCTACTCCTTTTTAATCGACATACATGCTGCACCTCTTCACCTGCTTTTGTCAGTAGGTCAAGAAGTTTTCTGTAGTCCTTTGTGCTTCATTGAGGATGAATCTCCTATCTAGGAAAATGTAGTATCCACTAAAAGAAAGTCTGAGGTTGATTTTTTTTCCCCTAAACTCTGTTTCCCAGCACAGACACAGGAGGGAGGCTGGTATCATGGGCTAATTTTCCCTTTTCTCTTAGAAAAGTGGGTGTCCAGGCCAGATTTGGGAGCAAAAGTTGGAAAAAGCTTTTCTACTGTGTTAGTGGATCATTCTTATTGCATAACCACCAGAAAGTTTGTATAATGAAATCATCATCATCTTCATGAAACACTATGCACAAAATGTAGCCATGGCATGATTGACTTTTTAAACACAAATTACTTATGATTGACTCTCAGTCAAAATTGTGAAATTGTGTTGATTTTGACTTGCTTTGGTCATCTTATATCCCTGTAATTTTTCATTGGTCAAAAATGAGAGGATTGGAAATTTTTTAATAACATGAAATACCCAATATGTGTACTGCTGTAAGAAAAGAAAATCTTTGCTTTCATGTGCAGGGAAGCAAAATGAAATCAAACAGTATTGAACTAGATTCAACTCACCTAATCCTTCCACAAGTAAGCAAATTGTGGCCTCTATCTTTTCAGTGGACTTCAGTATATTTGTGTTTGAGAAAGCCGTGGTACATACATAAATTCAAAGGCTACTACATTTTCCTTGTCGTGTTCTCCCTGATTTTCAAAGCTGAAATGCTTGTGTGGTACAACCTGCCTCTGAAGGCAAGGGCAACGATGCTTATGTAAAATTTCACTAGATCTCTTGGGGTAGACTAGAGTGATATGATGCTGAATGAATTGTGCCTTCATATAAACGTATATATATATATATATATACATGTAGGGTCTATTTTAGAACAATTTGGTTGCAATGAAAATGAGGTATGTAGCCCTTTTCGTTATTATCTGTAGAAATATAGCAATATAAAAACATAAAAATAATAAGTAAGAAAATGTGTGTGGAAGAGAAAGAGAGAAAAAGAAGGGATAAGAGTGGAAAGATAGAAAAGAGGAAAGATATCACCACCTGGGGACCCAAAGATAAGACTTGATTCATCCAATTTTGATGTCAGTTGGTCGAATTGATGGTCTAAGACTTTAGGGATGAGACAAGTCCATGAAACACAAAGTTCAGTGGGTTAATAAATGCTCATGTTCATGTGGGAGCACCTGAAGGAGGGAATTTAACACTGTCAAAACTGTGGATCATGCACAGTCCTCTGGTGGAAGGGCCCAGACATGAGTATATAATCTGTGGGAGCTCAGCACATCACTCCTGATGTCCAGAGCTACCGAGAGAACCCTTGGGGGCTCGGGAGCCTTGGAACATTGCCAAAAGCACTTGGTGGCTTGGTTTTGATCCATCTAGGGATGTGCCACCGATGTATGAGGAGATGGAACCTGTGGGAATCACTCGGGTTTGAATGGTGAAGGGAAGACATAATTACAGGGTAAATTACAGATTTTGGGGTTTTGGTACAGGGGGATTGTGAAGACAAGATGGAGGAATCAGGGCATGTCACAAGACTCTTCTTTCTTCTTCTTGTCGTCCATCTTCTGTTGAGGTGTTGGCACTTGTGGATTGGTCTGGGGTGAGGGTGTACTTGATGACGAGGGTGATAGGTATTGGGGATAAAAAGTAAATATGATATACGTAGTTTTTGATATAAAAGACGCGACTGCCTTGGGGGTGGTCAGAGTGCCTTTGGCTGCCGTGCTGGTCAGATCCAGGTCGGGCAGAGAAGGGACTTTGTAGATAAGAAACAATAAACAATTCTGAAGACCGAAAAAGCCTAGAGTCCAGACTCATCTTTTGAGGCCCAGCGTGCAAAGAACCATCCTAAGCGTGTGTGAAGCAGAGACGAACAGCCGAACCCCATAATAATCAGGAATCTTTGGTGTGGTGGTTAATGACGCTTTGTAAGACATGATCACTGCCTCTCACAACAGTCACGCCCCATCAGAAGGGATGAACACCCTCAAGCCTGTGTATAAATGTCCCAATACCTCCCCTGGGGTGTACAAGAAGATTTACGGGGAGTCAGTTTTGTAAGGGAGAACACTGGCTTGATAAAAAACACTATCTCATTTTGTAGGATCTGTGTCTAATCATCCTCTTCCCTATCTGGCTCAAAACCCAGCTTGTAGCTTCAGTGGTGAGTGCACACCCCCTCTGCACCTGGATATTTCCTTGTACATCATCAGCAAAGCACCCTCTGGCTTTGGAAACAGCCAATTATTTGTGACATTAACCATCAACATTTCAGTCTATCACATTGTCTTTGCACTGTATGAGCAAATATCTAGAAGAAAAGCAGATAGCAATTTCAGTCCCAATTTCATAGTTCAACATTTTTGTGAAAACTGCATTCCTGCTCTAGTCAGAAATTTGGAACTAAAATCAGAATTATAATTTGTTTCTAAAGTAGAATGTCAGCACCTAAATTTATTCTTTGCTTCCTCTTTGAAAATCTTCAAATCTACTTCAATCTTCATCTTTATCTCTTTTTCTAAAAGTAACAGATAATCTTTAAATTTAAAAAATATTCTATGTAAGGCATTTCTTCAAAAGTATCTTCAGTCTAAAAGTCCCTATACAGCAAATCATATTTGAGTTCAGACTGCTATTGCTATTCAGAACTACTGCCTCATAGTTTGATCTCTTTGTACTTTACTCATCAAGCAAAATATGCAGACAATAAATCTTGTCCTCACTTAGACAACTTTCATGAGATTCCATACATTTCTGCTTGTGAATTGTTGTACCATATTCACTTGGGTTTATTTTGAAATGTAAAATGGCTGAAAGAATAGGATGCAAATAAAAGACAAGGCACTGAGAATGTAAGTTCCTTACATTTTTCTAAAAAGAAAGAAAAAATTACAGAACAGCTGAGAGCTCTGTTTATACTTAGGTTGGACACTACAAAAAAGCTGTCCTATTTTGCTGAAAATTAAAAATTGCCTCTACTATTAATTGCTAACTAATTGCAAAGTAATGAAAACTTGAGCAAAAATGCAGTAACGTGTCAGCTGCTGTAAGTCAGAGAACTCTCACTCAGCATTGTAATTAAAGCTTTGTCCCAAAGATTCAACAGGAATTAAATTAAGGACAACACAACTGCATATACTGGTGGCAGCCAACATTTGAATTAAACATTCCCTGGACTGGGAATGCTACTAAAATTTCTTATATATATATATATATATATATATATATATATGTATGTATATTTTGTTTTACTTAGAGAATGACCTAGTTTTGTGGTAGCAAAGAAATATCTCTTTACTAAATTTCTGTATAAAAGTGCATGTAGTGTGCAGCATTGTTTTTCCTAAAATCAGCCATTTAACACTGCTTCTGATTCATTCCTTTTCATTCGTTGCTGGCTCAACAGTCTTAGCAGCAATTGTTAGTTGCTAAAACATGTAACACCTTTCTACAAAATGTGCTTTGTAGAGATCTGTTGTATAGTACTTTACTATATTTCTTTCTTTATCCTCTGATTTTTTTAATACTGTGTTGTCATTAGCTATCTACTTTGGTAGATCTGTAAGAATTCTCTTAATTTCAGATGTTCTGATTCTTAGACTTTATGGTCTAAGTATCTGAACATCTTGGCTTACAAACTTACTATGCTTGTCCTCTGTTTTTTTCATTTGGATTCTAACTGGAATTTTTTCATCAGGAAGCTTTGAATTCTTTGTATTTCCATACCACTTGTTTATTCTGAACATTAACTCCATTGCTTCTCTCAGTAAGCTCACACATACTGATAGACATATGATAGAATTTTTAAAGTATATTTTAAGTTGCATTTGCTTAATAAACATAGTTAAAAACTCTATGATCATTCAGATCCTTCCAGAGTCAAAATTGTTTTGTATTAAAACCAGGTTATCTCTGAAATTTTTGCAAGATTTCATTGTAACTCTTTTGCTGAAATGAGATTTATTCAGTCTGCATTAGTATGCTGGAACTGCATTTTTTCAAAGTTGTAATATTCCCATTGATGCTACTGTGTCGGCTCTGAAGGCCAAGTAGGTTTTGAAGCAGACAGCGAGAAATGTCCATTCAGGGATTTATTAAACCTGCAGGCAAACAGCTGTCATCAGCTATTAGCAGTTCAATTTTATTCCAGCCCTTCGTGGCATTCATGGAGATATCCTTATTTTGGGACATATTGCTCAACATAGCTTGTTGTTGGATGTTTGATTCTTAAGACAGAAGGGGAGAACACAAACAGAAAAGTATTTTTGCATCATATCAATACATTCACTTTTTGTAGGCTTCTGAATTCACATGTGCATGTTTTTAACATCTAGCTATGCTGCGTCTATTTCATTATTTTTCTTGAAAATATATATTTTCAAGTTTGTGTATACACAGCTGATTTAGATTCTGTTTAATGCAGAAATACCTCACTTGAGAGAACAAAAAAATGAATGAATTAGGAGGAACTGTATGGTTGTATGTACAATATATTAAAGTTCCTATGGACCATTGGTTTCTAACTGCCCTGTGTGGTTCATTAACTTTTGAGTTGCAAGCTGTGCAATTCACATAGGTAGATAAAATAGCAAAATATAATTTCAAGCTGGCTTTTGCCCTTAAGTGTGCAAATAAGTGAAACAAATTTATTTTTTTAACTGCAAAATTATTTTTGCTAAGCAAAGAGTGTAAGCCATAATAACTACTAAGTTCCTAGATATCTTAGCAGGCGCTTAGCATGTCAGAAACAACTGGGCCTTGAAAATTAATATGTTGTAAGTTTTATAGTATTCAAGTCTCATTTCATTTTTCAGGTTACTTTTGCTTTTTACTGTTAAAAAATCATGCAAAGATCAGTAATACAGAACAAATCTGCCATAGATTTTTGTTCATGTTTACTGCATTCTCACAGCAGAAGACAGAAAATGTGTGGCATGCCTTGTAGATGCCTGCAGAGAAAATTGAGAACAGCAGTAAAATGGAAAATAAATGCTCAGAATCATGTGTGGACTTACTTAAAAATGTCTGTTTTTATGAGAAGAATAGAAGAAACACAAACAATTTGTATTATAAAAAACAAGATTAATATTTCATACTATGGAGCATTGTGTAAGAGAATAAGTTCTATTTTCTTCTAGTATGTCTGTGGTTTTTCTTCCATACTTTTTTCAGCTATCAAATTTGCATGTCAAATCATGTTCAGAGCATTTGCAAACAATGCAGTCTTAATTTGGGACAGGAGAAATGTAAGTATGAAGGAATTGCTTAGGTATCAGCCTTTCAGAAATGGTTCAAATATTAAACATATTTACTAGTTTTAAACATTCTCTATCCCTCACCTTTAAAAAGTATGTATTTACAAAAATAAAGCAGATACAGTAAGTTCTGCATGGCTCCATGATATGACTTCAGACACAGTTCTTACATGTCAGTTTTACAAAAGACTCCAGAACACAACTTCTGTGGGTAGATAGGGTGTTTCCACTTTATTCTTGAGTGCTTTAATGAATTTGCATTAGCAATAGTAGCAGGCTGAGAAGAGAATGTAATTCTTCATCCACTATGATTCCAGTGCAACATTTGAGTATTCCCTGGAGACCAATAGCTGCCTTTGAACTTGGACTTTGTGAACAAGACAGACACAGATGATTAGTGTTTCTGACCACTGCTCTAATGAGCAATCTCTTAAGTTCATTTTCAAGGCCTGC
Source organism: Serinus canaria (assembly GCF_022539315.1). NCBI lineage: Eukaryota > Metazoa > Chordata > Aves > Passeriformes > Fringillidae > Serinus > Serinus canaria. The sequence continues at coordinate 83,748,889 of NC_066315.1, forward strand.
ACTGTCTATACACTGGAATTTAATCTGCAGTAAAACTTAGCTGTGCGTATACTTGAGAACTGCCTCGAGAATTAACCTCTGCTAGTGTAAAAAAGATAATGGCATAAAAAAATTCATTGAGATTTAGTCAGGGTTACTAGAAGGCACCAGGCACCTTGAGGTAGAAAACATCCTTGTACTACCAGAAAACAAGTAGAACAACGTTATATTTACACTACAATGAATTTGCAACACTGAAGTTGTTGCTGCATATTTGTCTTACTGCACTAGAAAATGGTTTCAGCCAGCTGTTTCACATAGATAAAACAGAACAGAGGGAGAAAAGAAGCTGCAGCAATAACTTCTATCCTGAACTTGTTTCTGGAAATCTCATGTTATGATCTTTTCTCCTTACTAACTAGGATTCCAGGACTGCATCCAAACTATGGTGGCTGGCTGAAGAATATGGAGTGGAACAATCATTAAGTGGTCTGAAGTCCTCAGCTGAAGAGATGATAGATGAGGAGTTCTGTATTTGAATTCATACTCAACAAAAAATGCATTTTCTGCTTTTCTCCTGCAGAAAGTTGTTATGCTGACAACCACCCCTGTCACTGACTTTTATTTCAGAAAGAAACATACTATTGGCCTCTATGAGTGTAAAGCCATGAAATCACAGTCAGAAGGTTGAGAAGAATTTTTTATACTGTATGTGGTGGGCTCCTAGCTGAACCTTGGAAAATAGCTTGTATTTTATATCATTGTGCATAAGCACAGCTTAAAAGAATGAATTTGTCCCAAACATCTACAAACCTTTAGATCACTCATTTGCTCAGGGAGGAGACATTTAGATACCTAACAGAAGTTTTCATGCTTGAATACAAACTCTGAATAAAGACCAAAACTGAAATACAAAGAATATTTTTTTCTATTCATATTACCAGCCTAATTATGACATTATCCAACAGGAAGAAATTATCAGATTCAGTAGCTATAAGTCAATTTAACATTTTTGGTAACACAAATTAAAGTATTTATGAAAAAAATGCAGGGAAAGATTTAAGTGTGTATTGTTTCAACTCTTGCATGCCACAAAAATGCTGATCACTTCTAATCCCCTAGGTTGGCAAGAATGATTCTAGACCTGTGATAATGGGGTCAAAGAGAGAAGGAACAGCATTACCTATCTTTTTATCAAGATCTGATATAAAAGAGAGAACAAGGAGACTGTAGAGAAGCCAACAATTCTAATGTGGAAAATTCTGAGGTATTGAGAAAAAAAACTCATAAAGGGACAGTTTAATTTTCCACCTTCACTGACTGACATGAAAATTGACCACTGGATGCAAGTAAGGAGTTTCAAGAGGCACCTTCCTAGCTTTTACAACCCAAATGCACCTTTAGGGTCATATATTCAGCCTAATTGCCTATTACATGCTGGACCATCTTATCTAGTTTCTGTATGAAGCTCATAGTTGTTTAAAACTGTAGTTTATTGAAGAGTCTTTAAAAAATCTATAGTATGCTCCTGAACAATTGTTTGAGAGTTTAATTATCCTGTCTGCCAAAAATCTCCACTTCATGTCTATTTATATGTCATCTTGCTTCCATTTCCCACCTGTTACCGTCACTGAGCCTTGTCTCTGTAAAAAAGATCCATCACGAACAGAAATGTTTTTGCAGTATATCTCTGGGGAACATGATCACATTAGCTATGATACTGATATTACTGGGTTCAGAAAAAAAGCAGTCTCCTTTATATCTAATTTTCATACACCTTTCCCTGTGCAGCGTGCACATACATCCCTCCAAGCAGGAATATTCCTGCCATACATGGCTACAAAGGGGTCCTTGATCCTTTCTGGATCCATCTAAGGGCACATAAGCTACTGTACAGAAAAGAAACACTTTCTACCACATACTGCTTGAATGAACGATATGCTCTTAGGCTTTGATTAAGTGGCAAATATCCATGACATATTCTCCCTCAAAACTTCCCATCTCTCCTAATATCCTTACCCTTCAATATCAGCTCCACTCATATGTTTACCCATGAGTGCAGCAGCCCCCTGTCCCCTAGAACCTGCCAATTTCTTGGCTCTTCCTGAACAGGTGGAGTTCAGGACACAGATGTTCAGTGCTGTGTTGTGTTGGATCCTTCTGTTTCCCCCTCAATTTGTCCTTAGTTTGTATATTGGACTGTTCTGTTTCCCCCTCAGTTTGTCCTTAGTTTGTGTGTTAGACTGTTCTGTTTCCCCCTCAGTTTGTCCTTAGTTTGTATGTTGGACTGTTCTCTTTCCCCCTCAGTTTGTCCTTAGTTTGTATGTTGGACTGTTCTGTTTCCCCCTCAGTTTGCCATGGTTCAGGCTTGACTCACTCTGCCCTCCTCCTCACTGCCCGTCATCCCCACTCCTCCCAAATCCCCATGTGTCTTTCCATTGACCCCTCCCTGGTGCCCTGTCTGTCACTCGGCGCTCCCTCCATTCCCTCTAGAAACTTCTAGCTGGAGCGTCGAGTGATTGGTTCAGGGGCCAGGGTCCTGCCCTCAATGTACTCCTATTGGTCCACCCTCAATGTCAATCCCATGTATACCACACCCTTCTTGCCCCTCATTGGTCCCGAGGTTGTCTCCTCCCCTGTTCCCCTTGCCCTTTATAAGCTGTTGCAATGCTGTGTTCAGGGCTTCAGCTCTGGGATTCCCCTCAGCTTCCTTAAAGGTTGTTTTCACCCTCGGCTGGAGTCACTCTCTTCTCATTCTGTTGGATTGCTGCCATGAGCCCAGTCTGTGACAGGGAGCTGTTTTCCACTGTAACGTGGAGCAGTTTTCCCTAGGTGCCCTCTTGGGTCACCAGACCCAGGGAGTTCCCCAGCTGCGAGCAGTGCTGTTGGCTTGCCAGGTGACTGGAAGGGACACACCTTCCTTTGGCAACTCGCTGCTTCAGTTCAGCTTCAAGGTTTTTCTACAGTTTGAATTTGCAGTAAGAGACTGGTTTTCATGGCAGTCTGGTGAGCACCCACTCAGCACTGGGCACGCGATGTGGAGCTCCTCAGATGGCTGTGCTTCAGCAGAAGTAGTGGGTGACATTGCAGTAATAATGGCAGAGAACACGGATACATCTCTCTGTGTCTGGGCAGCAATACCACATAGCAGAAAATCTTCTAATACGTAGGCAGACAGACCCACAACCTCTACACTGCAGGCTACAGGAGACATGGCAAAGAAGTGTCATGATGTTAGTGATCTTCTTACAGTACAAACTGTGCACACTGACCCTCTTCCAGACCCAAGAGCACACTGCTGTCAAGATAAAACTGTTTTCTGATGTGGACCTGCCCTCAGAGAACCATCAGCCCTTAAAATTTGGGAGACATTCACCAAATTGTGCCTCCAGGCAGCTTGTGAAGGACATCTGCAAAGGAAGACCTTCAGATCCCTACATCCATTGAGCAGGCCAGCAGTGGCATCAAAAGCTTTCTATGTCATGAACAATACCAATAAATGTAGAAGTGACAAAAATGAAAGAAGTCGCAAAAATGACAGAAGTAACACTACCAATCTGATATGCAAGGAGCTAAACAGAGAATAACAAGGCATTATGTTCCTTGTGGATGCTGACTGTCCTATGAACATGAACACTGCATGAAAGCTGTGCATGGTGCAAACTTGTGTCCACACAGACAAAAAGCCCATGTGCTATCCACTGAGCCATAAATGCAGCCCCCTTTGGGGGCAAGGAAGGTGAAAGTGATCTTGTGGATGTGAGTCCAATACACTCACTGAACCTTGGGAGCTAGGAATTCTCTATTGAGCCTGTTTTATTAAACAGTATATGCCTAGACAAAGCTTCCTTCCCCAAAAGCAGTAAACAAAGGCATCCTTCTGTAGGGAATAAACTCCTGTCATTACTGTAGAAATTACATTGAGGTCAAGTTGCTTGTAACATCTTTACATAAAATAATGACAGGTCAGTTGGGCAGTAAGAAGAGAGAAAAGTTACATAAAATGGTATCTTATGATTAGAATGTTCACCAAAAAGGAGGGAGATCCTTAATCAAAGCTTCCTTACAGAAATTATTTGCAGTTGGGACTCTAAGCTGCCATTACATAAAACATGCACACAGTTTGGGAAGTAGTCATATATTGCCACCTTACTCTTACTATGGTCAATTTTCCAAGCATGATTTAAAAATAAAGCTGCTTTCCAGGGTCTTGAAAAATATGTCATAAATATGTCAAAAAATCCAAACTTCACCCTGAAACTATTTTAGTGAAATCTAAGGCATTTTCCAATGGTGTTGGGTAGAACCTTGATGTGCCAGAGGATTTGACACTGCTGAGATAAACAGTTTCTATTACCTTATTTAAGCCAGTTAATCATACAAACTTAAAGCTGTTCTTATTTCTATTCCATGATGAATTACCCATTCTTTTGCTCTCAGTAGAGAGCTTGGTTGCTTCTTTCAGAGTTGCCAGAGTCAGGTGCCTATGTACTTAATGAAGGGAGATCTAGGTCTCATTTTCTTGATATTGCTGGCTATCAGCTCTCTCAGCTTTTAGATATTGCACCTTTCTTATAACTGACACATTAATTTCTCCTTTTCTGTGTGTTTTTAAAGACCAAATTGGAAAATTATGTAATATTTGTATGATTTGTGAATTTTGCTTAGTCATTTTAGCACTTTTAGTTATTATCAGCTTTTGATATTATTTTTACATTTAATTTGTTCTCAGTAAATTTATAAACTTTGTTCTTATTATTATTAATTCTAAAGGATATACATAGTCTGTAGTGCTGCATTCCAGAATTTTTGGTCTTTTCTGAATGCTTCTCTTTTTCTGCATGTTGTAGTTTTGTAAAAAATGTTTTTTATTGCCATTTTCACATCTAATTTTAACTAAGGTGGTTATTTTACTGAAGTACTCTTTCATAACCATAAAATTGTGGGAGGCTTTGACATTTCATAAAGCATTTTTAAATAATTCCCAATCATAAATCATGCTTTTATGTTTTAGTATTTCCTCCCTCTTGATTTTGTCCATAACTGTTTTCAGCTGTGTAAAATCACCCTTTTCAAAGAATCAGGTCTATGTTTTAACTGGTCAGGATATTGCTTTGCTACTATTCATTTTCAGTCTGAACTCAATCTCTTGTCTCAGAAGATTGCCCTTTAGCAGGGATCGAAGCCATAGAGAGTGAACAAGGACTCTTTAGAATGATGCAATGTGTGATATTTCATATGCTGTGTTCATAGTGCCAGACAGCTCTCACAGGCATGTTCTTTCAGCCAAGACAAAATAGTATTGCACACAGTCATCACTTTACAATTTCTTTGGAATAAGTGTATTGTTGAAAGGAACAGATTGTGAATTTCTTGGCATGAAGCGTACTGTTTAGAAGCATGTTTATTTAAAATATATCCAACTTATGCAGTAGATTAATGGACTTTAATTAGGAAAACCTGAACACACATTGATCCTAAAAAATGCGATAATATTTTACCATGTCCTGAGGTTTTACATACAGCCTAGGAAGTGGGAAATCTGTGTGCATAAGACAAAAGTTAAGTAACTTATTTGTTCAAATAGTTAAATTTTTTTTGCTTAAGGTGTTTCCTACTTTAAATTCTCACCTTAGAGCTCTGTTCAGCCTGAAAAAGAAATACTTTGAATATCTGAGCTCTTTATCCCCATTCACTCCATGTGATTTTGGTTCTTGAATAATGTTAATACAAACCTGAAATCTTCTATTCATGCAAATATAAAATGAAAATCTAGTTCTGATTCAGTTCTTCGGTACACATGGTAGGAGGACCTGCTGGGCCTGCATCTCAAGATAGACCATCTGCACATAGTCAAATAGCAGAAGGGATAACAGATTTTCTGTTCATTTTCTGGTCTTTTTGGTAGGTGGGCAGCCAGGATGGTGAAGAAAAGATGCTCAAAGAGCTGAAGGTAGTGATACTTCTGAAGATCAGGAAAAGTTATGAGATACCAGGATCTGCTTGTCTATCTTGTCACTATATGAAGATTAATTAGTTTATCATGTGAGGATACGTGAGGATTCAGCTAGCCAGCAGGTTTGAATCCCCAGGCTTAGCAGGGGAAGAAGTTGCTAAGAGGAAACCACTGTGTAAATTGGCCATTCATTTACCCAGTTTCTTCCCTTATACCTGTTTAGAAATCATTCCATAATGCAAATCCACCTACCTTAACCAGTAACCCCATCTCCAGCCACAGATCGTGACACCAATCTTAGCCCTTAACCATCTTCTCTAACCTTAATGCAAGCAAGGTTCACCAGGAGCACAACCCTTGTCTTCTGATTTCCAGGGCACAAGAAGGTCCCCAGGGTCCTGTGAGCTGCTGTAAAGCTCCTTCTAGTAGATAAATGTGAAAGAGGCAGACTGCAGAAGAAAAGTATCAGACAGGGCCCATTAGGCAGGTGAAAGATGCAGGATGGTTTCTACCATGCAACTGCATCAGGTTTGACAAGGTGAAGGGCAGGGGTCCTGGCATTGTGAGAGGAATGGCTAATGACAACTCACAGTGCAGGAAAACATCTAGAAGCTCTCAAGAATTTAAATACTTACTTTCATTTCTTTAAAAGTGATTTTCTGATTGTGAAAATACCTCCCTTTTTGTCAGTTCCACTCTCAGTCCTTCTCTGCTGTGGCAAGAGAAGGGCAAAGATGTCTGCCAAGATACCCATTCCTAGGATACCCTTCCTTGAGAGCATGCAGCAGCAAATAAAGTAGGTACCTTATGGAGAAAAAGACAACACAATACCTGACAACTCATGAACTTGTCCAGAAAAAGTACTCAAAGCTACTAGGTGTGGAAGAGAGCAGTATCTACATCTGGAGGATCGTGCTGTATCTGTGCTGACACAGTGGCAGTGGTGCTACAGGTGACACAAAAGTACAAGACAGTCCCATTGAGAGGTCTTTGGGCACCATCCTCCCAGGTACCGTGGTGGCCATTGCTGTGGAGGGCTGAGCTCTCCCACTGTCTCTGCAATTGGATCATCAGGGACAATACTGGTATCAAAGGACCTGAGACCATCAGCTTTTTTCCCTTTCCCCTTCCATTTGAAAGACTGAACATGTCTAATATTCCTTCACCAACCACCATCAGTAATAGAAAAATGTCTTCACAGGCTGAGATTTGGAAGTGATTTAGACAGGACCTTGAAGAAAGTAAAATCCCTATTGATACTACAGAGGTGTGGATTGAGGGAGAGAGCGTATCAGAAGTGAAAGAAATTAAACATTTGGTTACTGTACAGAATATATTTATTAGTTAGTATGTAACTTTGTTTTAACCCAGTGGATCATTGTGTGCAGTGTTGGATGTATACCCAGATCATAGGCCTCATTCGGCAGGGATGTGATGAATCCTGGACACAGGCAATCTCCCAGGGGTGCTGGAAGAGGATGTGTGGAGGTTGGAGGTGTGGGGATGGAACAAGGCACATAGTCACAGAGTTTGACCTCAGCGTCATTCTTCTGAAGTTCATCCATGCCAGATGTAAACTGATACAAACTTACCATACAGGGAGGAGAGGGGAAAAGTAGGACATTTGTGGTAAAAGCCTTTTTTCCTCTTTCTCAAAAGAGCTGTACACGTGAAAGTAAATATACTCGATTAAACAGGCAGAGTCCATATTGCTTCTGCTGAAACAGAAGCAGTTTATAGAACATATTTGCTTGCCTAATTTATGCTCAACTTCACAGAATTATTTAAATCAGGCCTATGATCTAACTGGAATTCATCTTTGAATCCTTTATGAGTTGTAGGCTGTTCTTCTGTCATCTTCTAAATATATTCACTTATACCTTACAAATAAAAATAGGTTGTGCCAGGGCTTGCCACCATAATTCACTTCCTGTTGTAAAGATGCTATTGAATCTGAACATTTCTTATCATTCAGAAGCTGAATCCTGTAAGATTTATCCTAATTAAATATATGTCAATGAAGTTGAACTAACATCTTGAATTTGTGTGTTGGATTATGAACCATATTTGAAACAAAAGTTTTCAAATTGAGTTATATTTCTGTCTGAACATGCAAAAACATTTGTAAATGACAATTTCAAAGAGAAAGATTATTTAAAATATGTAAGTGGAAAAGTTACATTTTATAGATTCCAGGGTATACAAAAAGAAAGAGGCTGTTAAGCACAGTTATTTATTGATGTTATCTGAAAAGATGTCTAGATCAAGATAGGATGCTTTTGAAATCTTTGCCAATAGCTAAGTTGGTGGTAGAAAAAATATGTATTGTTTTTATCACTGACTCTTGTATGATTACCACTAAATCTTGAAGGTGTCCTTGTGAGTTTACATGTATACAAGCACAAGAAACTTAACTTTTCCAAAACTCCACCACACGCATATAAATAAAAACTGTTTTGTTCTCTATACAGTTTACCTTTTCTGCGTATGAAAGCTCTATGTTAAAAGAAACCAAGTTCTGCCATTTCTTTTAAAAAGCATCTGAGTAACTAAACTAATATATCAGAACTTAACTCTGATTTCCCCCCCTCAAGATTGGTTGTCCTTTCAAAAGATGAACAAAATGTATATTTCAGGGAAAAATGAGTAGGAAGTTTAGTATGAACAATTGTCAAACAAAGATACATCTCTGTCACACAGAACTCAAAATGACTACAAATGAGTCTGATTTCATGATAGCAGCTGAAATTAAAATGTAGGAAAGAAGATGATGGAGGGAAATAATTGTATAAAGCTGATTCTAATTGAAGTTCTAGAAAAAGGCTTTTGAACAAAAGTATTGTGAGTGAACACTATTGAACTGTGTAAGAAATTAAACTCTGAAATAGATGTTTTGCCTTCTAAAATTTGAGTTAAAATGTTAATGAAGAGTTACATATTGATTTTGTTTCAATAATGTCAAATTCTGACATGCTTTGTGTATTCATGAAAAAATAAATAAAAGCTGGATCCAAAATCTGAACCTAGAATTCTTATTCAATGTAGCTTATTGTTAGGTGATTCAACATACCAAGACTTAAGGAATTAAATCAGTAACTACTTGTAATGCATGGACTAGTATAAACCATAATTTTTTTTCACCCCCCTTTTCCTAAGTACTAAAAGTTATTGAAAGAAACAAACACATATTTGTATCACTAACAGCTTATGGCAGAATACACATATAAAAGTAGTGCAATTGACTAGAAAAAATTTCATTTCATATATTCACAACCTGAGAGCTTAATTCTTGCTTTTTTGAATAACAATAACTCATTTCCAAGCACACATTTCAGTGGAGCTGGAAGCAAGAAACATAGTTTTTATTCTTTTGCAGATTATTAGTATTTATTGCAAGCCTAGGCATTTTTCTCCTGAAAAAAATACACAATCTTCTTAATTACAAATATCCTTTGGATTGTGGCTTTACTGCTACCATCGATACAGTGCAGAGGAATTCAATTTTTTGACAATAAAAAAGAAACATCATTTAAATTAGGATCTGAAATCCTAAAGGGACCCCAACCCAGCTTCACGAAGCAGATATGCACTGTGCTTCCATTTTATCAATTTGCAAACAGAAAGTAGTCACTGATGTAAGAAAACGGCCACTAATGACTGATAAAAGCTGTAACTATTCTATAATCTCTAAAACAGAAAGCTTGTAATTTTATGCACAAATTATACCAAAAAAATTGGGCAATGAAATGTTGTTTTTCATTTGAGGGCTATGAAAATATTGTTTTTCAAAAAAAAAAGCTGTGATGGGAACAAATCAATCTGTTTTCAGTAGTTCTCACAGTAAGTAAACTCTGCATTTATCTTTTAAGGAGAAAGTGAGTCCTGCATAGAATGCTGAAAGAAAGATGGAAAAATAATAAACCCATAAAGACAGAAGAGTTTCAGAAAATAATTATTTTTGATTAATATTCTTAAAAGGAAATAATAAAAGATATTCCCTAGATCAGAAGCAGTCCAAATGAGATCTGGCAAAATTCTTTTGAAGATCTCTTCCTCTGACATGCTCTTAACAGAAACATGATAAAACTTGTAGCTCTTCTCCAATTTGTTCCTGTACGTGTCAGATACAATGCTGGATACAAAGCAAAAATATCAGAAAGATTGAATTCTTCCTTGATCCCTCGAGAGGTGCTGCAGACAAAATTCTCAAGACAAGCAATGATGAGGCATGGGTTTTCTTTCAATTTCAAAGTGTCAGTCTCTCAATTCAATCTCTCTACTATTTTTTTTGTTTTGTTCCTTTTACCATAATGTTTATATTGTACAATATTTTCTAAACACAGTCCACATCCAAAGTCCAATCAATACATTTTGGAACACAGAGATCATGAGTTTCTGAAAATTTCATGCGAAAGCAGGAAAATAAAATCTCTTTCCCTTACTTTCTTACTTGTAGCCACTTTTTTTTCCTAATCCTAACATGACCCCCTTTAAATCCATGGAGATGTCTGAAAGATTAACAGGAACCTCTGTAGTAATTTGATGAATGAAAAAATTCACGTAGCTTTCTGCAAGGAGTTGTACAATCCAAAAAATTTCTTCTTTGTGGCTGAATTTCCTTAATATAAATATGCTGTCTCACTTTTGCAGTCTTCTTTCCCCTGCATCATCATGCATAGATGAACAGTAAGCAGAACCTTTTCTTTTGCATAGTGCTGATTGCAGTATTTCTTTTTCTGCGGTTTAACCCTAACTAGGTAAACACCAGATAGCAACTCTCATTGCTCACTCCCTTTCACAGGGATGGGGGAAGAGAGTTGAAAGTTTAAAAGTAAGAAAAACTCATGGACTGAAATAACAATTTTAATATTTTCATAATAATGATGAAAATAATATTGCAAGGAAAATGAAAACAACAAAGATAGAATAAAGTCCAAGAGAAACAAGTGACACAAATGAAAACAGTTACTCTCTGCCAAACAAGTAATGCCCAGCCATTCCCTGAGCTCCAATAGTGCTACCATTCCCTACTTAGCAATTCAATAGAACAAGGAATAACTTGTTTTGTTGCTAAAAACTAGCAATGAATATTGGATAGTTACTAGCCAAAATATAATAATTACATAAACTTCATGTATTATTTTTGAGGGCTTCATCTAAATCAATGATAGGAGTGTAAAATTAATATATACCTAAAAACAGATGAAAGGTATCAATTTATTCTCTTTAATCCCATGTTTCAAGAATAGGCACAGCTTTTCATTGCTCTGATATCTCCTGTATTCTTGGTGGTTCTGGGTGAAAAAATGTTTCTAACAGGCATCTTTAGACACCAGTTTAGGCACCAAACTCAGATGAGAATGGATGTCATGAGGTGCTCTGTGGAGTCAGGGAAGAAGTAGGATCTGCTTCTCCAGAAAGCAGATCAGAGCAGACACCTGACTGTGGTGATCATTCACATTGTGAAGGAAAACATCTCTCCCTCTCCCTCTCTCTTCCCTGCTTATCATAACAGAAGTATGATACTGATAAAAGTATGTAAAGCCAACCAATACAAATCTCTCTCATGTCTTATTTTAAGATTTTCTCCTACAATCCTTTGCTTTTACTCACCACAATTCTGAATAGTCTTTTTAAACCTCATTGTGGGGAAAATACCCCAAGTGCAATGATATGCAAATAGTAAATATTTAATGTCTCTTTTTTTGTATTGTTACCCAATTATTTTTGTGCTCCTTTTACTGAAATCCCTCCAAGTAATTTCTAACCCTCTAATTCCTAGTTCCAAGTGTGCTGGAACACAATTTAAATATATAACAAGTACTAAGCCCTCTTAAGGAAAATTAATGTGAAAGAGAGCAAGAAGGAGAGGGGGAGGGAACTGGGGATAGGGATAGGGGTAGGGATAGGGAGTCAGAGAAAAAGCGAGCTGGGCAAGAGAAAGGAGAAAGGGAGAGTGAGACAGCTGATGATATGATGCAGCTGAATATCAGAGTTGGAGTCTATTTGACAACAAGCACACACCAGGCATGTATCCTGGAAGGTTTCCAGTTGCCCAGAGGCCACAGATCCTAATTTTTTACATTCCATCATCAGCATGCTCACTTCAGTTCTATCATCTTCTGATTATTTAAATGGGAAGAATTATAATGTTAACAAATTTTCTTCACTTGGTACACTGTAAAATTTGTATGCTACATTTGTGGGAGAAAGCTTTAAGAATGGATGGGTTTCGAACTTTCACATGTAACCTACATGCTGGAATGGCCAGATTCTTTGGCATGTAACCTGAAGTGGCATAAGCAGACCTTTTTTATAGGGAGCAGATTTTCTTTCATAGTTCCTTTGTTATATACATATATGTCTCAAGTAAGGCATTTCAAACCTAGTACTCAGAACAATTACTTTAAAAAAACAAAGTCTAACTGTATAAGGAATACTAATTTAAAAGGAAAATTACTCTAAATATTTTTTGTTCATAGGTATTATAACAAAAGCATACAAACACATTAAAAAAAAAGAAAAAAAGAAAAAGAAAGAAAAAAGAAAATATACGGGATGTAGAAAATAAGACTATACATTAAGAACTTTCTGAAGCTAACCAAGAAAATCCAAGAGTCCAAACAATTTTTCTGGAGACAATTTAGTCAATGGAATTTTTCAATATGTCATGTAAAATGAAAACACCTGCAGAACAGAAATACTTTTAAGATTCAGAGAAGGCAAATAATTGCTATGGTCTAACTACTCATTTTGATTAAACATTACAAGCTCCAAAAAGCTTCTTTGAGAGTGGGGTATCTCCCTAGATCTCTCTCCCTAGGTCTCTGAAGACTATATTCACTCAGCTAAACTCCACTGTACACCTACTCTACCTTAAGAGAGGGAAATTACCTAAGTATATAAAAGAGTATTAAGAAAAAATTATATTTTGCATTATATGTAAGGAATATACCAATTCTAAGACAGTGAGAAATGAAAAAAAATCATAATTATGCATATATGCATTTTTGTTAGCATTTCTGAAAGGAAATTGAACCTTCTTCCTTCAGAGACATCATTATCACATTTGAGAAAAATTAGAGTTTTGAATGAGACCTTTATTTACAACCTACAGAGACTTTTTAGTAATTTACAACCTCCAAGCAATACATAGGCATGAATGGTTGGATGCCAACCTTTCAAATATAGGTAATTAATTCAACAATTAATTTTCTGCATTCTACAGTTCATGCTCAGGAACAGATAGCTTTCTCTATTCTTAATGCCAAACTGTCAACTAACCTCATTAGTGGCATTTCATGCCATTCTTTTGCTTCTCTTATGAAGGTTTTTGATAATAGAAGGGCAAGAGAAGCTTTATTCTGCCAGTCTGCTCCTGAAATACATTTAAAACAACAATTTAGATTCTCCAAAGACACAAAACATTATTGAATGCAATCCATTTCTTAGTGGGAAACTATAAAGGTCAATGTAAAACATACAATGAATTTCTTCAGGTAAGTGAGAGAAGTCAAACTCAGGTTTCCAGGCAATTACACACAATCAAACATTCCCAGTCTAGATTTTTGAAGAGCAATGAAGATAAAGTATTCTGTAAAAAATGCCATTAGAGCTGTCATGGTAGCAGGATGATCATGATGACAGTGGGGTTTTTTTGTTTTGTTTTTTTTTATTGACATCAGCTATTAGTCAGAGAAATACAATCAAAAACTTTGCCCCAGACTTGGGAATGATGCATTGCTCTTAATTCACACAAGTTTTCTGACCCAGAGTCAGACCCCATGGCTAACAGATACAAATCATAAAGAGACTTATTGTGTGCTTCATCATCATCATCATCATCATCATCATCATCATCATCATCATCATCATCATCATCATCATCATCATCATTGTCTTTTTTTTTTTTTGTTTTGTTTTTTTGTTTTTTTGTTTTTTTGTTTTTTTGTTTTTAAGCTTGTGTCTGTACCTTAAAAAACATCACAGTTTGAGACAATAAATTTGTATTCAGGAGTCAAGAAAGAAAGAAAAAAGGAAAGAAAGAAAGAAAGAAATAAAAGAAAAAGAAAAAAAGAAAGAAAGGAAGAAAGAAAAAGCTCCCTTCACTACTAAGTTTAATTTAATGAGGTATAGCTGCCCACTCTAACACCTTGGAGGACCTATATTTTGTAGGATTGTTTAATGACATATCGGCAAAATATTTTGGACAAGTTGTTTTTAATTTGTAGTCTCAAAAGTATATATCAATTATAGAAGAAATAGCCAAGCTGTTTCTTGCTCCCTACTTTGGACAGTCTTTGTACAGCCATCACAGGGCAAATTGCACTGACCTGCTAGAAATTCCACTGGCATCTCTCCCTCCTGGCAACAGCTTGTAAAAACTTTTTGGAGCCAAAACTGCAATACTGTGCTTTCTTACACAGAGGTATTAAATGTACTGCTGGCTCTCCCTTGATCTCCTTCTCAGCACCCCTGGCCCGCCTGGGAGGTCAACTGCAAGCATCTGGACAGCTGTGGGACTTCATTTGATGTGCTTTCCTCAGACATCCTGCAGAAGCGGCACTAAGAAGCACATACCATACAGATCTGCCCTGACCCCCAAGACTCACACCTGCTCTTTCTGCTTCTAAAGAGGTATTTTTTCTTTTTGGCATTAATCTCACAGCTCCTAAAACCTTAATGACGTTCTTCTTTACCCTCTTGCACCTTTCAGGGAATAAAAACTCACCTGAGGTTTTGATATCTTTTTTAGGTACCCTACAGATTTCAGGTTGAAAAATAAAAAAACATAGAAAAGGAAGAAAAGAAAAGAAAAGAAAAGAAAAGAAAAGAAAAGAAAAGAAAAGAAAAGAAAAGAAAAGAAAAGAAAAGAAAAGAAAAGAAAAGAAAAGAAAAGAAAAGAAAAGAAAAGAAAAGAAAAGAAAAGAAAAGAAAAGAAAAGAAAAGAAAAGAAAAGAAAAGAAGAAAGAAAGCTTACCCTCGTGATTCACTTCAATGTTATCATGTTATCTCCTCTGCCTTCTACCTCCAGCAACACAAAGGGGAAGGGTATTACTGATAAAAACTATGACTGGTGGCTTCTGGCATGTCTCCTGATCTTTTCCCTTAACTAGAGATGGAAATCCATTAATCTCTGGCTACAGTGTTTAAACACATCATTTGGCCATCATTCTCTTGAGTAAGTTCTGTAAATGTGTTAAAGATCATTTTAACATACTGAAGCTGCACCATGGCATTGCTTCTTACTGATGATGATTAGAGAGTTTACTTGACATAAAAATCCTATTGGGAAGACAGTTATATTTCCAATGCCAAAAAATGAAAAACATGGATCAGATTCTATGGTTATTATTCATCTGGAAAAAATTAAAAATAAAGGGGGGAAAAGCAGTTAAGAGGAAGAAGATAAAGAAACCAAAAACTTTACAAAAGCAAGAAAAAGCTGTCATGGTTACTAAAAACCTAGTTGTCCTACTGCTGAGTCAAAATAGAAAATTAGCCAGAAAATCTGCACTCCCAGACATCTTCCCACCTTTCTTTTTAAACTACTATGAATAAAATTCTTAGAAAATGGGAATTCTAAGTTCACGTTCCAAAGCTTTGTGAAAAATATGATGCCTTTCATGAGATCAACATCTCATTTTTCCATTAGTATGTATGAAAAGGCTGAGGGATAAGATTTACTGAAAAACAGCAAACTGCAAATTGTAACTGGGTTCAGGCACTTGGAATGAAATTCTTTTTTGGTGAATGACTTTAGGAATCACATTGGATGAAGATTAAAAAAAATATTACAAAAGAGAATTTAATTCTGATCGAAAAAGCTTACTTAATGCAACATTTATCTCAAAACAAAAGATACAATTTAAATCATTCTCAGGAAGAGCTAATAAGAGAGTTTAGTTTTCATAGTATCTCCATTCTCCCTGTGGCATGACTTTAAACTGAGAAAACAGATAGTGCAGTACAACCTACAAGAAAGGGGTGATCATTACAGAACAGTCCTCTGCAATTTCTGTAGCAATGGTTGGTTCCTTCCATCAAATATTTTTAAGTTGATGATTTCTCTGATGATAAACTCTAATTTATCTAATTTGGGGCATGTTTCATAAGATAAACTTTGCTAGGTTTCTTTATAACACAGTTTTAAGCTAGTCCACAACTATTTATACAGGATCAAAACATCACAAGAAGTGGAAACTTACACAAAAACAGTATACTCATAAAAAGAACTAAGAGTCGATAGCTACCGTCTGTTTCAAAACCACAATTCAAACCAACAGGAGTAATACTCCAAGTGCAAATGCAGTCAATTGGACCAAAAAATGTTTATTTGTTAAAAAAAAATCCAATGAAACACTGTTTAATATTTAAATAACTTTCCATGGTTCTGCTTACCACATCTAATACTGGGAAATATATTACATTTGTTCTGAACTTTCAAATCAGTACTTGGCATTAACAATAATTAAAAAAAAAAAAAGAAATTATAAATGCAATAAAGTTAGCAAGAAAACTGCATAACTTTGAAAAGTTTCACCTTGAGTTTACCCTCTGCCATTATTTTGAGATATTTATGGCATAATTACATTCAAAATCCCAGACACCCATAGAAGAGATGAACTACAGCATATTAGACCAAAAACTGTCAGACAAAAAACAAACAGTTTTATTTTACACAAGGTGTTCCTGAGAATTTTTGGCACAAAGATACCCATTTGTAATTCAAAAAAACAAATTTTTGACACAAAGGTTCTCATATTGAATTTAGAAAGTAATAGAGCAGACTGTTGTTCTAGCCTCTGCAGTGTTTTCTTTGTCATGTAGAATCAAATTGCTTGAGCCTTTCCATGAATCCCTTCCTCAAAACTCAGCAGCATCGTTCTGCTTCTGGTAAGGCTCCCCACAGCTGTCTCAGCTCTCAAATGCTGAGCCTGAAGGTGCTGCCTCTCAATCACTTCTCCACTCCCTGTGGATCTGCAAGAATTTGTAAGCAGGAGCAGAGCCAGCCTGCAGCGAGTGCACCAGAGGCAGAGCGCCCTTCTCTCTGTGTCCTCTGGGTGTATGCAGAGCCTTACACAAAGCCTGCTTTAGGTTTTTGTTTATTTATATAAAGGACCTGAATTCTACATCAGTGGCATCAGAAGCATTCAAGAGAAATCTTTGATAATAATGCAAAGGAAAAGGTAAATAAAGCATATGCTTTCATAGGGTCTTTTTCTTACCAGATATGAACTGTCATATATGCTAGTGGAATCACCTTAATTTGATCATGTGATCATTTCATAGGCACTAGTTCAGTGACATTTTAGTCTCATGTAAATTTTAGTCTCATGCAAATTTTCTTTCAAATTTCATTGAATATGAAAAAGAAATGTTACATTGTGAGTTTAAGTATTATATGTACAGATAGTAGAGAAATAAAACAATGTAAAGTTTTCTGATTATCTTCATCTACATCTATTAAGATCCATTTACAGAAGCAGGGGTCTGAAATAAAATGAAAATATGATTTGGGTAATAAAAAAGCATCAAGTGCTGGGTGTCTTTTTGACAATTTATTTAAGTTAAGGCTGTATGAACAAATATTACTTGGGCATAATAAATAATTTGCAAGCTACTATAGATAGGCTCTTACATCTTACATAATATTTATGTGGACACTACAAAAAAGTAGATGAGATAAACAAACATCAAAATCTGTTGTTATATAATTCTTCAACTGCAATAAAAGAAGTTTGTGGTTTTTTAACTTGCTCACAGTAATTTTAAACTTGACACAGGCCAAGTATACATTTGTATTATTTTACATTCATGTATTTACTGACAATAAACCTACCTAATCCTTCCACTTCAGCAACTAAACATTTTAAATATTATTTATGAATAGTACCACTAAATAATTTTGAGAAGTGAGTCTGCTCTAAATCCCTCTGCTTGGCTATTTGAAGTGAAACATTTACTGAGTTATGATATGGGTCCTTCCACTTTGGCATGATACTAAATGATGCTCTTAAAAAATGCCTTTTAAATATGACCACTATTTTTCTGCCCAAGAGTATGAACCAAGCTGAGTATATCTAAGCCTGAGAAATTATGGAAAGAGAATGGAATGTTAACTGTTTAAAGGTAAAAAATTCTGGTGCTGGCTAGGTAGGTGGCAATGTGTTGAACTATGCAGTATAACACATGTGTGTGCAGCTGGTATAGCAAACTACCATTTGACACATTTATTGTTTCTTGGCAGTTCTGCATTCCTTAACAAAGTTACAAGGATTGTTAGATGCCAGCAGCAAAGAGAAACAACTGCAGCTTTCCAGAAGAAAGCATCGCCTGGATGCAATTACAGAATTAGCAAAAAAAATTAATTTATGAGCCAATGTGTATTAGTGAGGTTCATCTAAGGTGAAAGGAGGGGTAGCCACTATGATATCTTCCATTTTGCTAAAGGAAAAGGAGATGTTTCAGTTAATGGGAAACATTAGCTGCTATCAGACTCTGGGAAAATGAACAATACTGAAAGGTTTTCAATTCAGTAATTGTTCCTTTTTTCTATTTGTAGCATATCAATCACATTTCTGGTAAATACTGAAATGTGGATAAGAAAAAGCTCCTGCCTATGTTAAGAAGTTGAATTCATACTGAAAACAGCAATTGCTTCCCTAGGTCAGGTGAGATGGCAGATCATGCAATTGAATAGACAGTATCCTCAAGAACAATTTAATACCTAAAAATCTTAGTTTATTTACAATAAAACAAATACTCATACCCCAATAATCCTAAGTTTGGAAAATAGAAAATATTGCAAATATATATCTATTTACACTGAAGGTTGAAAAGCAAGAAGGCAAATATAACCAAGCTGTAAAGAAAATCCTACTCTCATTTTGTCAAGTCATTCTGATCTTTAGGGGATCTGGATTGCAAATGCTGAATACTTGGAACCTGATATATTTATGTGAACCAAATTTTTCATATAGGTATCGAAAATTGTCTTTCCCAGTCTATGAAAAATTCAATCATTTCCAGACCAAGACAGCTCTCTCCAGATTAAAAAATCAAGTTCCCTTTTTTAAAATAGACTGGAATTGTAGCAAAAGTAATACTAAAAAGAAAAAGTAAATTAAATTAGTAGCATTCACTTGTCTTTACTTAAACCTTGGATGTATGGTGCAGGTCCTGTAACACAGTAGAATATTACAGCTACTAATCAGCATCCATATGTTTTAAAATAAATACAAAGAGCCTGCATCAGGAAATGATCTGCTTCATTTTTTCTGCATACCCAATCAAGCATCCTTTTATTCTGCCAAAATTGTGTCGTTGTCACTCAGCACTCTGGTATTACCATGTCCTGAAGATCAAAGAGCTGTGGTGATGATTTTCTTCTCCTATTGGCTAGAAGCCATGGATGCCCCTAGCAGAGTGGCTGCAGGACTTCCCACTGCCCTAGCACCTTGAGGTCATTGGGACACCCAAGGGTTCTCTGTAATCTATGGCAAAAGCTGCCAAGCTCTTCTGTCACATAATTTCTGGCTGTGGTCTGATGATGTTTATTCCCTGAAGAGTTGGGTGGTGGTGCTTGCTCTGGCTTCCTTCTTTCCTGCTGACATTCTCAGCAGAAAGTCTTAGCCAGGGGTTGTCAACGGCCACTTGCCCCTCACATAAAAAGTAAACAACTAGAACCTGTGCTTAAAAGCAAAAAAACTGTGGAATTCTAAGTCAATTCTTGTCACTGACATTAAAACATAGCATGACAGCTCTTTGGATTATTTTATGGAGCAGAGAGAAACAACAAAGGTTAATCCAACACAAGCAGCCTCTGCAAATTTTCAGGAATACGCTTAAATTTAGTTCATAAGGCTGCAATGCGTGCTATAAATACAGAGCATCCTAAGCCATACCAGAAGATATTGTCAGGGCCATGTGGGCTGCAGGCCCTCCTGTCCCTGCCCCCCTCCCCTAGGACTCCCTTATCCTGCCCAGGACCCCATGTCTTCTCCCCAAAAGCTACCACTTCCTGCCCTTGTGCCAAGAAAGAGTTAAAAGACTGAGTATGAGATCAAAAATATCATTATGTAAATGTTGAATGAAGTGGTATTTTTTAAAAGAAACTAATACTTTGAGAACAGAAAGAGGAAAAAACAGAAGAGAGGACACATTTCTCACAAACTATAGCAATCAGTGTGAAATATAGTGAAGAAACTAAACATCTGAACATGGCTAATATCCATGCTGGGTGCCTCCTGCTATGCCCATTAAATATAAAAACTCTATGACAGGTACATCTTATAGGAATTTCAACATGATTTAACAGGCTACGTTATGCATAGCTTATTTGTCAACCAAACACAAGAAATTATTTTTAACAGCAAAGGAACTCTTTGACAATGGCTTATCATTCAAAACAAATTTCATATAATATAGAATGCATATCATTGTTTTACATATCATACTTATAATGCATATAATTGTGTAGAAGTGTAAGAGACCAATTTTTATTATAGATAACAAAAAATACAGAGCTGTTAGAAATAAATGCAGAAACTTAAAAAATTACAAAATTTTAAAACCATATCTAATTCTGGTATGTTGGATCTAAAGTACAGAATAAAAATCTGTCATCTTGCAAGTTCTAGAATAGTGTTCATACAGTAGAAGGTTAGTTTAAACATTTTAGAGAAAAATCTAATAGATACACCAGTGGATTCAATGCTTCTACTAAAATTACTAATCTGACATTCATTAGTGTGTTTTTACTATGTAACAGATTCTTTCCTCTGCTTTCTAGGCTTCTGCTGAGACTTCTGGACAACTTTCAACACATAAAAACACTCTTCATCACTCTTTTGCAATTAAGGCCTTTAGCAGTTTGCAGGATGAAGCAGGTTAAGAATACTCTGGTGAATGGAAAGGAATCTAATTGCACATAGAATGTAAATACTTCCCTGGTAATTCCTCCTGCTTCTGATATCTGAAGAGTCTATGTGGACAAATACCCAAAATTCATTGGCTACCAAGGAAGACCTGCATCCATACCAAAGGTTCTCAAGTGTCAGATACTACTGGTTTGTGCAGTAAACTTCTTCACAGCTAATGTCCCAATAACAAAATAAAATTCTATTGTCATTTCTAGGGTCTATTGCATGATCTGTCTGAATTAGGATATTGCCCTTTCATCATGAAGCACACACATCTACCTCGTCAATGGCTGTAGTATGTCAGTGCTCATCATAGTCTTCTTAGTGCTATCAAGACAGGAAAAAGAAAAAAAATAGTAGAAAATTTGGTTATTTCTTTGTAAACAGGGGTTTTTTATGGAGTCCAACTGATGTGTCTGACATGGGTTTTCAATTTGGAAACACTTGCTTTTCAATGTCAGCATCCTGCATATAAAATTGACATATCTATTTCTGTAGTGGCTACCTATTTCTGATTGAGGATTTTTTTTCCCTGCTATTATAATCAATGTCTTAAATATCAAGTCCCACGTCTAGCTCTGTGCATGTCTAGTCCTTTACCTGGGTTAATTTCTAGGTGAGTCAGTCAACACTGAGACCTCTATCTCCTCTTCAGGAGTCTTCTAGCCGTGGGCACAAATAAAGCTCCAAGTTGCTCCATCTCTGTTGTTCCCACTTTAAAATACTAAGTCACAGAGGTAGGTTTTCTGCTACTATTACCCATTCCAGCACTGGAATACTCTGCTTGGATGCTGTAAAGGCAACTGAGCAGCCTTTGGGCTTGGGTTTAATTGAAGAAAGACCCTTTAAACTTAATTCTCAGTACAATAAAAAATCTTGGAGCCAGTAGGCTAAAAAGCAATCTGTTGCTGTATTTTGTGAGCCATGCTCCTGGGCCATAGTTCTGAGACTTTCAAAAAGCTGAATAAAACATGTCTCTCAAAGAATACAGCTGTGAGTCAATTTGTACTTTACTTGAGCTTCCTTTGGGCAGGACAGATGGATAAACATCCTAATTCCCATATGCTCATTTTAAAGCCACAAAAAAAGTTCCAACTTGGAGACTCATAGCCCCTCAGATGGCAACATGGTGAATGGACCATGCAGATAAGTTGCTCATTATTTTTGAAGCACTGCTTTCTCCAGGCTTTATACTGATTTTTGTTTCTGCACAGCAAACTGAGGTTTTAAAAGCACTGTGAGTAGAGAGAATATATTGAAAAATTCTTACTAGTAAAAACATTGTACCCTGTGTCTTATAGAAGACATTTGTCTGATTCCCAAGGTCAAACTAGAAAAGAAAGTGGTTATAGTTTGACAATATCTGGCTTGAGGGTGGTAAGTTTTTCTTTCTTTTTTCATCCCAAAAGGCCTTTACTTTCCCCTTTTTCCCACAATCATATGAGAAATGTTGTTCCACAGGTGGAAAGAAGAAGATAAATAAATAGATGGGTGTGAAGACATAGTCTTTAATTAAACTGTAAAGCATTTATATTATATATATATATATATATATATATATATATATATATATATATATATATATATATGAAAAGCTCTTTTCCATGGGTTTTTTTTTTGTGAAGTAGTTCCTTACTTTCACTGCAGTTTTTAATCTATGTCTCTAATTATACAGCACTATCCATCCCTTATTTCAATCTTTTATTTCCTTTCTGCTACTTCTGTTCATGGAAAAGACTGTGGTGCTATTTTGAACCTTTATTTCAACACCACTCCTGTTTTATTATCACTGACGTGTGGAAGTTGAAAGCAGGCAGCAAATTGCTGAGGGAACCAGCCCACTATGTAACCTTATATTAGGAACCATTTTTCCCTAATAGCAACTGTCCAGGGTTTTTTCTTCCCTGGCACTAAAAGCATTTCTCTACTGGCCTTCTTCCAAATCCTGCCTATCTGTAGCTTAGTTAGTGATGAAATAAAACACAGGGTCTGCCTTCATTAATGACTCCCAGGCTGTGAAACATCAGAGCAAGGGAGTGAAGAAAAAACCATGTTTGAAAAGCATAATAGTTTTAATGTTTATGATTATTACTTTTTTCCCCTGAGTTTCTACCATGTCTCCAAGGTTTACTTATATCTGCATGTGTCCATCTTGAAAAGCTGCCCTCTCAGCTTAATGCGTAAAACCTGCAATAGTTAAAGCTACTGACTGTATGAATAGAATGAAAATAACAGCTGAATGAACATGGGCAATGGAAGAAGGAGAAAACCAAACATGCCTTTTGCAGCCCCCAGCTCTCTGCAGCTGTAGGCTCAGTGGCTCTCTGAACTCTAACCCCAAACCTAATGTCAGCTGGGGGCAGAGACTGAGGTCACCAGCATCTTGGGTGGTCCAGATGGGAAAGCTGTGGAGGGAGCAATGTTGGTGCAGTGCCTCAAACCCCTTGGCATTCCTTCTGTAGCCACAATGCACCTTGAGCTCTAGACTGTGGTTCTCTGAATCCTAAAGCTAACACAGACCCTAGAGGCAGCTTGAGATGTCTAGTATGCTATATGACTATATATGAGCATATGTGTGTGTATATGTGTATATATATATATATATATATATATAAAATATTTATATGAGAAGGAGCAATGTTTGTACAGTGCCTTGATCCCCTTGGTATTCCTTTTGCAGCCCAATCTCCCTGCAGCTGTAGTCTGAGGTTCTCTAAACCCTAACCTTGACCTGAATGGGGCTTAGGCTGAGGAGCCCAACACCATGTGTGTCCCAGATGAGAAATATGTCGAGGGACACTTGCACTGTCTAGTAACTGGACTACCCTATGCCAAAAGTACAGGCTCAAAGATTTATAAAACAATGTCTCTGGTGTTTGTTTTCTCCAGTAGACACCATTAAAGCACATGGGCAGGACCTTGCCTGCTGGTACACAAATGGCTCAGCTTCCCTGGCATGACTTACTTTGAAGAAACAAGAAAAGTTCTAATTCTGCCCAATTTAAAGACTTCAGATCAAACTACCTGACCTTAAAAATTCCACTTCATGACAGATTCTCTCAGAAAGGTAGCTTGGATGATCAGCCTTATCTTCATAAAAGATGAGGTCATGCTGAAGTCTTGTATAACATGTATGTATATATATATATATACACATATACACACACAACATGCATTTCATAAGTTTAACAAATTATTTATCAAAGTACTAAATCCACTTTAAAAAATGGATCTCAAAAATGTCCCTGATATAGGAGCAAGTCCCTGACTTACATTCACAAGTTGCCTTAATGCTAATTTCAATTACTGGTTAAAAACCACAGTCACAAAATCCCACCTTCTATTTCAGTTTACCTAACATCAGCAGAAGTATACTTTTCTGCAAATGAAAATAGTATTTAAATCCATTTCTCACAAAAGAGATACACCATTCTAAATTTCTTGAATGTTTCTTAAGGTATCATTTTCACAGGGATTAAGTGAATGATATATGAATAACCTATGAGGCTCCAGAAGCTTATGTAACAATAATGGAATACTTCACAAACAACTAGTAGTAGCCACAGGACCATAAACCAAGCAGGATAGTGAGTCCCAAGAGAAAAGCCATCATATTTTCAATAGCAGTACATCTAAACTGAATCTAAAAAAGTGATGGTCAGGATACACCTGTGAATTATTATTATTAAATATGAGAAATATCACTGTTCTCTCACATTAAACACTTTGTATAAATTCTCAAATTGTGCAGAAGAGTTCAATGAGCTCAATTAATACACAGATGTTTGAAAATGAAAAAAGGAAAAGTTTTGGGAAGAGTTACTCTGGAAATCCCATGTCAAGGAAAAAAAAAAAAAAAGAACCAAAAAACCCCAAACCCAATTCCCAGTGCTACATATGAAAGTAAATACATGGAATTGATGGTCTAGAAAGAAGCATTCCCAAATGTGATATATTGTTTTGATATCTCCAGAGAGCCCTAAAAATATCCTTTGCCCATTTCTCCAAAAGCCTGAAAGCATGGTATCTGAAGATGGTTTGACATGATGAGTCAGATGTATCTACAGACTACCAGGGTGAGAACTGCCACTACAACATTTTGGGATAAAAGTGGTTTTGAAACTACATGCACAAATATTCATGGCATTAGAAGCTTCTGAGTTTGCTTCAGCTTTTTTGATGATGGAGGAGAGAGAGTAAGACAATGAAGTGTCTCCCTGGTATCTGCAGTTCAGATCTGCTGTTCAGGGCTGTCCATTACCAGTTGCAGATCTATCTTTTCCTTATTTGGAGGGCTGGTGTATTGCTGACACTTGAAGTATACATAAGATACCAGTGAGAAATTATGCAGATGCTTCTGTAAGATTTCAGCTCACTGTGGTAGTCCACCTTTTAAACAACATATGGCAATTAATACAGGCCAATGAGACACGTTAACAAAGGTCCTTTAATAAAGTTCAGCATGTCTGCACAGCTCTGGAGATACATTAGTAAAGAAAACAGCATAGCCTATCTATCTTATAGGTGCTTTAGTTCAAGATTACTACTGACTTTGAGCTGAGAACAGTTTCTCTCCTAAAAGTTATTTTCTCATGCTGTGGTTGGCCTATGAAACCAAGTGTCACTGCTAGCATGGCCTCTTTTAGAGTGTGTCAGTGTCTCGGCTGAGAGAAAAATTTTAGGAGAAACTGCCCTGGAATGAGTTTTTCCTCTAAAGAGAAGGGCTCCAATAATCCCATTTGCCCATGAGCGTGTGAAAGTGGAAAAAAAACCCAAACGGTTTACTAGCAACAACAACAAAAAAAAAAAAAAAAAACCAAAAACCACAAAACCAAAAGGGTGCCCATAAGGCACAGAAAAGGATTGAATAAATACTGGTTATTGAAATTTCTAAACCTTAACCCCCCCATCCCCCACCAGGCTGCATGGCCAGGGGGCAAAGCTGGCATCTGCCCTCTCTGTCTTTGAGGACCAGGAGTTCACACAGCCACTTGGGCAGAATAGATGGGAAATTTTCTGGCACTGGTCTCCTCCTCACAGCCGGAGGAGCTGGTGGGTTCTGGTGTCTTGTCTTGTGTTGGTTCAGCATCTTCGAGGTCTCAGTTCAGGGTGGCTGAAAATAAAAAGAAAAGCCAAGCTGAAACAGTTCAACGAAAAAAAAAACCCAAAAGCCGTGGAAAGGATTCCTGGAACAGCCTCCAGGCTAGGGAAAAATAAAAAAACCCCAACACTTCTTGCTTCAAGCTATCAAGAAAACGAATCCAGCAAAAGGAATAATGTTGCATCATGTTTGAAGCTGCAGCCCGAGCATGCTGGAGAGTTTGAACCAAACCAGGCAGGAGCCCAACACTCCCCACCCCACTGCTTAAAGATACAGGGTTTATCTTAAAGTTACAGCAGCCATTTCTGGGCATAAAGCAGACAATCAGAGAGTAAAGTATCATAAAATAAAGATAAGGTAGTCGGTAACTAGTGAGAAAACTTTCTGCAGTACATACAACTGCCAGTGTCCAAAAGGTCACCTTTTGTTCTCAACTGTCTTTCCACCAGGTTTCGTTTTTCTTGAACTTGAAATATTTTGAGCTTAGTAAATCAAAATCTAAATCTACTTCTACACTCTTTCAACCCCAGTCCTTACCTGCACTATGCACAGCTAAAGGCCACTTTAGCTTCTTTCATAAAGGGCACTCTGTAAGAGTAAATTTTAAGGTCTCTTAGGGCAGTGAAGATGTACATAGCATCATCAGGACTAACAGCCTATGAACAAAAAATTAGCGCAGCTGTAAGAGAAGTAAAAGTTTTGAGAAATATGAGAAATTTATCTTTTACTTTCTCATATCTGAACAGAGTTTAGTCGTTGCCAGTATTTGTGCAGGTGTGCAGTGCAATCCAAAATTCCTACGAGGTAAGGCTCAAGTCTGCACGTCTTTCTTAAGTCTGACTCAAGATCTCACAACTTACTTGAATGGAAGTTCATTTGGTTCTTCTGCCAAATGACAAGACAAAGAGGCTACTGAAATGTTTTTTGTGGGGATTATCTATCTGCCTAAGTCCTAACCTTCCCTGTACCTAGCACTGCTGTGCAGTGGGCTGTTGCATGGGAAAAGGGTCCAGCGTGGGCTGTGCTGGCTGCTGTAACATCCCAGCTACACAGGGGAGCTATACACAAGAAATGAGAAAGCTGGAGTGAGTCAGGCCAACCCTGAGCACTGGATCACACTGGGGAGAAGAGACTGAGGGAAAATAAATCTTGCATGTCCCCATCAGGATGATAGTCTCCAAAGGATGTATCTACAGAAGACCTTGGCTAGACATGTGTCACTGTATTTTAATGCTTCCAGTCACTGGAGATTCCACATACAATAAACTAGCTTGGAAATAACGAAATTTTAATTTAGAGGAAAACTCTATGTGTTCTACATATTATCTAATATCTGTTATAGTTGTTGGCATTAGAGGTACAAGAGAAAAGAAGAAAATATTGAACAGGTGCCTGACTTCTAATTGCTGTATATACCTAAATGTTTGTCATGCAAACATTTTAATAGATTTCTGGAGCTTAAAAGAACTTAATGCATCATACAATATTATATATATCAATTCACATTGCAAAATTTAGTGAAACATATCTAACAGCAAGAAAATTACCTGTTTTTTTTTTTTTGTCTTTTTGTACAAATGAATAAAAATTCCATATGTCATATTCCAGTAGAAGATGTACTGGAGAAAAATATCTTTGGGCCTAATTTCCAAGTTCTGTGCTTTTTGGAACTCGACATGCCTCAACTAGAGCATAGTTGAACTTAGGGGGCACCAAATTTTCCCAAGACTGACAGCAGTATTTTTCATCACCTGATTAAATTGCAGGCATTGTTTTAAACTCTGCAAAACAACAATGCCAAAGAGAAGGCACGTTTGAATTCCGCATTTTGTGCCAACAGCGTTACATAATGAGATAAACATCGGTAATTGTGTTTAGTTCAATAACACTTTTAATTATAGTTGAGATCTCCTTTAAAGTATATGGATTTTACTGACACAAAGTAAACAGCTGAAAGCCAAATGAAGGCAATCTCATAGATTTCTACTGTCTAATTAAAGTACAAAAACATTGCTTAACCAATTCATGCATTTAGAAGAAAAAGGAAAAAGAAAACCTCACCCTGCTTGGCATTTGATACACATTTTAATTATTGCAAGAACTTAGGTAATAAAGCATGTACTACATCAAACCAAAAGATCTCTAGCATGGGAATTTATCCTCTCTTTCTTGTTAAGCAGGGCAAAAAAGTCTTGAACAGTCTACAGTATTTGTGTACATAAAGACAGATAATCAAGGAAGTCCCATTATATCTCCTGAGGCCCTGGTTCAGCAATATACTAATTCCCATTGCTAAACTTAAATCATGTCAGCAGGTCCTACTAAACTTTAAAAAATCCACCTGCATAATTTTCTTTTTAGTTGAATTAAAGTACAACTTCTGGCAACCAAGCTGCTGAAGACAGGCAGAATTCTAATCATATTCTGGGTTTGAAATTTCATATGGTTCTTTGCTATGGTGAAGAGATTCTGCAGCATTCCACATGCAGAATTATCATGCCGGGCACCATACACAAATTATGTAACAATCATTCCTTTAAAATGACAAATAGTTTATAAAACTTTTGTGAGCCTTTTACATGAAGGGGAAAAGTAATGTCCAAAGTATTAATTAGCAGTATGAATGTTTACAAAAGGCATTTTAAATTCAACCCAAAAAGTAGTTTTTGTTATCAGGTGAAAGACCATTTAATCCAGGATACCATCTGATTTGTCTCACCAGTAACCATCATGTGTCAGCAACAAAGAATATCAAATATTCAGAATAAATTAAACATGATCAACCTCCTCTGGCTCTTCCTAAACTAGGCTCTTTCTAAACTAGTAAATTGATTAGTGTCCAATTCCTGCCTATAAGAAAGACAATTGCTTATAAAAGGTCACAGCCGTCTCTGGCTCTAGTTTGATGTATCTAAATGCTCCAAAACAATTCCCAGCACATGCCAAAAAATATTTCCATTAGCAGTTTAGCTAATGCTGTATATATTTGCATGCCTGTTCTGGTTCAGTTCCCCAGCATTAAGCTTGCAGTCTCATCCCCATATTATCCCTTCATTCCTCTTCAGCCTATGGCTTGCATCACCCAATGCCATAGTAAGGAAAAGAACATTCCTGAGGGCTGCAGAGGCCTCTAGACTTGACAATAGAGTGAGTTATAATACACTGGCAGCAAGAAAACAACCAAGTGCTCCTCATAACCTGAAGGAGATTTGGCTGAGAGCTAAGGAGATTTGGGAGATAAAAATTCAACCTAAGTAAAAGGCAGCACATGTAGAGCTTATTAAATAGAAAAATTTATTAAAAAGGCAAAGCCTTATAAAGAGGTTTCTGCCCTGATTCTGATTCTGTTCCAAACATCTGTGCCAGTCAGTTTTCACCATCTCCCAATCTTCAAGGCTGTAACTGAGCCCTTAACTTCGAGGATTTTGGTCAGTGTCTGTTCTGTAAGTGTTTAAAAGTCTCTGCATGATGGTCTGTTACTTGTGCCTTGAGGGCAGTGGCTTTCAGTTACCAGTCTTCTTTGGAAGGGCTCAGTGCAGTGAACTGCTCTATCACGTCTTTGTCCTATTCAGGATGTCTTTGATGGATGCAGCCTGGTTCTGTCTGCTTGAATCAATATTTGTCCTAGCTCTGATGAAATTTCATCACTGTATTTTATCAGTGGAGCTTCTGTGTTGTTGAATAGAAATCCTTGCTATTAGTAATGATGCCATGTAGGTGCTGGAGATAAAAATGTGATCTTTTTCTTTCTTACTGCTTTGCACATAATTGCTTGTAGACCACTGTTCTGTTGCAAATACATGGGGGATAGGCAGGAATGATCACAAGAACAGCATTATGGCTTCTGTAGCACCATAAACATACAAACTACAAAAAAATAATTCCTTGTATTTAAGATTGCTGGTTATAATGTCAAATACTGTCAGCAATTTTTAAGAATAATCTAAGGATTGTTTGAAGAGGGAATTAGAAAGACAGGCTGGTTTTACACTGGATTCACAGGGGAGCTCTTAATCAGCAGTTCCACACTGAGAAATGTAAAACAACTTGGGGGATAGAAAATGAATGAGTAGTAAGCAAGGAATTAGGTTTAGTGAAAATGAAGATCTGTTAGAGGAGACTGAGATTCTCTGTGAAGCAGGAGATACTTATGAATTATTGGGCA
This sequence comes from Serinus canaria, assembly GCF_022539315.1. Taxonomy (NCBI): domain Eukaryota; kingdom Metazoa; phylum Chordata; class Aves; order Passeriformes; family Fringillidae; genus Serinus; species Serinus canaria. The sequence goes on from NC_066315.1 coordinate 83,779,014, forward strand.
GACTTTTGAGGAGCTATTTCAAACACAGGACTGATTTTGTAAGTGTTCAGGATACCTCTACAAACAGGGAAAAGTCTTTATTTCCAGAAAGAGAAGTTGCTGAAAGATAAACGACAGTGATCAGATGCCTCTGACTATTCAGGCACCCCAAAGAAACAGGGATGTACATCTAGATCAATTTTGATATCAGCAACTATTACAATGGATTAACATGACCTGCTTCACAAGTTGCTGTTATACCTTTCTGGGTACTCCCATCAGTCTTTTGTCAGAAGAGTTAAGTCAAGATTGGAGCCAAAATTATTCAGTCCAACTTTTTTTTTTTTTTTTTTAATTCTGGAAACCACATCAAAATAAGTTATAAAAGATTAGCTGTGATCAGTGATTAATAACCCTAAAGTGATTAATAATCCTACATGTCATTATTGTACTCTGTGAAACAAGATTTCAGAAGAGGACATTGGCCAAATAACCGAAGTTGAGGAACTATTATTCTACATCTTTTCATGGGTAAATAATTGGTACCTTTTTTTCTTATTTTTTGTGGTTTTGGGGTGTTTTGTGGGGCTGTGTGTGTGTGTGTGCACATGTGTGGGAGGCGGGGTTGCTTGGGTTTTACAGTTTTTTTTGTGGGGTTTTCTGCTTGTTTATGAGGGTTGTGGGTTTTGGGTTTTTGGTTGTTTTTTTCTTTAATTGAAGGGGTTGCTCTGGTATAGTGATTCAAATTAGGGAAAAAATAGCAAAAAATAGGGAAAACTACTGTAATTTGAAAACTAATAAATGTTTCAAGAGCTCAATATCTGCTTTAGCTGTTTTCTGGAACTTAATAATTTATGTTTAATTTATGTCATATGGAAGATTTCTAGTCAAAATCAGTTCTCAGTATTGTACATCTTCAACTGCAAGAAAGAAAGATGTGATATCTCTCTCTCACTGTAAGTGGAAAAAAAAAAAACAAAACCCGAAAACAAACCTGAAGAGAAGCTTACAAGCAGAGGTTTTTAAACAAAAAATATTGAAATAACCTGCCCTACTTAAAAATTGAGCTTGGACATTTTCCTTACTCCTGTAATCCAGACTGGTATATTGCATTATTTTGTCTTCAAGGACAACTTTTCTTTGGCAGTTTCCTGTGCTATGTCCAGAAAAGTGCAATGAAAACTTTAGGAAAAAACTTTGTAATCCAAAACAATAGCGTGAATGTTGAAACTAGACTGCAAGAATGAAGTACCACACGTGCCAATGTGAAGGAAAAGAAAACCTAGAAAAGCTTTTTCCCATGTTCCCTAAATCTTTTTAGCCAATGTTAGAATCATGGAAATAAAAGAATATTCAGATCTCCAAGCCTGAATATGAGGAAAATGGTGAAATTCGGCAGAAGGAAAACCCCCTGTTTTTCAAATGAGATAAAAAAGAAGCAGTATGACTATTTCAGAAAAACTTCTGAGATCCATCCTAGATCTCAGTGGCAGAACAATTAGAAGAATTATTGAATGCATATAGAGAACCTCCTAGGAATCTTTTGTGTTCAGCATGGATTTTAGGTTTTTACCCTCCTCTTTGACAGAGGAAAAAATATAATTTTAAATTCTAGTACTAAACAGGAAACCTTGAAATAATGTGAAAGCTATTCAGCTGCAGGAGGGAGAATCCTAGAGGAATCCTGCTGCGTTGAGATAATTAGGGCATTAATCAACTCCCTGGATAGAATGAAACTGACATTCATAAATGCCTAATGCCGGTTCTCAATTCTTTCTGCTTCTAACGCTAGTAAAGCTGTACCATGGTCATGCTCACACCTCCTCCCCCCATTTGGCTGCCACCTCCAGCAGCAGCATGCCCACAGTACAGAGACTGATGGGCACCAGAGGTTAAACAAATGCGAGCCCTTGGAAGGACATGCTGAGGTTTGGAGCCTGAAGGATGGCGGAAGGCGCAGCTCAGCTCCAGCACACTCTGCCAGTGCTGGTGATGGATTGCTGTTTGCTGCTCTGCTAGCACTCCCTGTCTAACCTCACAGCTTCATCTGGAACTAGTTTGATTCAAATCCCTCTGCTGTCCCCAGATGCCCCATACTGTTTCAGGTCTTGGTCTTGGCAGAGGACAAACGATCTAGTTCCAGACAGCAGTGAAGCAGGTGTCCTGCTCCCACTGTGATCGCTTTCTAGTGGGGACATGCTGTGCTCAACCCACAGGTGGCTCCTTTCAGGAAGAGTAATTAAGGACCATCTCTCTCCACCTTTTCCTATTAGTCACAACAGATTATTTATCTTACGAGCCACACTCCCTCACAGACTTTTGTTCTTTTTGCAGGCAGTACTGGTTTCACCTTGTGCGTCATCATGAATGTTAAGAGCTGCAGTCCTAAAATTCAAGAAGTTTTGTGTTATGAGCTTATTCTCATTTGCAGCCTGATGGTTAAAGACATATCTGGTTTTGGTGTCTGCTTGGAGTTGCAGGCTAATGTGACAGGTGAATGCAGTTAGAGGAAACAAAGAGAAACCTGAACTGTGGGATTTATCACCAGAGAGAAGAAGGCAGAACTGATCATCTCAGCCTGGAAATTTCCTGGGGAAGTGGTGCAGCGCACTGCTTTTCTCACCAACATGTCAATACACTTACTGACAGAATCACAGGTGACTAAAGAATAGGAGCACATGTCACTGAGCTCACTTCCAAGCGTGAAGGAAGATCCTGACCATATTACAATCCTGTAGATTGCAGTGTGAGGCAAGGAGGGTGGTCTATTTGCAGCATGTTGAAACAAAGAAACTTGTGTAGGGGAAGTGTGCTGTGAAAAATTGGAAGAAAATTAAACAAAAAAGGAAAGTGAGTTTCTGAATACTCATATAGAAACATGGAGTCATCTGAATGACTCCTGAGACATCCAGGTGGTGAAAGTAGTAGTGAGAAAGCCTTGCACTCTCTCCAAGAATAATCTAAAGGGCGGATTGTTTTTCAAACCTTTTGCCACTAGAATCCACGCTCAATACAATATGTCAAGAATCTACAGTTTACTTTACTGTTTCAGTATAATCACCAGAGTTCATAACAGATCAGTTCTTCTACAGCAAGAGATTGAAAACCCACTATTATGTACTCTCTACTCTGATGGAAATTAGGCACTGACAGCAGCCAAAGGTAGCTAGCAGTTTCCTGGATAGAATAAATGTGTGCAGCCAGTATGTAATGTTTTCCTTATTCTCCACTACTGTGAAAAAAGATCTACTGCAGACTTAGGGAACTGAACTGCTGCTGACTGTTGCTGTCTAACAGTTGGAAATCCCCTTTGAGCTCTTTTATAGCCTGCAGTTTGAGAAACATTGATCTATAGGACCTAACTAGAGGCTGCCGTAGAGCAGCTAATGACAGGGGAAGAGGGAGCATTTAAGTGCACTTCATTTAACTCAGCTGAAGGCTCGACTGCAATGAATAATCACATACACCTAGACTGAATAGTAGCACCTATTGCAAACTCTAGTCAAAATAGAACTTTGAAAGACTTTGTTTCTAATAATGGATTAAAGTATTGAATAATACAGAGAGACATGGTGACTATTAAACAGTCGCGGAGTTTTCCATTTTCCATGATAAGACATAGAAACGATATTGGTGCCCTCTTAGCTCTTATTTCAGTGACTAACGCTCCACTATTTCCCACCTGTCAGATCACATCAAAAGGAATGAAAACAATTAAATTAAACCAAAAATTCTTCTCCATCTTTCCCTCCCCAGAACACTGAAAACCTCATCACATTACCATCAGAGTGATGCAGAAACTTCATTACTATCTAAATAAGAGATTGTGATCCCTTCTATATTTATTATTGAGATCTGCTTCCCCAAAACTGCTGGGAAATTATCTTATTGCTAATAGGTCTTTCAATTTTAAAAACTCTGCCAGCCTTGAAATATGTAGTTTAACTTATTTCCATAACTGCATCACTTTTATTGAGAAAATGGGCTTACTGATATAAGCTCTATCAGTCACTAAAGTACAATACGCAGCAGAGTGCATGATGAGAATGAAACTTATCCACAGTCATTCTCTAAGGCATTAATGATCTTTAAAATAGGCTTGCCAAGGAGTTGTCTGATCAAGTTCATTGGTTTAATATGTACTTTTACTTGCACCTTACACTAGGGACTTGGGTATGTCTTGTAACTCTGTGTCAAACTGCCTAATTAAAAAGCGTCTAGCTAATTTTAGGATTAATTTACTTTAAATAGGGCATTGCTTCTTAAGTTTTGAGATACGCACCGCTTTAAGTTAGTAAATTCTAAGACCAAGCTCCAGTTCAATAGTAAATGTACTTTTTTCTACCCAGTTGTTAATTACAACTTTTCTTTGAAGCCCACTGTCTTTGAATGCTTAGAAAACTTTCCTAATCACAGAAATAAAGCTAGTCATTAGTAATTTAGACTTACATTTGCTAGTAGGTGAGACCCTTTATTCACCTATTTTTACTCCAGAGCAAAACAGTCTTTGGCATATTCTTACTTTTGGTTACACATGATTAGCTCCTTTAATTTGTTATCAAATGTTAGAGGCTGCACTCCTCCAGTCATTCCAGCTGTTCTTGAGTAGATCTGCTTCAGATTGATTTACTCATTCTTGAAGGTGTTGTGAACATATCAGTACAACACAATCAGTGTTTGTAGAAGGTGTGTGTAAGTGACTTTCTTTTTTGGAAACTGCATTTACCTTTTCTTGTATCTTGGAAAAACCTCATAAAAATCTCTTAAACAGATAGCACACATATTTTATTCTGTATTTTTTCAAAATGAAAAATGTTTAGTTTAGAGTCCTTCCCTGTGCTTTTTCCTGTTTCCTTTAAAAGAAGTGAAAAACATGGAAGTGTGACTGAAGGACAGTTTAAACCACATGTCACTGCACATCCTCCAGGTCCTCTCTTTATTTAATGTATCTGATAACATTGTACTGCTGTCTTTTAAAGTACTTACTGGTTTTTCAAAGGCTTTTAACAATAACAATAAGGGCGATAGACAAATAGAAACCAATTAGAATTTTGTGGGGACAAATGAATGTTGTGGGGTTTTTTAATAACAAATATGAGTACAACAGAAAAAGCATTTAACAGATTGCCTTAAAAATGACAGAGACTGTTTATGTTAATGAAGTAACAAGAGCCATTATATTTTTTGACATATGAATTTGTCAGTACAATGACAATAATTATATCACACCATGCAAACATGGAACATTTAAACAGGCGTGCATGTATAAGCTCTCTGATAATTCTTTTAGATACTCTGATGCTTCACTAATCCCTGAAGTGATACATATGTGATGTTAGACAATGCACTGAAGTTTTTCCATTAAAAATTATGAGCAAAGTGATTATAAAATATTTTAGGCTACTTTGGGAGTCAAGTTGCTATTTTTAAGTTCTTCTCTCTTTCGGAATTTTTATGCATCTGCTAATGGTTGGGATTTTTGGCATCTAGCAATACATACTGGATATTTAACTGTCTGCTCCATAAGTTTTGAAATGTTGCATTTTCCCCCATCTTAGTGGTTTTCTCAGTGGCACTCTTAGTTTTGGTATTTACTCTGGGTATGCCTCCATCAATGTATAAATGTAACTACATCTGATGATATGCAATGTAAGAAGTCAGAGTTTTTACTTTTGGAGCTTTCTCAGACTTTGCAGTCTTCTTTTTTGGTTACCTTGAAGTTTTCCTACCACTTGAATAAACACACTAAATTGGTCACACTTTTACCAATTGTCTTTGTTGAATTAATTAACCACTGAGCTCTCAATGGTTTGATACACATTCATTTGCCTAGTGGATGGCTGAACAGGCACCTCTGCAGAAAATAACATAATACCACCCACACAACAGTCATCTTGAGACAACTTCATGCTAGTCAGTGGGTTCCAGCCTAGAAAGACTAACTACCAGTATCCTTCTCTCTTGCCAGATGAGGAGCACAGCAGGATGGTTGAAACTTGTGTGTGTGAAGAGCTGATACTGTGAGGCTCTCTTGCTGTCAGCCTTGGCACAGTGCAGCCCATCCCACAGCTCTGCAAGAATTATAGTGATCCTCAGCACCATAGTCTAAAGGTCTCAGCTGTCAGTGTTTTACAGCACCATTACAATAAGAGGTGTGGTTTTAGGTGATCAAGATGAAAGCAAAAGAAAGATAGGGGCAGCAGAAACTGTTGCTAATGATCACATTTTATATACATGTATAGCAAAATAGAATCTATGTTTTAGTAATTTGCACTGGTGATAAATGTGCTTGTTTACTGATTTGCGCAGAAAAAATCCTTTGTACAATCCCGTGGGTATATACTCTTCTTTTTTGTAGGATAGTATGGAGCTTGTCAGAAATTGCTTTTGTCTTCCTGCTACAGAGGAGCCTCTTTGCCTTTTGATGCTATGCTATTGACCTGGTTATTTCCTATAGGTCCTACATACTAATGTCCAATGTATAACAAGCCTTATCAGGATAAGTGTATTTGGCAACATAATAAAACCATCTTAGTTTCAGGTCACTTTTGTAGAATCATAACAAAATTTCATAGCAAAAAAATGTTTCATTTCAGCAAGATCATGAGATACATAAAAATCTTATAAAGTCAGCAAAATCTTATAAATCAGCAAAACTTTACACCCATGAAAAAGAAAGTTTAACAGCTTAGGTTATAAACATGCATTTATTAGCCTGTGTGGAAGTGTGTACTTATTGCTGAGGATGCTATTATAAAAATGTTACACAGATTCTGTGCAGATGCAATAAGAGTTCTCTTCTACATTGGCCTCTATGCAGAATGCAGGGAGTTGCTGGTATTTGTGGCACCAGCCTACACAGCTGACACTAATTTCTGGATCATATGCATTTTATGGAGCCTCTGTACTCCCTAAGACAGAAGAAATTTCCAATTACAGATTAATTGGTATCACAGTTAATATTCTTTTGCAGAATAGCAATCAGGACCCTTAGAAGGATCTACAGTAAACCAAGTATCACCCATTTCCTTTTACAGATTTAAGAGGTGAAGGGAACCAGCCTGAGCTAGTACAAACAGTACTGAATACAGGTGTCCCAGATGCTGAAACAATTTTATCTTGCAGATAGTCTCCTTTCATAATTTTAAAAGGCAGCTATCCACTTATGTTGCAGTTGCAGCTGAAACCTGTGTCTTCTTCATTTGGGAAGCTAGCAAACCAGGGCAGAGTGTTAAACCAGGCAACAAATGATGAGACAATGTGTGGAAGGAAGCAGTCTGTCCTTGTCAGCTGGCAACATCACTGTTATCTTATATCTCTGTACCTCTGCTGGAAGACTGTCTACAGGACAGCAGATTACAACCTGAGTTTGGCTGGAGATGTAGTCATAATTCCATCTCAGGAAGTTCTCTCTGGTATCTGATTACCAAATTGAAGAGCTCGAAGCATCCCAAAATGATAAAGTGATCCTAAACCCAAGATAAAGTTCTCAGTTTTGAAAGAGGACCTCAGCACCATATAACAGATTTGTACCAAAGGGCAGAATTTGCTCAAGCCTTCTGTCTCTGCACGTGGAGAGGTCAGGGGATGCATTAGGTTGTCAGCTCGTCTTTAAGTGGTGATGGGTAAAAAACACACAAAAAAAGTTAATCACCATGCTGGTGCTGCTAAGTCCTAGTGGTGAGTGTCTACATAACACATGCTCATTTCAGGAATTTGGCTTGAAATGGGAATAGCAGGTTATGAAATAAACTGCAAACTGTGAAGCAACAAGTCAGCAAACAAGGCCAAGTGTTCTCTCAGATGCATGGGGAGAAAATGTAAAGTGCTTGCTAAAATGTGTAACTGCAGCCCTAGGTGTACTGGGAGAAAGGATCATGGGAATATTGTTAAACCACTATAAGGGACATTTGAAAAATGGCTGAGTTTTCTGGTGCAACCTACATTCCTCTAAGAGGGAAATGCATCAGGAGCTTATGACATCCTGGATACTGTGACTGCTAGCAGAAAATAATGGAGGGAGGAAAAATTGTAGCTTAAGTACTTGCTCTTAATGAGCATAGTCTGGGTAGAGAGTTCACTTCCTCGGAGAGTGAAAAGGCAGAATTAAATTGGCTTGATATCATTGGATTTGATAGAACATAATGTCATTCCCAGACTGTGCAGTGAGATGACCAAATGTACATTTCCTTCCATCCATCCTTAAGCAGATAATGCTTGGCTGAACAACACATGTGACCTGAGCAGTCCAGGGCTCATCCTTCCAGCATGGGGTAGACAGAATTTCTCAGGACTCATATAGGCATTCAGACCTGTTAAGAGATCTGATTCGTACAGGAATATGAGGTTGCTTGCATCCCTCATGTTTTCATTTTTCCAGAAAACATGGGTGTCATGACATCAGACAATAAAGCTATCCATGAAATTATTAAATCTCCATTGATGGCTCCCAAGCCTTGTGTGACCATAGGGCAGGAATGCTTTTAGTATGTACAGTGAAAGTTCAGAGGGCAAGAATGAAAACCTTGCAAATGGCTCCAGACATCTGGTGTTAGGATGGAGGTTTGTGTGACTCAGTGCTCCCCAGGGGTACCTTTTGTAAGAGGGAGAACTGATGACAGCCTGAGAGACCTCAATTGCCAACTTTCCAGCAGTAGGTTGCTATAGCCCAGAGAGACTGATGACTGACAGAAGTCAGAATAGGTGCACAAAAAACACTGCAGAGCATTATTATCACAGTTCTCATGACAGGCTATGGTGTCTGGAACATGGTGAGCTAATGACACTGGGAAAGCCTTAGCTCTTGGCAGATAGCTCTGGATGACAGTGCTTCAGAAAAATTGTGCTCACATAAAATTGTTTATAACTACCCTATGGGACAATCCATAGGTCCTACAGGACTATGCTGCCTCTGAAGTCCAGAACAGTATTATTTGACTGCTGTTTTACCCAATCTCAGCATAACTGGAGAAGGTGAAACCTCCCAGAGGTTGAAGTTCTGATGAGCAGAAATCTATATGAATGCTTCAATATTGCTTTAATTTTGCAAGCTGTGCATAGTGAATGTGTGGTCTCTCCTGTAAAATAGTCTTTAATACTGAATTATCAAGCTGCATTCAGTAAAGGAATTCAGAGACAAGGAACTTGGCTCAACTGGAATAAAATAAACATTCACAATAAAGATTTTAATTTCTCTTTTTAGACATCTTTCTTTACGAATTAGCTCAATTAAAAAAAAGTGTTGGGGAGCAGGATAGAATTGCTTATTTATTCTGTTTACAGCTTTTTTATTAAACTAGCATTTATTAGTTTTACAATAAAATTACTCAAAAGTGTAACTCTATGTAATCTGGGAAGTACATTCATCAATTCCCCATACCACCTAATGAAAAACATGTTTAAAGACAGCAGAAAACAAAACTCAAAGGCTGTGAGTACACCAAGAACCCTGTAGGCTATTCTAAACAGAATGTTGGGTGTACAGGTGAGTTTTTGCAGAAAAGGAATTATTATACCCTCCTAAAAGGAATTATTATAGGTCCATCCTCCCAAGCTGACAAAGTTTTGGTTTTAGATCAATGACTGGCGTGGTTCTGCTCCACTGGCCACTCAACATCCTCATGTCAAGGCTGTCAATCTGCCTAATGTCATAATGGCAAAATTTTAGTAACAGGTTTTCTACCACCCTCATGAAATGAAATGTATTTAATTTCTCAGATAGCTATAAATCTTATTTGAAATGAGCTTTTTTCATCTTAACAGCAGTCCTAGTCATGGAAGAAGTGCATTTGCTGAGGTAATCCCACACTGAATACACAGCTGGATGTACAGCTACTGAGAGTCTCTTTGCCCTCAGGAGTATAAATGTCTTCCTGCAGATTTACACAGAAAAAAACCCCAAAAACTGATTGCTGAAAATTGTACACAGATGTGTAGGATGAGCAGTTTAAATAGTCTTACTATCTTCAAAAGATGACTTAATAGTGATATACAGTCTTTAAACAGGAGGCAAATGTTGTGATTTGGTCAAGGCAACTATGCGTTACTCTTCATATGGGACTTCCAGCACAAAGGATTTCAGAAGTAAATTGTTTAGTCCTTAATGAGACAAGAGTTTCAAAGTGTTTTCAAGTCCCTTGCAAAAAATAAAGCCTACAGAGGTAGCAAAAGGTATTTGCTAATCAAGCAAGTACATAGATGGCCAAGTAGACACATACTGTTGCTGACTTGTGTCTGGCCAATTCTCAAACACAGATCTTTAAAGCTGAAACTAAAAGACTAGTACTGTCAAGGGATACTGACTTCTTATTAAAGAGTGGAGCTAGCTAATTCTGCAGCTCAGAGAAACCAAGAGAAGGATTACTTTTTGTGCATATTATACTTTTTATTAGGTCTTGAGTAACACTGGTGTTATGTAAAAGATGAGAGCAAAAATCTGTCCATCCTTGGGAGGGATTATTCTGAATTGTAACAGAACCAGTTCAGATGAGGACACTTTTTCTGCTTTTATTCTGTCCTTAATACCAGGGGTCATTTCCACATGAAGATTTTGTAAAAGATATCTAAAGATCCCTCTGGAAGAGTGGTGTCTACTTGTTGTCCTTGAATACACCTGTAATGACGTATTGCCTTGACATTTAGGTAAAACAAATTGCACATAAGAATTGTATTTCATCATGTACCAGTTTGCATTTCCTGTCTAATTGTAACAAATCAAAGTTAAACAGATTTTGCCATGAGACAACCTGACATTTCTGTGAAAGGGAATTGCCGCCTGTTTGACCTGGAATGATCATGGCCATTACTTAGCTGGGGGTCTTAGTGGAACAAAATCTATGGTTCACCAAACTTTAGCAGGGAATTGAGCTGGCCACAGGAGGCATCATGATTATGGCATGTTTTAAAGTTTGCCATCATGTAAACTTTTCATACTTGAGACACAATATGGGCAGCAAGAGAAGGACTTAGAGACCTAGGGGGAATTTGGGCAGGCAGTGATCAAAACTATGTTAAAGCAAGATAGACAAACACATGGGGATGTAGACAGTACAGAATGTATTTTAAAAATTTTGATATTCTGCCTTGGCAGGGAAGTGTTAATGGAGGCAAAAAGCCACCCAGGAAGCAGTGAAACTATACCTGCACCGAAAAATGATTCTTCCTTTTCATGAAGAAAGTATATTTCACTTGTTTCACAGACAAACTATATTTCTCTTATATCAATACAGCTGAAAATAAACCTACCTGCAGTTTCCCTTAACAAGAGAAAAGCAACAAAATCAATTAAAATGTGGGAAATAACTAGATTGTCTATGTGAGCAAGTAAGCCAAGAATCTTGCTTGTAAGATATTTCCATTTCATAATGCTTCTCAGCAAACACTTAGTGGTTACTTTGTCTCATAAGTTGACTTCCCCTGTTTTAGGAATTCCACTACAAGGCAGCACTATGCAGTACTATAAAAAAGCTTAATAGATAGATAAAAAATATTATCATAACATATTTTCAGATGACTTTAGGATGTAATAATTTTGAGATTAGGTCTGCCACATTAATTTTCTGGCTTGAAAAATGGTTTTATTCAAATTCTACCATCAGATGCAACACAAAATATAGTGACCCATGAACTTCATTCAGAATGATGTAAGGAATGCCTTTTAAAATAAAATTTGTGACATTTTTTGTCTTTAATGTAGAGCAACTGCAACTTGTTTCGTTCAATAATCATTTCATCAAATCTGTTAAATGAGTATATCCATAACTTTAAATAGCTCTTATTTATGTGTATTTTATATACTTTAAATGTACTTTTTTGTAACCTGGGTATTTTGAATCCTTTGATGTGGAATTACTGAACTTTGAGCATTACAAAAAAATCTTTCAGAATTGCCATTTCTCATTCATTTTACAGCATTTCTCTTTTGGCCTGTGCTTTTGCTTTTTCTGTAAGAGGTGATTGTGGAATTCTGAAATAATGTAATGCAAAATAGGCAAAAATAAAACACTTGATTTTGCATGTTTGGTAATAGTACATATATTTTTTTCACAGTGGCACACACACTACAGGCAGAAACCGTGGTTTTTATATTTAATTTCAGTATATATTACAGATTACACTGACAACTTTGATGAAGCCTTGGCATGAGGAAGTCCCACTGAAATTAACAGGAATTCTTGGTATTTATTAAGTAGAGCTCTAACAGCAGCACGTAAAAGGGCAGGTATTAAAGGTGAAAAAATGATGCAAACTGAATGAAAAGTGAAGAGAAAACAGCAGTTTAAAAATTATGTTCTGAACAACTGAAATACAGCTTCCAAAAGAGGATATCTAAACTTCTAAAGAAAAAAGGCCTTTTATAGAATGCTACTGATGTTAGTTCTAAGTTTGAAGTAAACACATCCTCCACTTTAATGGGAAATGAGCACATTTCCCATCCTCTTGCGTACAAGAAAATGGAAAAAGTCACTTTACTTCTTCATTTTAAAGAAATACTGAGTAAAATGAAGTGGCAATATTTTTCAAATTAACCAATAACCATCAGGTTGACCCAACAACAGATAAGAACAGATCATAACTTCAATTGATCTTCTTCCATATATATATATATCCTAAAGTGAGGCATTTATTCCTAACATGGTCCGTATTTTCAGGCTGAATTTAGTCTGTGAGGAACAAAGCACGAAGAAAATTAATTTCTGTAGGATGGCGGAAAGGGTTTCCATGACTCTCTAAGCATCTTTTTTTTCAACACTATGTTAGCAGATGCGGAATACTCAAGAAAGTTTTCCCAGCTTACCTAGCAGCAGCTTTGGGTTTTATTTTCAGCTTGAATAGAAGCAAACAGTTCCTTTGGAATTGCAAATCAAATATTTTTTCTGCCATACCAGTTTTATCATGGAAAAAACATGCTCTAAGACTACCAAGTCATAGTGTATGTTGAACACAGATTATTGCTATCTATTCTACTAAATCAAATGTGAAAATAACCTTGTAGCAACTTTGGAAGTTAATATAGCTGGCAGGCAAACTCAGAATAAAAACACAGATAATTTTGTAAAAGAGAATAGTAGCCACAATTGGGATGGTAACCATTGTTTACGCTGCAAAGGAAACTTCCCACCTCTTAAAATATTCAGATTTCTTGGTCCTTAATTTCTTTTCCTCTGGAAAATATTCATCTTCTCAGCTATCTCTAGGGTTCATGCAAGGTAACATAGAATTGTTCAGGATTACACTCAATATCACTTCATATGCCATGCATGTTTTAAGCAAACATATAGCTAAGCAGAAGTGATGGGGCAGTGTCTAATTTCAGCTCAAGAAAGTCCTATGAGGCTCAAAATTCAAATAACACCTCCCACTCCCTACCAATAGCATCCTTACTCAATGTAATTTGAGTCTTTTTTTAATCAGGACTATGACAGGAACCAGGAAGCTCATGGTCCTGTTGTCTGACTCAGAAGTGCACAGATGTTTTCAGAATGGGAAGCTAAATTTAGGACCATTTACTTCATTAAGCAGTATCATCATATAATGAGTGGAGAATCTCTTTAGTTTTGAAAATCTCAAGGGATCCCACTGCCCAGCTGCCTTGCTTTACCCTTCACCAGTTTAGGCAACTTGGAATAGGCTGAAGTAAGTGTTGGAGCATCTTACTTGAGAGAAAAATTCAACGGATGCTTTTGACCACAAAATAAGTTGAGATCAGTGTGCATCATAAAAAGTTTTTGGTATTGGTCTTCATTCCTAATTCCTCCTTTTGAGAAAGGTAACCAATGCTCACACTTTTTTGATATGAAGGGTACTATTAAGAAGTTCAGTTTTGTCTGGGCATTCTTTAATCAGCATTAGCAGAAACAAGTTGTTCTCCTTTGACAGACATATACAGGTAGCCTGAAAACCATTTTTTTCTTCTTGTTTGTCCTCATCAGGTGCAAGGTTGCCTAAAAGATATTGCCAAACAATTCCAACCATACCCAACTTTATATTCTTCCAAATTAACACCCCATAGCTGTTTAATCTTTCTTCATTTTCCCCATCTTTGCTATTTATTTGATATTTGGGGTTGCCCACTATCTTCCTCATTGGTCAGCAATTTTCTTGAGCTGTTATCTAAAGTCTTTTGCTATCTACAATGCTTCTTATTTATTTTCTTATATAGATTTCACCCTAATAGACAATTTTACTCTACGCTTGTGATTAGCACTGAACCTGCCAAGAATATATTCTGTGTTGTTTCCCTGTGGTCAGAGCCCTGGACATTTCATCTGGTGGCTTTCTAAAATCATATTGGATTGAGTCTACCATCTTGTATGATTAAAAAAATTAAAAGGTGTAAAGGCAGCTTTGCCATCTCTTAATAAAAATCACTTCTGTAGCATAGGGCTTGTGTTTAGTGAGGCCTTGGGTGTAGTCTGGCAGACACAAAGCTTGAAGGATACCCTGAAAAGCAACCCCTCGTAGCTCAAAATGACATAGTAATATCTATTTTAGTAAACAGAAATATCCCTGAAATGTGAACTGGACCTGAAGATTTTATGGAAAATAACTGCTGGATTAAAACAAATTTTGCCAGAGAAAAAACTTCCTAGGATATTCATGTTCTGTTCTTAAGAAATGTCCCTGGTAATGCTTAATTTACTAGAATAGACACAGACCCAAGAGGGGCTTTAATAATTAAACTTGTTTTCCTCTAGCTTTCCCTCTGGTAGTTTCTTTTCCATTATTTCTCTTCAGTAAAATCAAGATTTGGAGTGTGGAATGACTGTGGAAAGCATGATCTCAGTAAAGTAAAAGCAAAGGACAGGAAGATCTTTCATACCAGAACTTGCTATTGGAATACTCCTCTGTTTATCAGGGATCAGGGAAACAAAAAAGTGGGATAGCTTGTGTGGGCATAGAACAGTGAATGCTCACCTCAAGTGTTGTGTGCTGTTTTGAGTGCTAGAATTTAAGAAAGGTATAAAGCTATAAAAGAAAGGCCAAGAGGAACATGAAGGGTTTAGAGGTGAAGCCACACGTGGAGCAGCTGAGGACACTTTGTCTGTTCAGCCTGGAGAAGAGGAGACTGAGGGGACACCTCATAGCAATCTATATCTTAGTCATAAGAGGGTGTGGAGGTGCAGACACTGATCTTTTCTCTGGTGACAGGAGCAGAAGAAATAACATGAAGCTGTGTCGGGGCAAATTTAACTTAGATATTAGGAAAAGGTTCTTTACTCAGAGAGTGGTTGGCTGCTGGAACAGGCTCCTTAGAGAAGTGGTAACAGCACCAGCCATACAGTGTTCAAGAAGCATTTGGACAGTGTTCACAGACACATTTTTGGGGTGGTTGTGTGCCAGGCCAGTAGTTGGACTTGATGATCTTTGTGGGTCCCTTCCAACACAGGATATTCTATGATTCTGTGATCAAGATAATAGCAAGGATATATAAAAAAGTTGTGGTCAGACAACTTTTAAACACCTCAAAAAATAGAATGCTGTCTCAATCCTAGCAGAGGCACAAAAACCTCACCAGAATCTGCTTTCAAACTGTGATTTTCTTCAATTGCTACTGTCTTCTACAAGTCATCTTTTGACATAGTGTTGTATCTCTTGAGTTTTCAATTAATAAAGCATGGGTTGACCACATGTAGCAAATAAACCTTGAGAAATCAGTGACTTTCATCACACAGCACAAATAGCAGTAGCAATATTAACCAAACATTCAAGGATGTGAACAGAGGAAACATTCTCTTTCCTCTACTGACCACTGTGAAACAGAAAAGAATTCAGAGTTCTGTTGCAGTTGCCACCATTTTTAAGAGTGCAATTTTACTTCCGTTTTAAAGACAGTACTCTCCTTTTGTATACCCTTTTATTTCTAGGATGATAAAACCATTTTTCACTTTGGACAGCTATTGAGACTGAGATATTGCTTTCTTTTTTCCTTGTAAAACACAATTTTCCTTTCACAGGTACTTGATCACTTTACAAAGCCATGATCTTGGACAGTAACATTGCCCATATTTCTGCATCTGGACAAAATGGTTTTTCAATTGCATTAATAGAGCTGCTGCCCATTTTGTGAAGCCCCTATTTGTTATCAGTGATGGAAACAATGATCCAGGTGATGAGAAGGAAGTTATTGTAACAGATAGGGACTGGCAGAAATATTGTAATTCTAGTAACTATATTTTCATATTTCTGAGCAGGTCAAAACTAGCAAAGGTGGAGTAGCTATAGTCTATTATATTCAGTGGTGGTTTGTAAAGAAAAAATAATCTGCACTCTAATGTAAATCAAATAAAATCATGCAGCTAGCTTTAGTTGTGGTTGTCACTTAGCAGATCAAAGTTTCTAGCAAACAGTCAATTGCACTGACTCAAGTATTTGAGTGGTGACTATAGCCTTATTGAAAAGGAAATAAAAAGCTCAAGAGGAATGACTCTAAGGTGATGATAATTTTTATTTTTACTGTCTGCATCTCAAGCAAGCTTCAGCAAGCACATTATGAAGGTGTTGTGTAAACAAAGTGTGAAATCTTCCCACAAGATGCCAAGTATTTTCCTGAGTCAATTTGCAAATTCCATGATGTATAGCATTTATAAAAAGTTTCTGCCTCATAGGCATAAATTTTATATCAAAATGTTGCCTGAGAAATGAAAATTAGAAGTTTCAATCAAGTTCAGAACTAATTCAAATTTACCAGCATTTTTATGTGTATATCATCAAATGAGAGTACTGCAGACTCTTGTTTAGATCAAAGCTCCCCTAAAGGCTTTCCCAGCTGCAAAACCAGCCTCAGCACAAGACATGTTCACAATATGGCGAAAATATTTCACCTGGATTCTAATATTGGCATGAATATTAGTTTGATTCTGATTGATGCAGGGAAATGACTGATTTTTTTTCCAAGGGGACTAAAATTCCTGGAATGTTTTATCATATTTCAGAGTTCAAATTTTAAGGTAAGTATTGCACGTTTTTTGCCAAAAAAACAGTGATTCTTATTTTCTCTTCACCCTGACAAGGCACTTACTTGAAAAGATGTTTCAGGTGGCAACAATTCCACATACTGCACACTAAGCAGATCTGAAAAACAGTATTTAAGCCATGCTAAATGTCTTGCACATTAGATGTTTTTGTTTTTCTCAACATCAGATCTTCAAACTGAAGAGAACTCCAACATTATATGAGCGGAATGGAAAAGCAGCTTTTAGTATTTTTCCACAGTACTGTTAAATGTTGTGCTCAGAGTTCACTAAATACGATTTCAGTTGGTATTTTCTTCTTAAAACTTCAAGTAAAACTCTTAATGCAAGAAGTTTCTGATAGTCAAAACACACATCTTGAAAGGTGCTCCAGTTCCTCTACTGCCATGTGTCCCAGTTTATTCTTGACAAAAGATAGAACAAAATTTTTTTGTAAAGGATGCTAAATGAGACAGTACATGTACCAAAGCATTTCCAGAATTTGTTCTTTAATGAGTATCTCTTCAGCATCTAGCACAACTTCAACAGTGTCCTCTGCAATTAACATACACTTTGCTTCCTTCACAGGAGAATCAGTTTCCTCATCTATGTCAGTAGTCTGAGTCCTTTGATATGAATTCAAATCATCTCTGGTTGTCTCATACTGCTTCAGGTCTCAGCACTTTTACTTTATGCAGTTGAATTTCTTCACAGGAAACCAAGTTTGAAAATAACAATGCAAACCCACTTCCACTGAATCAAAATTTAATGTGGATGTGAAGTACCAGAAATCCTTTGTTAGGCACAGAGCAGGCATGAGCCACTTGACAGTGATGGCACCCACAGGAGCTACTAGAGCAACCCTTTCAGCTGATCTGTGGTCTGTACAGATAAGTGCTGAGCGTAGCTTTCCATTTAGCCTCCAGTGCCAAACGTTCAAATTCACTTTTGGACAATCCTGACCGTACATCTGCTTGTATCTCTTCAGATATTTTGCATCTTTAAATCAGATTCCTGTTTTACTTAACTTTCTCTGCATTGTATTTTCATGTATTCTTGTTATTTATATATATATATAATCTTTATATTTCACCTGTCCTTTTTTTTTATTACTAACTCAAGGAGCTAGTCCCAGACACTAGACTAATACATACTAGCTACTAGCAAGACCCTTGGCAGATGCAACTCTGTTGTTCATAGAAATGTGCAGAGTACTATTTTTTATCTCAGAAAGCAGTCTTTAGGAAACAGGTAATTTCTTCCTTGCTGTTGGACATTTCAGAATTAGCTAAAACTTTTGGATTCAAGCAAAATGCAAGCTTGGTTTGAAAATTCAAGATAATCCTCAACAGAAGCAATGTGACTGACTGTTCTCTGATTTGCTGGCCCAGGAGCTAACACAACACAAACACATGGGACACAATCCAGATATAATAAACCCCACCCTGCACAGAGAGTACCTGTATTCATCTTACTGCAAAATAACAGCAGTTATTTTTTTTCTTGGGTTGGCTGTCCAGAAGCACTAATTAAGAAATTTTGAGACCAGTTTGGGTAATGTGATAATCACTTCCCGAACACTTTAAGTTAGCATTTTAAAATTATTCATGACCAGTCTCTTTAAGTTTCATTTTTCTTGCATTTATCTTCAAAAAATATTCTATTTTCATGCTTTTGTCTAAAGTTCACTTTTCTGTTATCTAAAAACAATTAATTTACCTGTGTTTAAATAAGCAATAGCTAAATATGTAGCCAGTAGACTTTTTAGTGATATTGTCTGTAAGCATTGCCCTGTAGGTTTTCCAGCTCTCTCATTTCAGAATTTTTTTTTTCTTATAACTCTACAGAGATTACAAAAATTATTCCAATTCCAAATGAATTCTTTTCTTACAAGCAGGTCTTTTCAATATATTTTCTATGTGTTTCAACCATTTTGAGACTTGAGAAAAATCTCTCATAAAAATGTAGAGAAACATTTTATATTAAAAAAAAAATTGAAATAATTGAAAAAGTGAAGGCTTTTTTACCCATCTTACTCATCTTAAATGAAGTAAAAATTAATTTTAAACTTTTTAAAATGTATGTTTTCCATGTTGTCTTCCTGCATATTCCTAGGATTTTAATGGCTCATACACACCAGTGATTTCAGAAGAATGTATGCATTACTAAATGTACATTTACCATTCTTCAAGCTTACAGATATACTAATGTAAATTCCAAAGAATTTGAATTTATATGCAATATTTTTACATAAAAAAAGAAGTAATAATAAATATTCAGCATATTTAGAAAGGCTATAGCTATTTCTGGTATACAGAAATACAGTGATCAGATCATGCTGTTAAACACTCCTTCATCAGCTATGATATTTCCTGCAATTTTGTTTATAAACAAAATCCAGATCCAGACATGTAAGTTTTCTTAAACTCAAGAAGAGTTAAATCAGCACGTCCTTAGTTTTGCCTTAAGCATTCATTGATAAGACAGTATGCTTATTCGTATAAAACTAAAATATATTTTGTTCTTTGTGCTTCAAAATTAGTTTTCTGTTTTATTTATCCATCTAGAAAGCAGAAAAAAAAAAAAAAAACAAAAGCTGAGTTAAAAAAAAGATGAGAAAAACTAAGTCTTTGAGTTTTCCAGCTATGAAGTCCTTAATTGTCCTGGCAGTTATAGGAAATTATCAGATTCTCCAACAAGCTGGTCTAATCAGCAAAATGAGCAGAAAAAGAGAGCACTTCAATTGGTATACCTGTGAGAAGGCACACAGATATTTATAAATTCAGCAGAAAATAAACTTGGGACAAGTTACTCCTTCAAACCCTAAAAAATGCTAGGAGAAGAAATTCTTTTTAAATGCATAACTGTTTTATTTACAAAGTAAAAAGTACAACTTTTACTTTGAAGTCCTTAAAGTATAACTCGACAGGTTGAAAGTCACTAGTTTTGTAAAATTATCTCAAATTCTTCCCGCAGATTGAAGTAAATTCTTTTTCCTATTAATCTTCTCCTCTTTTCTTAGGTCACAAGTATTGCTTAGACCACAAAGTAGGTCCTTATGCAGGTGTGACTTATCACCATTGATTTAGCACTTTAGCTCTAATCTAATGAGATAATGTTTCCTGGTTTTATTTTACTTTTTCCTGCTATCAGGAAGGGGAGGAAGAGACTTCAAAAAGTCATGTCTGGTAAAGAAAGAGTAACCTCTGCCCATGACTTCACATCTATGCATGAGAGGCAGCTCTTTGCAAGTGCAGCAGCCACCATGGGATCTGTGTACTCTCGAAAAAATTTCAAAAAAATTAATGATGCTTTTTCCTCTGAGCCATATTCAGTATTGATGCTTTTTTCTTCTGAGCCACATCCATCATTCAAGATGATACCTGATGCTTATTGTTTATTTCCACTTTATTGTGTAGTTTTCAGTAAATTTTATGTAATTGAACCAAAACGAGTTGTAAATAAATTAAATTTCACAGAAACACAGAATATTCTGAGTTGGAAGGGAGCCACAAAAATTATTGAGTACAGCTCTGAAGTGAATGATCTGCATGTGGATTGAACCTGCAACCTTGCCATTATTTGCACCATGCTCAACTAATTGAGCTGATCTCATTGTCCAAAGAACATATATTGGAAAAAAATACAAAATGGTGGAAAAAACTGTTTGGAAAAATATCTAGATCTTTTTAAGCAGAATCAGATGAAGACAGGACTGATAAGAAGTTATTTTAATGAAGTACTATTAACTACAAAAGTAAAAGGAAGCAACAACAGGAGAAACACTGAACCAATTTTTACTTGTGTGTGTATGTGTTTTCCTGCTAGAAGTATCTAAGGTATTTATGATTAAAATTAGATGATAAAATAGATTTCTGGCATAGGTCCTGAAATTATTCTGAGTTGACCATTTAAAAATCTCTTCTGAAAGCTTTCCATAGACTTTGAGTCTAGCTCTGTTACTGGAAACTGTTCAGACCATGCGCAAATTCACAGTACGTTTTAAGGGCTGATTTGAATAGGACTTGAACTCTCATTGATATTTTCCATGTGGAGAACATTTGTAACAGCACAACCATAGGAAGCTTTTCTGTGACCAAAATAGTATGCAGGATTTGAAGGGAAATTATGCTCCAAAAAAGTGAAATTTCAGCATTTCTTCTAAAGAAAACTAATTATCACATAGGTTTCAAATTCTGTAAAATACTTAATTCAGAAGCTTCAAAGAGAATATTGAGTTCCTCCAGGTTAAGTATTATCATAGGTATCGTTAGATACTAAAATTCAGTGTAATCACCTCAATATTTAAAAAAAAATTGCATTTGAAATGAACAAAATAAAATTGTTTAAACCTGATAAAAATACAAAACTTAAATAAACACCAAAGTCTCCATTTAGAGGAAGAATTTGGAATTTTATTAACTCTGTAGCATTTAGAGTATATTTTTCATTCTTTCCCACCTGCAAAAACATATCTAGCTTCTGAACATCTTTCTGATAAAGGGGGTTTGTATGAAAATTTGATACATGTCATTATAAATTTAAACTAAAATAATTTAAAAGACTATTCAGATGTATTGATTCCTGTATCACGGCTGAAATGACATTACAAAACATATTCTGTTTGCTTTTTTTTTAAATTGTTCTTCCAGATACAGTTTAGACTTCCTTTTTTTATTTTATAAGCAGTATTAAATATCAGTTCAAGAATATTTTTTCACATATTTTCTTGATACTCACCTACAGATAGGGGGCTGATTTTGTAAAACTGGCTTTTAAATTAGGTCATCAGAAGAAACTCATCCACCTGAAGTGTGTTTAGGCTTGTAATAGCACGATTTCAGCCACTAGTTCTTACAGTTTTCAGTATGATACCAATTGACAGTGTTTGTCAGCTGTATCCTTGCCTTTCAGCCTTAATAATATCATGTTGTACCAATGGACTTTTTTTTTAAATTTTTCTTTTTAAAATTAGAGATTCTCTGAAATGCAAACTCTGCTTACTTCCATGTCTTACTGTATCTTATTGCTGCAGGTTTTGATACATTTTTTGCTCTTTTTTTCACTGCATATATTAACTTCATGCATTTTTCATTATAAAAATATTGAATCCTTTAGGAAACCACCAGGACAACAAGCTGTTTCCGCTACATTGCTACTATATTTTTATTCATATGTGAAAAAATACTGATAGAAACATAAGCACCAATTTAACACTGTACATGGCCATATCCTTAAAAGTAAACTTTTTTGAAGAAGATGGTTTCTGGAATTATACTGCAACATTATAAAGTGACATCACTTCTATCTGTGGTTTATTTGATGATTCAATTCTAAATTCTCCTGCTAAAGTTCCCCTTTTACTGTCACAGGCAAGACAGATACAATGAATATTAGCTTTTATTTTCAACCAGTAAGCTGTTTTCCTCCTGCCCTCATTCCTAATATGATTGCCACCACTAATTATCACAATAATGCAATTGTATACAGACAGTCAAAGAAAAGATTATATCATCTTGCATGCATTTTTGTGCATACATAAATTCAAATTCTTAATGAACTATAAACTGTATATGAAAATATTTGAAATACCGAATAATTGACTTACTAACTTTTTGCCAAAGATTAAGAGAATGTTTATTTGTTTGGTTTTCTTTTATTTTATGCTAACCAGTTGTCAATGTCCTGATGGTACTTAATTGCCCTGATCAGCTTCAGCCAGGACTCTCACCCGTTCCCTCTGCCCATCATGCTGGTGGCTCCATTTAAGTTCAGATCTGACCTTAGTTCCACTGTACATAGAGGTAGATTGAGTTATTTTCTGTTGTCTTGATCCTTGGATGGATTTGAGTAAGTTCTTTGTCTGATGAATACTTGGAAAACCACTAAAAGTACTTGGGGGGGGTGGGGGCTATTTTTTAGGATGTGAAAGAGGCAATTTATATCAGAGGTTTTTGGAGTAAAGAAAGAACTTTATTGTTTTGATTAATCTTTTAGCTTGGGTATTTGAAATTTATTTTCTTCTGCTCTGATTCCACTGTCTTGTCCTGAAGCTTTTTTGTTGGCAGTTGTTAAATGGAAGTACCTTTCTCTGGTGATTGTTTCTGAGAACCTTCCTAACTTAAAAGAACCATCCCAGCAATGTTGTTTTTCTTATCTTTTGTAAAGTTGCTAGACTTAGTTAATAGTATAATAAGTACTAGATAATCTTTAATTTGAAATTCAATGGGAGTTCATAAGTGGATTTGTTATCTGTAGCCAAGTGATGCAACTGGAAGAAAGAAACCTTTTATGGCTCCATATTAACTTATATGGCTTTTGAAGTGTAGGATTCTTGGAAGCAATAGGTAGTGAATGTTCTTAGTAAGTCCTGAATCCAAGTAAAATTGTCTTAACTGTAAAGGGTTCACTTTAAAAACATAAGTGTATTGCAACCCTGATTGGGACATATGGATGTGTGTGGCAGTGTGTGGGCAATGACAGAAGTGATGCTTCCTGTTGGAATACGACAAAGCTATTTTAAGTAGTGCAACGCATGGGAAAAGAAACAACCATGCTCTTACCTGTGCTCTGCCTTCCTCTGTTTTCAAGGACTCTTTCTAAGGAGCCATGTGGGCTCAGCTGGAGTGGATTTTCCTGTCCAGTTACTTAGCCAGGTGACTAAGGCATCATAATGTTGCGTCTTGCATGTGGCTTACATGGGCCTACTTAGTCCTCCCACTATCTGTAAATTGTATTTAAGGCTGATAGCTAATGGTATGCTTTAAAATAGAGTGTAACACTGGTGATGTGGAATATCACACACACGGTGCTCCAAGTAAGAGATCATGTTTTTACTTTGTTGAATGTCCACGCACTACAGCTATGCTGCATGAGTTTGTATGCCATGTACTCAGTCAGCAGATTTCACTTCCAGATAGCTATTGCTCACAAGGTTGTCTAATTGTCATTAATGAATGACACATTTATTCCAGTCAGATGTTTGTGTCAGATGAGTCTCACATCATATTTGTTTCCATTTTAAGGGTGTTTGATACATGAGGATAGGTAAACGGAAAAGAGAATGGAAGAACTGAGGTAAGGAGGAATTTCACTGGCTGGTTGAGTGGCTATCCCTGGTTCTTCATCAACAGGAAGGACTTTTCCTGTTGTGTGCTTGTGTCAATTGCAGATAATTGCAGCATCCTTACTGCCACTGATGACAGGTGTTCTGTGGCACTGTGAAGAGCCCATGTGTTTTATAATTCTCAGTCTGGCTGGGACTAACATGAATACTCTGCATTTGGTGTAGAGCCTAATGAGACTAGCCACCTCTTTCCCTTGATGATCCTGCTCACTTACTGCCAAGCTCCCTCATTAAGCTGTTCATTGGCAACTTCTCCTTTGTCCTAGAAATCTCCCTCATCTCTCTAGCTATCTAGCTGATGCTAGGTTTTGGATGTCCAAGGAAGACAATTGAACCTTGGGAATGAATGGTCCTGGGGAAAAGAAATTTTTCTAAATAAGGTGAAAATCAGAGTCTTTCATGCCTGGTGTATACCAATTCTATTTCTGAGGAAAGATGAGGTACATGTCTGAAGGTGTACTTGGGCCAGACAGAGACCTTTTAAACAAGTAGAAATGCTTATTGCTCACCTTAGCTGGAAGGTTCATATATCTTAGTTTAGCAGTATTTGACCCAGTTATTTTTCCAGTAGGCAACACCTGTACCCAGTATGGCAGTATTGAGCAATATTATATTATTCAGGAAAAGAATGTTTCAGATACAGTCTGTTTTAGAATAATTCTGTTGGGTGGATGAGGAACTGTCTAGAATGCCTTTTTAGTTGTGCTTGCTGGAGACACAAGTGTTTCCTTTGCAAGAAAGCTTGAAGCAGCCTGATGTGCGTATAATTATGAGAGGAAGTAATACTGTGCCAGTCTGCTTACTGCTTACAAGTCTCATTTACAACTTTGATTACTGCAAGCATGAAGTAGGTGATGACCTTTGGTTTGCTTTATTGGCATTATAATATGAGTGACTTATTATAAGACTTTAATTTCAACAAACCAAAACCATCCAAACTCAGGTCAGCAATTCAACATAAAACAGTTCATAAGCAGATGTTCAGTACACCCACTGTCCTCATTAACCAGAGGAGCAAAGGCTGTACCAAGGTATTAGTGTAGACTGTTGCATTTTCATGGCTCACTTCCATGGAATGCTGCAAGAACATTGGTGTCACCATTGAGTCAGGACCGGGAAGAAAGGCCACACCCTCCATGAATTTTCAGAAGGCATAAAAACTTACTTTATTACAAACTCTCGATATTTATAGACAACATTGTTCACCCAGAACCTGACTAGTTCTTAATAATACCTGTTACCTACTGGTTAATTAGGAACCACCCTTTGGTAACATCTAATGAGAAACAACTGTTCAAAACACCAGCTGCAGAGCCTTAAGATAAGAATTGTTTTAATTCTTTCCTTTGAGCTTCTCACAGCTTTTTCCACAATGATGCCTGGGAAACTACCTATTTCTTTCTCTCAGCATCCACACTTTGGGGACACTAGTTACATCAAATATTTGTGTGAGCCATATTTATAGTGATTTTTCCTTTCACAATCCCACGTTCATCAACTATCTCACCAAATACCACCACAGAAACCAGAGTGCCAACTTCCATTTTGCAATAATTGTGCAGCATCCCAGCTAACCTCCAGTCCTGGGAGACCTGGAGCTGTTAAATTCTGTAGACATCAATTGCACTGAATTTCATTCCATTACAGAACTGGAGTATTCCTTTAGAAAAGGTTGAATGAATTTGATCTAGTAACATGTGTCTTGGTGTGTTGCCAAAACCAAATTAAAATCTTCAAGCTAGGGGCCTGGATGACATGCTGACAGTCCAGATGAAACTTATCACTGATTTTCAGGCACTTAAAGAATGCAACTGCAATTAGGTTGGACATGACACCTTGCCTTATGTCTCCAGACAAATGTCGTACTAAAATGTAGACATCCTGATTTTGGGCACTGCATGTGCCATGATCTCTTCTGTACTGACCACAGTCACCCACTTGCATCAACAGCATTTCCAGTTTTATGGCATTCAAGGAGAGCAAGTTTGGTTGTGGGATAACCAAAGAAAGCATGGGAGTGTTAGGTTTAGAAGGACGTTTTGGGCAAAGTATGTAAATCTTGCAATTTACTAAGACTGAGACTAGACACAACTAAAAGCATGACTACTTTTGTCCTGTTTCTTATCTATTGCGGACTATCTATACCAGGTATTTTTCATTTTCACATGAAAAAAAAAAAAGTGAAAATTTTTTCATGTGAAAAACCAAAGAGTGTCTTTTTCTATCACCTCCTCAGAAGGAGCTGTTTATGCTTACTGAAATGAAAGCTTTGACAAACAAACAAGAAACCAAAACAAGTAAACAAGCAAAAAAGCCCCCAAAGGAAGTAAAAAAATGCAACCAATTAAAAAAAAGGCATTTATAGATGGCAAACTGGATTTGTGCATTATAGCTCCTTGGGCTGCACTGTAAGATGGCCTTTCCAGGGCCCACACCCCTCCACCACATTTGACTGTCTTGGCCTTTGATAGTTTCTTCTGTTTTGTAAAATCAAGTCACTTCCTTAGATGGAAAGCAAATGTGCCTTAGAATTCTCTTCTCCTATCCTGGCTAAAGCTCTTAGGAGGGAGATAATATGTTTTATAAAAAAATACAAGGCTCTCTATGCTTCTTGTTTCTGCTAAGTTTAGTTAGTGCTGTCTCCAAGATCTGAATAGGAGAGAGCCTACAATCCTGACAATGTTACTGCTATATAAAACCTAATTTCCAGGCTCTCAGCTCAACCCAAAGTCTCAGGAACAAAATCTTGTGACATTGTGGGAAGAACTGGGATACTCTTGGTGCTGAAAATGTCACTACATGCCCAGAGGTGTTTAAACAGCAGGTGTAACTTTTCCTGTAGTAGCAGCTTCCATAAGGTGCCATCTTTTGTAACTCTAGGCTGACTCAACAGTTGTAGCTGTAAAAGGGTAGAGACTGTGAACATAGATTCAAGGAAGTCCCGGTGAATAATATAATTATAATATCTTTGTAGTCAAGCTGAAGTTTGTTTAGCACAAGCAGCTGGTTGCATGTGTGCATCTTGAGAAAGGAGGAACAGTCAACAATACTCTGAACTATCCCTTGCTAAAGTCTAAACTTATGCATTATATGAAGTAAAGCCTTGCTTTGCATTGAGGAATTTGAACTGCACTATACTTCATTCAGTGGAGCACTTGCATAAGAGCGTGCAACAATGGAAAACAGTAAATATTTATCCTTAGTAATGAAGTATCACTGTCATAGTATTTCTATTGTGACCCAAAGTATTGTTAATTTAATAGTCTATGTACAAATTACTTTAATTATTGAACTATGACATTTTGTCATCTTGAAATAATCTTGACTCCTTCCAGCTCTGATTAATGCTAACCCACTTCATGCAGGAACATTAATGTTTTCCCAGTAGGATAATGTATTTGAAAATAAAGCAGTAACTCAGTGGCTGAATTTTGACGCCACAATGAACGTGTCCTGCCTCTGAAGTTCTGTCCCATTCTTATCTGTGCCTGATTTTCATGAACCTATTTTGTTTGCATGAGAGAGAAACCTCCTTACAGAGCATTACAGAGCAGGCTGCATATGCAGCAACCTCAAACAATCAAAGTTTACCTGCCTGTGTCAGAACTCTTCAAACTCTTCTGTTAAAAGGAAGAAAACTGAGCTAGAGGTGTGAAAGCACATCAGGACAAGATCTATTTTTAATCTTTTGATCTTCATATTGGTTTGGTTCAATAGAGTGGGCTGAAAGGACCTCAATGCCTAACTTCTGTTGAACAATAGAATGGCATGAATGTCTGTCTACAACCACAGTGCCTGTCACCTGCCATGTTTGGATCGGGTGTCATGACACGGCATGAATGTCACTGAGGACTCCAGTGACAGTGATACACCACTGTTGGCATGTGCTGGCATGAACCTGGACAGTAACACAGATTGCCCACCATATGAAAGTAATTTCCATCTGGTTTATGGTTCAAAATACTATTTAAAGATACTGAAGCTTTCTGTTTTATCCAATACATAACATTTCCTAATCTCTGCTTAGGGAAAAAATATGAGGATTTATAATGATGAGGCCTTTCTTAGGGACAAGAGATTCTCACCAATATCTGACTAGACTTGAGTCCAGAAAAGTGCTTAATTTGATTATCATTCCCAAAATCACTAGAGGAAAGAAGGGAAAAATATATTGTCATTTTCATAGCAAAATTGTTTGGAATAAAGCAGATTTTTCATGTTGAAGAACACCGATGAATTTGGGATTTGCACTAAATATGTTTCATCTGGAAATTTGCTGTCAAGTTCATAGTGTAATCCTGTAGAACTGGGAAAAAAACCCAGTTTTTCCTTTATCAACAGAATCGAAACACTTTCTATACAACCTCACCAATAGTGAGTGAGTCCTGTTGAGACTGCAGTCATAATTTAAATTATTTTAAAACTAGGTTACTTGATCATTAAGATAAATTCTACTGATAGTCTAAAACTTTTAAAAATTCAGTCATTTATCAAGAATTGGGTGAATTCGAAATGATATCCATCATTAATTAAATAACCTCCACCATCTTTTTATTTCAGGGTCCAAATGATCTTGGTTGTTATTTTTTTTTTTTAAGAACTTTATAGCCAATCTAACATAGCATGCTTTTGACTGTGAACAGTTTCTAATTGGGAGAATTATTATGGCAGTTCATGTTCAGAAGAATCAATGCTGTATGCTTTTGTTCCCTGCTGTTTTCAATTTTCTTTATATTCCATTCTCAGCTGGCTAGTTCACTGCTTAATATTATTATTCCAGATATGTTCTCTGCCTCCTTGAAATTATTTGAAAACCTAAAAATGCATGTTGAAATTCAGTTTAGCTTAATAAGTTAGTCTGATAACTGGCTGCTCATGAGCTGATCTGACCCTTTTGCCTTGGGGTGGTGACAGCTGTCAGAGGCACAGATGAAAGCCAAGGGCTCGTTCCTGATTCATCTATCTGTTTTAAATTGAACAGAAGTCTGCTAGAGAAGGAATTCAAATCACTATTGCAACACAGTCACCTGCTCAAAACAGAAGGATTCTATCACTTGTGTAGCCCAACAATCCCATGAGACTGCGAATTGTTAACAGAGCACTCTGGGAGCAAAAGTTTTTTCTATACTTCTCTGAAGCAGGTCACGTGGATGGAAGGATCTGGTTATTCTTTCTTACACTGTTTAATCTAGAAAAATATTTTAAAGCACTAGAGAGCTTTAACTAGGGAAAAGAAAAGGTATTGTATCTAGTTTTTAACTGATACTTACAGTGTTTATTAGTTAGGCTTCTTCACTAGACACTTTGCCTTTCGTCTGAGTGAAAAGCATACTTTTTCAACAAATAAAATCAGTGTTCTTCCTATTCTGAAAATGCCTTCCACTTTCATTGGTGGTTTTTGCAGTAGGAAAAGAAGGACTAAACAATCACACTGAATGTTGGTCTCTCATTCTAAATAGGGAGGTAGTTAGCTGAGAGAACTTTCACAGCCGTGCTACCAAATTATGAAACTGCTAAACTCTTTGTCTGTCTGACTATGCTAAGTGTTGTGCAATCATGTTTAGAAGCGTTTTGGAAGACTTTTGCATGTTTTTGGCTCATCCGCTAAGACATGTGGCCTTTCTGTTCCTATATTGAGATTAGCTGTGTTTGTTCCCTAGCACAATGTACTGTAAGGTATGAGCTTCAAAAAAGTACTGCTTGGGTACCAAAAGATGTCTGGTTGCAACAACATGGGAATTTGTGCACTGATTAACTCTTCCCTTCGGCCAGTGCTTCCTAATGCAAGTCTTATAAATAATGTCAAACAGGCATTTAATTTCTCTTAGGAAGAAATCACTCTAAGTACATCAGCATTTGTGTAATAGTGCACTGCAAAGCATTTGTCTTATAAATAAAATCCAAATGAACACATACACATTCATCAGCTGAGATATGTAAAGGACAGTCTGGCAATACATCAGAACACAAGCAAGACTGGAAAATTATTAGCTTTTTTTTTTTTTTCCCCAAGTATGATTAACTGAGCAAACAAAGGCTGTATTGTTTTGAGCTTCTGTTTTGTAACCAGGCTTATTGATGAAGAACACTATAGCTGTAGGAATCTTAAAGAACAGAAATATCTATTGATCCTCTGAGATAATTTTTCACTATCATTTGGGTCTTGTGGAATGGTAAAAAATGGCAAAGATGAACTAATTTGTTCTCCTGACGCAAAATTCTAATTGTTGAATAAAAACAACATAATGAATACATATACATGCCTATGAATAGTGCAAAGATTCCAGGAATTATATGAGCTATCCAAATTATTTTTTTGAAACTGGTAAGCACTTAACATGAAACAACAGAATTGTTGTTTAATGGTCTCTGTTTAACAGAACTGTCAGAAAAATTTGACTCACTGTTTTTGGTCGATTTTTTTTTTTTTTTTTTAGTCCTTAATCATTATTAGATTTAGACTAATTTCAGGCATTTAATCAGAATTTTCTGTCCACTTTTCTTGGGGTATATTCTGAAAAAAAAAAAAGAAGTTTATGTAATTTTGCCTAAAATCTTTTCCATAGCTGGTCCCTCTATGATGAGTTTTCTAGTGAAAATCCTTCATTTAACAATGTTTTTCTTCCAATGTGTATGCTATATTCCGTAATTCTTATCATTTGTTTCCACAAAAGTTGCCTTACTGGGGAAAAATTTCTCTTAAAAAGACTTGGCAAAATTCTCTTAGAATCTACTGCCTTCCAAACTCTGCTTAAAAATATTCTATGAAGAAATTGAAATAAAAGAATCATATGGAAAACTTTTTGAGTTTGGCTGATGGCTTTTCTCTATGTATGTTTTGCATTGGGAATGTGAGTCCATAGAGTAAATGTGAAAATGTGAGTGTGTAGAGTAAAAATTAGGGATAAAATAAAAGATACATGTTTCTTGCCTTTGCTCAGTACAACTGTAAAGGCAGTTTGCTTTTTCTTTTTTCTTTTTAATAGCAGAAACACTGAAAATTTGGAGAGAAATGTTACCTGATTCTAAATTTTCTTGAAATTGTTTCTTTTCATTTGCCAAAAAAAAAATATTAAAATTAGGGACTCTTTCACAATAGGCTTTTTAAGTGCTTTACAAAAAACCTGTAGGCTTATTTTTATTTTTATACTTAATCTTTAGTTGCTACAGATTTTTCATGTTAAAATCAGGGAAGAAAGAAACTGCTAGAGATGTTTTTGTAAGACAAAATTTTTGTAAAATACTACAGTGGAAGTAGGAAAAATGTCTCTTGACAAATCTTGGTGTCAGAGTCCAATGGTTATATTTGGCCATGGCAGAGAATGTCAGAACCTGTTCTGTCAAGCATGCTAAAAAATAACATTTTTGAAACAATGCATCAAATGGCTGTAAATTTCTGGGTCTCAATTCACTTGTGTAGGTGGGAAGATGTGTATTATCTGTGTAACCATTTGGCAACAGCTAATTCCACCTAATTCCAGATGAATTTCTAAATTGTTATCTTTTCTTTGTATCTTTTCACACAGTTGTCCTGAGGCTCATCTCATGAATCTGAAATGTTACACAGATTTCTTGGTATCATATGTACCAAATTTTTTAAATGCTTTTATTTTCTTGTGAGTACCTTTCTATAAACAGCACTGATGCCATTTTGACAAGTCACTACACCGCCAAATATGTATTTTCTTCAGCACTGTCATTTCTTTTCCTTCATTTGAACAGTTATTCCTCGTGGGAAAAATATGGCTTTGAAAGAATGTTAGACTAAAAGATGATTTGTGAAGGCAGCTTATGGCCACCTGCTGTCAGGCAGCATTACACTAACTACAGCTTCTCATTTCCTGTCATGATCACTTGCATCTGTTTTCTTCCCATTTTGGAAACTGAGATTGCTCTGCATGATGAAATACGTAATAATCTGGTCAGCTCTGCCCCACATGGTACTGCTTGTTACAGCAAGCTGACAACAAAATAAGGAATTGTAAAAGCTTATTTTTTGAAATTTCAACAAATAAAAGTTTTCCTTTCATGAATAAACCTTCTTGCCTCACTTTCAGTCTCACTTGACAATATTGAGGAGCATTTAAATTCATTTTCACAATATTCATCACATATTCCTCCTTGACTGAGAGGGCAGATGGGTAGTATATTCTAATTTGAGAAACACTTGTTGCTGCTGTCATGAGTAAACATGTTTTTCTATCCTATAAATATTCTACCCTAAATTGGAGTAGATCACTGACTTAGAGGAGCTATTGCCAAGCCTCCTCTTCCTATGACAAAGACGGGGGAGGAATCCTGCAAACTATTGACTGGCCTTGAATAATACGCCCTGCTGTGAACAATAAAATAAATGAAGTTTTTCAAAAAAACTTCGTTTCCAGGAGCTGCTGTCCCTGTAGAAGGATCTTGTTCTTGCTTGGTCTGCTAGAAGTAACATGAACACATTTGTGCTCATGGGAGAACTTATGCTAAAAGAACTTGAAAAAGCTCTTTTGTTCTTTGCAGCAATGCTGAAAAATTGTACCTTCAGCTCAGAACACAACTTCCAATTTCCTCCAAGCTTTCAATGTATGCATGTGTGAGCATATATTCCTTTCTCAGAAGAATGTGCTCCTTTTTTTGGGTCTAGTTTAGCAAATATCAGGTGAAAAAGGATTATGAAAGAAAAGACAAAGCAAACAAGAAGCAGTTCTACTAGTAGTCTAATAGAAGGGGGAAAAAAGCACAATTGAATTAAAAATAATGGCTTTTTGACCACTGTTGTCAACAGTATTTAAAGTTCTCTGTGGGGTGGCAACCACTAACTAGTTAAACTTACTAAAAATAAAGCAAATTTTTTTATATCTTAGACTGTGGTGCAAAAAGCATCCACAAAACTTTGGTCTGTTACATCATTGATACAGATTGTTTGAAA
The DNA here is from genome assembly GCF_022539315.1 of Serinus canaria. Lineage (NCBI taxonomy): Eukaryota > Metazoa > Chordata > Aves > Passeriformes > Fringillidae > Serinus > Serinus canaria. The sequence goes on from NC_066315.1 coordinate 83,811,988, forward strand.
ACATATTCACCCTGAAGATTAGATTTGCTTCAATTACATTTAAATATAAAGATCTTTATAATTTACTGTAGTTTTTCTATGGTCTTTGTTTTATTGTAGCAGCATGTAAACTTTTGGTCTTCCTAAGGAGGTAAAAGACATCCTTATGGGGCTGGACCAACTATTGTTAGATGTTGGAGTTGCCAGAGCATTAACTGGATTGCTAGACTACCTGTGAAATGCCCTGCTTATTTGTCTTTCCATAACTCTATTTACTTGGATTCTTGTAGTGTCTAGAAGTCCTACTCGTGGATCTAAGTCCTATTACAACACCAGTCCTAATCAAGCACCAGTTGTGTGAGACTTTATTGGAATAAAAAAATTTTTCTCCCTTATACAGTTTCTAACTGAAAATCACTAGGGTCTAAATGTGAAAACATATACTTTATTGCCATACATGACATAATGAACACTAATAAAATATATTAGTACAATAAGCTCTGATTTCATCGTGAGGTTAAATGAGATGAACTTGAATGGTTAATCCTAAATTAAATTATTCCACCATTTAGAAAAGACAATGTTCCCTTGTGGCTCCAGTAAGAATTTATTCTTAATAAAGATAGATTTAATGGCTCCATTCTGTTGCCTAAGCATTGTTACAGCTGCATGAGCAAAGTAGGCTCAAAGGCAAAGAGCCAGATTAATTAGAAGGAATAAACATATTTCCCTTTAAAATAAAAATCCTCTGTCATTCATAGCATCAGTGTTGTAGGATGCCAGACTGAACAGATCTGTACTCTCATCTGTATGTCTGAAGAAGTGTGACAGGGCAACTGTATTGTTTACTCAGTGTGTCTGAACTTGCATAAATGGCTGGAAGACAGCACTGCCATTGCCATCAGTTATTTAATCTTCACAGGTTTGGGTTTTGCAGTTCTGTACATGGTATAATTAGGTAACCCCTGCAGTCTTCCCAGAAAAATCTAAACAAGAAGGTTTCTCACTTACTTATCTTTCAATATACATGGTTCCTTTCAACTGATTATTTCAGTTTTTCTCAACACTCCTCAGAATTTGCCTTTCTAACAATATAAAGAATAGTGTCACCCACACAGCTCTGCCATAATTCTTTTTATGCCCTAAAACTTATTTCTTTATAAGGTGGACTCAAGACTGGCAAATCAGAGCGGCCATGCATTTAAATATTCATATACACAAAGGGCATAGACTATGCCAAAATCAAGCTTATTCTCTGCTCTTATGCACAAGGCTTCCAGCACTGTAGGCTGAATACTGTATGCCCAGCCTACTGCATGGTTTTCATCTCCTGTAAGGAGACAGATTATTTATGCAAGCCAGCTCCTTTTCTCTAGGCCCAGGACAGTCTTGTATTTCCCTTCAAATATGGATAAACCTTCATGATGAAGTTCTGGCCTTCTGTTTCAATGATATAGTTGGAGGAAAAGAACCAGATGGATATGGATGAAGTAGACTTTGATATGACGGTCGTGCAAGATCTGGTTCTCTACAGTATAAAATTGTTAGGGGAGTGCTGATACCACAGTTCTAGTTATGGGAGTGTCTTTTCTACAGGTAACCACATTCATTTGCCTTGTCACCACAGTGAAACATCCTTGTTTCTCTGACCAGTGAGAGTGAGACCTTCTCCAAAGTTCTAACTTTCCCTCCAGTTACTGTGTCCATGAATACGATCTGTGTACACTCTTGTGACTTATATTGGTCCAACCTTGACTGATACTGAAATGCTTAAAATTGTCTCATGCCCTGACTCTGAATCCTCCTGACTTTCAGAAGAATTGGTTGGCTACTAGGTTTAACTAGATTTAAGGGATTACCCGTACCCATATCTCTTTAAGATATTGAAATTCCTCCTTCCAGTTTTTAGTCTGTTTCTAATACTAAGTCAACCATTCCATTGCAAGTATCTGCCTTAATTTCATACATCTCATTATCTGTGAAGGTTTACATTCACCAGTTATTGGACTAGACAGAGTCCCTTTAATAAAGTATTCCTTTTCTTCCTGTCCTACTTCTTATCTACAGAGTTTACCTGGCACAGGAAATTAATTTTTAGGCCACTGAGTTGAATCTACTTGCCCAGTCTTTTCATAGTCAAGTAAGATTAATGACAATAATTTGCATTATTTTTATTATTGCTTCAGAAAGAAGTACTTATCAAGCAAATACACAAGGAATAATGCCTAGTCTAGGACAGGCAATATAGTTTATGCCCATGAATTTGAAGTGCTAATGGCTGGAGTTGGTTTTTTAATAAGAGTTTTTAAACTAAGTTTTCGTTAGAGCTGCTTTTTCTTCCTTATCTCTTTCTGCCCCTCTGACACCAAGACCACCACCCCTCATTTTTCAGGAATCAATCTTGAAGCAGTGCCTTCCTGTTAAAGAGGTTGCTTAGTCAAATTTGCCAAAATGTATATTTATTACAATGTCATGGAAGGAGAACAGGGTGAACTGAGTAGATGTGATAACAACAGTGGGGCTGTACTAGCAACTGTCTGAAACACTTGCTGTCAGTACCTGTGTGAGCTGTTTACAGCATTAATAACCATTCACCTATTTCATAACTTGTGACAGCTTGAAATCCCTGTTACAGAAGAGAATTTGTTAACTCCAGTTATTCTGACTATTTCAAACAAATAAAATTTTATTTTCTCCAAGTCACATACTTGGCCTTCAAAAGGGAGGGAAAGTTCACCTGTGATATACCAGTAAGACACTCTTCCACCTAGCTGCTCTTAAAATTGATCCCTAATTTCTGCTAGGCAGATTTGCTGTCTTCTCTGGGAAACTCTCTGATGAATTTGCCAAATTTAAGAATGAACTGTGAGAAGAGCTGATCTTGTCTTCATCCCCATGAATGTGACAGGCTCAAATTTAAAATGGCCATCCTGGAATATCTGTTCATTATTAGTGCATGACATCTTCCTCTACCTAGACATACAAATATTTCAATAAAGAAAATCAACAGAGAGCTTTCATTAAGCACTGAACGTGAGTCATGAAAATGAGTGAGCCAAGTAAGCATAGGGTGAACTGCATTTTCAGGTGTGAAACTGCTTTATAAAAATGGATAAAAGTCCATAATTTGTGAATCTTGGTAATTAATGCCAGGTCAGCAAACAATATCTTTCTGCTTGATCAAATTTCTGATTGTCAATTTTAATTTTAAACAATACAAATTGCTTTGAGGAACTGTTATAAAGCACTAACTGATTAGTTGAATTAAATGATTTGAAGCGATCAGATAATGCACTTCAAGATAGCTTAATCTGCTTCAAAATTGACAAATGACCATTGTGTATGGCCATTTCTTAAGAATGAAAATGTCTTTATAGCTAAAAATAATTATCAAAGCTTATAGATTAAAAGGTCTTATTTCTTTCTTCTGTTGTTTAAAATTCAACCTTGTTATTCTTTTAACATCATCAGGATAAGAGTCATACTTCTGCTAGGGAAATTCCTTCAAGAATTCATCTGTTTACTCATTAATAGCAGAAGACTAGTCTTGAGATAGGAAAATAAAACATTCAGTGAGTGCAGTATTTTAGAGGTATTTTGCTATGGCAGGATACCATTGTGATGGAATTCATTGCTGACATGTGCATTGTTGATGTTCCTCTCCTATTCTTTCTGCTGGAGAAAATCTGCTCGTACGTCAGAGCGCATAATTACTTTTTTCTGAAGGAACTTCTTTGTTATTGCAGGCTTCATGGTGTTTTGTCTGACAACTTCTATTTATAGAACACTTTGGGTGATCTTCATTTTGAGTCATCAAGTAGTGTAGATGTACTTTTTATAGTTCTCTTGAAATTTCCTTCTGACTTAATGATGTACAACAGCCTTACCTTTACTTCTTACCAATCTAATACTCTTATTGGATCAGTTACACTAATTTCTCTCTCACTTCTCTTTTTCCATTTTAGGATAAAAGATTTTGAATTTTTTTAAGAGGAGTTTGCTCAAAATTGTGAATTATAGGTATGCAAAGATGTGCATGCTATAACAGTAACAATAGCAAAGAGATGACAATTGGCCTCGTACAGAAGTAAGCTTAAAATACAATCTGTCAAATCTCAACAAGATGGTATGTATGGCCCAAATTTTGAGATCATAATCTGAGGTTACCATCTCATACTCTCTTTTCTGTCTTGCCACATTTCAATTTAAACATGGAACGTTTAAAGAATGCTATAATTTTTCTCCTCTGAAGCCTGAGGAGTCTAAAACTGTGTGAATGATCACATGAAGTAATCTACTCACACAATGAGAATACTGAAAAGAATTTTCATCTGCAGGTGATAAGCAACTGGTTAATGATCTAGTATATTTGGTTTGGTCAGTGGTCTGACATTAGCCAAGTTTAATTTCCTTATCTAGAAGATAATCCAAAGATCTTCTCAGAAAAATACCCCTGAACATCTGAAAACACAATATCTAGGCTTCCTGTCATTTGCCATTAAAAGACTAGCAGAGTCTCAGTAGTAATGGGATAATCTTGTGGATTGTGATCCTGGATTGTTCTTTGTCAAAAACCAAAAGGTTAGCTGGAAAATTACAACTTGCTCTAACCCTGAAGTAAGTGTTTTAGAAATTTCACGTCCACATGTCAGTCTAAAACCCAGAAATACATCTACCAGTTCTAGCTGGAAAAGTGAAACCTAAAATCTGCAGAAGCAGATTTTAACAGAATAACTGTTGTCCATTCCAATATTTTCCCTCTCCAGTATCCAGGCAAGATTAATACTGTAAGAGGACCTGTGAATGGATGTCTCTTTCTTTGTACGTTTTCTTTGCATGAAGAGAACACAACTGTTTATGCCACTGCTCTATGAAGTAGGTAAAGAACTAATCAGCCTGAAACAAGTGGGTTTTTTTGGGCTACTTCTTTTACTCAGAAAGATTCCTTGTTTAAGTTCGTAAAACATCCTCACAGACATCGAGAGACTATAGAGGAAGGTAAATTTACATAGTGAAATTGCTACTTGTATACACTTCAGTTGTACCCTGCATGACACTATACTCAGTATGCACATACCTCTCAAAAGACATCAGTTTCCTGTGTCCTTTGGGTAGCAG